>NC_073232.2:78030000-78658392 GCF_029281585.2 Gorilla gorilla gorilla | reverse complement strand
AGAAACCACTTTGTGATGTGTGCGATCCACTCACAGAGTTTAACCTTTCTTTTCATAGAGCCGTTTGGAAACACTCTGTTTGTGAAGTCTGCAAGTGGATATTTGGACCTCTTGGAGGATTTCGTTGGAAGCGGGATTTCTTCATCTAATGCTAGAAGGAAGAATTCTCAGAAACTTCTTTGATTTGTGTGTGTTCAACTCACAGAGTTGAACCTTCCTTTAGACAGAGCAGATTGGAAACCCTCTTTTTGAGGAATTTGCATGTGGAGATTTCAAGCGTTTTGGGGCCATCGGTAGAAAAGGAAATATCCTCGTATAAAAACTAGAGAGAATCATTCTCAGAAACCACTTTGTGATGTGTGCATTCCACTCACAGAGTTTAACCTTTCTTTTCATAGAGCAGTTTGTAAACACTCTGTTTGTAAAGTCTGCAAGTGGATATATGGACTTCTTTGTGGATTTCGTTGGAAGCGGGATTTCTTCATCTAATGCTACACAGAAGATTTCTCAGTAACTTCGTTGATTTGTGTGTGTTCAACTCACAGAGTTGAACCTTCCTTTAGACAGAGCAGATTGGAAACCCTCTTTTTGAGGAATATGCATGTGGAGATTTCAAGCACTTTGGCGCCAACGGTAGAAAAGGAAATCTCCTCGTATAAAAACAAGAGAGAATCATTCTCAGAAACTACTTTGTGATGTGTGCGTTCCACTCACAGAGTTTAACCTTTCTTTTCATAGAGCAGTTTGGAAACACTCTGTTTGTAAAGTCTGCAAGTGGATATTTGTACCTCTTTGAGGATGTCGTTGGAAGTGGGGTTTCTTCATCTAATGCTACACAGAAGATTTCTCAGTAACTTCGTTGATTTCTGTGTGTTCAACTAACAGAGTTGATCCTTCCTTTAGACAGAGCAGATTGGAAACCCTCTTTTTGAGGAATTTGCATGTGGAGATTTCAAGCGATTTGGGGCCAACGGTAGAAAAGGAAATATCCTCGTATAAAAACTAGAGAGAATCATTCTCAGAAACCACTTTGTGATGTGTGCGTTCCACTCACAGAGTTTAACCTTTCTTTTCATGGAGCAGTTTGGAAACACTCTGTTTGTGAAGTCTGCAAGTGGATATTTGGACCTCTTGGAGGATTTCGTTGGAAGCGGGATTTCTTCATCTAATGCTAGAAGGAAGAATTCTCAGAAACTTCTTTGATTTGTGTGTGTTCAACTCACAGAGTTGAACCTTCCTTTAGACAGAGCAGATTGGAAACCCTCTTTTTGAGGAATTTGCATGTGGAGATTTCAAGCGTTTTGGAGCCATCGGTAGAAAAGGAAATCTCCTCGTATAAAAACTAGAGAGAATCATTCTCAGAAACCACTTTGTGATGTGTGCGTTCCACTCACAGTGTTTAACCTTTCTTTTCATAGAGCAGCTTGTAAACACTCTGTTTGTAAAGTCTGCAAGTGGATATTTGTACCTCTTTGTGGATTTCGTTGGAAGCGGGATTTCTTCATCTAATGCTACACAGAAGATTTCTCAATAACTTCGTTGATTTGTGTTTGTTCAACTCACAGAGTTGAACCTTCCTTTAGACAGAGCAGATTGGAAACCCTCTTTTTGAGGAATTTGCATGTGGAGATTTCAAGCGTTTTTGGGCCATCGGTAGAAAAGGAAATATCCTCGTATAAAAACTAGAGAGAATCATTCTCAGAAACCACTTTGTGATGTGTGCGTTCCACTCACAGAGTTTAACCTTTCTTTTCATAGAGAAGTTTGGAAACACTCTGTTTGTAAAATCTGCAAGTGGATATTTGGACCTATTTGAGGATTTCGTTGGAAGCGGGATTTCTTCATCTAATGCTAGAAGGAAGAATTCTCAGAAACTTCTTTGATTTGTGTGTGTTCAACTCACAGAGTTGAACCTTCCTTTAGACAGAGCAGATTGGAAACCCTCTTTTTGAGGAATATGCATGTGGAGATTTCAAGCACTTTGGGGCCAACGGTTGAAAAGGAAATCTCGTCGTATAAAAACAAGAGAGAATCATTCTCAGAAACTACTTTGTGATGTGTGCGTTCCACTCACAGAGTTTAACCTTTCTTTTCATAGAGCAGTTTGGAAACACTCTGTTTGTAAAGTCTGCAAGTGGATATTTGGACCTATTTGAGGATTTCGTTGGAAGCGGGATTTCTTCATCTAATGCTAGAAGGAAGAATTCTCAGAAACTTCTTTGATTTGTGTGTGTTCAACTCACAGAGTTGAACCTTCCTTTAGACAGAGCAGATTGGAAACCCTCTTTTTGAGGAATTTGCATGTGGAGATTTCAAGCGTTTTGGGGCCATCTGTAAAAAAGGAAATATCCTCGTATAAAAACTAGAGAGAATCATTCTCAGAAACCACTTCGTGATGTGTGCGTTCCACTCACAGAGTTTAACCTTTCTTTTCATAGAGCAGTTTGTAAACACTCTGTTTGTAAAATCTGCAAGTGGATATTTGGACCTCTTTGAGGATTTCGTTGGAAGCGGTATTTCATCATCTAATGCTACACAGAAGATTTCTCAGTAACTTCGTTGATTTGTGTATGTTCATCTCACAGAGTTGAACCTTCCTTTAGACAGAGCAGATTGGAAACCCTCTTTTTGCGGGATTTGCATGTGGAGATTTCATTCTATTTGGGGCCAACGTTAGAAAAGGAAATCTCGTCGTATAAAAACTAGAGAGGATCATTCTCAGAAACCACTTTGTGATGTGTGCGTTCCACTCACAGAGTTTAACCTTTCTTTTCATAGAGCAGTTTGGAAACACTCTGTTTGTAAAATCTGCAAGTGGATATTTGGACCTCTTAGAGGATTTCGTTGGAAGCGGGATTTCTTCATCTAATGCTAGAAGGAAGAATTCTCAGAAAGTTCTTTGATTTGTGTATGTTCAACTCACAGAGTTGTACCTTCCTTTAGACAGAGCAGATTGGAAACCCTCTTTTTGAGAAATTTGCATGTGGAGATTTCAAGCGTTTTGGGGCCAACGGTAGAAAAGGAAATATCCTCGTATAAAAACTAGAGAGAATCATTCTCAGAAACCACTTTGTGATGTGTGCGTTCCACTCACAGAGTTTAACCTTTCTTTTTATAGAGCAGTTTGGAAACACTCTGTTTGTGAAGTCTGCAAGTGGATACTTGGACCTCTTTGAGGATTTCGTTGGAAGCGGGATTTCTTCATCTAATGCTAGAAGGAAGAGTTCTCAGAAACTTCTTTGATTTGTGTGTGTTCAACTCACAGAGTTGAACCTTCCTTTAGACAGAGCAGATTGGAAACCCTCTTTTTGAGGAATTTGCATGTGGAGATTTCAAGCGTTTTGGGGCCATCGGTAGAAAAGGCTATATCCTCTTATAAAAACTAGAGAGAATCATTCTCAGAAACCACTTTGTGATGTGTGCGTTCCACTCACAGAGTTTAACCTTTGATTTCATAGAGCAGTTTGTAAACACTCTGTTTGTAAAGTCTGCAAGTGGATATTTGGACCTCTTTGTGGATTTCATTGGAAGCGGGATTTCTTCATCTAATGCTACACAGAAGATTTCTCAGTAACTTCGTTGATTTGTGTGTGTTCAACTAACAGAGTTGAACCTTCCTTTAGACAGAGCAGATTGGAAACCCTCTTTTTGAGGAATTTGCATGTGGAGATTTCAAGCGTTTTTGGGCCATCGGTAGAAAAGGAAATATCCTCGTATAAAAACTAGAGAGAATCATTCTCAGAAACGACTTTGTGAAGTGTGCGTTCCACTCACAGAGTTTAACCTTTCTTTTCATAGAGCAGTTTGGAAACACTCTGTTTGTGAAGTCTGCAAGTGGATATTTGGACCTCTTAGAGGATTTCGTTGGAAGCGGGATTTCTTCATCTAATGCTAGAAGGAAGAATTCTCAGAAAGTTCTTTGATTTGTTTGTGTTCAACTCACAGAGTTGAACCTTCCTTTAGACAGAGCAGATTGGAAACCCTCTTTTTGAGGAATATGCATGTGGAGATTTCAAGCACTTTGGCGCCAACGGTAGAAAAGGAAATATCCTCGTATAAAAACTAGAGAGAATCATTCTCAGAAACTACTTTGTGATGTGTGCGTTCCACTCACAGAGTTTAACCTTTCTTTTCATAGAGCAGTTTGGAAACACTCTGTTTGTAACGTCTGCAAGAGGATATTTGTACCTCTTTGAGGATTTCGTTGGAAGTCGATTTCTTCATCTAATGCTACACAGAAGATTTCTCAGTAACTTCGTTGATTTCTGTGTGTTCAACTAACAGAGTTGAACCTTCCTTTAGACAGAGCAGATTGGAAACCCTCTTATTGAGGAATTTGCATGTGGAGATTTCAAGGGTTTTTGGGCCATCGGTAGAAAAGGAAATATCCTCGTATAAAAACTAGAGGGAATCATTCTCAGAAACCACTTTGTGATGTGTGCGATCCACTCACAGAGTTTAACCTTTCTTTTCATAGAGCCGTTTGGAAACACTCTGTTTGTAAAGTCTGCAAGTGGATATATGGACTTCTTTGTGGATTTCGTTGGAAGCGGGATTTCTTCATCTAATGCTACACAGAAGATTTCTCAGTAACTTCGTTGATTTGTGTGTGTTCAACTCACAGAGTTGAACCTTCCTTTAGACAGAGCAGATTGGAAACCCTCTTTTTGAGGAATATGCATGTGGAGATTTCAAGCACTTTGGCGCCAACGGTAGAAAAGGAAATCTCCTCGTATAAAAACAAGAGAGAATCATTCTCAGAAACTACTTTGTGATGTGTGCGTTCCACTCACAGAGTTTAACCTTTCTTTTCATAGAGCAGTTTGGAAACACTCTGTTTGTAAAGTCTGCAAGTGGATATTTGTACCTCTTTGAGGATGTCGTTGGAAGTGGGGTTTCTTCATCTAATGCTACACAGAAGATTTCTCAGTAACTTCGTTGATTTCTGTGTGTTCAACTAACAGAGTTGAACCTTCCTTTAGACAGAGCAGATTGGAAACCCTCTTATTGAGGAATTTGCATGTGGAGATTTCAAGGGTTTTTGGGCCATCGGTAGAAAAGGAAATATCCTCGTATAAAAACTAGAGGGAATCATTCTCAGAAACCACTTTGTGATGTGTGCGATCCACTCACAGAGTTTAACCTTTCTTTTCATAGAGCCGTTTGGAAACACTCTGTTTGTGAAGTCTGCAAGTGGATATTTGGACCTCTTGGAGGATTTCGTTGGAAGCGGGATTTCTTCATCTAATGCTAGAAGGAAGAATTCTCAGAAACTTCTTTGATTTGTGTGTGTTCAACTCACAGAGTTGAACCTTCCTTTAGACAGAGCAGATTGGAAACCCTCTTTTTGAGGAATTTGCATGTGGAGATTTCAAGCGTTTTGGGGCCATCGGTAGAAAAGGAAATATCCTCGTATAAAAACTAGAGAGAATCATTCTCAGAAACCACTTTGTGATGTGTGCATTCCACTCACAGAGTTTAACCTTTCTTTTCATAGAGCAGTTTGTAAACACTCTGTTTGTAAAGTCTGCAAGTGGATATATGGACTTCTTTGTGGATTTCGTTGGAAGCGGGATTTCTTCATCTAATGCTACACAGAAGATTTCTCAGTAACTTCGTTGATTTGTGTGTGTTCAACTCACAGAGTTGAACCTTCCTTTAGACAGAGCAGATTGGAAACCCTCTTTTTGAGGAATATGCATGTGGAGATTTCAAGCACTTTGGCGCCAACGGTAGAAAAGGAAATCTCCTCGTATAAAAACAAGAGAGAATCATTCTCAGAAACTACTTTGTGATGTGTGCGTTCCACTCACAGAGTTTAACCTTTCTTTTCATAGAGCAGTTTGGAAACACTCTGTTTGTAAAGTCTGCAAGTGGATATTTGTACCTCTTTGAGGATGTCGTTGGAAGTGGGGTTTCTTCATCTAATGCTACACAGAAGATTTCTCAGTAACTTCGTTGATTTCTGTGTGTTCAACTAACAGAGTTGAACCTTCCTTTAGACAGAGCAGATTGGAAACCCTCTTTTTGAGGAATTTGCATGTGGAGATTTCAAGCGTTTTTGGGCCATCGGTAGAAAAGGAAATATCCTCGTATAAAAACTAGAGAGAATCATTCTCAGAAACCACTTTGTGATGTGTGCGTTCCACTCACAGAGTTTAACCTTTCTTTTCATAGAGAAGTTTGGAAACACTCTGTTTGTAAAATCTGCAAGTGGATATTTGGACCTATTTGAGGATTTCGTTGGAAGCGGGATTTCTTCATCTAATGCTAGAAGGAAGAATTCTCAGAAACTTCTTTGATTTGTGTGTGTTCAACTCACAGAGTTGAACCTTCCTTTAGACAGAGCAGATTGGAAACCCTCTTTTTGAGGAATATGCATGTGGAGATTTCAAGCACTTTGGGGCCAACGGTTGAAAAGGAAATCTCGTCGTATAAAAACAAGAGAGAATCATTCTCAGAAACTACTTTGTGATGTGTGCGTTCCACTCACAGAGTTTAACCTTTCTTTTCATAGAGCAGTTTGGAAACACTCTGTTTGTAAAGTCTGCAAGTGGATATTTGGACCTATTTGAGGATTTCGTTGGAAGCGGGATTTCTTCATCTAATGTTAGAAGGAAGAATTCTCAGAAACTTCTTTGATTTGTGTGTGTTCAACTCACAGAGTTGAACCTTCCTTTAGACAGAGCAGATTGGAAACCCTCTTTTTGAGGAATTTGCATGTGGAGATTTCAAGCGTTTTGGGGCCATCGGTAAAAAAGGAAATATCCTCGTATAAAAACTAGAGAGAATCATTCTCAGAAACCACTTCGTGATGTGTGCGTTCCACTCACAGAGTTTAACCTTTCTTTTCATAGAGCAGTTTGTAAACACTCTGTTTGTAAAATCTGCAAGTGGATATTTGGACCTCTTTGAGGATTTCGTTGGAAGCGGGATTTCTTCATCTAATGCTACACAGAAGATTTCTCAGTAACTTCGTTGATTTCTGTATGTTCATCTCACAGAGTTGAACCTTCCTTTAGACAGAGCAGATTGGAAACCCTCTTTTTGCGGGATTTGCATGTGGAGATTTCAATCTATTTGGGGCCAACGTTAGAAAAGGAAATCTCGTCGTATGAAAACTAGAGAGGATCATTCTCAGAAACCACTTTGTGATGTGTGCGTTCCACTCACAGAGTTTAACCTTTCTTTTCATAGAGCAGTTTGGAAACACTCTGTTTGTAAAATCTGCAAGTGGATATTTGGACCTCTTAGAGGATTTCGTTGGAAGCTGGATTTCTTCATCTAATGCTAGAAGGAAGAATTCTCAGAAAGTTCTTTGATTTGTGTATGTTCAACTCACAGAGTTGTACCTTCCTTTAGACAGAGCAGATTGGAAACCCTCTTTTTGAGAAATTTGCATGTGGAGATTTCAAGAGTTTTGGGGCCAACGGTAGAAAAGGAAATATCCTCGTATAAAAACTAGAGAGAATCATTCTCAGAAACCACTTTGTGATGTGTGCGTTCCACTCACAGAGTTTAACCTTTCTTTTTATAGAGCAGTTTGGAAACACTCTGTTTGTGAAATCTGCAAGTGGATACTTGGACCTCTTTGAGGATTTCGTTGGAAGCGGGATTTCTTCATCTAATGCTAGAAGGAAGAGTTCTCAGAAACTTCTTTGATTTGTGTGTGTTCAACTCACAGAGTTGAACCTTCCTTTAGACAGAGCAGATTGGAAACCCTCTTTTTGAGGAATTTGCATGTGGAGATTTCAAGCGTTTTGGGGCCATCGGTAGAAAAGGCTATATCCTCTTATAAAAACTAGAGAGAATCATTCTCAGAAACCACTTTGTGATGTGTGCGTTCCACTCACAGAGTTTAACCTTTCTTTTCATAGAGCAGTTTGGAAACACTCTGTTTGTAAAGTCTGCAAGTGGATATTTGGACCTCTTTGTGGATTTCATTGGAAGCGGGATTTCTTCATCTAATGCTACACAGAAGATTTCTCAGTAACTTCGTTGATTTGTGTGTGTTCAACTAACAGAGTTGAACCTTCCTTTAGACAGAGCAGATTGGAAACCCTCTTTTTGAGGAATTTGCATGTGGAGATTTCAAGCGTTTTTGGGCCATCGGTAGAAAAGGAAATATCCTCGTATAAAAACTAGAGAGAATCATTCTCAGAAACGACTTTGTGAAGTGTGCGTTCCACTCACAGAGTTTAACCTTTCTTTTCATAGAGCAGTTTGGAAACACTCTGTTTGTGAAGTCTGCAAGTGGATATTTGGACCTCTTAGAGGATTTCGTTGGAAGCGGGATTTCTTCATCTAATGCTAGAAGGAAGAATTCTCAGAAAGTTCTTTGATTTGTGTGTGTTCAACTCACAGAGTTGAACCTTCCTTTAGACAGAGCAGATTGGAAACCCTCTTTTTGAGGAATTTGCATGTGGAGATTTCAAGCGATTTGGGGCCAACATTACAAAAGGAAATCTCCTCGTATAAAAACTAGAAAGGATCATTCTCAGAAACCACTTTGTGATGTGTGCGTTCCACTCACAGAGTTTAACCTTTCTTTTCATAGAGCAGTTTGGAAACACTCTGTTTGTAAAATCTGCAAGTGGATATTTGGACCTCTTTGAGGATTTCGTTGGAAGCGGGATTTCTTCATCTAATGCTACACAGAAGATTTCTCAGTAACTTCGTTGATTTGTGTATGTTCATCTCACAGAGTTGAACCTTCCTTTAGACAGAGCAGATTGGAAACCCTCTTTTTGCGGGATTTGCATGTGGAGATTTCAATCTATTTGGGGCCAACGTTAGAAAAGGAAATCTCGTCGTATAAAAACTAGAGAGGATCATTCTCAGAAACCACTTTGTGATGTGTGCGTTCCACTCACAGAGTTTAACCTTTCTTTTCATAGAGCAGTTTGGAAACACTCTGTTTGTAAAATCTGCATGTGGATATTTGGACCTCTTAGAGGATTTCGTTGGAAGCGGGATTTCTTCATCTAATGCTAGAAGGAAGAATTCTCAGAAAGTTCTTTGATTTGTGTATGTTCAACTCACAGAGTTGTACCTTCCTTTAGACAGAGCAGATTGGAAACCCTCTTTTTGAGAAATTTGCATGTGGAGATTTCAAGCGTTTTGGGGCCAACGGTAGAAAAGGAAATATCCTCGTATAAAAACTAGAGAGAATCATTCTCAGAAACCACTTTGTGATGTGTGCGTTCCACTCACAGAGTTTAACCTTTCTTTTTATAGAGCAGTTTGGAAACACACTGTTTGTGAAGTCTGCAAGTGGATACTTGGACCTCTTTGAGGATTTCGTTGGAAGCGGGATTTCTTCATCTAATGCTAGAAGGAAGAGTTCTCAGAAACTTCTTTGATTTGTGTGTGTTCAACTCACAGAGTTGAACATTCCTTTAGACAGAGCAGATTGGAAACCCTCTTTTTGAGGAATTTGCAAGTGGAGATTTCAAGCGTTTTGGGGCCATCGGTAGAAAAGGAAATATCCTCGTATAAAAACTAGAGAGAATCATTCTCAGAAACCACTTCGTGATGTGTGCGTTCCACTCACAGAGTTTAACCTTTCTTTTCATAGAGCAGTTTGTAAACACTCTGTTTGTAAAATCTGCAAGTGGATATTTGGACCTCTTTGAGGATTTCGTTGGAAGCGGGATTTCTTCATCTAATGCTACACAGAAGATTTCTCAGTAACTTCGTTGATTTGTGTATGTTCATCTCACAGAGTTGAACCTTCCTTTAGACAGAGCAGATTGGAAACCCTCTTTTTGCGGGATTTGCATGTGGAGATTTCAATCTATTTGGGGCCAACGTTAGAAAAGGAAATCTCGTCGTATAAAAACTAGAGAGGATCATTCTCAGAAACCACTTTGTGATGTGTGCGTTCCACTCACAGAGTTTAACCTTTCTTTTCATAGAGCAGTTTGGAAACACTCTGTTTGTAAAATCTGCAAGTGGATATTTGGACCTCTTAGAGGATTTCGTTGGAAGCGGGATTTCTTCATCTAATGCTAGAAGGAAGAATTCTCAGAAAGTTCTTTGATTTGTGTATGTTCAACTCACAGAGTTGCACCTTCCTTTAGACAGAGCAGATTGGAAACCCTCTTTTTGAGAAATTTGCATGTGGAGATTTCAAGCGTTTTGGGGCCAACGGTAGAAAAGGAAATATCCTCGTATAAAAACTAGAGAGAATCATTCTCAGAAACCACTTTGTGATGTGTGCGTTCCACTCACAGAGTTTAACCTTTCTTTTTATAGAGCAGTTTGGAAACACTCTGTTTGTGAAGTCTGCAAGTGGATACTTGGACCTCTTTGAGGATTTCGTTGGAAGCGGGATTTCTTCATCTAATGCTAGAAGGAAGAGTTCTCAGAAACTTCTTTGATTTGTGTGTGTTCAACTCACAGAGTTGAACCTTCCTTTAGACAGAGCAGATTGGAAACCCTCTTTTTGAGGAATTTGCATGTGGAGATTTCAAGCGTTTTGGGGCCATCGGTAGAAAAGGCTATATCCTCTTATAAAAACTAGAGAGAATCATTCTCAGAAACCACTTTGTGATGTGTGCGTTCCACTCACAGAGTTTAACCTTTCTTTTCATAGAGCAGTTTGGAAACACTCTGTTTGTAAAGTCTGCAAGTGGATATTTGGACCTCTTTGTGGATTTCATTGGAAGCGGGATTTCTTCATCTAATGCTACCAGAAGATTTCTCAGTAACTTCGTTGATTTGTGTGTGTTCAACTAACAGAGTTGAACCTTCCTTTAGACAGAGCAGATTGGAAACCCTCTTTTTGAGGAATTTGCATGTGGAGATTTCAAGCGTTTTTGGGCCATCGGTAGAAAAGGAAATATCCTCGTATAAAAACTAGAGAGAATCATTCTCAGAAACGACTTTGTGAAGTGTGCGTTCCACTCACAGAGTTTAACCTTTCTTTTCATAGAGCAGTTTGGAAACACTCTGTTTGTGAAGTCTGCAAGTGGATATTTGGACCTCTTAGAGGATTTCGTTGGAAGCGGGATTTCTTCATCTAATGCTAGAAGGAAGAATTCTCAGAAAGTTCTTTGATTTGTGTGTGTTCAACTCACAGAGTTGAACCTTCCTTTAGACAGAGCAGATTGGAAACCCTCTTTTTGAGGAATTTGCATGTGGAGATTTCAAGCGATTTGGGGCCAACATTACAAAAGGAAATCTCCTCGTATAAAAACTAGAAAGGATCATTCTCAGAAACCACTTTGTGATGTGTGCGTTCCACTCACAGAGTTTAACCTTTCTTTTCATAGAGCAGTTTGGAAACACTCTGTTTGTAAAATCTGCAAGTGGATATTTGGACCTCTTTGAGGATTTCGTTGGAAGCGGGATTTCTTCATCTAATGCTACACAGAAGATTTCTCAGTAACTTCGTTGATTTGTGTATGTTCATCTCACAGAGTTGAACCTTCCTTTAGACAGAGCAGATTGGAAACCCTCTTTTTGCGGGATTTGCATGTGGAGATTTCAATCTATTTGGGGCCAACGTTAGAAAAGGAAATCTCGTCGTATAAAAACTAGAGAGGATCATTCTCAGAAACCACTTTGTGATGTGTGCGTTCCACTCACAGAGTTTAACCTTTCTTTTCATAGAGCAGTTTGGAAACACTCTGTTTGTAAAATCTGCAAGTGGATATTTTGACCTCTTAGAGGATTTCGTTGGAAACGGGATTTCTTCATCTAATGCTAGAAGGAAGAATTCTCAGAAAGTTCTTTGATTTGTGTATGTTCAACTCACAGAGTTGTACCTTCCTTTAGACAGAGCAGATTGGAAACCCTCTTTTTGAGAAATTTGCATGTGGAGATTTCAAGCGTTTTGGGGCCAACGGTAGAAAAGGAAATATCCTCGTATAAAAACTAGAGAGAATCATTCTCAGAAACCACTTTGTGATGTGTGCGTTCCACTCACAGAGTTTAACCTTTCTTTTTATAGAGCAGTTTGGAAACACTCTGTTTGTGAAGTCTGCAAGTGGATACTTGGACCTCTTTGAGGATTTCGTTGGAAGCGGGATTTCTTCATCTAATGCTAGAAGGAAGAGTTCTCAGAAACTTCTTTGATTTGTGTGTGTTCAACTCACAGAGTTGAACCTTCCTTTAGACAGAGCAGATTGGAAACCCTCTTTTTGAGGAATTTGCATGTGGAGATTTCAAGCGTTTTGGGGCCATCGGTAGAAAAGGCTATATCCTCTTATAAAAACTAGAGAGAATCATTCTCAGAAACCACTTTGTGATGTGTGCGTTCCACTCAGAGTTTAACCTTTCTTTTCATAGAGCAGTTTGGAAACACTCTGTTTGTAAAGTCTGCAAGTGGATATTTGGACCTCTTTGTGGATTTCATTGGAAGCGGGATTTCTTCATCTAATGCTACACAGAAGATTTCTCAGTAACTTCGTTGATTTGTGTGTGTTCAACTAACAGAGTTGAACCTTCCTTTAGACAGAGCAGATTGGAAACCCTCTTTTTGAGGAATTTGCATGTGGAGATTTCAAGCGTTTTTGGGCCATCGGTAGAAAAGGAAATATCCTCGTATAAAAACTAGAATCATTCTCAGAAACGACTTTGTGAAGTGTGCGTTCCACTCACAGAGTTTAACCTTTCTTTTCATAGAGCAGTTTGGAAACACTCTGTTTGTAACGTCTGCAAGTGGATATTTGGACCTCTTTGTGGATTTCATTGGAAGCGGGATTTCTTCATC
Source organism: Gorilla gorilla gorilla (assembly GCF_029281585.2). Classification (NCBI taxonomy): domain Eukaryota; kingdom Metazoa; phylum Chordata; class Mammalia; order Primates; family Hominidae; genus Gorilla; species Gorilla gorilla. The sequence continues at coordinate 78,645,674 of NC_073232.2, read as the reverse complement.
TAATGCTACACAGAAGATTTCTCAGTAACTTCGTTGATTTGTGTGTGTTCAACTAACAGAGTTGAACCTTCCTTTAGACAGAGCAGATTGGAAACCCTCTTTTTGAGGAATTTGCATGTGGAGATTTCAAGCGTTTTTGGGCCATCGGTAGAAAAGGAAATATCCTCGTATAAAAACTAGAGAGAATCATTCTCAGAAACGACTTTGTGAAGTGTGCGTTCCACTCACAGAGTTTAACCTTTCTTTTCATAGAGCAGTTTGGAAACACTCTGTTTGTGAAGTCTGCAAGTGGATATTTGGACCTCTTAGAGGATTTCGTTGGAAGCGGGATTTCTTCATCTAATGCTAGAAGGAAGAATTCTCAGAAAGTTCTTTGATTTGTGTGTGTTCAACTCACAGAGTTGAACCTTCCTTTAGACAGAGCAGATTGGAAACCCTCTTTTTGAGGAATTTGCATGTGGAGATTTCAAGCGATTTGGGGCCAACATTACAAAAGGAAATCTCCTCGTATAAAAACTAGAAAGGATCATTCTCAGAAACCACTTTGTGATGTGTGCGTTCCACTCACAGAGTTTAACCTTTCTTTTCATAGAGCAGTTTGGAAACACTCTGTTTGTAAAATCTGCAAGTGGATATTTGGACCTCTTTGAGGATTTCGTTGGAAGCGGGATTTCTTCATCTAATGCTACACAGAAGATTTCTCAGTAACTTCGTTGATTTGTGTATGTTCATCTCACAGAGTTGAACCTTCCTTTAGACAGAGCAGATTGGAAACCCTCTTTTTGCGGGATTTGCATGTGGAGATTTCAATCTATTTGGGGCCAACGTTAGAAAAGGAAATCTCGTCGTATAAAAACTAGAGAGGATCATTCTCAGAAACCACTTTGTGATGTGTGCGTTCCACTCACAGAGTTTAACCTTTCTTTTCATAGAGCAGTTTGGAAACACTCTGTTTGTAAAATCTGCATGTGGATATTTGGACCTCTTAGAGGATTTCGTTGGAAGCGGGATTTCTTCATCTAATGCTAGAAGGAAGAATTCTCAGAAAGTTCTTTGATTTGTGTATGTTCAAATCACAGAGTTGTACCTTCCTTTAGACAGAGCAGATTGGAAACCCTCTTTTTGAGAAATTTGCATGTGGAGATTTCAAGCGTTTTGGGGCCAACGGTAGAAAAGGAAATATCCTCGTATAAAAACTAGAGAGAATCATTCTCAGAAACCACTTTGTGATGTGTGCGTTCCACTCACAGAGTTTAACCTTTCTTTTTATAGAGCAGTTTGGAAACACACTGTTTGTGAAGTCTGCAAGTGGATACTTGGACCTCTTTGAGGATTTCGTTGGAAGCGGGATTTCTTCATCTAATGCTAGAAGGAAGAGTTCTCAGAAACTTCTTTGATTTGTGTGTGTTCAACTCACAGAGTTGAACATTCCTTTAGACAGAGCAGATTGGAAACCCTCTTTTTGAGGAATTTGCAAGTGGAGATTTCAAGCGTTTTGGGGCCATCGGTAGAAAAGGAAATATCCTCGTATAAAAACTAGAGAGAATCATTCTCAGAAACCACTTCGTGATGTGTGCGTTCCACTCACAGAGTTTAACCTTTCTTTTCATAGAGCAGTTTGTAAACACTCTGTTTGTAAAATCTGCAAGTGGATATTTGGACCTCTTTGAGGATTTCGTTGGAAGCGGGATTTCTTCATCTAATGCTACACAGAAGATTTCTCAGTAACTTCGTTGATTTCTGTGTGTTCAACTAACAGGGTTGAACCTTCCTTTAGACAGAGCAGATTGGAAACCCTCTTATTGAGGAATTTGCATGTGGAGATTTCAAGGGTTTTTGGGCCATCGGTAGAAAAGGAAATATCCTCGTATAAAAACTAGAGGGAATCATTCTCAGAAACCACTTTGTGATGTGTGCGATCCACTCACAGAGTTTAACCTTTCTTTTCATAGAGCCGTTTGGAAACACTCTGTTTGTGAAGTCTGCAAGTGGATATTTGGACCTCTTGGAGGATTTCGTTGGAAGCGGGATTTCTTCATCTAATGCTTGAAGGAAGAATTCTCAGAAACTTCTTTGATTTGTGTGTGTTCAACTCACAGAGTTGAACCTTCCTTTAGACAGAGCAGATTGGAAACCCTCTTTTTGAGGAATTTGCATGTGGAGATTTCAAGCGTTTTGGGGCCATCGGTAGAAAAAGAAATATCCTCGTATAAAAACTAGAGAGAATCATTCTCAGAAACCACTTTGTGATGTGTGCATTCCACTCACAGAGTTTAACCTTTCTTTTCATAGAGCAGTTTGTAAACACTCTGTTTGTAAAGTCTGCAAGTGGATATATGGACTTCTTTGTGGATTTCGTTGGAAGCGGGATTTCTTCATCTAATGCTACACAGAAGATTTCTCAGTAACTTCGTTGATTTGTGTGTGTTCAACTCACAGAGTTGAACCTTCCTTTAGACAGAGCAGATTGGAAACCCTCTTTTTGAGGAATATGCATGTGGAGATTTCAAGCACTTTGGCGCCAACGGTAGAAAAGGAAATCTCCTCGTATAAAAACAAGAGAGAATCATTCTCAGAAACTACTTTGTGATGTGTGCGTTCCACTCACAGAGTTTAACCTTTCTTTTCATAGAGCAGTTTGGAAACACTCTGTTTGTAACGTCTGCAAGAGGATATTTGTACCTCTTTGAGGATTTCGTTGGAAGTCGATTTCTTCATCTAATGCTACACAGAAGATTTCTCAGTAACTTCGTTGATTTCTGTGTGTTCAACTAACAGAGTTGAACCTTCCTTTAGACAGAGCAGATTGGAAACCCTCTTATTGAGGAATTTGCATGTGGAGATTTCAAGGGTTTTTGGGCCATCGGTAGAAAAGGAAATATCCTCGTATAAAAACTAGAGGGAATCATTCTCAGAAACCACTTTGTGATGTGTGCGATCCACTCACAGAGTTTAACCTTTCTTTTCATAGAGCCGTTTGGAAACACTCTGTTTGTGAAGTCTGCAAGTGGATATTTGGACCTCTTGGAGGATTTCGTTGGAAGCGGGATTTCTTCATCTAATGCTAGAAGGAAGAATTCTCAGAAACTTCTTTGATTTGTGTGTGTTCAACTCACAGAGTTGAACCTTCCTTTAGACAGAGCAGATTGGAAACCCTCTTTTTGAGGAATTTGCATGTGGAGATTTCAAGCGTTTTGGGGCCATCGGTAGAAAAGGAAATATCCTCGTATAAAAACTAGAGAGAATCATTCTCAGAAACCACTTTGTGATGTGTGCATTCCACTCACAGAGTTTAACCTTTCTTTTCATAGAGCAGTTTGTAAACACTCTGTTTGTAAAGTCTGCAAGTGGATATATGGACTTCTTTGTGGATTTCGTTGGAAGCGGGATTTCTTCATCTAATGCTACACAGAAGATTTCTCAGTAACTTCGTTGATTTGTGTGTGTTCAACTCACAGAGTTGAACCTTCCTTTAGACAGAGCAGATTGGAAACCCTCTTTTTGAGGAATATGCATGTGGAGATTTCAAGCACTTTGGCGCCAACGGTAGAAAAGGAAATCTCCTCGTATAAAAACAAGAGAGAATCATTCTCAGAAACTACTTTGTGATGTGTGCGTTCCACTCACAGAGTTTAACCTTTCTTTTCATAGAGCAGTTTGGAAACACTCTGTTTGTAAAGTCTGCAAGTGGATATTTGTACCTCTTTGAGGATGTCGTTGGAAGTGGGGTTTCTTCATCTAATGCTACACAGAAGATTTCTCAGTAACTTCGTTGATTTCTGTGTGTTCAACTAACAGAGTTGATCCTTCCTTTAGACAGAGCAGATTGGAAACCCTCTTTTTGAGGAATTTGCATGTGGAGATTTCAAGCGATTTGGGGCCAACGGTAGAAAAGGAAATATCCTCGTATAAAAACTAGAGAGAATCATTCTCAGAAACCACTTTGTGATGTGTGCGATCCACTCACAGAGTTTAACCTTTCTTTTCATGGAGCAGTTTGGAAACACTCTGTTTGTGAAGTCTGCAAGTGGATATTTGGACCTCTTGGAGGATTTCGTTGGAAGCGGGATTTCTTCATCTAATGCTAGAAGGAAGAATTCTCAGAAACTTCTTTGATTTGTGTGTGTTCAACTCACAGAGTTGAACCTTCCTTTAGACAGAGCAGATTGGAAACCCTCTTTTTGAGGAATTTGCATGTGGAGATTTCAAGCGTTTTGGAGCCATCGGTAGAAAAGGAAATCTCCTCGTATAAAAACTAGAGAGAATCATTCTCAGAAACCACTTTGTGATGTGTGCGTTCCACTCACAGTGTTTAACCTTTCTTTTCATAGAGCAGCTTGTAAACACTCTGTTTGTAAAGTCTGCAAGTGGATATTTGGACCTCTTTGTGGATTTCGTTGGAAGCGGGATTTCTTCATCTAATGCTACACAGAAGATTTCTCAATAACTTCGTTGATTTGTGTTTGTTCAACTCACAGAGTTGAACCTTCCTTTAGACAGAGCAGATTGGAAACCCTCTTTTTGAGGAATTTGCATGTGGAGATTTCAAGCGTTTTTGGGCCATCGGTAGAATAGGAAATATCCTCGTATAAAAACTAGAGAGAATCATTCTCAGAAACCACTTTGTGATGTGTGCGTTCCACTCACAGAGTTTAACCTTTCTTTTCATAGAGAAGTTTGGAAACACTCTGTTTGTAAAATCTGCAAGTGGATATTTGGACCTATTTGAGGATTTCGTTGGAAGCGGGATTTCTTCATCTAATGCTAGAAGGAAGAATTCTCAGAAACTTCTTTGATTTGTGTGTGTTCAACTCACAGAGTTGAACCTTCCTTTAGACAGAGCAGATTGGAAACCCTCTTTTTGAGGAATATGCATGTGGAGATTTCAAGCACTTTGGGGCCAACGGTTGAAAAGGAAATCTCGTCGTATAAAAACAAGAGAGAATCATTCTCAGAAACTACTTTGTGATGTGTGCGTTCCACTCACAGAGTTTAACCTTTCTTTTCATAGAGCAGTTTGGAAACACTCTGTTTGTAAAGTCTGCAAGTGGATATTTGGACCTATTTGAGGATTTCGTTGGAAGCGGGATTTCTTCATCTAATGCTAGAAGGAAGAATTCTCAGAAACTTCTTTGATTTGTGTGTGTTCAACTCACAGAGTTGAACCTTCCTTTAGACAGAGCAGATTGGAAACCCTCTTTTTGAGGAATTTGCATGTGGAGATTTCAAGCGTTTTGGGGCCATCTGTAAAAAAGGAAATATCCTCGTATAAAAACTAGAGAGAATCATTCTCAGAAACCACTTCGTGATGTGTGCGTTCCACTCACAGAGTTTAACCTTTCTTTTCATAGAGCAGTTTGTAAACACTCTGTTTGTAAAATCTGCAAGTGGATATTTGGACCTCTTTGAGGATTTCGTTGGAAGCGGTATTTCATCATCTAATGCTACACAGAAGATTTCTCAGTAACTTCGTTGATTTGTGTATGTTCATCTCACAGAGTTGAACCTTCCTTTAGACAGAGCAGATTGGAAACCCTCTTTTTGCGGGATTTGCATGTGGAGATTTCAATCTATTTGGGGCCAACGTTAGAAAAGGAAATCTCGTCGTATAAAAACTAGAGAGGATCATTCTCAGAAACCACTTTGTGATGTGTGCGTTCCACTCACAGAGTTTAACCTTTCTTTTCATAGAGCAGTTTGGAAACACTCTGTTTGTAAAATCTGCAAGTGGATATTTGGACCTCTTAGAGGATTTCGTTGGAAGCGGGATTTCTTCATCTAATGCTAGAAGGAAGAATTCTCAGAAAGTTCTTTGATTTGTGTATGTTCAACTCACAGAGTTGTACCTTCCTTTAGACAGAGCAGATTGGAAACCCTCTTTTTGAGAAATTTGCATGTGGAGATTTCAAGCGTTTTGGGGCCAACGGTAGAAAAGGAAATATCCTCGTATATAAACTAGAGAGAATCATTCTCAGAAACCACTTTGTGATGTGTGCGTTCCACTCACAGAGTTTAACCTTTCTTTTTATAGAGCAGTTTGGAAACACTCTGTTTGTGAAGTCTGCAAGTGGATACTTGGACCTCTTTGAGGATTTCGTTGGAAGCGGGATTTCTTCATCTAATGCTAGAAGGAAGAGTTCTCAGAAACTTCTTTGATTTGTGTGTGTTCAACTCACAGAGTTGAACCTTCCTTTAGACAGAGCAGATTGGAAACCCTCTTTTTGAGGAATTTGCATGTGGAGATTTCAAGCGTTTTGGGGCCATCGGTAGAAAAGGCTATATCCTCTTATAAAAACTAGAGAGAATCATTCTCAGAAACCACTTTGTGATGTGTGCGTTCCACTCACAGAGTTTAACCTTTGATTTCATAGAGCAGTTTGTAAACACTCTGTTTGTAAAGTCTGCAAGTGGATATTTGGACCTCTTTGTGGATTTCATTGGAAGCGGGATTTCTTCATCTAATGCTACACAGAAGATTTCTCAGTAACTTCGTTGATTTGTGTGTGTTCAACTAACAGAGTTGAACCTTCCTTTAGACAGAGCAGATTGGAAACCCTCTTTTTGAGGAATTTGCATGTGGAGATTTCAAGCGTTTTTGGGCCATCGGTAGAAAAGGAAATATCCTCGTATAAAAACTAGAGAGAATCATTCTCAGAAACGACTTTGTGAAGTGTGCGTTCCACTCACAGAGTTTAACCTTTCTTTTCATAGAGCAGTTTGGAAACACTCTGTTTGTGAAGTCTGCAAGTGGATATTTGGACCTCTTAGAGGATTTCGTTGGAAGCGGGATTTCTTCATCTAATGCTAGAAGGAAGAATTCTCAGAAAGTTCTTTGATTTGTTTGTGTTCAACTCACAGAGTTGAACCTTCCTTTAGACAGAGCAGATTGGAAACCCTCTTTTTGAGGAATATGCATGTGGAGATTTCAAGCACTTTGGCGCCAACGGTAGAAAAGGAAATATCCTCGTATAAAAACTAGAGAGAATCATTCTCAGAAACTACTTTGTGATGTGTGCGTTCCACTCACAGAGTTTAACCTTTCTTTTCATAGAGCAGTTTGGAAACACTCTGTTTGTAACGTCTGCAAGAGGATATTTGTACCTCTTTGAGGATTTCGTTGGAAGTCGATTTCTTCATCTAATGCTACACAGAAGATTTCTCAGTAACTTCGTTGATTTCTGTGTGTTCAACTAACAGAGTTGAACCTTCCTTTAGACAGAGCAGATTGGAAACCCTCTTATTGAGGAATTTGCATGTGGAGATTTCAAGGGTTTTTGGGCCATCGGTAGAAAAGGAAATATCCTCGTATAAAAACTAGAGGGAATCATTCTCAGAAACCACTTTGTGATGTGTGCGATCCACTCACAGAGTTTAACCTTTCTTTTCATAGAGCCGTTTGGAAACACTCTGTTTGTGAAGTCTGCAAGTGGATATTTGGACCTCTTGGAGGATTTCGTTGGAAGCGGGATTTCTTCATCTAATGCTAGAAGGAAGAATTCTCAGAAACTTCTTTGATTTGTGTGTGTTCAACTCACAGAGTTGAACCTTCCTTTAGACAGAGCAGATTGGAAACCCTCTTTTTGAGGAATTTGCATGTGGAGATTTCAAGCGTTTTGGGGCCATCGGTAGAAAAGGAAATATCCTCGTATAAAAACTAGAGAGAATCATTCTCAGAAACCACTTTGTGATGTGTGCATTCCACTCACAGAGTTTAACCTTTCTTTTCATAGAGCAGTTTGTAAACACTCTGTTTGTAAAGTCTGCAAGTGGATATATGGACTTCTTTGTGGATTTCGTTGGAAGCGGGATTTCTTCATCTAATGCTACACAGAAGATTTCTCAGTAACTTCGTTGATTTGTGTGTGTTCAACTCACAGAGTTGAACCTTCCTTTAGACAGAGCAGATTGGAAACCCTCTTTTTGAGGAATATGCATGTGGAGATTTCAAGCACTTTGGCGCCAACGGTAGAAAAGGAAATCTCCTCGTATAAAAACAAGAGAGAATCATTCTCAGAAACTACTTTGTGATGTGTGCGTTCCACTCACAGAGTTTAACCTTTCTTTTCATAGAGCAGTTTGGAAACACTCTGTTTGTAAAGTCTGCAAGTGGATATTTGTATCTCTTTGAGGATGTCGTTGGAAGTGGGGTTTCTTCATCTAATGCTACACAGAAGATTTCTCAGTAACTTCGTTGATTTCTGTGTGTTCAACTAACAGAGTTGAACCTTCCTTTAGACAGAGCAGATTGGAAACCCTCTTATTGAGGAATTTGCATGTGGAGATTTCAAGGGTTTTTGGGCCATCGGTAGAAAAGGAAATATCCTCGTATAAAAACTAGAGGGAATCATTCTCAGAAACCACTTTGTGATGTGTGCGATCCACTCACAGAGTTTAACCTTTCTTTTCATAGAGCCGTTTGGAAACACTCTGTTTGTGAAGTCTGCAAGTGGATATTTGGACCTCTTGGAGGATTTCGTTGGAAGCGGGATTTCTTCATCTAATGCTAGAAGGAAGAATTCTCAGAAACTTCTTTGATTTGTGTGTGTTCAACTCACAGAGTTGAACCTTCCTTTAGACAGAGCAGATTGGAAACCCTCTTTTTGAGGAATTTGCATGTGGAGATTTCAAGCGTTTTGGGGCCATCGGTAGAAAAGGAAATATCCTCGTATAAAAACTAGAGAGAATCATTCTCAGAAACCACTTTGTGATGTGTGCATTCCACTCACAGAGTTTAACCTTTCTTTTCATAGAGCAGTTTGTAAACACTCTGTTTGTAAAGTCTGCAAGTGGATATATGGACTTCTTTGTGGATTTCGTTGGAAGCGGGATTTCTTCATCTAATGCTACACAGAAGATTTCTCAGTAACTTCGTTGATTTGTGTGTGTTCAACTCACAGAGTTGAACCTTCCTTTAGACAGAGCAGATTGGAAACCCTCTTTTTGAGGAATATGCATGTGGAGATTTCAAGCACTTTGGCGCCAACGGTAGAAAAGGAAATCTCCTCGTATAAAAACAAGAGAGAATCATTCTCAGAAACTACTTTGTGATGTGTGCGTTCCACTCACAGAGTTTAACCTTTCTTTTCATAGAGCAGTTTGGAAACACTCTGTTTGTAAAGTCTGCAAGTGGATATTTGTACCTCTTTGAGGATGTCGTTGGAAGTGGGGTTTCTTCATCTAATGCTACACAGAAGATTTCTCAGTAACTTCGTTGATTTCTGTGTGTTCAACTAACAGAGTTGAACCTTCCTTTAGACAGAGCAGATTGGAAACCCTCTTTTTGAGGAATTTGCATGTGGAGATTTCAAGCGTTTTTGGGCCATCGGTAGAAAAGGAAATATCCTCGTATAAAAACTAGAGAGAATCATTCTCAGAAACCACTTTGTGATGTGTGCGTTCCACTCACAGAGTTTAACCTTTCTTTTCATAGAGAAGTTTGGAAACACTCTGTTTGTAAAATCTGCAAGTGGATATTTGGACCTATTTGAGGATTTCGTTGGAAGCGGGATTTCTTCATCTAATGCTAGAAGGAAGAATTCTCAGAAACTTCTTTGATTTGTGTGTGTTCAACTCACAGAGTTGAACCTTCCTTTAGACAGAGCAGATTGGAAACCCTCTTTTTGAGGAATATGCATGTGGAGATTTCAAGCACTTTGGGGCCAACGGTTGAAAAGGAAATCTCGTCGTATAAAAACAAGAGAGAATCATTCTCAGAAACTACTTTGTGATGTGTGCGTTCCACTCACAGAGTTTAACCTTTCTTTTCATAGAGCAGTTTGGAAACACTCTGTTTGTAAAGTCTGCAAGTGGATATTTGGACCTATTTGAGGATTTCGTTGGAAGCGGGATTTCTTCATCTAATGTTAGAAGGAAGAATTCTCAGAAACTTCTTTGATTTGTGTGTGTTCAACTCACAGAGTTGAACCTTCCTTTAGACAGAGCAGATTGGAAACCCTCTTTTTGAGGAATTTGCATGTGGAGATTTCAAGCGTTTTGGGGCCATCGGTAAAAAAGGAAATATCCTCGTATAAAAACTAGAGAGAATCATTCTCAGAAACCACTTCGTGATGTGTGCGTTCCACTCACAGAGTTTAACCTTTCTTTTCATAGAGCAGTTTGTAAACACTCTGTTTGTAAAATCTGCAAGTGGATATTTGGACCTCTTTGAGGATTTCGTTGGAAGCGGGATTTCTTCATCTAATGCTACACAGAAGATTTCTCAGTAACTTCGTTGATTTCTGTATGTTCATCTCACAGAGTTGAACCTTCCTTTAGACAGAGCAGATTGGAAACCCTCTTTTTGCGGGATTTGCATGTGGAGATTTCAATCTATTTGGGGCCAACGTTAGAAAAGGAAATCTCGTCGTATGAAAACTAGAGAGGATCATTCTCAGAAACCACTTTGTGATGTGTGCGTTCCACTCACAGAGTTTAACCTTTCTTTTCATAGAGCAGTTTGGAAACACTCTGTTTGTAAAATCTGCAAGTGGATATTTGGACCTCTTAGAGGATTTCGTTGGAAGCGGGATTTCTTCATCTAATGCTAGAAGGAAGAATTCTCAGAAAGTTCTTTGATTTGTGTATGTTCAACTCACAGAGTTGTACCTTCCTTTAGACAGAGCAGATTGGAAACCCTCTTTTTGAGAAATTTGCATGTGGAGATTTCAAGAGTTTTGGGGCCAACGGTAGAAAAGGAAATATCCTCGTATAAAAACTAGAGAGAATCATTCTCAGAAACCACTTTGTGATGTGTGCGTTCCACTCACAGAGTTTAACCTTTCTTTTTATAGAGCAGTTTGGAAACACTCTGTTTGTGAAATCTGCAAGTGGATACTTGGACCTCTTTGAGGATTTCGTTGGAAGCGGGATTTCTTCATCTAATGCTAGAAGGAAGAGTTCTCAGAAACTTCTTTGATTTGTGTGTGTTCAACTCACAGAGTTGAACCTTCCTTTAGACAGAGCAGATTGGAAACCCTCTTTTTGAGGAATTTGCATGTGGAGATTTCAAGCGTTTTGGGGCCATCGGTAGAAAAGGCTATATCCTCTTATAAAAACTAGAGAGAATCATTCTCAGAAACCACTTTGTGATGTGTGCGTTCCACTCACAGAGTTTAACCTTTCTTTTCATAGAGCAGTTTGGAAACACTCTGTTTGTAAAGTCTGCAAGTGGATATTTGGACCTCTTTGTGGATTTCATTGGAAGCGGGATTTCTTCATCTAATGCTACACAGAAGATTTCTCAGTAACTTCGTTGATTTGTGTGTGTTCAACTAACAGAGTTGAACCTTCCTTTAGACAGAGCAGATTGGAAACCCTCTTTTTGAGGAATTTGCATGTGGAGATTTCAAGCGTTTTTGGGCCATCGGTAGAAAAGGAAATATCCTCGTATAAAAACTAGAGAGAATCATTCTCAGAAACGACTTTGTGAAGTGTGCGTTCCACTCACAGAGTTTAACCTTTCTTTTCATAGAGCAGTTTGGAAACACTCTGTTTGTGAAGTCTGCAAGTGGATATTTGGACCTCTTAGAGGATTTCGTTGGAAGCGGGATTTCTTCATCTAATGCTAGAAGGAAGAATTCTCAGAAAGTTCTTTGATTTGTGTGTGTTCAACTCACAGAGTTGAACCTTCCTTTAGACAGAGCAGATTGGAAACCCTCTTTTTGAGGAATTTGCATGTGGAGATTTCAAGCGATTTGGGGCCAACATTACAAAAGGAAATCTCCTCGTATAAAAACTAGAAAGGATCATTCTCAGAAACCACTTTGTGATGTGTGCGTTCCACTCACAGAGTTTAACCTTTCTTTTCATAGAGCAGTTTGGAAACACTCTGTTTGTAAAATCTGCAAGTGGATATTTGGACCTCTTTGAGGATTTCGTTGGAAGCGGGATTTCTTCATCTAATGCTACACAGAAGATTTCTCAGTAACTTCGTTGATTTGTGTATGTTCATCTCACAGAGTTGAACCTTCCTTTAGACAGAGCAGATTGGAAACCCTCTTTTTGCGGGATTTGCATGTGGAGATTTCAATCTATTTGGGGCCAACGTTAGAAAAGGAAATCTCGTCGTATAAAAACTAGAGAGGATCATTCTCAGAAACCACTTTGTGATGTGTGCGTTCCACTCACAGAGTTTAACCTTTCTTTTCATAGAGCAGTTTGGAAACACTCTGTTTGTAAAATCTGCATGTGGATATTTGGACCTCTTAGAGGATTTCGTTGGAAGCGGGATTTCTTCATCTAATGCTAGAAGGAAGAATTCTCAGAAAGTTCTTTGATTTGTGTATGTTCAACTCACAGAGTTGTACCTTCCTTTAGACAGAGCAGATTGGAAACCCTCTTTTTGAGAAATTTGCATGTGGAGATTTCAAGCGTTTTGGGGCCAACGGTAGAAAAGGAAATATCCTCGTATAAAAACTAGAGAGAATCATTCTCAGAAACCACTTTGTGATGTGTGCGTTCCACTCACAGAGTTTAACCTTTCTTTTTATAGAGCAGTTTGGAAACACACTGTTTGTGAAGTCTGCAAGTGGATACTTGGACCTCTTTGAGGATTTCGTTGGAAGCGGGATTTCTTCATCTAATGCTAGAAGGAAGAGTTCTCAGAAACTTCTTTGATTTGTGTGTGTTCAACTCACAGAGTTGAACATTCCTTTAGACAGAGCAGATTGGAAACCCTCTTTTTGAGGAATTTGCAAGTGGAGATTTCAAGCGTTTTGGGGCCATCGGTAGAAAAGGAAATATCCTCGTATAAAAACTAGAGAGAATCATTCTCAGAAACCACTTCGTGATGTGTGCGTTCCACTCACAGAGTTTAACCTTTCTTTTCATAGAGCAGTTTGTAAACACTCTGTTTGTAAAATCTGCAAGTGGATATTTGGACCTCTTTGAGGATTTCGTTGGAAGCGGGATTTCTTCATCTAATGCTACACAGAAGATTTCTCAGTAACTTCGTTGATTTGTGTATGTTCATCTCACAGAGTTGAACCTTCCTTTAGACAGAGCAGATTGGAAACCCTCTTTTTGCGGGATTTGCATGTGGAGATTTCAATCTATTTGGGGCCAACGTTAGAAAAGGAAATCTCGTCGTATAAAAACTAGAGAGGATCATTCTCAGAAACCACTTTGTGATGTGTGCGTTCCACTCACAGAGTTTAACCTTTCTTTTCATAGAGCAGTTTGGAAACACTCTGTTTGTAAAATCTGCAAGTGGATATTTGGACCTCTTAGAGGATTTCGTTGGAAGCGGGATTTCTTCATCTAATGCTAGAAGGAAGAATTCTCAGAAAGTTCTTTGATTTGTGTATGTTCAACTCACAGAGTTGCACCTTCCTTTAGACAGAGCAGATTGGAAACCCTCTTTTTGAGAAATTTGCATGTGGAGATTTCAAGCGTTTTGGGGCCAACGGTAGAAAAGGAAATATCCTCGTATAAAAACTAGAGAGAATCATTCTCAGAAACCACTTTGTGATGTGTGCGTTCCACTCACAGAGTTTAACCTTTCTTTTTATAGAGCAGTTTGGAAACACTCTGTTTGTGAAGTCTGCAAGTGGATACTTGGACCTCTTTGAGGATTTCGTTGGAAGCGGGATTTCTTCATCTAATGCTAGAAGGAAGAGTTCTCAGAAACTTCTTTGATTTGTGTGTGTTCAACTCACAGAGTTGAACCTTCCTTTAGACAGAGCAGATTGGAAACCCTCTTTTTGAGGAATTTGCATGTGGAGATTTCAAGCGTTTTGGGGCCATCGGTAGAAAAGGCTATATCCTCTTATAAAAACTAGAGAGAATCATTCTCAGAAACCACTTTGTGATGTGTGCGTTCCACTCACAGAGTTTAACCTTTCTTTTCATAGAGCAGTTTGGAAACACTCTGTTTGTAAAGTCTGCAAGTGGATATTTGGACCTCTTTGTGGATTTCATTGGAAGCGGGATTTCTTCATCTAATGCTACACAGAAGATTTCTCAGTAACTTCGTTGATTTGTGTGTGTTCAACTAACAGAGTTGAACCTTCCTTTAGACAGAGCAGATTGGAAACCCTCTTTTTGAGGAATTTGCATGTGGAGATTTCAAGCGTTTTTGGGCCATCGGTAGAAAAGGAAATATCCTCGTATAAAAACTAGAGAGAATCATTCTCAGAAACGACTTTGTGAAGTGTGCGTTCCACTCACAGAGTTTAACCTTTCTTTTCATAGAGCAGTTTGGAAACACTCTGTTTGTGAAGTCTGCAAGTGGATATTTGGACCTCTTAGAGGATTTCGTTGGAAGCGGGATTTCTTCATCTAATGCTAGAAGGAAGAATTCTCAGAAAGTTCTTTGATTTGTGTGTGTTCAACTCACAGAGTTGAACCTTCCTTTAGACAGAGCAGATTGGAAACCCTCTTTTTGAGGAATTTGCATGTGGAGATTTCAAGCGATTTGGGGCCAACATTACAAAAGGAAATCTCCTCGTATAAAAACTAGAAAGGATCATTCTCAGAAACCACTTTGTGATGTGTGCGTTCCACTCACAGAGTTTAACCTTTCTTTTCATAGAGCAGTTTGGAAACACTCTGTTTGTAAAATCTGCAAGTGGATATTTGGACCTCTTTGAGGATTTCGTTGGAAGCGGGATTTCTTCATCTAATGCTACACAGAAGATTTCTCAGTAACTTCGTTGATTTGTGTATGTTCATCTCACAGAGTTGAACCTTCCTTTAGACAGAGCAGATTGGAAACCCTCTTTTTGCGGGATTTGCATGTGGAGATTTCAATCTATTTGGGGCCAACGTTAGAAAAGGAAATCTCGTCGTATAAAAACTAGAGAGGATCATTCTCAGAAACCACTTTGTGATGTGTGCGTTCCACTCACAGAGTTTAACCTTTCTTTTCATAGAGCAGTTTGGAAACACTCTGTTTGTAAAATCTGCAAGTGGATATTTGGACCTCTTAGAGGATTTCGTTGGAAACGGGATTTCTTCATCTAATGCTAGAAGGAAGAATTCTCAGAAAGTTCTTTGATTTGTGTATGTTCAACTCACAGAGTTGTACCTTCCTTTAGACAGAGCAGATTGGAAACCCTCTTTTTGAGAAATTTGCATGTGGAGATTTCAAGCGTTTTGGGGCCAACGGTAGAAAAGGAAATATCCTCGTATAAAAACTAGAGAGAATCATTCTCAGAAACCACTTTGTGATGTGTGCGTTCCACTCACAGAGTTTAACCTTTCTTTTTATAGAGCAGTTTGGAAACACTCTGTTTGTGAAGTCTGCAAGTGGATACTTGGACCTCTTTGAGGATTTCGTTGGAAGCGGGATTTCTTCATCTAATGCTAGAAGGAAGAGTTCTCAGAAACTTCTTTGATTTGTGTGTGTTCAACTCACAGAGTTGAACCTTCCTTTAGACAGAGCAGATTGGAAACCCTCTTTTTGAGGAATTTGCATGTGGAGATTTCAAGCGTTTTGGGGCCATCGGTAGAAAAGGCTATATCCTCTTATAAAAACTAGAGAGAATCATTCTCAGAAACCACTTTGTGATGTGTGCGTTCCACTCAGAGTTTAACCTTTCTTTTCATAGAGCAGTTTGGAAACACTCTGTTTGTAAAGTCTGCAAGTGGATATTTGGACCTCTTTGTGGATTTCATTGGAAGCGGGATTTCTTCATCTAATGCTACACAGAAGATTTCTCAGTAACTTCGTTGATTTGTGTGTGTTCAACTAACAGAGTTGAACCTTCCTTTAGACAGAGCAGATTGGAAACCCTCTTTTTGAGGAATTTGCATGTGGAGATTTCAAGCGTTTTTGGGCCATCGGTAGAAAAGGAAATATCCTCGTATAAAAACTAGAATCATTCTCAGAAACGACTTTGTGAAGTGTGCGTTCCACTCACAGAGTTTAACCTTTCTTTTCATAGAGCAGTTTGTAAACACTCTGTTTGTAACGTCTGCAAGTGGATATTTGGACCTCTTTGTGGATTTCATTGGAAGCGGGATTTCTTCATCTAATGCTACACAGAAGATTTCTCAGTAACTTCGTTGATTTGTGTGTGTTCAACTAACAGAGTTGAACCTTCCTTTAGACAGAGCAGATTGGAAACCCTCTTTTTGAGGAATTTGCATGTGGAGATTTCAAGCGTTTTTGGGCCATCGGTAGAAAAGGAAATATCCTCGTATAAAAACTAGAGAGAATCATTCTCAGAAACGACTTTGTGAAGTGTGCATTCCACTCACAGAGTTTAACCTTTCTTTTCATAGAGCAGTTTGGAAACACTCTGTTTGTGAAGTCTGCAAGTGGATATTTGGACCTCTTAGAGGATTTCGTTGGAAGCGGGATTTCTTCATCTAATGCTAGAAGGAAGAATTCTCAGAAAGTTCTTTGATTTGTGTGTGTTCAACTCACAGAGTTGAACCTTCCTTTAGACAGAGCAGATTGGAAACCCTCTTTTTGAGGAATTTGCATGTGGAGATTTCAAGCGATTTGGGGCCAACATTACAAAAGGAAATCTCCTCGTATAAAAACTAGAAAGGATCATTCTCAGAAACCACTTTGTGATGTGTGCGTTCCACTCACAGAGTTTAACCTTTCTTTTCATAGAGCAGTTTGGAAACACTCTGTTTGTAAAATCTGCAAGTGGATATTTGGACCTCTTTGAGGATTTCGTTGGAAGCGGGATTTCTTCATCTAATGCTACACAGAAGATTTCTCAGTAACTTCGTTGATTTGTGTATGTTCATCTCACAGAGTTGAACCTTCCTTTAGACAGAGCAGATTGGAAACCCTCTTTTTGCGGGATTTGCATGTGGAGATTTCAATCTATTTGGGGCCAACGTTAGAAAAGGAAATCTCGTCGTATAAAAACTAGAGAGGATCATTCTCAGAAACCACTTTGTGATGTGTGCGTTCCACTCACAGAGTTTAACCTTTCTTTTCATAGAGCAGTTTGGAAACACTCTGTTTGTAAAATCTGCAAGTGGATATTTGGACCTCTTAGAGGATTTCGTTGGAAGCGGGATTTCTTCATCTAATGCTAGAAGGAAGAATTCTCAGAAAGTTCTTTGATTTGTGTATGTTCAACTCACAGAGTTGTACCTTCCTTTAGACAGAGCAGATTGGAAACCCTCTTTTTGAGAAATTTGCATGTGGAGATTTCAAGCGTTTTGGGGCCAACGGTAGAAAAGGAAATATCCTCGTATAAAAACTAGAGAGAATCATTCTCAGAAACCACTTTGTGATGTGTGCGTTCCACTCACAGAGTTTAACCTTTCTTTTTATAGAGCAGTTTGGAAACACTCTGTTTGTGAAGTCTGCAAGTGGATACTTGGACCTCTTTGAGGATTTCGTTGGAAGCGGGATTTCTTCATCTAATGCTAGAAGGAAGAGTTCTCAGAAACTTCTTTGATTTGTGTGTGTTCAACTCACAGAGTTGAACCTTCCTTTAGACAGAGCAGATTGGAAACCCTCTTTTTGAGGAATTTGCATGTGGAGATTTCAAGCGTTTTGGGGCCATCGGTAGAAAAGGCTATATCCTCTTATAAAAACTAGAGAGAATCATTCTCAGAAACCACTTTGTGATGTGTGCGTTCCACTCACAGAGTTTAACCTTTCTTTTCATAGAGCAGTTTGGAAACACTCTGTTTGTAAAGTCTGCAAGTGGATATTTGGACCTCTTTGTGGATTTCATTGGAAGCGGGATTTCTTCATCTAATGCTACACAGAAGATTTCTCAGTAACTTCGTTGATTTGTGTGTGTTCAACTAACAGAGTTGAACCTTCCTTTAGACAGAGCAGATTGGAAACCCTCTTTTTGAGGAATTTGCATGTGGAGATTTCAAGCGTTTTTGGGCCATCGGTAGAAAAGGAAATATCCTCGTATAAAAACTAGAGAGAATCATTCTCAGAAACGACTTTGTGAAGTGTGCGTTCCACTCACAGAGTTTAACCTTTCTTTTCATAGAGCAGTTTGGAAACACTCTGTTTGTGAAGTCTGCAAGTGGATATTTGGACCTCTTAGAGGATTTCGTTGGAAGCGGGATTTCTTCATCTAATGCTAGAAGGAAGAATTCTCAGAAAGTTCTTTGATTTGTGTGTGTTCAACTCACAGAGTTGAACCTTCCTTTAGACAGAGCAGATTGGAAACCCTCTTTTTGAGGAATTTGCATGTGGAGATTTCAAGCGATTTGGGGCCAACATTACAAAAGGAAATCTCCTCGTATAAAAACTAGAAAGGATCATTCTCAGAAACCACTTTGTGATGTGTGCGTTCCACTCACAGAGTTTAACCTTTCTTTTCATAGAGCAGTTTGGAAACACTCTGTTTGTAAAATCTGCAAGTGGATATTTGGACCTCTTTGAGGATTTCGTTGGAAGCGGGATTTCTTCATCTAATGCTACACAGAAGATTTCTCAGTAACTTCGTTGAT
Organism: Gorilla gorilla gorilla; assembly: GCF_029281585.2. Lineage (NCBI taxonomy): Eukaryota > Metazoa > Chordata > Mammalia > Primates > Hominidae > Gorilla > Gorilla gorilla. The sequence goes on along the minus strand of NC_073232.2, from coordinate 78,627,284 downwards.
TTGTGTATGTTCATCTCACAGAGTTGAACCTTCCTTTAGACAGAGCAGATTGGAAACCCTCTTTTTGCGGGATTTGCATGTGGAGATTTCAATCTATTTGGGGCCAACGTTAGAAAAGGAAATCTCGTCGTATAAAAACTAGAGAGGATCATTCTCAGAAACCACTTTGTGATGTGTGCGTTCCACTCACAGAGTTTAACCTTTCTTTTCATAGAGCAGTTTGGAAACACTCTGTTTGTAAAATCTGCATGTGGATATTTGGACCTCTTAGAGGATTTCGTTGGAAGCGGGATTTCTTCATCTAATGCTAGAAGGAAGAATTCTCAGAAAGTTCTTTGATTTGTGTATGTTCAACTCACAGAGTTGTACCTTCCTTTAGACAGAGCAGATTGGAAACCCTCTTTTTGAGAAATTTGCATGTGGAGATTTCAAGCGTTTTGGGGCCAACGGTAGAAAAGGAAATATCCTCGTATAAAAACTAGAGAGAATCATTCTCAGAAACCACTTTGTGATGTGTGCGTTCCACTCACAGAGTTTAACCTTTCTTTTTATAGAGCAGTTTGGAAACACACTGTTTGTGAAGTCTGCAAGTGGATACTTGGACCTCTTTGAGGATTTCGTTGGAAGCGGGATTTCTTCATCTAATGCTAGAAGGAAGAGTTCTCAGAAACTTCTTTGATTTGTGTGTGTTCAACTCACAGAGTTGAACATTCCTTTAGACAGAGCAGATTGGAAACCCTCTTTTTGAGGAATTTGCAAGTGGAGATTTCAAGCGTTTTGGGGCCATCGGTAGAAAAGGAAATATCCTCGTATAAAAACTAGAGAGAATCATTCTCAGAAACCACTTCGTGATGTGTGCGTTCCACTCACAGAGTTTAACCTTTCTTTTCATAGAGCAGTTTGTAAACACTCTGTTTGTAAAATCTGCAAGTGGATATTTGGACCTCTTTGAGGATTTCGTTGGAAGCGGGATTTCTTCATCTAATGCTACACAGAAGATTTCTCAGTAACTTCGTTGATTTGTGTATGTTCATCTCACAGAGTTGAACCTTCCTTTAGACAGAGCAGATTGGAAACCCTCTTTTTGCGGGATTTGCATGTGGAGATTTCAATCTATTTGGGGCCAACGTTAGAAAAGGAAATCTCGTCGTATAAAAACTAGAGAGGATCATTCTCAGAAACCACTTTGTGATGTGTGCGTTCCACTCACAGAGTTTAACCTTTCTTTTCATAGAGCAGTTTGGAAACACTCTGTTTGTAAAATCTGCAAGTGGATATTTGGACCTCTTAGAGGATTTCGTTGGAAGCGGGATTTCTTCATCTAATGCTAGAAGGAAGAATTCTCAGAAAGTTCTTTGATTTGTGTATGTTCAACTCACAGAGTTGCACCTTCCTTTAGACAGAGCAGATTGGAAACCCTCTTTTTGAGAAATTTGCATGTGGAGATTTCAAGCGTTTTGGGGCCAACGGTAGAAAAGGAAATATCCTCGTATAAAAACTAGAGAGAATCATTCTCAGAAACCACTTTGTGATGTGTGCGTTCCACTCACAGAGTTTAACCTTTCTTTTTATAGAGCAGTTTGGAAACACTCTGTTTGTGAAGTCTGCAAGTGGATACTTGGACCTCTTTGAGGATTTCGTTGGAAGCGGGATTTCTTCATCTAATGCTAGAAGGAAGAGTTCTCAGAAACTTCTTTGATTTGTGTGTGTTCAACTCACAGAGTTGAACCTTCCTTTAGACAGAGCAGATTGGAAACCCTCTTTTTGAGGAATTTGCATGTGGAGATTTCAAGCGTTTTGGGGCCATCGGTAGAAAAGGCTATATCCTCTTATAAAAACTAGAGAGAATCATTCTCAGAAACCACTTTGTGATGTGTGCGTTCCACTCACAGAGTTTAACCTTTCTTTTCATAGAGCAGTTTGGAAACACTCTGTTTGTAAAGTCTGCAAGTGGATATTTGGACCTCTTTGTGGATTTCATTGGAAGCGGGATTTCTTCATCTAATGCTACACAGAAGATTTCTCAGTAACTTCGTTGATTTGTGTGTGTTCAACTAACAGAGTTGAACCTTCCTTTAGACAGAGCAGATTGGAAACCCTCTTTTTGAGGAATTTGCATGTGGAGATTTCAAGCGTTTTTGGGCCATCGGTAGAAAAGGAAATATCCTCGTATAAAAACTAGAGAGAATCATTCTCAGAAACGACTTTGTGAAGTGTGCGTTCCACTCACAGAGTTTAACCTTTCTTTTCATAGAGCAGTTTGGAAACACTCTGTTTGTGAAGTCTGCAAGTGGATATTTGGACCTCTTAGAGGATTTCGTTGGAAGCGGGATTTCTTCATCTAATGCTAGAAGGAAGAATTCTCAGAAAGTTCTTTGATTTGTGTGTGTTCAACTCACAGAGTTGAACCTTCCTTTAGACAGAGCAGATTGGAAACCCTCTTTTTGAGGAATTTGCATGTGGAGATTTCAAGCGATTTGGGGCCAACATTACAAAAGGAAATCTCCTCGTATAAAAACTAGAAAGGATCATTCTCAGAAACCACTTTGTGATGTGTGCGTTCCACTCACAGAGTTTAACCTTTCTTTTCATAGAGCAGTTTGGAAACACTCTGTTTGTAAAATCTGCAAGTGGATATTTGGACCTCTTTGAGGATTTCGTTGGAAGCGGGATTTCTTCATCTAATGCTACACAGAAGATTTCTCAGTAACTTCGTTGATTTGTGTATGTTCATCTCACAGAGTTGAACCTTCCTTTAGACAGAGCAGATTGGAAACCCTCTTTTTGCGGGATTTGCATGTGGAGATTTCAATCTATTTGGGGCCAACGTTAGAAAAGGAAATCTCGTCGTATAAAAACTAGAGAGGATCATTCTCAGAAACCACTTTGTGATGTGTGCGTTCCACTCACAGAGTTTAACCTTTCTTTTCATAGAGCAGTTTGGAAACACTCTGTTTGTAAAATCTGCAAGTGGATATTTGGACCTCTTAGAGGATTTCGTTGGAAGCGGGATTTCTTCATCTAATGCTAGAAGGAAGAATTCTCAGAAAGTTCTTTGATTTGTGTATGTTCAACTCACAGAGTTGTACCTTCCTTTAGACAGAGCAGATTGGAAACCCTCTTTTTGAGAAATTTGCATGTGGAGATTTCAAGCGTTTTGGGGCCAACGGTAGAAAAGGAAATATCCTCGTATAAAAACTAGAGAGAATCATTCTCAGAAACCACTTTGTGATGTGTGCGTTCCACTCACAGAGTTTAACCTTTCTTTTTATAGAGCAGTTTGGAAACACTCTGTTTGTGAAGTCTGCAAGTGGATACTTGGACCTCTTTGAGGATTTCGTTGGAAGCGGGATTTCTTCATCTAATGCTAGAAGGAAGAGTTCTCAGAAACTTCTTTGATTTGTGTGTGTTCAACTCACAGAGTTGAACCTTCCTTTAGACAGAGCAGATTGGAAACCCTCTTTTTGAGGAATTTGCATGTGGAGATTTCAAGCGTTTTGGGGCCATCGGTAGAAAAGGCTATATCCTCTTATAAAAACTAGAGAGAATCATTCTCAGAAACCACTTTGTGATGTGTGCGTTCCACTCACAGAGTTTAACCTTTCTTTTCATAGAGCAGTTTGGAAACACTCTGTTTGTAAAGTCTGCAAGTGGATATTTGGACCTCTTTGTGGATTTCATTGGAAGCGGGATTTCTTCATCTAATGCTACACAGAAGATTTCTCAGTAACTTCGTTGATTTGTGTGTGTTCAACTAACAGAGTTGAACCTTCCTTTAGACAGAGCAGATTGGAAACCCTCTTTTTGAGGAATTTGCATGTGGAGATTTCAAGCGTTTTTGGGCCATCGGTAGAAAAGGAAATATCCTCGTATAAAAACTAGAGAGAATCATTCTCAGAAACGACTTTGTGAAGTGTGCGTTCCACTCACAGAGTTTAACCTTTCTTTTCATAGAGCAGTTTGGAAACACTCTGTTTGTGAAGTCTGCAAGTGGATATTTGGACCTCTTAGAGGATTTCGTTGGAAGCGGGATTTCTTCATCTAATGCTAGAAGGAAGAATTCTCAGAAAGTTCTTTGATTTGTGTGTGTTCAACTCACAGAGTTGAACCTTCCTTTAGACAGAGCAGATTGGAAACCCTCTTTTTGAGGAATTTGCATGTGGAGATTTCAAGCGATTTGGGGCCAACATTACAAAAGGAAATCTCCTCGTATAAAAACTAGAAAGGATCATTCTCAGAAACCACTTTGTGATGTGTGCGTTCCACTCACAGAGTTTAACCTTTCTTTTCATAGAGCAGTTTGGAAACACTCTGTTTGTAAAATCTGCAAGTGGATATTTGGACCTCTTTGAGGATTTCGTTGGAAGCGGGATTTCTTCATCTAATGCTACACAGAAGATTTCTCAGTAACTTCGTTGATTTGTGTATGTTCATCTCACAGAGTTGAACCTTCCTTTAGACAGAGCAGATTGGAAACCCTCTTTTTGCGGGATTTGCATGTGGAGATTTCAATCTATTTGGGGCCAACGTTAGAAAAGGAAATCTCGTCGTATAAAAACTAGAGAGGATCATTCTCAGAAACCACTTTGTGATGTGTGCGTTCCACTCACAGAGTTTAACCTTTCTTTTCATAGAGCAGTTTGGAAACACTCTGTTTGTAAAATCTGCATGTGGATATTTGGACCTCTTAGAGGATTTCGTTGGAAGCGGGATTTCTTCATCTAATGCTAGAAGGAAGAATTCTCAGAAAGTTCTTTGATTTGTGTATGTTCAACTCACAGAGTTGTACCTTCCTTTAGACAGAGCAGATTGGAAACCCTCTTTTTGAGAAATTTGCATGTGGAGATTTCAAGCGTTTTGGGGCCAACGGTAGAAAAGGAAATATCCTCGTATAAAAACTAGAGAGAATCATTCTCAGAAACCACTTTGTGATGTGTGCGTTCCACTCACAGAGTTTAACCTTTCTTTTTATAGAGCAGTTTGGAAACACACTGTTTGTGAAGTCTGCAAGTGGATACTTGGACCTCTTTGAGGATTTCGTTGGAAGCGGGATTTCTTCATCTAATGCTAGAAGGAAGAGTTCTCAGAAACTTCTTTGATTTGTGTGTGTTCAACTCACAGAGTTGAACATTCCTTTAGACAGAGCAGATTGGAAACCCTCTTTTTGAGGAATTTGCAAGTGGAGATTTCAAGCGTTTTGGGGCCATCGGTAGAAAAGGAAATATCCTCGTATAAAAACTAGAGAGAATCATTCTCAGAAACCACTTCGTGATGTGTGCGTTCCACTCACAGAGTTTAACCTTTCTTTTCATAGAGCAGTTTGTAAACACTCTGTTTGTAAAATCTGCAAGTGGATATTTGGACCTCTTTGAGGATTTCGTTGGAAGCGGGATTTCTTCATCTAATGCTACACAGAAGATTTCTCAGTAACTTCGTTGATTTGTGTATGTTCATCTCACAGAGTTGAACCTTCCTTTAGACAGAGCAGATTGGAAACCCTCTTTTTGCGGGATTTGCATGTGGAGATTTCAATCTATTTGGGGCCAACGTTAGAAAAGGAAATCTCGTCGTATAAAAACTAGAGAGGATCATTCTCAGAAACCACTTTGTGATGTGTGCGTTCCACTCACAGAGTTTAACCTTTCTTTTCATAGAGCAGTTTGGAAACACTCTGTTTGTAAAATCTGCAAGTGGATATTTGGACCTCTTAGAGGATTTCGTTGGAAGCGGGATTTCTTCATCTAATGCTAGAAGGAAGAATTCTCAGAAAGTTCTTTGATTTGTGTATGTTCAACTCACAGAGTTGCACCTTCCTTTAGACAGAGCAGATTGGAAACCCTCTTTTTGAGAAATTTGCATGTGGAGATTTCAAGCGTTTTGGGGCCAACGGTAGAAAAGGAAATATCCTCGTATAAAAACTAGAGAGAATCATTCTCAGAAACCACTTTGTGATGTGTGCGTTCCACTCACAGAGTTTAACCTTTCTTTTTATAGAGCAGTTTGGAAACACTCTGTTTGTGAAGTCTGCAAGTGGATACTTGGACCTCTTTGAGGATTTCGTTGGAAGCGGGATTTCTTCATCTAATGCTAGAAGGAAGAGTTCTCAGAAACTTCTTTGATTTGTGTGTGTTCAACTCACAGAGTTGAACCTTCCTTTAGACAGAGCAGATTGGAAACCCTCTTTTTGAGGAATTTGCATGTGGAGATTTCAAGCGTTTTGGGGCCATCGGTAGAAAAGGCTATATCCTCTTATAAAAACTAGAGAGAATCATTCTCAGAAACCACTTTGTGATGTGTGCGTTCCACTCACAGAGTTTAACCTTTCTTTTCATAGAGCAGTTTGGAAACACTCTGTTTGTAAAGTCTGCAAGTGGATATTTGGACCTCTTTGTGGATTTCATTGGAAGCGGGATTTCTTCATCTAATGCTACACAGAAGATTTCTCAGTAACTTCGTTGATTTGTGTGTGTTCAACTAACAGAGTTGAACCTTCCTTTAGACAGAGCAGATTGGAAACCCTCTTTTTGAGGAATTTGCATGTGGAGATTTCAAGCGTTTTTGGGCCATCGGTAGAAAAGGAAATATCCTCGTATAAAAACTAGAGAGAATCATTCTCAGAAACGACTTTGTGAAGTGTGCGTTCCACTCACAGAGTTTAACCTTTCTTTTCATAGAGCAGTTTGGAAACACTCTGTTTGTGAAGTCTGCAAGTGGATATTTGGACCTCTTAGAGGATTTCGTTGGAAGCGGGATTTCTTCATCTAATGCTAGAAGGAAGAATTCTCAGAAAGTTCTTTGATTTGTGTGTGTTCAACTCACAGAGTTGAACCTTCCTTTAGACAGAGCAGATTGGAAACCCTCTTTTTGAGGAATTTGCATGTGGAGATTTCAAGCGATTTGGGGCCAACATTACAAAAGGAAATCTCCTCGTATAAAAACTAGAAAGGATCATTCTCAGAAACCACTTTGTGATGTGTGCGTTCCACTCACAGAGTTTAACCTTTCTTTTCATAGAGCAGTTTGGAAACACTCTGTTTGTAAAATCTGCAAGTGGATATTTGGACCTCTTTGAGGATTTCGTTGGAAGCGGGATTTCTTCATCTAATGCTACACAGAAGATTTCTCAGTAACTTCGTTGATTTGTGTATGTTCATCTCACAGAGTTGAACCTTCCTTTAGACAGAGCAGATTGGAAACCCTCTTTTTGCGGGATTTGCATGTGGAGATTTCAATCTATTTGGGGCCAACGTTAGAAAAGGAAATCTCGTCGTATAAAAACTAGAGAGGATCATTCTCAGAAACCACTTTGTGATGTGTGCGTTCCACTCACAGAGTTTAACCTTTCTTTTCATAGAGCAGTTTGGAAACACTCTGTTTGTAAAATCTGCAAGTGGATATTTGGACCTCTTAGAGGATTTCGTTGGAAGCGGGATTTCTTCATCTAATGCTAGAAGGAAGAATTCTCAGAAAGTTCTTTGATTTGTGTATGTTCAACTCACAGAGTTGTACCTTCCTTTAGACAGAGCAGATTGGAAACCCTCTTTTTGAGAAATTTGCATGTGGAGATTTCAAGCGTTTTGGGGCCAACGGTAGAAAAGGAAATATCCTCGTATAAAAACTAGAGAGAATCATTCTCAGAAACCACTTTGTGATGTGTGCGTTCCACTCACAGAGTTTAACCTTTCTTTTTATAGAGCAGTTTGGAAACACTCTGTTTGTGAAGTCTGCAAGTGGATACTTGGACCTCTTTGAGGATTTCGTTGGAAGCGGGATTTCTTCATCTAATGCTAGAAGGAAGAGTTCTCAGAAACTTCTTTGATTTGTGTGTGTTCAACTCACAGAGTTGAACCTTCCTTTAGACAGAGCAGATTGGAAACCCTCTTTTTGAGGAATTTGCATGTGGAGATTTCAAGCGTTTTGGGGCCATCGGTAGAAAAGGCTATATCCTCTTATAAAAACTAGAGAGAATCATTCTCAGAAACCACTTTGTGATGTGTGCGTTCCACTCACAGAGTTTAACCTTTCTTTTCATAGAGCAGTTTGGAAACACTCTGTTTGTAAAGTCTGCAAGTGGATATTTGGACCTCTTTGTGGATTTCATTGGAAGCGGGATTTCTTCATCTAATGCTACACAGAAGATTTCTCAGTAACTTCGTTGATTTGTGTGTGTTCAACTAACAGAGTTGAACCTTCCTTTAGACAGAGCAGATTGGAAACCCTCTTTTTGAGGAATTTGCATGTGGAGATTTCAAGCGTTTTTGGGCCATCGGTAGAAAAGGAAATATCCTCGTATAAAAACTAGAGAGAATCATTCTCAGAAACGACTTTGTGAAGTGTGCGTTCCACTCACAGAGTTTAACCTTTCTTTTCATAGAGCAGTTTGGAAACACTCTGTTTGTGAAGTCTGCAAGTGGATATTTGGACCTCTTAGAGGATTTCGTTGGAAGCGGGATTTCTTCATCTAATGCTAGAAGGAAGAATTCTCAGAAAGTTCTTTGATTTGTGTGTGTTCAACTCACAGAGTTGAACCTTCCTTTAGACAGAGCAGATTGGAAACCCTCTTTTTGAGGAATTTGCATGTGGAGATTTCAAGCGATTTGGGGCCAACATTACAAAAGGAAATCTCCTCGTATAAAAACTAGAAAGGATCATTCTCAGAAACCACTTTGTGATGTGTGCGTTCCACTCACAGAGTTTAACCTTTCTTTTCATAGAGCAGTTTGGAAACACTCTGTTTGTAAAATCTGCAAGTGGATATTTGGACCTCTTTGAGGATTTCGTTGGAAGCGGGATTTCTTCATCTAATGCTACACAGAAGATTTCTCAGTAACTTCGTTGATTTGTGTATGTTCATCTCACAGAGTTGAACCTTCCTTTAGACAGAGCAGATTGGAAACCCTCTTTTTGCGGGATTTGCATGTGGAGATTTCAATCTATTTGGGGCCAACGTTAGAAAAGGAAATCTCGTCGTATAAAAACTAGAGAGGATCATTCTCAGAAACCACTTTGTGATGTGTGCGTTCCACTCACAGAGTTTAACCTTTCTTTTCATAGAGCAGTTTGGAAACACTCTGTTTGTAAAATCTGCATGTGGATATTTGGACCTCTTAGAGGATTTCGTTGGAAGCGGGATTTCTTCATCTAATGCTAGAAGGAAGAATTCTCAGAAAGTTCTTTGATTTGTGTATGTTCAACTCACAGAGTTGTACCTTCCTTTAGACAGAGCAGATTGGAAACCCTCTTTTTGAGAAATTTGCATGTGGAGATTTCAAGCGTTTTGGGGCCAACGGTAGAAAAGGAAATATCCTCGTATAAAAACTAGAGAGAATCATTCTCAGAAACCACTTTGTGATGTGTGCGTTCCACTCACAGAGTTTAACCTTTCTTTTTATAGAGCAGTTTGGAAACACACTGTTTGTGAAGTCTGCAAGTGGATACTTGGACCTCTTTGAGGATTTCGTTGGAAGCGGGATTTCTTCATCTAATGCTAGAAGGAAGAGTTCTCAGAAACTTCTTTGATTTGTGTGTGTTCAACTCACAGAGTTGAACATTCCTTTAGACAGAGCAGATTGGAAACCCTCTTTTTGAGGAATTTGCAAGTGGAGATTTCAAGCGTTTTGGGGCCATCGGTAGAAAAGGAAATATCCTCGTATAAAAACTAGAGAGAATCATTCTCAGAAACCACTTCGTGATGTGTGCGTTCCACTCACAGAGTTTAACCTTTCTTTTCATAGAGCAGTTTGTAAACACTCTGTTTGTAAAATCTGCAAGTGGATATTTGGACCTCTTTGAGGATTTCGTTGGAAGCGGGATTTCTTCATCTAATGCTACACAGAAGATTTCTCAGTAACTTCGTTGATTTGTGTATGTTCATCTCACAGAGTTGAACCTTCCTTTAGACAGAGCAGATTGGAAACCCTCTTTTTGCGGGATTTGCATGTGGAGATTTCAATCTATTTGGGGCCAACGTTAGAAAAGGAAATCTCGTCGTATAAAAACTAGAGAGGATCATTCTCAGAAACCACTTTGTGATGTGTGCGTTCCACTCACAGAGTTTAACCTTTCTTTTCATAGAGCAGTTTGGAAACACTCTGTTTGTAAAATCTGCAAGTGGATATTTGGACCTCTTAGAGGATTTCGTTGGAAGCGGGATTTCTTCATCTAATGCTAGAAGGAAGAATTCTCAGAAAGTTCTTTGATTTGTGTATGTTCAACTCACAGAGTTGCACCTTCCTTTAGACAGAGCAGATTGGAAACCCTCTTTTTGAGAAATTTGCATGTGGAGATTTCAAGCGTTTTGGGGCCAACGGTAGAAAAGGAAATATCCTCGTATAAAAACTAGAGAGAATCATTCTCAGAAACCACTTTGTGATGTGTGCGTTCCACTCACAGAGTTTAACCTTTCTTTTTATAGAGCAGTTTGGAAACACTCTGTTTGTGAAGTCTGCAAGTGGATACTTGGACCTCTTTGAGGATTTCGTTGGAAGCGGGATTTCTTCATCTAATGCTAGAAGGAAGAATTCTCAGAAACTTCTTTGATTTGTGTGTGTTCAACTCACAGAGTTGAACCTTCCTTTAGACAGAGCAGATTGGAAACCCTCTTTTTGAGGAATTTGCATGTGGAGATTTCAAGCGTTTTGGGGCCATCGGTAGAAAAGGCTATATCCTCTTATAAAAATTAGAGAGAATCATTCTCAGAAACCACTTTGTGATGTATGCGTTCCACTCACAGAGTTTAACCTTTCTTTTCATAGAGCAGTTTGGAAACACTCTGTTTGTAAAGTCTGCAAGTGGATATTTGGACCTCTTTGTGGATTTCATTGGAAGCGGGATTTCTTCATCTAATGCTACACAGAAGATTTCTCAGTAACTTCGTTGATTTGTGTGTGTTCAACTAACAGAGTTGAACCTTCCTTTAGACAGAGCAGATTGGAAACCCTCTTTTTGAGGAATTTGCATGTGGAGATTTCAAGCGTTTTTGGGCCATCGGTAGAAAAGGAAATATCCTCGTATAAAAACTAGAGAGAATCATTCTCAGAAACGACTTTGTGAAGTGTGCGTTCCACTCACAGAGTTTAACCTTTCTTTTCATAGAGCAGTTTGGAAACACTCTGTTTGTGAAGTCTGCAAGTGGATATTTGGACCTCTTAGAGGATTTCGTTGGAAGCGGGATTTCTTCATCTAATGCTAGAAGGAAGAATTCTCAGAAAGTTCTTTGATTTGTGTGTGTTCAACTCACAGAGTTGAACCTTCCTTTAGACAGAGCAGATTGGAAACCCTCTTTTTGAGGAATTTGCAAGTGGAGATTTCAAGCGTTTTGGGGCCATCGGTAGAAAAGGAAATATCCTCGTATAAAAACTAGAGAGAATCATTCTCAGAAACCACTTCGTGATGTGTGCGTTCCACTCACAGAGTTTAACCTTTCTTTTCATAGAGCAGTTTGTAAACACTCTGTTTGTAAAATCTGCAAGTGGATATTTGGACCTCTTTGAGGATTTCGTTGGAAGCGGGATTTCTTCATCTAATGCTACACAGAAGATTTCTCAGTAACTTCGTTGATTTGTGTATGTTCATCTCACAGAGTTGAACCTTCCTTTAGACAGAGCAGATTGGAAACCCTCTTTTTGCGGGATTTGCATGTGGAGATTTCAATCTATTTGGGGCCAACGTTAGAAAAGGAAATCTCGTCGTATAAAAACTAGAGAGGATCATTCTCAGAAACCACTTTGTGATGTGTGCGTTCCACTCACAGAGTTTAACCTTTCTTTTCATAGAGCAGTTTGTAAACACTCTGTTTGTAAAGTCTGCAAGTGGATATTTGGACCTCTTTGTGGATTTCGTTGGAAGCGGGATTTCTTCATCTAATGCTACACAGAAGATTTCTCAGTAACTTCGTTGATTTGTGTGTGTTCAACTAACAGAGTTGAACCTTCCTTTAGACAGAGCAGATTGGAAACCCTCTTTTTGAGGAATTTGCATGTGGAGATTTCAAGCGTTTTTGGGCCATCGGTAGAAAAGGAAATATCCTCGTATAAAAACTAGAGCGAATCATTCTCAGAAACGACTTTGTGAAGTGTGCGTTCCACTCACAGAGTTTAACCTTTCTTTTCATAGAGCAGTTTGGAAACACTCTGTTTGTGAAGTCTGCAAGTGGATATTTGGACCTCTTAGAGGATTTCGTTGGAAGCGGGATTTCTTCATCTAATGCTAGAAGGAAGAATTCTCAGAAACTTCTTTGATTTGTGTGTGTTCAACTCACAGAGTTGAACCTTCCTTTAGACAGAGCAGATTGGAAACCCTCTTTTTGAGGAATTTGCATGTGGAGATTTCAAGCGATTTGGGGCCAACATTACAAAAGGAAATCTCCTCGTATAAAAACTAGAAAGGATCATTCTCAGAAACCACTTTGTGATGTGTGCGTTCCACTCACAGAGTTTAACCTTTCTTTTCATAGAGCAGTTTGGAAACACTCTGTTTGTAAAATCTGCAAGTGGATATTTGGACTTCTTTGAGGATTTGGTTGGAAGCGGGATTTCTTCATCTAATGCTACACAGAAGATTTCTCAGTAACTTCGTTGATTTGTGTATGTTCATCTCACAGAGTTGAACCTTCCTTTAGACAGAGCAGATTGGAAACCCTCTTTTTGCGGGATTTGCATGTGGAGATTTCAATCTATTTGGGGCCAACGTTAGAAAAGGAAATCTCGTCGTATAAAAACTAGAGAGGATCATTCTCAGAAACCACTTTGTGATGTGTGCGTTCCACTCACAGAGTTTAACCTTTCTTTTCATAGAGCAGTTTGGAAACACTCTGTTTGTAAAATCTGCAAGTGGATATTTGGACCTCTTAGAGGATTTCGTTGGAAGCGGGATTTCTTCATCTAATGCTAGAAGGAAGAATTCTCAGAAAGTTCTTTGATTTGTGTATGTTCAACTCACAGAGTTGTACCTTCCTTTAGACAGAGCAGATTGGAAACCCTCTTTTTGAGAAATTTGCATGTGGAGATTTCAAGCGTTTTGGGGCCAACGGTAGAAAAGGAAATATCCTCGTATAAAAACTAGAGAGAATCATTCTCAGTAACCACTTTGTGATGTGTGCATTCCACTCACAGAGTTTAACCTTTCTTTTCATAGAGCAGTTTGTAAACACTCTGTTTGTAAAATCTGCAAGTGGATATTTGGACCTCTTTGAGGATTTCGTTGGAAGCGGGATTTCTTCATCTAATGCTACACAGAAGATTTCTCAGTAACTTCGTTGATTTGTGTATGTTCATCTCACAGAGTTGAACCTTCCTTTAGACAGAGCAGATTGGAAACCCTCTTTTTGCGGGATTTGCATGTGGAGATTTCAATCTATTTGGGGCCAACGTTAGAAAAGGAAATCTCGTCGTATAAAAACTAGAGAGGATCATTCTCAGAAACCACTTTGTGATGTGTGCGTTCCACTCACAGAGTTTAACCTTTCTTTTCATAGAGCAGTTTGTAAACACTCTGTTTGTAAAGTCTGCAAGTGGATATTTGGACCTCTTTGTGGATTTCGTTGGAAGCGGGATTTCTTCATCTAATGCTACACAGAAGATTTCTCAGTAACTTCGTTGATTTGTGTGTGTTCAACTAACAGAGTTGAACCTTCCTTTAGACAGAGCAGATTGGAAACCCTCTTTTTGAGGAATTTGCATGTGGAGATTTCAAGCGTTTTTGGGCCATCGGTAGAAAAGGAAATATCCTCGTATAAAAACTAGAGCGAATCATTCTCAGAAACGACTTTGTGAAGTGTGCGTTCCACTCACAGAGTTTAACCTTTCTTTTCATAGAGCAGTTTGGAAACACTCTGTTTGTGAAGTCTGCAAGTGGATATTTGGACCTCTTAGAGGATTTCGTTGGAAGCGGGATTTCTTCATCTAATGCTAGAAGGAAGAATTCTCAGAAACTTCTTTGATTTGTGTGTGTTCAACTCACAGAGTTGAACCTTCCTTTAGACAGAGCAGATTGGAAACCCTCTTTTTGAGGAATTTGCATGTGGAGATTTCAAGCGATTTGGGGCCAACATTACAAAAGGAAATCTCCTCGTATAAAAACTAGAAAGGATCATTCTCAGAAACCACTTTGTGATGTGTGCGTTCCACTCACAGAGTTTAACCTTTCTTTTCATAGAGCAGTTTGGAAACACTCTGTTTGTAAAATCTGCAAGTGGATATTTGGACTTCTTTGAGGATTTGGTTGGAAGCGGGATTTCTTCATCTAATGCTACACAGAAGATTTCTCAGTAACTTCGTTGATTTGTGTATGTTCATCTCACAGAGTTGAACCTTCCTTTAGACAGAGCAGATTGGAAACCCTCTTTTTGCGGGATTTGCATGTGGAGATTTCAATCTATTTGGGGCCAACGTTAGAAAAGGAAATCTCGTCGTATAAAAACTAGAGAGGATCATTCTCAGAAACCACTTTGTGATGTGTGCGTTCCACTCACAGAGTTTAACCTTTCTTTTCATAGAGCAGTTTGGAAACACTCTGTTTGTAAAATCTGCAAGTGGATATTTGGACCTCTTAGAGGATTTCGTTGGAAGCGGGATTTCTTCATCTAATGCTAGAAGGAAGAATTCTCAGAAAGTTCTTTGATTTGTGTATGTTCAACTCACAGAGTTGTACCTTCCTTTAGACAGAGCAGATTGGAAACCCTCTTTTTGAGAAATTTGCATGTGGAGATTTCAAGCGTTTTGGGGCCAACGGTAGAAAAGGAAATATCCTCGTATAAAAACTAGAGAGAATCATTCTCAGAAACCACTTTGTGATGTGTGCGTTCCACTCACAGAGTTTAACCTTTCTTTTTATAGAGCAGTTTGGAAACACTCTGTTTGTGAAGTCTGCAAGTGGATACTTGGACCTCTTTGAGGATTTCGTTGGAAGAGGGATTTCTTCATCTAATGCTAGAAGGAAGAGTTCTCAGAAACTTCTTTGATTTGTGTGTGTTCAACTCACAGAGTTGAACCTTCCTTTAGACAGAGCAGATTGGAAACCCTCTTTTTGAGGAATTTGCATGTGGAGATTTCAAGCATTTTGGGGCCATCGGTAGAAAAGGCTATATCCTCGTATAAAAACTAGAGAGAATCATTCTCAGAAACCACTTTGTGATGTGTGCGTTCCACTCACAGAGTTTAACCTTTCTTTTCATAGAGCAGTTTGTAAACACTCTGTTTGTAAAGTCTGCAAGTGGATATTTGGACCTCTTTGTGGATTTCGTTGGAAGCGGGATTTCTTCATCTAATGCTACACAGAAGATTTCTCAGTAACTTCGTTGATTTGTGTGTGTTCAACTAACAGAGTTGAACCTTCCTTTAGACAGAGCAGATTGGAAACCCTCTTTTTGAGGAATTTGCATGTGGAGATTTCAAGCGTTTTTGGGCCATCGGTAGAAAAGGAAATATCCTCGTATAAAAACTAGAGCGAATCATTCTCAGAAACGACTTTGTGAAGTGTGCGTTCCACTCACAGAGTTTAACCTTTCTTTTCATAGAGCAGTTTGGAAACACTCTGTTTGTGAAGTCTGCAAGTGGATATTTGGACCTCTTAGAGGATTTCGTTGGAAGCGGGATTTCTTCATCTAATGCTAGAAGGAAGAATTCTCAGAAACTTCTTTGATTTGTGTGTGTTCAACTCACAGAGTTGAACCTTCCTTTAGACAGAGCAGATTGGAAACCCTCTTTTTGAGGAATTTGCATGTGGAGATTTCAAGCGATTTGGGGCCAACATTACAAAAGGAAATCTCCTCGTATAAAAACTAGAAAGGATCATTCTCAGAAACCACTTTGTGATGTGTGCGTTCCACTCACAGAGTTTAACCTTTCTTTTCATAGAGCAGTTTGGAAACACTCTGTTTGTAAAATCTGCAAGTGGATATTTGGACTTCTTTGAGGATTTGGTTGGAAGCGGGATTTCTTCATCTAATGCTACACAGAAGATTTCTCAGTAACTTCGTTGATTTGTGTATGTTCATCTCACAGAGTTGAACCTTCCTTTAGACAGAGCAGATTGGAAACCCTCTTTTTGCGGGATTTGCATGTGGAGATTTCAATCTATTTGGGGCCAACGTTAGAAAAGGAAATCTCGTCGTATAAAAACTAGAGAGGATCATTCTCAGAAACCACTTTGTGATGTGTGCGTTCCACTCACAGAGTTTAACCTTTCTTTTCATAGAGCAGTTTGGAAACACTCTGTTTGTAAAATCTGCAAGTGGATATTTGGACCTCTTAGAGGATTTCGTTGGAAGCGGGATTTCTTCATCTAATGCTAGAAGGAAGAATTCGCAGAAAGTTCTTTGATTTGTGTATGTTCAACTCACAGAGTTGTACCTTCCTTTAGACAGAGCAGATTGGAAACCCTCTTTTTGAGAAATTTGCATGTGGAGATTTCAAGCGTTTTGGGGCCAACGGTAGAAAAGGAAATATCCTCGTATAAAAACTAGAGAGAATCATTCTCAGAAACCACTTTGTGATGTGTGCGTTCCACTCACAGAGTTTAACCTTTCTTTTTATAGAGCAGTTTGGAAACACTCTGTTTGTGAAGTCTGCAAGTGGATACTTGGACCTCTTTGAGGATTTCGTTGGAAGCGGGATTTCTTCATCTAATGCTAGAAGGAAGAGTTCTCAGAAACTTCTTTGATTTGTGTGTGTTCAACTCACAGAGTTGAACCTTCCTTTAGACAGAGCAGATTGGAAACCCTATTTTTGAGGAATTTGCATGTGGAGATTTCAAGCGTTTTGGGGCCATCGGTAGAAAAGGCTATATCCTCGTATAAAAACTAGAGAGAATCATTCTCAGAAACCACTTAGTGATGTGTGCGTTCCACTCACAGAGTTTAACCTTTCTTTTCATAGAGCAGTTTGGAAACACTCTGTTTGTAACGTCTGCAAGAGGATATTTGTACCTCTTTGAGGATTTCGTTGGAAGTGGGATTTCCTCATCTAATGCTACACAGAAGATTTCTCAGTAACTTCGTTGATTTCTGTGTGTTCAACTAACAGGGTTGAACCTTCCTTTAGACAGAGCAGATTGGAAACCCTCTTTTTGAGGAATTTGCATGTGGAGATTTCAAGGGTTTTTGGGCCATCGGTAGAAAAGGAAATATCCTCGTATAAAAACTAGAGGGAATCATTCTCAGAAACCACTTTGTGATGTGTGCGATCCACTCACAGAGTTTAACCTTTCTTTTCATAGAGCCGTTTGGAAACACTCTGTTTGTGAAGTCTGCAAGTGGATATTTGGACCTCTTGGAGGATTTCGTTGGAAGCGGGATTTCTTCATCTAATGCTTGAAGGAAGAATTCTCAGAAACTTCTTTGATTTGTGTGTGTTCAACTCACAGAGTTGAACCTTCCTTTAGACAGAGCAGATTGGAAACCCTCTTTTTGAGGAATTTGCATGTGGAGATTTCAAGCGTTTTGGGGCCATCGGTAGAAAAGGAAATATCCTCGTATAAAAACTAGAGAGAATCATTCTCAGAAACCACTTTGTGATGTGTGCATTCCACTCACAGAGTTTAACCTTTCTTTTCATAGAGCAGTTTGTAAACACTCTGTTTGTAAAGTCTGCAAGTGGATATATGGACTTCTTTGTGGATTTCGTTGGAAGCGGGATTTCTTCATCTAATGCTACACAGAAGATTTCTCAGTAACTTCGTTGATTTGTGTGTGTTCAACTCACAGAGTTGAACCTTCCTTTAGACAGAGCAGATTGGAAACCCTCTTTTTGAGGAATATGCATGTGGAGATTTCAAGCACTTTGGCGCCAACGGTAGAAAAGGAAATCTCCTCGTATAAAAACAAGAGAGAATCATTCTCAGAAACTACTTTGTGATGTGTGCGTTCCACTCACAGAGTTTAACCTTTCTTTTCATAGAGCAGTTTGGAAACACTCTGTTTGTAAAGTCTGCAAGAGGATATTTGTACCTCTTTGAGGATTTCGTTGGAAGTCGATTTCTTCATCTAATGCTACACAGAAGATTTCTCAGTAACTTCGTTGATTTCTGTGTGTTCAACTAACAGAGTTGAACCTTCCTTTAGACAGAGCAGATTGGAAACCCTCTTATTGAGGAATTTGCATGTGGAGATTTCAAGGGTTTTTGGGCCATCGGTAGAAAAGGAAATATCCTCGTATAAAAACTAGAGGGAATCATTCTCAGAAACCACTTTGTGATGTGTGCGATCCACTCACAGAGTTTAACCTTTCTTTTCATAGAGCCGTTTGGAAACACTCTGTTTGTGAA
This sequence comes from Gorilla gorilla gorilla, assembly GCF_029281585.2. Classification (NCBI taxonomy): domain Eukaryota; kingdom Metazoa; phylum Chordata; class Mammalia; order Primates; family Hominidae; genus Gorilla; species Gorilla gorilla. Next base: position 78,609,023 of record NC_073232.2, on the reverse strand, counting down.
GTCTGCAAGTGGATATTTGGACCTCTTGGAGGATTTCGTTGGAAGCGGGATTTCTTCATCTAATGCTAGAAGGAAGAATTCTCAGAAAGTTCTTTGATTTGTGTATGTACAACTCACAGAGTTGTACCTTCCTTTAGACAGAGCAGATGGGAAACCCTCTTTTTGAGAAATTTGCATGTGGAGATTTCAAGCGTTTTGGGGCCAACGGTAGAAAAGGAAATATCCTCGTATAAAAACTAGAGAGAATCATTCTCAGAAACCACTTTGTGATGTGTGCGTTCCACTCACAGAGTTTAACCTTTCTTTTTATAGAGCAGTTTGGAAACACACTGTTTGTTAAGTCTGCAAGTGGATACTTGGACCTCTTTGAGGATTTCGTTGGAAGCGGGATTTCTTCATCTAATGCTAGAAGGAAGAGTTCTCAGAAACTTCTTTGATTTGTGTGTGTTCAACTCACAGAGTTGAAACTTCCTTTAGACAGAGCAGATTGGAAACCCTCTTTTTGAGGAATTTGCATGTGGAGATTTCAAGCGTTTTGGGGCCATCGGTAGAAAAGGAAATATCCTCGTATAAAAACTAGAGAGAATCATTCTCAGAAACCACTTCGTGATGTGTGCGTTCCACTCACAGAGTTTAACCTTTCTTTTCATAGAGCAGTTTGTAAACACTCTGTTTGTAAAGTCTGCAAGTGGATATTTGGACCTCTTTGTGGATTTCGTTGGAAGCGGTATTTCATCATCTAATGCTACACAGAAGATTTCTCAGTAACTTCGTTGATTTGTGTGTGTTCAACTAACAGAGTTGAACCTTCCTTTAGACAGAGCAGATTGGAAACCCTCTTTTTGAGGAATTTGCATGTGGAGATTTCAAGCGTTTTGGGGCCATCGGTAAAAAAGGAAATATCCTCGTATAAAAACTAGAGAGAATCATTCTAAGAAACCACTTCGTGATGTGTGCGTTCCACTTACAGAGTTTAACCTTTCTTTTCATAGAGCAGTTTGGAAACACTCTGTTTGTAAAGTCTGCAAGTGGATATTTGGACCTCTTTGTGGATTTCGTTGGAAGCGGGATTTCTTCATCTAATTCTACACAGAAGATTTCTCAATAACTTCGTTGATTTGTGTGTGTTCAACTAACAGAGTTGAACCTTCCTTTAGACAGAGCAGATTGGAAACCCTCTTTTTGAGGAATTTGCATGTGGAGATTTCAAGAGTTTTCGGGCCATCGGTAGAAAAGGAAATATCCTCGTATAAAAACTAGAGAGAATCATTCTCAGAAACCACTTTGTGATGTGTGCGTTCCACTCACAGAGTTTAACCTTTCTTTTCATAGAGAAGTTTGGAAACACTCTGTTTGTGAAGTCTGCAAGTGGTTATTTGGACCTCTTGGAGGATTTCGTTGGAAGCGGGATTTCTTCATCTAATGCTAGAAGGAAGAATTCTCAGAAACTTCTTTGATTTGTGCGTGTTCAACTCACAGAGTTGAACCTTCCTTTAGACAGAGCAGATTGGAAACCCTCTTTTTGAGGAATTTGCATGTGGAGATTTCAAGCGTTTTGGAGCCATCGGTAGAAAAGGAAATCTCCTCGTATAAAAACTAGAGAGAATCATTCTCAGAAACCACTTTGTTATGTGTGTGTTCCACTCACAGAGTTTAACCTTTCTTTTCATAGAGCAGTTTGGAAACACTCTGGTTTTGAAGTCTGCAAGGGGAAATTTGGACCTCTTTGAGGATTTCATTGGAAGCGGGATTTCTTCATCTAATGCTAGAAGGAAGAATTTTCAGAAACTTCTTTGATTTGCGTGTGTTCAACTCACAGAGTTGAACCTTCCTTTAGACAGAGCAGATTGGAAACCCTCTTTTTGAGGAATTTGCATGTGGAGATTTCAAGCGATTTGGGGCCTACGTTAGAAAAGGAAATATCCTCACAGAAAAACTAGAGAGAATAATTCTCAGAAACCACTTTGTGATGTGTGCGATCCACTCAAAGAGTTTAACCTTTCTTTTCATAGAGCAGTTTGGAAACACTCTGTTTGTAAAATCTGTAAGTGGATATTTGGACCTCTTTGAGGATTTCGTTGGAAGCGGGATTTCTTCATCTAATGCTACACAGAAGATTTCTCAGTAACTTCGTTGATTTGTGTATGTTCATCTCACAGGGTTGAACCTTCCTTTAGACAGAGCAGATTGGAAACCCTCTTTTTGCGGGATTTGCATGTGGAGATTTCAATCTATTTGGGGCCAACGTTAGAAAAGGAAATCTCGTCGTATAAAAACTAGAGAGGATCATTCTCAGAAACCACTTTGTGATGTGTGCGTTCCACTCAAAGAGTTTAACCTTTCTTTTCATAGAGCAGTTTGGAAACACTCTGTTTGTAAAATCTGCAAGTGGATATTTGGACCTCTTAGAGGATTTCGTTGGAAGCGGGATTTCTTCATCTAATGCTAGAAGGAAGAATTCTCAAAAAGTTCTTTGATTTGTGTATGTTCAACTCACAGAGTTGTACCTTCCTTTAGACAGAGCAGATTGGAAACCCTCTTTTTGAGAAATTTGCATGTGGAGATTTCAAGCGTTTTGGGGCCAACGGTAGAAAAGGAAATATCCTCGTATAAAAACTAGAGAGAATCATTCTCAGAAACCACTTTGTGATGTGTGCGTTCCACTCACAGAGTTTAACCTTTCTTTTTATAGAGCAGTTTGGAAACACTCTGTTTGTGAAGTCTGCAAGTGGATACTTGGACCTCTTTGAGGATTTCGTTGGAAGAGGGATTTCTTCATCTAATGCTAGAAGGAAGAGTTCTCAGAAACTTCTTTGATTTGTGTGTGTTCAACTCACAGAGTTGAACCTTCCTTTAGACAGAGCAGATTGGAAACCCTCTTTTTGAGGAATTTGCATGTGGAGATTTCAAGCGTTTTGGGGCCATCGGTAGAAAAGGCTATATCCTCGTATAAAAACTAGAGAGAATCATTCTCAGAAACCACTTTGTGATGTGTGCGTTCCACTCACAGAGTTTAACCTTTCTTTTCATAGAGCAGTTTGTAAACACTCTGTTTGTAAAGTCTGCAAGTGGATATTTGGACCTCTTTGTGGATTTCGTTGGAAGCGGGATTTCTTCATCTAATGCTACACAGAAGATTTCTCAGTAACTTCGTTGATTTGTGTGTGTTCAACTAACAGAGTTGAACCTTCCTTTAGACAGAGCAGATTGGAAACCCTCTTTTTGAGGAATTTGCATGTGGAGATTTCAAGCGTTTTTGGGCCATCGGTAGAAAAGGAAATATCCTCGTATAAAAACTAGAGCGAATCATTCTCAGAAACGACTTTGTGAAGTGTGCGTTCCACTCACAGAGTTTAACCTTTCTTTTCATAGAGCAGTTTGGAAACACTCTGTTTGTGAAGTCTGCAAGTGGATATTTGGACCTCTTAGAGGATTTCGTTGGAAGCGGGATTTCTTCATCTAATGCTAGAAGGAAGAATTCTCAGAAACTTCTTTGATTTGTGTGTGTTCAACTCACAGAGTTGAACCTTCCTTTAGACAGAGCAGATTGGAAACCCTCTTTTTGAGGAATTTGCATGTGGAGATTTCAAGCGATTTGGGGCCAACATTACAAAAGGAAATCTCCTCGTATAAAAACTAGAAAGGATCATTCTCAGAAACCACTTTGTGATGTGTGCGTTCCACTCACAGAGTTTAACCTTTCTTTTCATAGAGCAGTTTGGAAACACTCTGTTTGTAAAATCTGCAAGTGGATATTTGGACTTCTTTGAGGATTTGGTTGGAAGCGGGATTTCTTCATCTAATGCTACACAGAAGATTTCTCAGTAACTTCGTTGATTTGTGTATGTTCATCTCACAGAGTTGAACCTTCCTTTAGACAGAGCAGATTGGAAACCCTCTTTTTGCGGGATTTGCATGTGGAGATTTCAATCTATTTGGGGCCAACGTTAGAAAAGGAAATCTCGTCGTATAAAAACTAGAGAGGATCATTCTCAGAAACCACTTTGTGATGTGTGCGTTCCACTCACAGAGTTTAACCTTTCTTTTCATAGAGCAGTTTGGAAACACTCTGTTTGTAAAATCTGCAAGTGGATATTTGGACCTCTTAGAGGATTTCGTTGGAAGCGGGATTTCTTCATCTAATGCTAGAAGGAAGAATTCTCAGAAAGTTCTTTGATTTGTGTATGTTCAACTCACAGAGTTGTACCTTCCTTTAGACAGAGCAGATTGGAAACCCTCTTTTTGAGAAATTTGCATGTGGAGATTTCAAGCGTTTTGGGGCCAACGGTAGAAAAGGAAATATCCTCGTATAAAAACTAGAGAGAATCATTCTCAGAAACCACTTTGTGATGTGTGCGTTCCACTCACAGAGTTTAACCTTTCTTTTTATAGAGCAGTTTGGAAACACTCTGTTTGTGAAGTCTGCAAGTGGATACTTGGACCTCTTTGAGGATTTCGTTGGAAGCGGGATTTCTTCATCTAATGCTAGAAGGAAGAGTTCTCAGAAACTTCTTTGATTTGTGTGTGTTCAACTCACAGAGTTGAACCTTCCTTTAGACAGAGCAGATTGGAAACCCTATTTTTGAGGAATTTGCATGTGGAGATTTCAAGCGTTTTTGGGCCATCGGTAGAAAAGGAAATATCCTCGTATAAAAACTAGAGAGAATCATTCTCAGAAACCACTTCGTGATGTGTGCGTTCCACTCACAGAGTTTAACCTTTCTTTTCATAGAGCAGTTTGGAAACACTCTGTTTGTAACGTCTGCAAGAGGATATTTGTACCTCTTTGAGGATTTCGTTGGAAGCGGGATTTCTTCATCTAATGCTACACAGAAGATTTCTCAGTAACTTCTTTGATTTCTGTGTGTTCAACTAACAGGGTTGAACCTTCCTTTAGACAGAGCAGATTGGAAACCCTCTTATTGAGGAATTTGCATGTGGAGATTTCAAGGGTTTTTGGGCCATCGGTAGAAAAGGAAATATCCTCGTATAAAAACTAGAGAGAATCATTCTCAGAAACCACTTTGTGATGTGTGCGATCCACTCACAGAGTTTAACCTTTCTTTTCATAGAGCCGTTTGGAAACACTCTGTTTGTGAAGTCTGCAAGTGGATATTTGGACCTCTTGGAGGATTTCGTTGGAAGCGGGATTTCTTCATCTAATGCTTGAAGGAAGAATTCTCAGAAACTTCTTTGATTTGTGTGTGTTCAACTCACAGAGTTGAACCTTCCTTTATACAGAGCAGATTGGAAACCCTCTTTTTGAGGAATTTGCATGTGGAGATTTCAAGCGTTTTGGGGCCATCGGTAGAAAAGGAAATATCCTCGTATAAAAACTAGAGAGAATCATTCTCAGAAACCACTTTGTGATGTGTGCGTTCCACTCACAGAGTTTAACCTTTCTTTTTATAGAGCAGTTTGGAAACACTCTGTTTGTGAAGTCTGCAAGTGGATACTTGGACCTCTTTGAGGATTTCGTTGGAAGCGGGATTTCTTCATCTAATGCTAGAAGGAAGAGTTCTCAGAAACTTCTTTGATTTGTGTGTGTTCAACTCACAGAGTTGAACCTTCCTTTAGACAGAGCAGATTGGAAACCCTCTTTTTGAGGAATTTGCATGTGGAGATTTCAAGCGTTTTGGGGCCATCGGTAGAAAAGGCTATATCCTCTTATAAAAACTAGAGAGAATCATTCTCAGAAACCACTTTGTGATGTGTGCGTTCCACTCACAGAGTTTAACCTTTCTTTTCATAGAGCAGTTTGGAAACACTCTGTTTGTAAAGTCTGCAAGTGGATATTTGGACCTCTTTGTGGATTTCATTGGAAGCGGGATTTCTTCATCTAATGCTACACAGAAGATTTCTCAGTAACTTCGTTGATTTGTGTGTGTTCAACTAACAGAGTTGAACCTTCCTTTAGACAGAGCAGATTGGAAACCCTCTTTTTGAGGAATTTGCATGTGGAGATTTCAAGCGTTTTTGGGCCATCGGTAGAAAAGGAAATATCCTCGTATAAAAACTAGAGAGAATCATTCTCAGAAACGACTTTGTGAAGTGTGCGTTCCACTCACAGAGTTTAACCTTTCTTTTCATAGAGCAGTTTGGAAACACTCTGTTTGTAACGTCTGCAAGTGGATATTTGGACCCCTTTGTGGATTTCATTGGAAGCGGGATTTCTTCATCTAATGCTACACAGAAGATTTCTCAGTAACTTCGTTGATTTGTGTGTGTTCAACTAACAGAGTTGAACCTTCCTTTAGACAGAGCAGATTGGAAACCCTCTTTTTGAGGAATTTGCATGTGGAGATTTCAAGCGTTTTTGGGCCATCGGTAGAAAAGGAAATATCCTCGTATAAAAACTAGAGAGAATCATTCTCAGAAACGACTTTGTGAAGTGTGCGTTCCACTCACAGAGTTTAACCTTTCTTTTCATAGAGCAGTTTGGAAACACTCTGTTTGTGAAGTCTGCAAGTGGATATTTGGACCTCTTAGAGGATTTCGTTGGAAGCGGGATTTCTTCATCTAATGCTAGAAGGAAGAATTCTCAGAAAGTTCTTTGATTTGTGTGTGTTCAACTCACAGAGTTGAACCTTCCTTTAGACAGAGCAGATTGGAAACCCTCTTTTTGAGGAATTTGCATGTGGAGATTTCAAGCGATTTGGGGCCAACATTACAAAAGGAAATCTCCTCGTATAAAAACTAGAAAGGATCATTCTCAGAAACCACTTTGTGATGTGTGCGTTCCACTCACAGAGTTTAACCTTTCTTTTCATAGAGCAGTTTGGAAACACTCTGTTTGTAAAATCTGCAAGTGGATATTTGGACCTCTTTGAGGATTTCGTTGGAAGCGGGATTTCTTCATCTAATGCTACACAGAAGATTTCTCAGTAACTTCGTTGATTTGTGTATGTTCATCTCACAGAGTTGAACCTTCCTTTAGACAGAGCAGATTGGAAACCCTCTTTTTGCGGGATTTGCATGTGGAGATTTCAATCTATTTGGGGCCAACGTTAGAAAAGGAAATCTCGTCGTATAAAAACTAGAGAGGATCATTCTCAGAAACCACTTTGTGATGTGTGCGTTCCACTCACAGAGTTTAACCTTTCTTTTCATAGAGCAGTTTGGAAACACTCTGTTTGTAAAATCTGCATGTGGATATTTGGACCTCTTAGAGGATTTCGTTGGAAGCGGGATTTCTTCATCTAATGCTAGAAGGAAGAATTCTCAGAAAGTTCTTTGATTTGTGTATGTTCAACTCACAGAGTTGTACCTTCCTTTAGACAGAGCAGATTGGAAACCCTCTTTTTGAGAAATTTGCATGTGGAGATTTCAAGCGTTTTGGGGCCAACGGTAGAAAAGGAAATATCCTCGTATAAAAACTAGAGAGAATCATTCTCAGAAACCACTTTGTGATGTGTGCGTTCCACTCACAGAGTTTAACCTTTCTTTTTATAGAGCAGTTTGGAAACACACTGTTTGTGAAGTCTGCAAGTGGATACTTGGACCTCTTTGAGGATTTCGTTGGAAACGGGATTTCTTCATCTAATGCTAGAAGGAAGAGTTCTCAGAAACTTCTTTGATTTGTGTGTGTTCAACTCACAGAGTTGAACATTCCTTTAGACAGAGCAGATTGGAAACCCTCTTTTTGAGGAATTTGCAAGTGGAGATTTCAAGCGTTTTGGGGCCATCGGTAGAAAAGGAAATATCCTCGTATAAAAACTAGAGAGAATCATTCTCAGAAACCACTTCGTGATGTGTGCGTTCCACTCACAGAGTTTAACCTTTCTTTTCATAGAGCAGTTTGTAAACACTCTGTTTGTAAAATCTGCAAGTGGATATTTGGACCTCTTTGAGGATTTCGTTGGAAGCGGGATTTCTTCATCTAATGCTACACAGAAGATTTCTCAGTAACTTCGTTGATTTGTGTATGTTCATCTCACAGAGTTGAACCTTCCTTTAGACAGAGCAGATTGGAAACCCTCTTTTTGCGGGATTTGCATGTGGAGATTTCAATCTATTTGGGGCCAACGTTAGAAAAGGAAATCTCGTCGTATAAAAACTAGAGAGGATCATTCTCAGAAACCACTTTGTGATGTGTGCGTTCCACTCACAGAGTTTAACCTTTCTTTTCATAGAGCAGTTTGGAAACACTCTGTTTGTAAAATCTGCAAGTGGATATTTGGACCTCTTAGAGGATTTCGTTGGAAGCGGGATTTCTTCATCTAATGCTAGAAGGAAGAATTCTCAGAAAGTTCTTTGATTTGTGTATGTTCAACTCACAGAGTTGCACCTTCCTTTAGACAGAGCAGATTGGAAACCCTCTTTTTGAGAAATTTGCATGTGGAGATTTCAAGCGTTTTGGGGCCAACGGTAGAAAAGGAAATATCCTCGTATAAAAACTAGAGAGAATCATTCTCAGAAACCACTTTGTGATGTGTGCGTTCCACTCACAGAGTTTAACCTTTCTTTTTATAGAGCAGTTTGGAAACACTCTGTTTGTGAAGTCTGCAAGTGGATACTTGGACCTCTTTGAGGATTTCGTTGGAAGCGGGATTTCTTCATCTAATGCTAGAAGGAAGAGTTCTCAGAAAGTTCTTTGATTTGTGTGTGTTCAACTCACAGAGTTGAACCTTCCTTTAGACAGAGCAGATTGGAAACCCTCTTTTTGAGGAATTTGCATGTGGAGATTTCAAGCGATTTGGGGCCAACATTACAAAAGGAAATCTCCTCGTATAAAAACTAGAAAGGATCATTCTCAGAAACCACTTTGTGATGTGTGCGTTCCACTCACAGAGTTTAACCTTTCTTTTCATAGAGCAGTTTGGAAACACTCTGTTTGTAAAATCTGCAAGTGGATATTTGGACCTCTTTGAGGATTTCGTTGGAAGCGGGATTTCTTCATCTAATGCTACACAGAAGATTTCTCAGTAACTTCGTTGATTTGTGTATGTTCATCTCACAGAGTTGAACCTTCCTTTAGACAGAGCAGATTGGAAACCCTCTTTTTGCGGGATTTGCATGTGGAGATTTCAATCTATTTGGGGCCAACGTTAGAAAAGGAAATCTCGTCGTATAAAAACTAGAGAGGATCATTCTCAGAAACCACTTTGTGATGTGTGCGTTCCACTCACAGAGTTTAACCTTTCTTTTCATAGAGCAGTTTGGAAACACTCTGTTTGTAAAATCTGCAAGTGGATATTTGGACCTCTTAGAGGATTTCGTTGGAAGCGGGATTTCTTCATCTAATGCTAGAAGGAAGAATTCTCAGAAAGTTCTTTGATTTGTGTATGTTCAACTCACAGAGTTGTACCTTCCTTTAGACAGAGCAGATTGGAAACCCTCTTTTTGAGAAATTTGCATGTGGAGATTTCAAGCGTTTTGGGGCCAACGGTAGAAAAGGAAATATCCTCGTATAAAAACTAGAGAGAATCATTCTCAGAAACCACTTTGTGATGTGTGCGTTCCACTCACAGAGTTTAACCTTTCTTTTTATAGAGCAGTTTGGAAACACTCTGTTTGTGAAGTCTGCAAGTGGATACTTGGACCTCTTTGAGGATTTCGTTGGAAGCGGGATTTCTTCATCTAATGGTAGAAGGAAGAGTTCTCAGAAACTTCTTTGATTTGTGTGTGTTCAACTCACAGAGTTGAACCTTCCTTTAGACAGAGCAGATTGGAAACCCTCTTTTTGAGGAATTTGCATGTGGAGATTTCAAGCGTTTTGGGGCCATCGGTAGAAAAGGCTATATCCTCTTATAAAAACTAGAGAGAATCATTCTCAGAAACCACTTTGTGATGTGTGCGTTCCACTCACAGAGTTTAACCTTTCTTTTCATAGAGCAGTTTGGAAACACTCTGTTTGTAAAGTCTGCAAGTGGATATTTGGACCTCTTTGTGGATTTCATTGGAAGCGGGATTTCTTCATCTAATGCTACACAGAAGATTTCTCAGTAACTTCGTTGATTTGTGTGTGTTCAACTAACAGAGTTGAACCTTCCTTTAGACAGAGCAGATTGGAAACCCTCTTTTTGAGGAATTTGCATGTGGAGATTTCAAGCGTTTTTGGGCCATCGGTAGAAAAGGAAATATCCTCGTATAAAAACTAGAGAGAATCATTCTCAGAAACGACTTTGTGAAGTGTGCGTTCCACTCACAGAGTTTAACCTTTCTTTTCATAGAGCAGTTTGGAAACACTCTGTTTGTGAAGTCTGCAAGTGGATATTTGGACCTCTTAGAGGATTTCGTTGGAAGCGGGATTTCTTCATCTAATGCTAGAAGGAAGAATTCTCAGAAAGTTCTTTGATTTGTGTGTGTTCAACTCACAGAGTTGAACCTTCCTTTAGACAGAGCAGATTGGAAACCCTCTTTTTGAGGAATTTGCATGTGGAGATTTCAAGCGATTTGGGGCCAACATTACAAAAGGAAATCTCCTCGTATAAAAACTAGAAAGGATCATTCTCAGAAACCACTTTGTGATGTGTGCGTTCCACTCACAGAGTTTAACCTTTCTTTTCATAGAGCAGTTTGGAAACACTCTGTTTGTAAAATCTGCAAGTGGATATTTGGACCTCTTTGAGGATTTCGTTGGAAGCGGGATTTCTTCATCTAATGCTACACAGAAGATTTCTCAGTAACTTCGTTGATTTGTGTATGTTCATCTCACAGAGTTGAACCTTCCTTTAGACAGAGCAGATTGGAAACCCTCTTTTTGCGGGATTTGCATGTGGAGATTTCAATCTATTTGGGGCCAACGTTAGAAAAGGAAATCTCGTCGTATAAAAACTAGAGAGGATCATTCTCAGAAACCACTTTGTGATGTGTGCGTTCCACTCACAGAGTTTAACCTTTCTTTTCATAGAGCAGTTTGGAAACACTCTGTTTGTAAAATCTGCATGTGGATATTTGGACCTCTTAGAGGATTTCGTTGGAAGCGGGATTTCTTCATCTAATGCTAGAAGGAAGAATTCTCAGAAAGTTCTTTGATTTGTGTATGTTCAACTCACAGAGTTGTACCTTCCTTTAGACAGAGCAGATTGGAAACCCTCTTTTTGAGAAATTTGCATGTGGAGATTTCAAGCGTTTTGGGGCCAACGGTAGAAAAGGAAATATCCTCGTATAAAAACTAGAGAGAATCATTCTCAGAAACCACTTTGTGATGTGTGCGTTCCACTCACAGAGTTTAACCTTTCTTTTCATAGAGCAGTTTGGAAACACTCTGTTTGTAAAATCTGCAAGTGGATATTTGGACCTCTTTGAGGATTTCGTTGGAAGCGGGATTTCTTCATCTAATGCTACACAGAAGATTTCTCAGTAACTTCGTTGATTTGTGTATGTTCATCTCACAGAGTTGAACCTTCCTTTAGACAGAGCAGATTGGAAACCCTCTTTTTGCGGGATTTGCATGTGGAGATTTCAATCTATTTGGGGCCAACGTTAGAAAAGGAAATCTCGTCGTATAAAAACTAGAGAGGATCATTCTCAGAAACCACTTTGTGATGTGTGCGTTCCACTCACAGAGTTTAACCTTTCTTTTCATAGAGCAGTTTGGAAACACTCTGTTTGTAAAATCTGCATGTGGATATTTGGACCTCTTAGAGGATTTCGTTGGAAGCGGGATTTCTTCATCTAATGCTAGAAGGAAGAATTCTCAGAAAGTTCTTTGATTTGTGTATGTTCAACTCACAGAGTTGTACCTTCCTTTAGACAGAGCAGATTGGAAACCCTCTTTTTGAGAAATTTGCATGTGGAGATTTCAAGCGTTTTGGGGCCAACGGTAGAAAAGGAAATATCCTCGTATAAAAACTAGAGAGAATCATTCTCAGAAACCACTTTGTGATGTGTGCGTTCCACTCACAGAGTTTAACCTTTCTTTTCATAGAGCAGTTTGGAAACACTCTGTTTGTAAAATCTGCAAGTGGATATTTGGACCTCTTTGAGGATTTCGTTGGAAGCGGGATTTCTTCATCTAATGCTACACAGAAGATTTCTCAGTAACTTCGTTGATTTGTGTATGTTCATCTCACAGAGTTGAACCTTCCTTTAGACAGAGCAGATTGGAAACCCTCTTTTTGCGGGATTTGCATGTGGAGATTTCAATCTATTTGGGGCCAACGTTAGAAAAGGAAATCTCGTCGTATAAAAACTAGAGAGGATCATTCTCAGAAACCACTTTGTGATGTGTGCGTTCCACTCACAGAGTTTAACCTTTCTTTTCATAGAGCAGTTTGGAAACACTCTGTTTGTAAAATCTGCAAGTGGATATTTGGACCTCTTAGAGGATTTCGTTGGAAGCGGGATTTCTTCATCTAATGCTAGAAGGAAGAATTCTCAGAAAGTTCTTTGATTTGTGTATGTTCAACTCACAGAGTTGTACCTTCCTTTAGACAGAGCAGATTGGAAACCCTCTTTTTGAGAAATTTGCATGTGGAGATTTCAAGCGTTTTGGGGCCAACGGTAGAAAAGGAAATATCCTCGTATAAAAACTAGAGAGAATCATTCTCAGAAACCACTTTGTGATGTGTGCGTTCCACTCACAGAGTTTAACCTTTCTTTTTATAGAGCAGTTTGGAAACACTCTGTTTGTGAAGTCTGCAAGTGGATACTTGGACCTCTTTGAGGATTTCGTTGGAAGCGGGATTTCTTCATCTAATGCTAGAAGGAAGAGTTCTCAGAAACTTCTTTGATTTGTGTGTGTTCAACTCACAGAGTTGAACCTTCCTTTAGACAGAGCAGATTGGAAACCCTCTTTTTGAGGAATTTGCATGTGGAGATTTCAAGCGTTTTGGGGCCATCGGTAGAAAAGGCTATATCCTCTTATAAAAACTAGAGAGAATCATTCTCAGAAACCACTTTGTGATGTGTGCGTTCCACTCACAGAGTTTAACCTTTCTTTTCATAGAGCAGTTTGGAAACACTCTGTTTGTAAAGTCTGCAAGTGGATATTTGGACCTCTTTGTGGATTTCATTGGAAGCGGGATTTCTTCATCTAATGCTACACAGAAGATTTCTCAGTAACTTCGTTGATTTGTGTGTGTTCAACTAACAGAGTTGAACCTTCCTTTAGACAGAGCAGATTGGAAACCCTCTTTTTGAGGAATTTGCATGTGGAGATTTCAAGCGTTTTTGGGCCATCGGTAGAAAAGGAAATATCCTCGTATAAAAACTAGAGAGAATCATTCTCAGAAACGACTTTGTGAAGTGTGCGTTCCACTCACAGAGTTTAACCTTTCTTTTCATAGAGCAGTTTGGAAACACTCTGTGAAGTCTGCAAGTGGATATTTGGACCTCTTAGAGGATTTCGTTGGAAGCGGGATTTCTTCATCTAATGCTAGAAGGAAGAATTCTCAGAAAGTTCTTTGATTTGTGTGTGTTCAACTCACAGAGTTGAACCTTCCTTTAGACAGAGCAGATTGGAAACCCTCTTTTTGAGGAATTTGCATGTGGAGATTTCAAGCGATTTGGGGCCAACATTACAAAAGGAAATCTCCTCGTATAAAAACTAGAAAGGATCATTCTCAGAAACCACTTTGTGATGTGTGCGTTCCACTCACAGAGTTTAACCTTTCTTTTCATAGAGCAGTTTGGAAACACTCTGTTTGTAAAATCTGCAAGTGGATATTTGGACCTCTTTGAGGATTTCGTTGGAAGCGGGATTTCTTCATCTAATGCTACACAGAAGATTTCTCAGTAACTTCGTTGATTTGTGTATGTTCATCTCACAGAGTTGAACCTTCCTTTAGACAGAGCAGATTGGAAACCCTCTTTTTGCGGGATTTGCATGTGGAGATTTCAATCTATTTGGGGCCAACGTTAGAAAAGGAAATCTCGTCGTATAAAAACTAGAGAGGATCATTCTCAGAAACCACTTTGTGATGTGTGCGTTCCACTCACAGAGTTTAACCTTTCTTTTCATAGAGCAGTTTGGAAACACTCTGTTTGTAAAATCTGCATGTGGATATTTGGACCTCTTAGAGGATTTCGTTGGAAGCGGGATTTCTTCATCTAATGCTAGAAGGAAGAATTCTCAGAAAGTTCTTTGATTTGTGTATGTTCAACTCACAGAGTTGTACCTTCCTTTAGACAGAGCAGATTGGAAACCCTCTTTTTGAGAAATTTGCATGTGGAGATTTCAAGCGTTTTGGGGCCAACGGTAGAAAAGGAAATATCCTCGTATAAAAACTAGAGAGAATCATTCTCAGAAACCACTTTGTGATGTGTGCGTTCCACTCACAGAGTTTAACCTTTCTTTTTATAGAGCAGTTTGGAAACACACTGTTTGTGAAGTCTGCAAGTGGATACTTGGACCTCTTTGAGGATTTCGTTGGAAGCGGGATTTCTTCATCTAATGCTAGAAGGAAGAGTTCTCAGAAACTTCTTTGATTTGTGTGTGTTCAACTCACAGAGTTGAACATTCCTTTAGACAGAGCAGATTGGAAACCCTCTTTTTGAGGAATTTGCAAGTGGAGATTTCAAGCGTTTTGGGGCCATCGGTAGAAAAGGAAATATCCTCGTATAAAAACTAGAGAGAATCATTCTCAGAAACCACTTCGTGATGTGTGCGTTCCACTCACAGAGTTTAACCTTTCTTTTCATAGAGCAGTTTGTAAACACTCTGTTTGTAAAATCTGCAAGTGGATATTTGGACCTCTTTGAGGATTTCGTTGGAAGCGGGATTTCTTCATCTAATGCTACACAGAAGATTTCTCAGTAACTTCGTTGATTTGTGTATGTTCATCTCACAGAGTTGAACCTTCCTTTAGACAGAGCAGATTGGAAACCCTCTTTTTGCGGGATTTGCATGTGGAGATTTCAATCTATTTGGGGCCAACGTTAGAAAAGGAAATCTCGTCGTATAAAAACTAGAGAGGATCATTCTCAGAAACCACTTTGTGATGTGTGCGTTCCACTCACAGAGTTTAACCTTTCTTTTCATAGAGCAGTTTGGAAACACTCTGTTTGTAAAATCTGCAAGTGGATATTTGGACCTCTTAGAGGATTTCGTTGGAAGCGGGATTTCTTCATCTAATGCTAGAAGGAAGAATTCTCAGAAAGTTCTTTGATTTGTGTATGTTCAACTCACAGAGTTGCACCTTCCTTTAGACAGAGCAGATTGGAAACCCTCTTTTTGAGAAATTTGCATGTGGAGATTTCAAGCGTTTTGGGGCCAACGGTAGAAAAGGAAATATCCTCGTATAAAAACTAGAGAGAATCATTCTCAGAAACCACTTTGTGATGTGTGCGTTCCACTCACAGAGTTTAACCTTTCTTTTTATAGAGCAGTTTGGAAACACTCTGTTTGTGAAGTCTGCAAGTGGATACTTGGACCTCTTTGAGGATTTCGTTGGAAGCGGGATTTCTTCATCTAATGCTAGAAGGAAGAGTTCTCAGAAACTTCTTTGATTTGTGTGTGTTCAACTCACAGAGTTGAACCTTCCTTTAGACAGAGCAGATTGGAAACCCTCTTTTTGAGGAATTTGCATGTGGAGATTTCAAGCGTTTTGGGGCCATCGGTAGAAAAGGCTATATCCTCTTATAAAAACTAGAGAGAATCATTCTCAGAAACCACTTTGTGATGTGTGCGTTCCACTCACAGAGTTTAACCTTTCTTTTCATAGAGCAGTTTGGAAACACTCTGTTTGTAAAGTCTGCAAGTGGATATTTGGACCTCTTTGTGGATTTCATTGGAAGCGGGATTTCTTCATCTAATGCTACACAGAAGATTTCTCAGTAACTTCGTTGATTTGTGTGTGTTCAACTAACAGAGTTGAACCTTCCTTTAGACAGAGCAGATTGGAAACCCTCTTTTTGAGGAATTTGCATGTGGAGATTTCAAGCGTTTTTGGGCCATCGGTAGAAAAGGAAATATCCTCGTATAAAAACTAGAGAGAATCATTCTCAGAAACGACTTTGTGAAGTGTGCGTTCCACTCACAGAGTTTAACCTTTCTTTTCATAGAGCAGTTTGGAAACACTCTGTTTGTGAAGTCTGCAAGTGGATATTTGGACCTCTTAGAGGATTTCGTTGGAAGCGGGATTTCTTCATCTAATGCTAGAAGGAAGAATTCTCAGAAAGTTCTTTGATTTGTGTGTGTTCAACTCACAGAGTTGAACCTTCCTTTAGACAGAGCAGATTGGAAACCCTCTTTTTGAGGAATTTGCAAGTGGAGATTTCAAGCGTTTTGGGGCCATCGGTAGAAAAGGAAATATCCTCGTATAAAAACTAGAGAGAATCATTCTCAGAAACCACTTCGTGATGTGTGCGTTCCACTCACAGAGTTTAACCTTTCTTTTCATAGAGCAGTTTGTAAACACTCTGTTTGTAAAATCTGCAAGTGGATATTTGGACCTCTTTGAGGATTTCGTTGGAAGCGGGATTTCTTCATCTAATGCTACACAGAAGATTTCTCAGTAACTTCGTTGATTTGTGTATGTTCATCTCACAGAGTTGAACCTTCCTTTAGACAGAGCAGATTGGAAACCCTCTTTTTGCGGGATTTGCATGTGGAGATTTCAATCTATTTGGGGCCAACGTTAGAAAAGGAAATCTCGTCGTATAAAAACTAGAGAGGATCATTCTCAGAAACCACTTTGTGATGTGTGCGTTCCACTCACAGAGTTTAACCTTTCTTTTCATAGAGCAGTTTGGAAACACTCTGTTTGTAAAATCTGCAAGTGGATATTTGGACCTCTTAGAGGATTTCGTTGGAAGCGGGATTTCTTCATCTAATGCTAGAAGGAAGAATTCTCAGGAAGTTCTTTGATTTGTGTATGTTCAACTCACAGAGTTGCACCTTCCTTTAGACAGAGCAGATTGGAAACCCTCTTTTTGAGAAATTTGCATGTGGAGATTTCAAGCGTTTTGGGGCCAACGGTAGAAAAGGAAATATCCTCGTATAAAAACTAGAGAGAATCATTCTCAGAAACCACTTTGTGATGTGTGCGTTCCACTCACAGAGTTTAACCTTTCTTTTTATAGAGCAGTTTGGAAACACTCTGTTTGTGAAGTCTGCAAGTGGATACTTGGACCTCTTTGAGGATTTCGTTGGAAGCGGGATTTCTTCATCTAATGCTAGAAGGAAGAGTTCTCAGAAACTTCTTTGATTTGTGTGTGTTCAACTCACAGAGTTGAACCTTCCTTTAGACAGAGCAGATTGGAAACCCTCTTTTTGAGGAATTTGCATGTGGAGATTTCAAGCGTTTTGGGGCCATCGGTAGAAAAGGCTATATCCTCTTATAAAAACTAGAGAGAATCATTCTCAGAAACCACTTTGTGATGTGTGCGTTCCACTCACAGAGTTTAACCTTTCTTTTCATAGAGCAGTTTGGAAACACTCTGTTTGTAAAGTCTGCAAGTGGATATTTGGACCTCTTTGTGGATTTCATTGGAAGCGGGATTTCTTCATCTAATGCTACACAGAAGATTTCTCAGTAACTTCGTTGATTTGTGTGTGTTCAACTAACAGAGTTGAACCTTCCTTTAGACAGAGCAGATTGGAAACCCTCTTTTTGAGGAATTTGCATGTGGAGATTTCAAGCGTTTTTGGGCCATCGGTAGAAAAGGAAATATCCTCGTATAAAAACTAGAGAGAATCATTCTCAGAAACGACTTTGTGAAGTGTGCGTTCCACTCACAGAGTTTAACCTTTCTTTTCATAGAGCAGTTTGGAAACACTCTGTTTGTGAAGTCTGCAAGTGGATATTTGGACCTCTTAGAGGATTTCGTTGGAAGCGGGATTTCTTCATCTAATGCTAGAAGGAAGAATTCTCAGAAAGTTCTTTGATTTGTGTGTGTTCAACTCACAGAGTTGAACCTTCCTTTAGACAGAGCAGATTGGAAACCCTCTTTTTGAGGAATTTGCATGTGGAGATTTCAAGCGATTTGGGGCCAACATTACAAAAGGAAATCTCCTCGTATAAAAACTAGAAAGGATCATTCTCAGAAACCACTTTGTGATGTGTGCGTTCCACTCACAGAGTTTAACCTTTCTTTTCATAGAGCAGTTTGGAAACACTCTGTTTGTAAAATCTGCAAGTGGATATTTGGACCTCTTTGAGGATTTCGTTGGAAGCGGGATTTCTTCATCTAATGCTACACAGAAGATTTCTCAGTAACTTCGTTGATTTGTGTATGTTCATCTCACAGAGTTGAACCTTCCTTTAGACAGAGCAGATTGGAAACCCTCTTTTTGCGGGATTTGCATGTGGAGATTTCAATCTATTTGGGGCCAACGTTAGAAAAGGAAATCTCGTCGTATAAAAACTAGAGAGGATCATTCTCAGAAACCACTTTGTGATGTGTGCGTTCCACTCACAGAGTTTAACCTTTCTTTTCATAGAGCAGTTTGGAAACACTCTGTTTGTAAAATCTGCATGTGGATATTTGGACCTCTTAGAGGATTTCGTTGGAAGCGGGATTTCTTCATCTAATGCTAGAAGGAAGAATTCTCAGAAAGTTCTTTGATTTGTGTATGTTCAACTCACAGAGTTGTACCTTCCTTTAGACAGAGCAGATTGGAAACCCTCTTTTTGAGAAATTTGCATGTGGAGATTTCAAGCGTTTTGGGGCCAACGGTAGAAAAGGAAATATCCTCGTATAAAAACTAGAGAGAATCATTCTCAGAAACCACTTTGTGATGTGTGCGTTCCACTCACAGAGTTTAACCTTTCTTTTTATAGAGCAGTTTGGAAACACACTGTTTGTGAAGTCTGCAAGTGGATACTTGGACCTCTTTGAGGATTTCGTTGGAAGCGGGATTTCTTCATCTAATGCTAGAAGGAAGAGTTCTCAGAAACTTCTTTGATTTGTGTGTGTTCAACTCACAGAGTTGAACATTCCTTTAGACAGAGCAGATTGGAAACCCTCTTTTTGAGGAATTTGCAAGTGGAGATTTCAAGCGTTTTGGGGCCATCGGTAGAAAAGGAAATATCCTCGTATAAAAACTAGAGAGAATCATTCTCAGAAACCACTTCGTGATGTGTGCGTTCCACTCACAGAGTTTAACCTTTCTTTTCATAGAGCAGTTTGTAAACACTCTGTTTGTAAAATCTGCAAGTGGATATTTGGACCTCTTTGAGGATTTCGTTGGAAGCGGGATTTCTTCATCTAATGCTACACAGAAGATTTCTCAGTAACTTCGTTGATTTGTGTATGTTCATCTCACAGAGTTGAACCTTCCTTTAGACAGAGCAGATTGGAAACCCTCTTTTTGCGGGATTTGCATGTGGAGATTTCAATCTATTTGGGGCCAACGTTAGAAAAGGAAATCTCGTCGTATAAAAACTAGAGAGGATCATTCTCAGAAACCACTTTGTGATGTGTGCGTTCCACTCACAGAGTTTAACCTTTCTTTTCATAGAGCAGTTTGGAAACACTCTGTTTGTAAAATCTGCAAGTGGATATTTGGACCTCTTAGAGGATTTCGTTGGAAGCGGGATTTCTTCATCTAATGCTAGAAGGAAGAATTCTCAGAAAGTTCTTTGATTTGTGTATGTTCAACTCACAGAGTTGCACCTTCCTTTAGACAGAGCAGATTGGAAACCCTCTTTTTGAGAAATTTGCATGTGGAGATTTCAAGCGTTTTGGGGCCAACGGTAGAAAAGGAAATATCCTCGTATAAAAACTAGAGAGAATCATTCTCAGAAACCACTTTGTGATGTGTGCGTTCCACTCACAGAGTTTAACCTTTCTTTTTATAGAGCAGTTTGGAAACACTCTGTTTGTGAAGTCTGCAAGTGGATACTTGGACCTCTTTGAGGATTTCGTTGGAAGCGGGATTTCTTCATCTAATGCTAGAAGGAAGAGTTCTCAGAAACTTCTTTGATTTGTGTGTGTTCAACTCACAGAGTTGAACCTTCCTTTAGACAGAGCAGATTGGAAACCCTCTTTTTGAGGAATTTGCATGTGGAGATTTCAAGCGTTTTGGGGCCATCGGTAGAAAAGGCTATATCCTCTTATAAAAACTAGAGAGAATCATTCTCAGAAACCACTTTGTGATGTGTGCGTTCCACTCACAGAGTTTAACCTTTCTTTTCATAGAGCAGTTTGGAAACACTCTGTTTGTAAAGTCTGCAAGTGGATATTTGGACCTCTTTGTGGATTTCATTGGAAGCGGGATTTCTTCATCTAATGCTACACAGAAGATTTCTCAGTAACTTCGTTGATTTGTGTGTGTTCAACTAACAGAGTTGAACCTTCCTTTAGACAGAGCAGATTGGAAACCCTCTTTTTGAGGAATTTGCATGTGGAGATTTCAAGCGTTTTTGGGCCATCGGTAGAAAAGGAAATATCCTCGTATAAAAACTAGAGAGAATCATTCTCAGAAACGACTTTGTGAAGTGTGCGTTCTACTCACAGAGTTTAACCTTTCTTTTCATAGAGCAGTTTGGAAACACTCTGTTTGTGAAGTCTGCAAGTGGATATTTGGACCTCTTAGAGGATTTCGTTGGAAGCGGGATTTCTTCATCTAATGCTAGAAGGAAGAATTCTCAGAAAGTTCTTTGATTTGTGTGTGTTCAACTCACAGAGTTGAACCTTCCTTTAGACAGAGCAGATTGGAAACCCTCTTTTTGAGGAATTTGCATGTGGAGATTTCAAGCGATTTGGGGCCAACATTACAAAAGGAAATCTCCTCGTATAAAAACTAGAAAGGATCATTCTCAGAAACCACTTTGTGATGTGTGCGTTCCACTCACAGAGTTTAACCTTTCTTTTCATAGAGCAGTTTGGAAACACTCTGTTTGTAAAATCTGCAAGTGGATATTTGGACCTCTTTGAGGATTTCGTTGGAAGCGGGATTTCTTCATCTAATGCTACACAGAAGATTTCTCAGTAACTTCGTTGATTTGTGTATGTTCATCTCACAGAGTTGAACCTTCCTTTAGACAGAGCATATTGGAAACCCTCTTTTTGCGGGATTTGCATGTGGAGATTTCAATCTATTTGGGGCCAACGTTAGAAAAGGAAATCTCGTCGTATAAAAACTAGAGAGGATCATTCTCAGAAACCACTTTGTGATGTGTGCGTTCCACTCACAGAGTTTAACCTTTCTTTTCATAGAGCAGTTTGGAAACACTCTGTTTGTAAAATCTGCAAGTGGATATTTGGACCTCTTAGAGGATTTCGTTGGAAGCGGGATTTCTTCATCTAATGCTAGAAGGAAGAATTCTCAGAAAGTTCTTTGATTTGTGTATGTTCAACTCACAGAGTTGTACCTTCCTTTAGACAGAGCAGATTGGAAACCCTCTTTTTGAGAAATTTGCATGTGGAGATTTCAAGCGTTTTGGGGCCAACGGTAGAAAAGGAAATATCCTCGTATAAAAACTAGAGAGAATCATTCTCAGAAACCACTTTGTGATGTGTGCGTTCCACTCACAGAGTTTAACCTTTCTTTTTATAGAGCAGTTTGGAAACACACTGTTTGTGAAGTCTGCAAGTGGATACTTGGACCTCTTTGAGGATTTCGTTGGAAGAGGGATTTCTTCATCTAATGCTAGAAGGAAGAGTTCTCAGAAACTTCTTTGATTTGTGTGTGTTCAACTCACAGAGTTGAACATTCCTTTAGACAGAGCAGATTGGAAACCCTCTTTTTGAGGAATTTGCATGTGGAGATTTCAAGCGTTTTGGGGCCATCGGTAGAAAAGGAAATATCCTCTTATAAAAACTAGAGAGAATCATTCTCAGAAACCACTTTGTGATGTGTGCGTTCCACTCACAGAGTTTAACCTTTGATTTCATAGAGCAGTTTGTAAACACTCTGTTTGTAAAGTCTGCAAGTGGATATTTGGACCTCTTTGTGGATTTCGTTGGAAGCGGTATTTCATCATCTAATGCTACACAGAAGATTTCTCAGTAACTTCGTTGATTTGTGTGTGTTCAACTAACAGAGTTGAACCTTCCTTTAGACAGAGCAGATTGGAAACCCTCTTTTTGAGGAATTTGCATGTGGAGATTTCAAGAGTTTTTGGGCCATCGGTAGAAAAGGAAATCTCCTCGTATAAAAACTAGAGAGAATCATTCTCAGAAACGACTTTGTGAAGTGTGCGTTCCACTCACAGAGTTTAACCTTTCTTTTCATAGAGCAGTTTGGAAACACTCTGTTTGTGAAGTCTGCAAGTGGATATTTGGACCTCTTAGAGGATTTCGTTGGAAGCGGGATTTCTTCATCTAATGCTAGAAGGAAGAATTCTCAGAAAGTTCTTTGATTTGTGTGTGTTCAACTCACAGAGTTGAACCTTCCTTTAGACAGAGCAGATTGGAAACCCTCTTTTTGAGGAATTTGCATGTGGAGATTTCAAGCGATTTGGGGCCAACATTACAAAAGGAAATCTCCCCGTATAAAAACTAGAAAGGATCATTCTCAGAAACCACTTTGTGATGTGTGCGTTCCACTCACAGAGTTTAACCTTTCTTTTCATAGAGCAGTTTGGAAACACTCTGTTTGTAAAATCTGCAAGTGGATATTTGGACCTCTTTGAGGATTTCGTTGGAAGCGGGATTTCTTCATCTAATGCTACACAGAAGATTTCTCAGTAACTTCGTTGATTTGTGTATGTTCATCTCACAGAGTTGAACCTTCCTTTAGACAGAGCAGATTGGAAACCCTCTTTTTGCGGGATTTGCATGTGGAGATTTCAATCTATTTGGGGCCAACGTTAGAAAAGGAAATCTCGTCGTATAAAAACTAGAGAGGATCATTCTCAGAAACCACTTTGTGATGTGTGCGTTCCACTCACAGAGTTTAACCTTTCTTTTTATAGAGCAGTTTGGAAACACTCTGTTTGTGAAGTCTGCAAGTGGATATTTGGACCTCTTTGAGGATTTCGTTGGAAGCGGGATTTCTTCATCTAATGCTAGAAGGAAGAGTTCTCAGAAACTTCTTTGATTTGTGTGTGTTCAACTCACAGAGTTGAACCTTCCTTTAGACAGAGCAGATTGGAAACCCTCTTTTTGAGGAATTTGCATGTGGAGATTTCAAGCGTTTTGGGGCCATCGGTAGAAAAGGAAATATCCTCGTATAAAAACTAGAGAGAATCATTCTCAGTAACCACTTTGTGATGTGTGCATTCCACTCACAGAGTTTAACCTTTCTTTTCATAGAGCAGTTTGTAAACACTCTGTTTGTAAAGTCTGCAAGTGGATATTTGGACCTCTTTGTGGATTTCGTTGGAAGCGGGATTTCTTCATCTAATGCTACACAGAAGATTTCTCAATAACTTCGTTGATTTGGGTGTGTTCAACTAACAGAGTTGAACCTTCCTTTAGACAGAGCAGATTGGAAACCCTCTTTTTGAGGAATTTGCATGTGGAGATTTCAAGAGTTTTCGGGCCATCGGTAGAAAAGGAAATATCCTCGTATAAAAACTAGAGAGAATCATTCTCAGAAACCACTTTGTGATGTGTGCGTTCCACTCACAGAGTTTAACCTTTCTTTTCATAGAGAAGTTTGGAAACACTCTGTTTGTAAAATCTGCAAGTGGATATTTGGACCTATTTGAGGATTTCGTTGGAAGCGGGATTTCTTCATCTAATGCTAGAAGGAAGAATTCTCAGAAACTTCTTTGATTTGTGTGTGTTCAACTCACAGAGTTGAACCTTCCTTTAGACAGAGCAGATTGGAAACCCTCTTTTTGAGGAATATGCATGTGGAGATTTCAAGCACTTTTGGGCCAAAGGTTGAAAAGGAAATCTCGTAGTATAAAAACAAGAGAGAATCATTCTCAGAAACTACTTTGTGATGTGTGCGTTCCACTCACAGAGTTTAACCTTTCTTTTCATAGAGCAGTTTGGAAACACTCTGTTTGTAAAGTCTGCAAGTGGATATTTGGACCTATTTGAGGATTTCGTTGGAAGCGGGATTTCTTCATCTAATGCTAGAAGGAAGAATTCTCAGAAACTTCTTTGATTTGTGTGTGTTCAACTCACAGAGTTGAACCTTCCTTTAGACAGAGCAGATTGGAACCCCTCTTTTTGAGGAATTTGCATGTGGAGATTTCAAACGTTTTGGGGCCATCGGTAAAAAAGGAAATATCCTCGTATAAAAACTAGAGAGAATCATTCTCAGAAACCACTTCGTGATGTGTGCGTTCCACTCACAGAGTTTAACCTTTCTTTTCATAGAGCAGTTTGTAAACACTCTGTTTGTAAAGTCTGCAAGTGGATATTTGGACCTCTTTGTGGATTTCGTTGGAAGCGGGATATCTTCATCTAATGCTACACAGAAGATTTCTCAATAACTTCGTTGATTTGTGTTTTCAACTAACAGAGTTGAACCTTCCTTTAGACAGAGCAGATTGGAAACCCTCTTTTTGCGGGATTTGCATGTGGAGATTTCAATCTATTTGGGGCCAACGTTAGAAAAGGAAATCTCGTCGTATAAAAACTAGAGAGGATCATTCTCAGAAACCACTTTGTGAGGTGTGCGATCCACTCTCAGAGTTTAACCTTTCTTTTCATAGAGCAGTTTGGAAACACTCTGTTTGTGAAGTCTGCAAGTGGATATTTGGACCTCTTGGAGGATTTCGTTGGAAGCGGGATTTCTTCATCTAATGCTAGAAGGAAGAATTCTCAGAAACTTCTTTGATTTGTGTGTGTTGAACTCACAGAGTTGAACCTTCCTTTAGACAGAGCAGATTGGAAACCCTCTTTTTGAGGAATATGCATGTGGAGATTTGAAGCATTTTGTGGCCAACGGTAGAAAAGGAAATATCCTCGTATAAAAATTAGAGAGAATCATTTTCAGAAGCGACTTCGTGATGTGTGCGTTCCACTCACAGAGTTTAACCTTTCTTTTCATAGAGCAGTTTGTAAACACTCTGTTTGTAAAGTCTGCAAGTGGATATTTGGACCTCTTGGAGGATTTCGTTGGAAGCGGGATTTCTTCATCTAATGCTAGAAGGAAAAATTCTCAGAAAGTTCTTTGATTTGTGTGTGTTCAACTCACAGAGTTGAACCTTCCTTTAGACAGAGCAGATTGGAAACCCTCTTTTTGAGGAATATGCATGTGGAGATTTCAAGCATTTTGTGGCCTATGGTAGAAAAGGAAATATCCTCGTATAAAAACTAGAGAGAATCATTTTCAGAAACGACTTTGTTATGTGTGTGTTCCACTCACAGAGTTTAACCTTTCTTTTCATAGAGCAGATTGGAAACACTCTGGTTTTGAAGTCTGCAAGGGGATATTTGGACCTCTTTCAGGATTTCATTGGAAGCGGGATTTCTTCATCTAATGCTAGAAGGAAGAATTTTCAGAAACTTCTTTGATTTGCGTGTGTTCAACTCACAGAGTTGAACCTTCCTTTAGACAGAGCAGATTGGAAACCCTATTTTTGAGGAATTTGCATGTGGAGATTTCAAGCGATTTGGGGCCAACGTTAGAAAAGGAAATATCCTCATAGAAAAACTACAGAGAATCATTCTCAGAAACCTCTTTGTTATGTGTGCGTTCCACTCACAGAGTTTAACCTTTCTTTTCATAGAGCAGTTTGGAAACACTCTGTTTCTAAAGTCTGCAAGTGGATATTTGTACCTCTTTGAGGATTTCGTTGGAAGTGGGGTTCCTTCATCTAATGCTACACAGAAGATTTCTCAGTAACTTCGTTGATTTCTGTGTGTTCAACTAACAGAGTTGAACCTTCCTTTAGACAGAGCAGATTGGAAACCCTCTTTTTGAGGAATTTGCATGTGGAGATTTCAAGGGTTTTTGGGCCATCGGTAGAAAAGGAAATATCCTCGTATAACAACTAGGGGGAATCATTCTCAAAAACCACTTTGTGATGTGTGCGATCCACTCACAGAGTTTAACCTTTCTTTTCATAGAGCAGTTTGGAAACACCCTGTTTGTGAAGTCTGCAAGTGGATATTTGGACCTATTGGAGGATTTCGTTGGAAGCGGGATTTTTTCATCTAATGCTAGAAGGAAGAATTCTCAGAAACTTCTTTGATTTGTGTGTGTTCAACTCACAGAGTTGAACCTTCCTTTAGACAGAGCAGATTGGAAACCCTCTTTTTGAGGAATTTGCATGTGGAGATTTCAAGCGTTTTGGGGCCATCGGTAGAAAAGGAAATATCCTCGTATAAAAACTAGAGAGAATCATTCTCAGAAACCACTTTGTGATGTGTGCATTCCACTCACAGAGTTTAACCTTTCTTTTCATAGAGCAGTTTGTAAACACTCTGTTTGTAAAGTCTGCAAGTGGATTTATGGACCTCTTTGTGGATTTCGTTGGAAGCGGGATTTCTTCATCTAATGCTACACAGAAGATTTCTCAGTAACTTCGTTGATTTGTGTGTGTTCAACTAACAGAGTTGAACCTTCCTTTAGACAGAGCAGATTGGAAACCCTCTTTTTGAGGAATATGCATGTGGAGATTTCAAGCACTTTGGCGCCAACGGTAGAAAAGGAAATCTCCTCGTATAAAAACAAGAGAGAATCATTCTCAGAAACCACTTTGTGATGTGTGCGTTCCACTCACAGAGTTTAACCTTTCTTTTCATAGAGCAGTTCGGAAACACTCTGTTTGTAAAGTCTGCAAGTGGATATTTGGACCTCTTTGAGGATTTCGTTGGAAGCGGGATTTCTTCATCTAATGCTAGAAGGAAGAATTCTAAGAAACTTCTCTGAT
This sequence comes from Gorilla gorilla gorilla, assembly GCF_029281585.2. Taxonomy (NCBI): domain Eukaryota; kingdom Metazoa; phylum Chordata; class Mammalia; order Primates; family Hominidae; genus Gorilla; species Gorilla gorilla. The sequence goes on along the minus strand of NC_073232.2, from coordinate 78,582,411 downwards.
TTGTGTGTGTTCAACTCACAGAGTTGAACCTTCCTTTAGACAGAGCAGATTGGAAACACTCTTTTTTAGGAATTTGCATGTGGAGATTTCAAGCGTTTTGGGTCCATCGGTAGAAAAGGAAATATCCTCGTATAAAAACTAGAGAGAATCATTCTCAGAAACCACTTTGTGATGTGTGTGTTCCACTCACAGAGTTTAACCTTTCTTTTCACAGAGCAGTTTGGAAACACTGTGGTTTTGAAGTCTGCAAGGGGAAATTTGGACCTCTTTGAGGATTTCATTGGAAGCGGGATTTCTTCATCTAATGCTAGAAGGAAGAATTTTCAGAAACATCTTTGATTTGCGTGTGTTCAACTCACAGAGTTGAACCTTCCTTTAGACAGAGCAGATTGGAAACCCTCTTTTTGAGGAATTTGCATGTGGAGATTTCAAGCGATTTGGGGCCTACGTTAGAAAAGGAAATATCCTCATAGAAAAACTAGAGAGAATCATTCTCAGAAACCACTTTGTGATGTGTGCGATCCACTCACAGAGTTTAACCTTTCTTTTCATAGAGCAGTTTGGAAACACTCTGTTTGTAAAATCTGCAAGTGGATATTTGGACCTCTTTGAGGATTTCGTTGGAAGCGGGATTTCTTCATCTAATGCTACACAGAAGATTTCTCAGTAACTTCGTTGATTTGTGTATGTTCATCTCACAGGGTTGAACCTTCCTTTAGACAGAGCAGATTGGAAACCCTCTTTTTGCGGGATTTGCATGTGGAGATTTCAATCTATTTGGGGCCAACGTTAGAAAAGGAAATCTCGTCGTATAAAAACTAGAGAGGATCATTCTCAGAAACCACTTTGTGATCTGTGCGTTCCACTCACAGAGTTTAACCTTTCTTTTCATAGAGCAGTTTGGAAACACTCTGTTTGTAAAATCTGCAAGTGGATATTTGGACCTCTTAGAGGATTTCGTTGGAAGCGGGATTTCTTCATCTAATGCTAGAAGGAAGAATTCTCAGAAAGTTCTTTGATTTGTGTATGTTCAACTCACAGAGTTGTACCTTCCTTTAGACAGAGCAGATTGGAAACCCTCTTTTTGAGAAATTTGCATGTGGAGATTTCAAGCGTTTTGGGGCCAACGGTAGAAAAGGAAATATCCTCCTATAAAAACTAGAGAGAATCATTCTCAGAAACCACTTTGTGATGTGTGCGTTCCACTCACAGAGTTTAACCTTTCTTTTTATAGAGCAGTTTGGAAACACTCTGTTTGTGAAGTCTGCAAGTGGATACTTGGACCTCTTTGAGGATTTCGTTGGAAGAGGGATTTCTTCATCTAATGCTAGAAGGAAGAGTTCTCAGAAACTTCTTTGATTTGTGTGTGTTCAACTCACAGAGTTGAACCTTCCTTTAGACAGAGCAGATTGGAAACCCTCTTTTTGAGGAATTTGCATGTGGAGATTTCAAGCGTTTTGGGGCCATCGGTAGAAAAGGCTATATCCTCGTATGAAAACTAGAGAGAATCATTCTCAGAAACCACTTTGTGATGTGTGCGTTCCACTCACAGAGTTTAACCTTTCTTTTCATAGAGCAGTTTGTAAACACTCTGTTTGTAAAGTCTGCAAGTGGATATTTGGACCTCTTTGTGGATTTCGTTGGAAGCGGGATTTCTTCATCTAATGCTACACAGAAGATTTCTCAGTAACTTCGTTGATTTGTGTGTGTTCAACTCACAGAGTTGAACCTTCCTTTAGACAGAGCAGATTGGAAACCCTCTTTTTGAGGAATTTGCATGTGGAGATTTCAAGCGTTTTTGGGCCATCGGTAGAAAAGGAAATATCCTCGTATAAAAACTAGAGAGAATCATTCTCAGAAACGACTTTGTGAAGTGTGCGTTCCACTCACAGAGTTTAACCTTTCTTTTCATAGAGCAGTTTGGAAACACTCTGTTTGTGAAGTCTGCAAGTGGATATTTGGACCTCTTAGAGGATTTCGTTGGAAGCGGGATTTCTTCATCTAATGCTAGAAGGAAGAATTCTCAGAAACTTCTTTGATTTGTGTGTGTTCAACTCACAGAGTTGAACCTTCCTTTAGACAGAGCAGATTGGAAACCCTCTTTTTGAGGAATTTGCATGTGGAGATTTCAAGCGATTTGGGGCCAACATTACAAAAGGAAATCTCCTCGTATAAAAACTAGAAAGGATCATTCTCAGAAACCACTTTGTGATGTGTGCGTTCCACTCACAGAGTTTAACCTTTCTTTTCATAGAGCAGTTTGGAAACACTCTGTTTGTAAAATCTGCAAGTGGATATTTAGACTTCTTTGAGGATTTGGTTGGAAGCGGGATTTCTTCATCTAATGCTACACAGAAGATTTCTCAGTAACTTCGTTGATTTGTGTATGTTCATCTCACAGAGTTGAACCTTCCTTTAGACAGAGCAGATTGGAAACCCTCTTTTTGCGGGATTTGCATGTGGAGATTTCAATCTATTTGGGGCCAACGTTAGAAAAGGAAATCTCGTCGTATAAAAACTAGAGAGGATCATTCTCAGAAACCACTTTGTGATGTCTGCGTTCCACTCACAGAGTTTAACCTTTCTTTTCATAGAGCAGTTTGGAAACACTCTGTTTGTAAAATCTGCAAGTGGATATTTGGACCTCTTAGAGGATTTCGTTGGAAGCGGGATTTCTTCATCTAATGCTAGAAGGAAGAATTCTCAGAAAGTTCTTTGATTTGTGTATGTTCAACTCACAGAGTTGTACCTTCCTTTAGACAGAGCAGATTGGAAACCCTCTTTTTGAGAAATTTGCATGTGGAGATTTCAAGCGTTTTGGGGCCAACGGTAGAAAAGGAAATATCCTCGTATAAAAACTAGAGAGAATCATTCTCAGAAACCACTTTGTGATGTGTGCGTTCCACTCACAGAGTTTAACCTTTCTTTTTATAGAGCAGTTTGGAAACACTCTGTTTGTGAAGTCTGCAAGTGGATACTTGGACCTCTTTGTGGATTTCGTTGGAAGCGGGATTTCTTCATCTAATGCTAGAAGGAAGAGTTCTCAGAAACTTCTTTGATTTGTGTGTGTTCAACTCACAGAGTTGAACCTTCCTTTAGACAGAGCAGATTGGAAACCCTCTTTTTGAGGAATTTGCATGTGGAGATTTCAAGCGTTTTGGGGCCATCGGTAGAAAAGGAAATATCCTCGTATAAAAACTAGAGAGAATCATTCTCAGAAACCACTTTGTGATGTGTGCGTTCCACTCACAGAGTTTAACCTTTGATTTCATAGAGCAGTTTGTAAACACTCTGTTTGTAAAGTCTGCAAGTGGATATTTGGACCTCTTTGTGGATTTCGTTGGAAGCGGTATTTCATCATCTAATGCTACACAGAAGATTTCTCAGTAACTTCGTTGATTTGTGTGTGTTCAACTAACAGAGTTGAACCTTCCTTTAGACAGAGCAGATTGGAAACACTCTTTTTTAGGAATTTGCATGTAGAGATTTCAAGCGTTTTGGGGCCATCGGTAAAAAAGGAAATATCCTCGTATAAAAACTTGAGAGAATCATTCTCAGAAACCACTTCGTGATGTGTGCGTTCCACTCACAGAGTTTAACCTTTCTTTTCATAGAGCAGTTTGGAAACACTCTGTTTGTAACGTCTGCAAGAGGATATTTGTACCTCTTTGAGGATTTCGTTGGAAGTGGGATTTGTTCATCTAATGCTACACAGAAGATTTCTCAGTAACTTCGTTGATTTCTGTGTGTTCAACTAACAGAGTTGAACCTTCCTTTAGACAGAGCAGATTGGAAACCCTCTTTTTGAGGAATTTGCATGTGGAGATTTCAAGGGTTTTTGGGCCATCGGTAGAAAAGGAAATATCCTCGTATAAAAACTAGAGGGAATCATTCTCAGAAACCACTTTGTGATGTGTGCGATCCACTCACAGAGTTTAACCTTTCTTTTCATAGAGCCGTTTGGAAACACTCTGTTTGTGAAGTCTGCAAGTGGATATTTGGACCTCTTGGAGGATTTCGTTGGAAGCGGGATTTCTTCATCTAATGCTAGAAGGAAGAATTCTCAGAAACTTCTTTGATTTGTGTGTGTTCAACTCACAGAGTTGAACCTTCCTTTAGACAGAGCAGATTGGAAACCCTCTTTTTGAGGAATTTGCATGTGGAGATTTCAAGCGTTTGGGGCCATCGGTAGAAAAGGAAATATCCTCGTATAAAAACTAGGGAGAATCATTCTCAGAAACCACTTTGTGATGTGTGCATTCCACTCACAGAGTTTAACCTTTCTTTTCATAGAGCAGTTTGTAAACACTCTGTTTGTAAAGTCTGCAAGTGGATATATGGACTTCTTTGTGGATTTCGTTGGAAGCGGGATTTCTTCATCTAATGCTACACAGAAGATTTCTCAGTAACTTCGTTGATTTGTGTGTGTTCAACTCACAGAGTTGAACCTTCCTTTAGACAGAGCAGATTGGAAACCCTCTTTTTGAGGAATATGCATGTGGAGATTTCAAGCACTTTGGCGCCAACGGTAGAAAAGGAAATCTCCTCGTATAAAAACAAGAGAGAATCATTCTCAGAAACTACTTTGTGATGTGTGCGATCCACTCACAGAGTTTAACCTTTCTTTTCATAGAGCAGTTTGGAAACACTCTGTTTGTAAAGTCTGCAAGTGGATATTTGTACCTCTTTGAGGATGTCGTTGGAAGTGGGGTTTCTTCATCTAATGCTACACAGAAGATTTCTCAGTAACTTCGTTGATTTCTGTGTGTTCAACTAACAGAGTTGTACCTTCCTTTAGACAGAGCAGATTGGAAACCCTCTTTTTGAGAAATTTGCATGTGGAGATTTCAAGCGTTTTGGGGCCAACGGTAGAAAAGGAAATATCCTCGTATAAAAACTAGAGAGAATCATTCTCAGAAACCACTTTGTGATGTGTGCGTTCCACTCACAGAGTTTAACCTTTCTTTTTATAGAGCAGTTTGGAAACACTCTGTTTGTGAAGTCTGCAAGTGGATACTTGGACCTCTTTGTGGATTTCGTTGGAAGCGGGATTTCTTCATCTAATGCTAGAAGGAAGAGTTCTCAGAAACTTCTTTGATTTGTGTGTGTTCAACTCACAGAGTTGAACCTTCCTTTAGACAGAGCAGATTGGAAACCCTCTTTTTGAGGAATTTGCATGTGGAGATTTCAAGCGTTTTGGGGCCATCGGTAGAAAAGGAAATATCCTCGTATAAAAACTAGAGAGAATCATTCTCAGAAACCACTTTGTGATGTGTGCGTTCCACTCACAGAGTTTAACCTTTGATTTCATAGAGCAGTTTGTAAACACTCTGTTTGTAAAGTCTGCAAGTGGATATTTGGACCTCTTTGTGGATTTCGTTGGAAGCGGTATTTCATCATCTAATGCTACACAGAAGATTTCTCAGTAACTTCGTTGATTTGTGTGTGTTCAACTAACAGAGTTGAACCTTCCTTTAGACAGAGCAGATTGGAAACACTCTTTTTTAGGAATTTGCATGTAGAGATTTCAAGCGTTTTGGGGCCATCGGTAAAAAAGGAAATATCCTCGTATAAAAACTTGAGAGAATCATTCTCAGAAACCACTTCGTGATGTGTGCGTTCCACTCACAGAGTTTAACCTTTCTTTTCATAGAGCAGTTTGGAAACACTCTGTTTGTAACGTCTGCAAGAGGATATTTGTACCTCTTTGAGGATTTCGTTGGAAGTGGGATTTGTTCATCTAATGCTACACAGAAGATTTCTCAGTAACTTCGTTGATTTCTGTGTGTTCAACTAACAGAGTTGAACCTTCCTTTAGACAGAGCAGATTGGAAACCCTCTTATTGAGGAATTTGCATGTGGAGATTTCAAGGGTTTTTGGGCCATCGGTAGAAAAGGAAATATCCTCGTATAAAAACTAGAGGGAATCATTCTCAGAAACCACTTTGTGATGTGTGCGATCCACTCACAGAGTTTAACCTTTCTTTTCATAGAGCCGTTTGGAAACACTCTGTTTGTGAAGTCTGCAAGTGGATATTTGGACCTCTTGGAGGATTTCGTTGGAAGCGGGATTTCTTCATCTAATGCTAGAAGGAAGAATTCTCAGAAACTTCTTTGATTTGTGTGTGTTCAACTCACAGAGTTGAACCTTCCTTTAGACAGAGCAGATTGGAAACCCTCTTTTTGAGGAATTTGCATGTGGAGATTTCAAGCGTTTGGGGCCATCGGTAGAAAAGGAAATATCCTCGTATAAAAACTAGAGAGAATCATTCTCAGAAACCACTTTGTGATGTGTGCATTCCACTCACAGAGTTTAACCTTTCTTTTCATAGAGCAGTTTGTAAACACTCTTTTTGTAAAGTCTGCAAGTGGATATATGGACTTCTTTGTGGATTTCGTTGGAAGCGGGATTTCTTCATCTAATGCTACACAGAAGATTTCTCAGTAACTTCGTTGATTTGTGTGTGTTCAACTCACAGAGTTGAACCTTCCTTTAGACAGAGCAGATTGGAAACCCTCTTTTTGAGGAATATGCATGTGGAGATTTCAAGCACTTTGGCGCCAACGGTAGAAAAGGAAATCTCCTCGTATAAAAACAAGAGAGAATCATTCTCAGAAACTACTTTGTGATGTGTGCGATCCACTCACAGAGTTTAACCTTTCTTTTCATAGAGCAGTTTGGAAACACTCTGTTTGCAAAGTCTGCAAGTGGATATTTGTACCTCTTTGAGGATGTCGTTGGAAGTGGGGTTTCTTCATCTAATGCTACACAGAAGATTTCTCAGTAACTTCGTTGATTTCTGTGTGTTCAACTAACAGAGTTGAACCTTCCTTTAGACAGAGCAGATTGGAAACCCTCTTTTTGAGAAATTTGCATGTGGAGATTTCAAGCGATTTGGGGCCAACGGTAGAAAAGGAAATATCCTCGTATAAAAACTAGAGAGAATCATTCTCAGAAACCACTTTGTGATGTGTGCGATCCACTCACAGAGTTTAACCTTTCTTTTCATAGAGCAGTTTGGAAACACTCTGTTTGTAAAGTCTGCAAGTGGATATTTGGACCTCTTTGTGGATTTCGTTGGAAGCGGGATTTCTTCATCTAATGCTACACAGAAGATTTCTCAATAACTTCGTTGATTTGTGAGTGTTCAACTAACAGAGTTGAACCTTCCTTTAGACAGAGCAGATTGGAAACTCTCTTTTTGAGGAATTTGCATGTGGAGATTTCAAGCGTTTTTGGGCCATCGGTAGAAAAGGAAATATCCTCGTATAAAAACTAGAGAGAATCATCTCAGAAACCACTTTGTGATGTGTGCGATCCACTCACAGAGTTTAACCTTTCTTTTCATAGAGCAGTTTGGAAACACTCTGTTTGTGAAGTCTGCAAGTGGATACTTGGACCTCTTTGAGGATTTCGTTGGAAGCGGGATTTCTTCATCTAATGCTAGAAGGAAGAGTTCTCAGAAACTTCTTTGATTTGTGTGTGTTCAACTCACAGAGTTGAACATTCCTTTAGACAGAGCAGATTGGAAACCCTCTTTTTGAGGAATTTGCATGTGGAGATTTCAAGCGTATTGGGGCCATCGGTAGAAAAGGAAATATCCTCGTATAAAAACTAGAGAGAATCATTCTCAGAAACCACTTTGTGATGTGTGCGTTCCACTCACAGAGTTTAACCTTTGATTTCATAGAGCAGTTTGTAAACACTCTGTTTGTAAAGTCTGCAAGTGGATATTTGGTCCTCTTTGTGGATTTCGTTGGAAGCGGTATTTCATCATCTAATGCTACACAGAAGATTTCTCAGTAACTTCGTTGATTTGTGTGTGTTCAACTAACAGAGTTGAACCTTCCTTTAGACAGAGCAGATTGGAAACCCTCTTTTTGAGGAATTTGCATGTGGAGATTTCAAGAGTTTTTGGGCCATCGGTAGAAAAGGAAATCTCCTCGTATAAAAACTAGAGAGAATCATTCTCAGAAACGACTTTGGGAAGTGTGCGTTCCACTCACAGAGTTTAACCTTTCTTTTCATAGAGCAGTTTGGAAACACTCTGTTTGTGAAGTCTGCAAGTGGATATTTGGACCTCTTAGAGGATTTCGTTGGAAGCGGGATTTCTTCATCTAATGCTAGAAGGAAGAATTCTCAGAAAGTTCTTTGATTTGTGTGTGTTCAACTCACAGAGTTGAACCTTCCTTTAGACAGAGCAGATTGGAAACCCTCTTTTTGAGGAATTTGCATGTGGAGATTTCAAGCGATTTGGGGCCAACATTACAAAAGGAAATCTCCTCGTATAAAAACTAGAAAGGATCATTCTCAGAAACCACTTTGTGATGTGTGCGTTCCACTCACAGAGTTTAACCTTTCTTTTCATAGAGCAGTTTGTAAACACTCTGTTTGTAAAGTCTGCAAGTGGATATATGGACTTCTTTGTGGATTTCGTTGGAAGCGGGATTTCTTCATCTAATGCTACACAGAAGATTTCTCAGTAACTTCGTTGATTTGTGTGTGTTCAACTCACAGAGTTGAACCTTCCTTTAGACAGAGCAGATTGGAAACCCTCTTTTTGAGGAATATGCATGTGGAGATTTCAAGCACTTTGGCGCCAACGGTAGAAAAGGAAATCTCCTCGTATAAAAACAAGAGAGAATCATTCTCAGAAACTACTTTGTGATGTGTGCGATCCACTCACAGAGTTTAACCTTTCTTTTCATAGAGCAGTTTGGAAACACTCTGTTTGCAAAGTCTGCAAGTGGATATTTGTACCTCTTTGAGGATGTCGTTGGAAGTGGGGTTTCTTCATCTAATGCTACACAGAAGATTTCTCAGTAACTTCGTTGATTTCTGTGTGTTCAACTAACAGAGTTGAACCTTCCTTTAGACAGAGCAGATTGGAAACCCTCTTTTTGAGGAATTTGCATGTGGAGATTTCAAGCGTTTTGGGGCCATCGGTAGAAAAGGAAATATCCTCGTATAAAAACTAGAGAGAATCATTCTCAGTAACCACTTTGTGATGTGTGCATTCCCCTCACAGATTTTAACCTTTCTTTTCATAGAGCAGTTTGTAAACACTCTGTTTGTAAAGTCTGCAAGTGGATATTTGGACCTCTTTGTGGATTTCGTTGGAAGCGGTATTTCATCATCTAATGCTACACAGAAGATTTCTCAGTAACTTCGTTGATTTGTGTGTGTTCAACTAACAGAGTTGAACGTTCCTTTAGACAGAGCAGATTGGAAACACTCTTTTTTAGGAATTTGCATGTTGAGATTTCAAGCGTTTTGGGGCCATCGGTAAAAAAGGAAATATCCTCGTATAAAAACTAGAGAGAATCATTCTCAGAAACCACTTCGTGATGTGTGCGTTCCACTCACAGAGTTTAACCTTTCTTTTCATAGAGCAGTTTGTAAACACTCTGTTTGTAAAGTCTGCAAGTGGATATTTGGACCTCTTTGTGGATTTCGTTGGAAGCGGGATTTCTTCATCTAATGCTACACAGAAGATTTCTCAATAACTTCGTTGATTTGGGTGTGTTCAACTAACAGAGTTGAACCTTCCTTTAGACAGAGCAGATTGGAAACCCTCTTTTTGAGGAATTTGCATGTGGAGATTTCAAGAGTTTTCGGGCCATCGGTAGAAAAGGAAATATCCTCGTATAAAAACTAGAGAGAATCATTCTCAGAAACCACTTTGTGATGTGTGCGTTCCACTCACAGAGTTTAACCTTTCTTTTCATAGAGAAGTTTGGAAACACTCTGTTTGTAAAATCTGCAAGTGGATATTTGGACATATTTGAGGATTTCGTTGGAAGCGGGATTTCTTCATCTAATGCTAGAAGGAAGAATTCTCAGAAACTTCTTTGATTTGTGTGTGTTCAACTCACAGAGTTGAACCTTCCTTTTGACAGAGCAGATTGGAAACCCTCTTTTTGAGGAATATGCATGTGGAGATTTCAAGCACTTTGGGGCCAAAGGTTGAAAAGGAAATCTCGTAGTATAAAAACAAGAGAGAATCATTCTCAGAAACTACTTTGTGATGTGTGCGTTCCACTCACAGAGTTTAACCTTTCTTTTCATAGAGCAGTTTGGAAACACTCTGTTTGTAAAGTCTGCAAGTGGATATTTGGACCTATTTGAGGATTTCGTTGGAAGCGGGATTTCTTCATCTAATGCTAGAAGGAAGAATTCTCAGAAACTTCTTTGATTTGTGTGTGTTCAACTCACAGAGTTGAACCTTCCTTTAGACAGAGCAGATTGGAACCCCTCTTTTTGAGGAATTTGCATGTGGAGATTTCAAGCGTTTTGGGGCCATCGGTAAAAAAGGAAATATCCTCGTATAAAAACTAGAGAGAATCATTCTCAGAAACCACTTCGTGATGTGTGCGTTCCACTCACAGAGTTCAACCTTTCTTTTCATAGAGCAGTTTGTAAACACTCTGTTTGTAAGTCTGCAAATGGATATTTGGACCTCTTTGTGGATTTCGTTGGAAGCGGGATATCTTCATCTAATGCTACACAGAAGATTTCTCAATAACTTCGTTGATTTGTGTGTGTTCAACTAACAGAGTTGAACCTTCCTTTAGACAGAGCAGATTGGAAACCCTCTTTTTGCGGGATTTGCATGTGGAGATTTCAATCTATTTGGGGCCAACGTTAGAAAAGGAAATCTCGTCGTATAAAAACTAGAGAGGATCATTCTCAGAAACCACTTTGTGAGGTGTGCGATCCACTCTCAGAGTTTAACCTTTCTTTTCATAGAGCAGTTTGGAAACACTCTGTTTGTGAAGTCTGCAAGTGGATATTTTGACCTCTTGGAGGATTTCGTTGGAAGCGGGATTTCTTCATCTAATGCTAGAAGGAAGAATTCTCAGAAACTTCTTTGATTTGTGTGTGTTGAACTCACAGAGTTGAACCTTCCTTTAGACAGAGCAGATTGGAAACCCTCTTTTTGAGGAATATGCATGTGGAGATTTGAAGCATTTTGTGGCCAACTGTAGAAAAGGAAATATCCTCGTATAAAAATTAGAGAGAATCATTTTCAGAAGCCACTTCGTGATGTGTGCGTTCCACTCACAGAGTTTAACCTTTCTTTTCATAGAGCAGTTTGTAAACACTCTGTTTGTAAAGTCTGCAAGTGGATATTTGGACCTCTTTGTGGATTTCGATGGAAGCGGGATTTCTTCATCTAATGCTACACAGAAGATTTCTCAATAACTTCGTTGATTTGTGTGTGTTCAACTAATAGAGTTGAACCTTCCTTTAGACAGAGCAGATTGGAAACCCTCTTTTTGCGGGATTTGCATGTGGAGATTTCAGTCTATTTGGGGCCAACGTTAGAAAAGGAAATCTCGTAGTATAAAAACTAGAAAGGATCATTCTCAGAAACCACTTTGTGAGGTGTGAGATCCACTCTCAGAGTTTAACCTTTCTTTTCATAGAGCAGTTTGGAAACACTCTGTTTGTGAAGTCTGCAAGTGGATATTTGGACCTCTTGGAGGATTTCGTTGGAAGCGGGATTTCTTCATCTAATGCTAGAAGGAAAAATTCTCAGAAAGTTCTTTGATTTGTGTGTGTTCAACTCACAGAGTTGAACCTTCCTTTAGACAGAGCAGATTGGAAACCCTCTTTTTGAGGAATATGCATGTGGAGATTTCAAGCATTTTGTGGCCTATGGTAGAAAAGGAAATATCCTCGTATAAAAACTAGAGAGAATCATTTTCAGAAACGACTTTGTTATGTGTGTGTTCCACTCACAGAGTTTAACCTTTCTTTTCATAGAGCAGATTGGAAACACTCTGGTTTTGAAGTCTGCAAGGGGATATTTGGACCTCTTTCAGGATTTCATTGGAAGCGGGATTTCTTCATCTAATGCTAGAAGGAAGAATTTTCAGAAACTTCTTTGATTTGCGTGTGTTCAACTCACAGAGTTGAACATTCCTTTAGACAGAGCAGATTGGAAACCCTATTTTTGAGGAATTTGCATGTGGAGATTTCAAGCGATTTGGGGCCAACGTTAGAAAAGGAAATATCCTCATAGAAAAACTACAGAGAATCATTCTCAGAAACCTCTTTGTTATGTGTGCGTTCCACTCACAGAGTTTAACCTTTCTTTTCATAGAGCAGTTTGGAAACACTCTGTTTCTAAAGTCTGCAAGTGGATATTTGTACCTCTTTGAGGATTTCGTTGGAAGTGGGGTTCCTTCATCTAATGCTACACAGAAGATTTCTCAGTAACTTCGTTGATTTCTGTGTGTTCAACTAACAGAGTTGAATCTTCCTTTAGACAGAGCAGATTGGAAACCCTCTTTTTGAGGAATTTGCATGTGGAGATTTCAAGGGTTTTTGGGCCATCGGTAGAAAAGGAAATATCCTCGTATAACAACTAGGGGGAATCATTCTCAAAAACCACTTTGTGATGTGTGCGATCCACTCACAGAGTTTAACCTTTCTTTTCATAGAGCAGTTTGGAAACACCCTGTTTGTGAAGTCTGCAAGTGGATATTTGGACCTATTGGAGGATTTCGTTGGAAGCGGGATTTTTTCATCTAATGCTAGAAGGAAGAATTCTCAGAAACTTCTTTGATTTGTGTGTGTTCAACTCACAGAGTTGAACCTTCCTTTAGACAGAGCAGATTGGAAACCCTCTTTTTGAGGAATTTGCATGTGGAGATTTCAAGCGTTTTGGGGCCATCGGTAGAAAAGGAAATATCCTCGTATAAAAACTAGAGAGAATCATTCTCAGAAACCACTTTGTGATGTGTGCATTCCACTCACAGAGTTTAACCTTTCTTTTCATAGAGCAGTTTGTAAACACTCTGTTTGTAAAGTCTGCAAGTGGATTTATGGACCTCTTTGTGGATTTCGTTGGAAGCGGGATTTCTTCATCTAATGCTACACAGAAGATTTCTCAGTAACTTCGTTGATTTGTGTGTGTTCAACTGACAGAGTTGAACCTTCCTTTAGACAGAGCAGATTGGAAACCCTCTTTTTGAGGAATATGCATGTGGAGATTTCAAGCACTTTGGCGCCAACGGTAGAAAAGGAAATCTCCTCGTATAAAAACAAGAGAGAATCATTCTCAGAAACTACTTTGTGATGTGTGCGTTCCACTCACAGAGTTTAACCTTTCTTTTCATAGAGCAGTTTGGAAACACTCTGTTTGTAAAATCTGCAAGTGGATATTTGGACCTCTTTGAGGATTTCGTTGGAAGCGGGATTTCTTCATCTAATGCTAGAAGGAAGAATTCTCAGAAAGTTCTTTGATTTGTGTATGTTCAACTCACAGAGTTGTACCTTCCTTTAGACAGAGCAGATTGGAAACCCTCTTTTTGAGAAATTTGCATGTGGAGATTTCAAGCGTTTTGGGGCCAACGGTAGAAAAGGAAATATCCTCGTATAAAAACTAGAGAGAATCATTCTCAGAAACCACTTTGTGATGTGTGCGTTCCACTCACAGAGTTTAACCTTTCTTTTTATAGAGCAGTTTGGAAACACTCTGTTTGTGAAGTCTGCAAGTGGATACTTGGACCTCTTTGTGGATTTCGTTGGAAGCGGGATTTCTTCATCTAATGCTAGAAGGAAGAGTTCTCAGAAACTTCTTTGATTTGTGTGTGTTCAACTCACAGAGTTGAACCTTCCTTTAGACAGAGCAGATTGGAAACCCTCTTTTTGAGGAATTTGCATGTGGAGATTTCAAGCGTTTTGGGGCCATCGGTAGAAAAGGAAATATCCTCGTATAAAAACTAGAGAGAATCATTCTCAGAAACCACTTTGTGATGTGTGCGTTCCACTCACAGAGTTTAACCTTTGATTTCATAGAGCAGTTTGTAAACACTCTGTTTGTAAAGTCTGCAAGTGGATATTTGGACCTCTTTGTGGATTTCGTTGGAAGCGGTATTTCATCATCTAATGCTACACAGAAGATTTCTCAGTAACTTCGTTGATTTGTGTGTGTTCAACTAACAGAGTTGAACCTTCCTTTAGACAGAGCAGATTGGAAACACTCTTTTTTAGGAATTTGCATGTAGAGATTTCAAGCGTTTTGGGGCCATCGGTAAAAAAGGAAATATCCTCGTATAAAAACTTGAGAGAATCATTCTCAGAAACCACTTCGTGATGTGTGCGTTCCACTCACAGAGTTTAACCTTTCTTTTCATAGAGCAGTTTGGAAACACTCTGTTTGTAAAGTCTGCAAGAGGATATTTGTACCTCTTTGAGGATTTCGTTGGAAGTGGGATTTGTTCATCTAATGCTACACAGAAGATTTCTCAGTAACTTCGTTGATTTCTGTGTGTTCAACTAACAGAGTTGAACCTTCCTTTAGACAGAGCAGATTGGAAACCCTCTTATTGAGGAATTTGCATGTGGAGATTTCAAGGGTTTTTGGGCCATCGGTAGAAAAGGAAATATCCTCGTATAAAAACTAGAGGGAATCATTCTCAGAAACCACTTTGTGATGTGTGCGATCCACTCACAGAGTTTAACCTTTCTTTTCATAGAGCCGTTTGGAAACACTCTGTTTGTGAAGTCTGCAAGTGGATATTTGGACCTCTTGGAGGATTTCGTTGGAAGCGGGATTTCTTCATCTAATGCTAGAAGGAAGAATTCTCAGAAACTTCTTTGATTTGTGTGTGTTCAACTCACAGAGTTGAACCTTCCTTTAGACAGAGCAGATTGGAAACCCTCTTTTTGAGGAATTTGCATGTGGAGATTTCAAGCGTTTGGGGCCATCGGTAGAAAAGGAAATATCCTCGTATAAAAACTAGAGAGAATCATTCTCAGAAACCACTTTGTGATGTGTGCATTCCACTCACAGAGTTTAACCTTCCTTTTCATAGAGCAGTTTGTAAACACTCTGTTTGTAAAGTCTGCAAGTGGATATATGGACTTCTTTGTGGATTTCGTTGGAAGCGGGATTTCTTCATCTAATGCTACACAGAAGATTTCTCAGTAACTTCGTTGATTTGTGTGTGTTCAACTCACAGAGTTGAACCTTCCTTTAGACAGAGCAGATTGGAAACCCTCTTTTTGAGGAATATGCATGTGGAGATTTCAAGCACTTTGGCGCCAACGGTAGAAAAGGAAATCTCCTCGTATAAAAACAAGAGAGAATCATTCTCAGAAACTACTTTGTGATGTGTGCGATCCACTCACAGAGTTTAACCTTTCTTTTCATAGAGCAGTTTGGAAACACTCTGTTTGTAAAGTCTGCAAGTGGATATTTGTACCTCTTTGAGGATGTCGTTGGAAGTGGGGTTTCTTCATCTAATGCTACACAGAAGATTTCTCAGTAACTTCGTTGATTTCTGTGTGTTCAACTAACAGAGTTGAACCTTCCTTTAGACAGAGCAGATTGGAAACCCTCTTTTTGAGAAATTTGCATGTAGAGATTTCAAGCGATTTGGGGCCAACGGTAGAAAAGGAAATATCCTCGTATAAAAACTAGAGAGAATCATTCTCAGAAACCACTTTGTGATGTGTGCGATCCACTCACAGTGTTTAACCTTTCTTTTCATAGAGCAGTTTGGAAACACTCTGTTTGTAAAGTCTGCAAGTGGATATTTGGACCTCTTTGTGGATTTCGTTGGAAGCGGGATTTCTTCATCTAATGCTACACAGAAGATTTCTCAATAACTTCGTTGATTTGTGAGTGTTCAACTAACAGAGTTGAACCTTCCTTTAGACAGAGCAGATTGGAAACTCTCTTTTTGAGGAATTTGCATGTGGAGATTTCAAGCGTTTTTGGGCCATCGGTAGAAAAGGAAATATCCTCGTATAAAAACTAGAGAGAATCATCTCAGAAACCACTTTGTGATGTGTGCGATCCACTCACAGAGTTTAACCTTTCTTTTCATAGAGCAGTTTGGAAACACTCTGTTTGTGAAGTCTGCAAGTGGATATTTGGACCTCTTGGAGGATTTCGTTAGAAGCGGGATTTCTTCATCTAATGCTAGAAGGAAGAATTCTCAGAAACTTCTTTGATTTGTGTGTGTTCAACTCACAGAGTTGAACCTTCCTTTAGACAGAGCAGATTGGAAACCCTCTTTTTGAGGAATTTGCATGTGGAGATTTCAAGCGTTTTTGGGCCATCGGTAGAAAAGGAAATATCCTCGTATAAAAACTAGAGAGAATCATTCTCAGAAACCACTTTGTAATGTGTGCGATCCACTCACAGAGTTTAACCTTTCTTTTCATAGAGCAGTTTGGAAACACTCTGTTTCTGAAGTCTGCAAGTGGATATTTGGACCTCTTGGAGGATTTCGTTGGAAGCGGGATTTCTTCATCTAATGCTAGAAGGAAGAATTCTCAGAAACTTCTTTGATTTGTGTGCGTTCAACTCACAGAGTTGAACCTTCCTTTAGACAGAGCAGATTGGAAACCCTCTTTTTGAGGAATATGCATGTGGAGATTTCAAGCTTTTTGTGGCCAACGGTAGAAAAGGAAATATCCTAATATAAAAACTAGAGAGAATCATTTTCAGAAACTACTTTCTGATGTGTGTATTCCACTCACAGAGTTCAACCTTTCTTTTCATAGAGCAGTTTGGAAACACTCTGGTTTTGAAGTCTGCAAGGGGATATTTGGACCTCTTTGAGGATTTCATTGGAAGCGGGATTTCTTCATCTAATGCTAGAAGGAAGAATTTTCAGAAACTTGTTTGATTTGCGTGTGTTCAACTCACAGAGTTGAACCTTCCTTTAGACAGAGCAGATTGGAAACCCTCTTTTTGAGGAATTTGCATGTGGAGATTTCAAGCGATTTGGGGCCTACGATAGAAAAGGAAATATCCTCATAGAAAAACTAGAGAGAATCATTCTCAGAAACCACTTTGTGATGTGTGCGTTCCACTCACAGAGTTTAACCTTTCTTTTCATAGAGCAGTTTGGAAACACTCTGTTTGTAAGGTCTGCAAGTGGATATTTGTACCTCTTTGAGGATGTCGTTGGAAGTGGGGTTTCTTCATCTAATGCTACACAGAAGATTTCTCAGTAACTTCGTTGATTTCTGTGTGTTCAACTAACAGAGTTGAACCTTCCTTTAGACAGAGCAGATTGGAAACCCTCTTTTTGAGGAATTTTCATGTGGAGATTTCAAGCGTTTTGGAGCCATCGGTAGAAATGGAAATCTCCTCGTATAAAAACTAGAGAGAATCATTCTCAGAAACCACTTTGTGATGTGTGCGTTCCACTCACAGAGTTTAACCTTTCTTTTCATAGAGCAGCTTGTAAACACTCTGTTTGTAAAGTCTGCAAGTGGATATTTGGACCTCTTTGTGGATTTCGTTGGAAGCGGGATTTCTTCATCTAATGCTACACAGAAGATTTCTCAATAACTTCGTTGATTTGTGAGTGTTCAACTAACAGAGTTGAACCTTCCTTTAGACAGAGCAGATTGGAAACTCTCTTTTTGAGGAATTTGCATGTGGAGATTTCAAGCGTTTTTGGGCCATCGGTAGAAAAGGAAATATCCTCGTATAAAAACTAGAGAGAATCATCTCAGAAACCACTTTGTAATGTGTGCGATCCACTCACAGAGTTTAACCTTTCTTTTCATAGAGCAGTTTGGAAACACTCTGTTTGTGAAGTCTGCAAGTGGATATTTGGACCTCTTGGAGGATTTCGTTAGAAGCGGGATTTCTTCATCTAATGCTAGAAGGAAGAATTCTCAGAAACTTCTTTGATTTGTGTGTGTTCAACTCACAGAGTTGAACCTTCCTTTAGACAGAGCAGATTGGAAACCCTCTTTTTGAGGAATTTGCATGTGGAGATTTCAAGCGTTTTGGGGCCATCGGTAGAAAAGGAAATATCCTCGTATAAAAACTAGAGAGAATCATTCTCAGAAACCACTTTGTGATGTGTGCATTCCACTCACAGAGTTTAACCTTTCTTTTCATAGAGCAGTTTGTAAACACTCTGTTTGTAAAGTCTGCAAGTGGATATTTGGACCTCTTTGTGGATTTCGTTGGAAGCGGTATTTCATCATCTAATGCTACACAGAAGATTTCTCAGTAACTTCGTTGATTTCTGTGTGTTGAACTAACAGAGTTGAACCTTCCTTTAGACAGAGCAGATTGGAAACACTCTTTTTGAGGAATATGCATGTGGAGATTTCAAGCATTTTGTGGCCAACGGTAGAAAAGGAAATATCCTCGTATAAAAACTGGAGAGAATCATTTTCAGAAACGACTTTGTGATGTGTGTGTTCCACTCACAGAGTTTAACCTTTCTTTTCATAGAGCAGATTGGAAACACTCTGGTTTTGAAGTCTGCAAGGGGATATTTGGACCTCTTTCAGTATTTCATTGGAAGCGGGATTTCTTCATCTAATGCTAGAAGGAAGAATTTTCAGAAACTTCTTTGATTTGCGTGTGTTCAACTCACAGAGTTGAACCTTCCTTTAGACAGAGCAGATTGGAAACCCTCTTTTTGAGGAATTTGCATGTGGAGATTTCAAGCGTTTTGGGGCCAACGTTAGAAAAGGAAATATCCTCATAGAAAAACTAGAGAGAATCATTCTCAGAAACCTCTTTGTTATGTGTGCGTTCCACTCACAGAGTTTAACCTTTCTTTTCATAGAGCAGTTTGGAAACACTCTGTTTGTAACGTCTGCAAGAGGATATTTGTACCTCTTTGAGGATTTCGTTGGAAGTGGGGTTTCTTCATCTAATGCTACACAGAAGATTTCTCAGTAACTTCGTTGATTTCTGTGTGTTCAACTAACAGAGTTGAACCTTCCTTTAGACAGAGCAGATTGGAAACCCTCTTTTTGAGGAATTTGCATGTGGAGATTTCAAGGGTTTTTGGGCCATCGGTAGAAAAGGAAATATCCTCGTATAAAAACTAGAGGGAATCATTCTCAGAAACCACTTTGTGATGTGTGCGATCCACTCACAGAGTTTAACCTTTCTTTTCATAGAGCCGTTTGGAAACACTCTGTTTGTGAAGTCTGCAAGTGGATATTTGGACCTCTTGGAGGATTTCGTTGGAAGCGGGATTTCTTCATCTAATGCTAGAAGGAAGAATTCTCAGAAACTTCTTTGATTTGTGTGTGTTCAACTCACAGA
This sequence comes from Gorilla gorilla gorilla, assembly GCF_029281585.2. Classification (NCBI taxonomy): domain Eukaryota; kingdom Metazoa; phylum Chordata; class Mammalia; order Primates; family Hominidae; genus Gorilla; species Gorilla gorilla. The sequence goes on along the minus strand of NC_073232.2, from coordinate 78,563,356 downwards.
GTTGAACCTTCCTTTAGACAGAGCAGATTGGAAACCCTCTTTTTGAGGAATTTGCATGTGGAGATTTCAAGCGTTTTGGGGCCATCGGTAGAAAAGGAAATATCCTCGTATAAAAACAAGAGAGAATCATTCTCAGAAACCACTTTGTGATGTGTGCATTCCACTCACAGAGTTTAACCTTTCTTTTCATAGAGCAGTTTGTAAACACTCTGTTTGTAAAGTCTGCAAGTGGATATATGGACTTCTTTGTGGATTTCGTTGGAAGCGGGATTTCTTCATCTAATGCTACACAGAAGATTTCTCAGTAACTTCGTTGATTTGTGTGTGTTCAACTCACAGAGTTGAACCTTCCTTTAGACAGAGCAGATTGGAAACCCTCTTTTTGAGGAATATGCATGTGGAGATTTCAAGCACTTTGGCGCCAACGGTAGAAAAGGAAATCTCCTCGTATAAAAACAAGAGAGAATCATTCTCAGACAATACTTTGTGATGTGTGCGTTCCACTCACAGAGTTTAACCTTTCTTTTCATAGAGCAGTTTGGAAACACTCTGTTTGTGAAGTCTGCAAGTGGATATTTGGACCTCTTGGAGGATTTCCTTGGAAGCGGGATTTCTTCATCTAATGCTAGAAGGAAGAATTCTCAGAAACTTCTTTGATTTGTGTGTGTTGAACTCACAGAGTTGAACCTTCCTTTAGACAGAGCAGATTGGAAACCCTCTTTTTGAGGAATTTGCATGTGGAGATTTCAAGCGTTTTGGAGCCATCGGTAGAAAAGGAAATCTCCTCGTATAAAAACTAGAGAGAATCATTCTCAGAAACCACTTTGTGATGTGTGCGTTCCACTCACAGTGTTTAACCTTTCTTTTCATAGAGCAGCTTGTAAACACTCTGTTTGTAAAGTCTGCAAGTGGATATTTGGACCTCTTTGTGGATTTCGTTGGAAGCGGGATTTCTTCATCTAATGCTACACAGAAGATTTCTCAATAACTTCGTTGATTTGTGAGTGTTCAACTAACAGAGTTGAACCTTCCTTTAGACAGAGCATATTGGAAACTCTCTTTTTGAGGAATTTGCATGTGGAGATTTCAAGCGTTTTTGGGCCATCGGTAGAAAAGGAAATATCCTCGTATAAAAACTAGAGAGAATCATCTCAGAAACCACTTTGTGATGTGTGCGATCCACTCACAGAGTTTAACCTTTCTTTTCATAGAGCAGTTTGGAAACACTCTGTTTGTGAAGTCTGCAAGTGGATATTTGGACCTCTTGGAGGATTTCGTTAGAAGCGGGATTTCTTCATCTAATGCTAGAAGGAAGAATTCTCAGAAAGTTCTTTGATTTGTGTGTGTTCAACTCACAGAGTTGAACCTTCCTTTAGACAGAGCAGATTGGAAACCCTCTTTTTGAGGAATTTGCATGTGGAGATTTAAAGCGTTTTTGGGCCATCGGTAGAAAAGGAAATATCCTCGTATAAAAACTAGAGAGAATCATTCTCAGAAACCACTTTGTTTTGTGTGCGATCCACTCACAGAGTTTAAACTTTCTTTTCATAGAGCAGTTTGGAAACACTCTGTTTGTGAAGTCTGCAAGTGGATATTTGGACCTCTTGGAGGATTTCGTTGGAAGCGGGATTTCTTCATCTAATGCTAGAAGGAAGAATTCTCAGAAACTTCTTTGATTTGTGTGCGTTCAACTCACAGAGTTGAACCTTCCTTTAGACAGAGCAGATTGGAAACCCTCTTTTTGAGGAATATGCATGTGGAGATTTCAAGCTTTTTGTGGCCAACGGTAGAAAAGGAAATATCCTAATATAAAAACTAGAGAGAATCATTTTCAGAAACTACTTTCTGATGTGTGTGTTCCACTCACAGAGTTCAACCTTTCTTTTCATAGAGCAGTTTGGAAACACTCTGGTTTTGAAGTCTGCAAGGGGATATTTGGACCTCTTTGAGGATTTCATTGGAAGCGGGATTTCTTCATCTAATGCTAGAAGGAAGAATTTTCAGAAACTTCTTTGATTTGCGTGTGTTCAACTCACAGAGTTGAACCTTCCTTTAGACAGAGCAGATTGGAAACCCTCTTTTTGAGGAATTTTCATGTGGAGATTTCAAGCGTTTTGGAGCCATCGGTAGAAAAGGAAATTTCCTCGTATAAAAACTAGAGAGAATCATTCTCAGAAACCACTTTGTGATGTGTGCGTTCCACTCACAGAGTTTAACCTTTCTTTTCATAGAGCAGCTTGTAAACACTCTGTTTGTAAAGTCTGCAAGTGGATATTTGGACCTCTTTGTGGATTTCGTTGGAAGCGGGATTTCTTCATCTAATGCTACACAGAAGATTTCTCAATAACTTCGTTGATTTGTGAGTGTTCAACTAACAGAGTTGAACCTTCCTTTAGACAGAGCAGATTGGAAACTCTCTTTTTGAGGAATTTGCATGTGGAGATTTCAAGCGTTTTTGGGCCATCGGTAGAAAAGGAAATATCCTCGTATAAAAACTAGAGAGAATCATCTCAGAAACCACTTTGTGATGTGTGCGATCCACTCACAGAGTTTAACCTTTCTTTTCATAGAGCAGTTTGGAAACACTCTGTTTGTGAAGTCTGCAAGTGGATATTTGGACCTCTTGGAGGATTTCGTTAGAAGCGGGATTTCTTCATCTAATGCTAGAAGGAAGAATTCTCAGAAACTTCTTTGATTTGTGTGTGTTCAACTCACAGAGTTGAACCTTCCTTTAGACATATCAGATTGGAAACCCTCTTTTTGAGGAATTTGCATGTGGAGAATTCAAGCGTTTTTGGGCCATCGGTAGAAAAGGAAATATCCTCGTATAAAAACTAGAGAGAATCATTCTCAGAAACCACTTTGTAATGTGTGCGATCCACTCACAGAGTTTAACCTTTCTTTTCATAGAGCAGTTTGGAAACACTCTGTTTGTGAAGTCTGCAAGTGGATATTTGGACCTCTTGGAGGATTTCGTTGGAAGCGGGATTTCTTCATCTAATGCTAGAAGGAAGAATTCTCAGAAACTTCTTTGATTTGTGTGCGTTCAACTCACAGAGTTGAACCTTCCTTTAGACAGAGCAGATTGGAAACCCTCTTTTTGAGGAATATGCATGTGGAGATTTCAAGCTTTTTGTGGCCAACGGTAGAAAAGGAAATATCCTAATATAAAAACTAGAGAGAATCATTTTCAGAAACTACTTTCTGATGTGTGTGTTCCACTCACAGAGTTCAACCTTTCTTTTCATAGAGCAGTTTGGAAACTCTCTGGTTTTGAAGTCTGCAAGGGGATATTTGGACCTCTTTGAGGATTTCATTGGAAGCGGGATTTCTTCATCTAATGCTAGAAGGAAGAATTTTCAGAAACTTCTTTGATTTGCGTGTGTTCAACTCACAGAGTTGAACCTTCCTTTAGACAGAGCAGATTGGAAACCCTCTTTTTGAGGAATTTGCATGTGGAGATTTCAAGCGATTTGGGGCCTACGATAGAAAAGGAAATATCCTCATAGAAAAACTAGAGAGAATCATTCTCAGAAACCACTTTGTGATGTGTGCGTTCCACTCACAGAGTTTAACCTTTCTTTTCATAGAGCAGTTTGGAAACACTCTGTTTGTAAAGTCTGCAAGTGGATATTTGGACCTCTTTGAGGATGTCGTTGGAAGTGGGGTTTCTTCATCTAATGCTACACAGAAGATTTCTCAGTAACTTCGTTGATTTCTGTGTGTTCAACTAACAGAGTTGAACCTTCCTTTAGACAGAGCAGATTGGAAACCCTCTTTTTGAGGAATTTGCATGTGGAGATTTCAAGCGATTTGGGGCCAACGGTAGAAAAGGAAGTATCCTCGTATAAAAACTAGAGAGAATCATTCTCAGAAACCACTTTGTGATGTGTGCGATCCACTCACAGAGTTTAACCTTTCTTTTCATAGAGCCGTTTGGAAACACTCTGTTTGTGAAGTCTGCAAGTGGATATTTGGACCTCTTGGAGGATTTCGTTGGAAGCGGGATTTCTTCATCTAATGCTAGAAGGAAGAATTCTCAGAAACTTCTTTGATTTGTGTGTTGAACTCACAGAGTTGAACCTTCCTTTAGACAGAGCAGATTGGAAACCCTCTTTTTGAGGAATTTTCATGTGGAGATTTCAAGCGTTTTGGAGCCATCGGTAGAAAAGGAAATATCCTCCTATAAAAACTAGAGAGAATCATTCTCAGAAACCACTTTGTGATGTGTGCGTTCCACTCACAGAGTTTAACCTTTCTTTTTATAGAGCAGTTTGGAAACACTCTATTTGTGAAGTCTGCAAGTGGATACTTGGACCTCTTTGAGGATTTCGTTGGAAGAGGGATTTCTTCATCTAATGCTAGAAGGAAGAGTTCTCAGAAACTTCTTTGATTTGTGTGTGTTCAACTCACAGAGTTGAACCTTCCTTTAGACAGAGCAGATTGGAAACCCTCTTTTTGAGGAATTTGCATGTGGAGATTTCAAGCGTTTTGGGGCCATCGGTAGAAAAGGCTATATCCTCGTATGAAAACTAGAGAGAATCATTCTCAGAAACCACTTTGTGATGTGTGCGTTCCACTCACAGAGTTTAACCTTTCTTTTCATAGAGCAGTTTGTAAACACTCTGTTTGTAAAGTCTGCAAGTGGATATTTGGACCTCTTTGTGGATTTCGTTGGAAGCGGGATTTCTTCATCTAATGCTACACAGAAGATTTCTCAGTAACTTCGTTGATTTGTGTGTGTTCAACTCACAGAGTTGAACCTTGCTTTAGACAGAGCAGATTGGAAACCCTCTTTTTGAGGAATTTGCATGTGGAGATTTCAAGCGTTTTTGGGCCATCGGTAGAAAAGGAAATATCCTCGTATAAAAACTAGAGCGAATCATTCTCAGAAACGACTTTGTGAAGTGTGCGTTCCACTCACAGAGTTTAACCTTTCTTTTCATAGAGCAGTTTGGAAACACTCTGTTTGTGAAGTCTGCAAGTGGATATTTGGACCTCTTAGAGGATTTCGTTGGAAGCGGGATTTCTTCATCTAATGCTAGAAGGAAGAATTCTCAGAAACTTCTTTGATTTGTGTGTGTTCAACTCACAGAGTTGAACCTTCCTTTAGACAGAGCAGATTGGAAACCCTCTTTTTGAGGAATTTGCATGTGGAGATTTCAAGCGATTTGGGGCCAACATTACAAAAGGAAATCTCCTCGTATAAAAACTAGAAAGGATCATTCTCAGAAACCACTTTGTGATGTGTGCGTTCCACTCACAGAGTTTAACCTTTCTTTTCATAGAGCAGTTTGGAAACACTCTGTTTGTAAAATCTGCAAGTGGATATTTGGACTTCTTTGAGGATTTGGTTGGAAGCGGGATTTCTTCATCTAATGCTACACAGAAGATTTCTCAGTAACTTCGTTGATTTGTGTATGTTCATCTCACAGAGTTGAACCTTCCTTTAGACAGAGCAGATTGGAAACCCTCTTTTTGCGGGATTTGCATGTGGAGATTTCAATCTATTTGGGGCCAACGTTAGAAAAGGAAATCTCGTCGTATAAAAACTAGAGAGGATCATTCTCAGAAACCACTTTGTGATGTGTGCGTTCCACTCACAGAGTTTAACCTTTGATTTCATAGAGCAGTTTGTAAACACTCTGTTTGTAAAGTCTGCAAGTGGATATTTGGACCTCTTTGTGGATTTCGTTGGAAGCGGTATTTCATCATCTAATGCTACACAGAAGATTTCTCAGTAACTTCGTTGATTTGTGTGTGTTCAACTAACAGAGTTGAACCTTCCTTTAGACAGAGCAGATTGGAAACACTCTTTTTTAGGAATTTGCATGTAGAGATTTCAAGCGTTTTGGGGCCATCGGTAAAAAAGGAAATATCCTCGTAAAAAAACTTGAGAGAATCATTCTCAGAAACCACTTCGTGATGTGTGCGTTCCACTCACAGAGTTTAACCTTTCTTTTCATAGAGCAGTTTGGAAACACTCTGTTTGTAACGTCTGCAAGAGGATATTTGTACCTCTTTGAGGATTTCGTTGGAAGTGGGATTTGTTCATCTAATGCTACACAGAAGATTTCTCAGTAACTTCGTTGATTTCTGTGTGTTCAACTAACAGAGTTGAACCTTCCTTTAGACAGAGCAGATTGGAAACCCTCTTATTGAGGAATTTGCATGTGGAGATTTCAAGGGTTTTTGGGCCATCGGTAGAAAAGGAAATATCCTCGTATAAAAACTAGAGGGAATCATTCTCAGAAACCACTTTGTGATGTGTGCGATCCACTCACAGAGTTTAACCTTTCTTTTCATAGAGCCGTTTGGAAACACTCTGTTTGTGAAGTCTGCAAGTGGATATTTGGACCTCTTGGAGGATTTCGTTGGAAGCGGGATTTCTTCATCTAATGCTAGAAGGAAGAATTCTCAGAAACTTCTTTGATTTGTGTGTGTTCAACTCACAGAGTTGAACCTTCCTTTAGACAGAGCAGATTGGAAACCCTCTTTTTGAGGAATTTGCATGTGGAGATTTCAAGCGTTTGGGGCCATCGGTAGAAAAGGAAATATCCTCGTATAAAAACTAGAGAGAATCATTCTCAGAAACCACTTTGTGATGTGTGCATTCCACTCACAGAGTTTAACCTTTCTTTTCATAGAGCAGTTTGTAAACACTCTGTTTGTAAAGTCTGCAAGTGGATATATGGACTTCTTTGTGGATTTCGTTGGAAGCGGGATTTCTTCATCTAATGCTACACAGAAGATTTCTCAGTAACTTCGTTGATTTGTGTGTGTTCAACTCACAGAGTTGAACCTTCCTTTAGACAGAGCAGATTGGAAACCCTCTTTTTGAGGAATATGCATGTGGAGATTTCAAGCACTTTGGCGCCAACGGTAGAAAAGGAAATCTCCTCGTATAAAAACAAGAGAGAATCATTCTCAGAAACTACTTTGTGATGTGTGCGATCCACTCACAGAGTTTAACCTTTCTTTTCATAGAGCAGTTTGGAAACACTCTGTTTGTAAAGTCTGCAAGTGGATATTTGTACCTCTTTGAGGATGTCGTTGGAAGTGGGGTTTCTTCATCTAATGCTACACAGAAGATTTCTCAGTAACTTCGTTGATTTCTGTGTGTTCAACTAACAGAGTTGAACCTTCCTTTAGACAGAGCAGATTGGAAACCCTCTTTTTGAGAAATTTGCATGTAGAGATTTCAAGCGATTTGGGGCCAACGGTAGAAAAGGAAATATCCTCGTATAAAAACTAGAGAGAATCATTCTCAGAAACCACTTTGTGATGTGTGCGATCCACTCACAGTGTTTAACCTTTCTTTTCATAGAGCAGTTTGGAAACACTCTGTTTGTAAAGTCTGCAAGTGGATATTTGGACCTCTTTGTGGATTTCGTTGGAAGCGGGATTTCTTCATCTAATGCTACACAGAAGATTTCTCAATAACTTCGTTGATTTGTGAGTGTTCAACTAACAGAGTTGAACCTTCCTTTAGACAGAGCAGATTGGAAACTCTCTTTTTGAGGAATTTGCATGTGGAGATTTCAAGCGTTTTTGGGCCATCGGTAGAAAAGGAAATATCCTCGTATAAAAACTAGAGAGAATCATCTCAGAAACCACTTTGTGATGTGTGCGATCCACTCACAGAGTTTAACCTTTCTTTTCATAGAGCAGTTTGGAAACACTCTGTTTGTGAAGTCTGCAAGTGGATATTTGGACCTCTTGGAGGATTTCGTTAGAAGCGGGATTTCTTCATCTAATGCTAGAAGGAAGAATTCTCAGAAACTTCTTTGATTTGTGTGTGTTCAACTCACAGAGTTGAACCTTCCTTTAGACAGAGCAGATTGGAAACCCTCTTTTTGAGGAATTTGCATGTGGAGATTTCAAGCGTTTTTGGGCCATCGGTAGAAAAGGAAATATCCTCGTATAAAAACTAGAGAGAATCATTCTCAGAAACCACTTTGTAATGTGTGCGATCCACTCACAGAGTTTAACCTTTCTTTTCATAGAGCAGTTTGGAAACACTCTGTTTGTGAAGTCTGCAAGTGGATATTTGGACCTCTTGGAGGATTTCGTTGGAAGCGGGATTTCTTCATCTAATGCTAGAAGGAAGAATTCTCAGAAACTTCTTTGATTTGTGTGCGTTCAACTCACAGAGTTGAACCTTCCTTTAGACAGAGCAGATTGGAAACCCTCTTTTTGAGGAATATGCATGTGGAGATTTCAAGCTTTTTGTGGCCAACGGTAGAAAAGGAAATATCCTAATATAAAAACTAGAGAGAATCATTTTCAGAAACTACTTTCTGATGTGTGTATTCCACTCACAGAGTTCAACCTTTCTTTTCATAGAGCAGTTTGGAAACACTCTGGTTTTGAAGTCTGCAAGGGGATATTTGGACCTCTTTGAGGATTTCATTGGAAGCGGGATTTCTTCATCTAATGCTAGAAGGAAGAATTTTCAGAAACTTGTTTGATTTGCGTGTGTTCAACTCACAGAGTTGAACCTTCCTTTAGACAGAGCAGATTGGAAACCCTCTTTTTGAGGAATTTGCATGTGGAGATTTCAAGCGATTTGGGGCCTACGATAGAAAAGGAAATATCCTCATAGAAAAACTAGAGAGAATCATTCTCAGAAACCACTTTGTGATGTGTGCGTTCCACTCACAGAGTTTAACCTTTCTTTTCATAGAGCAGTTTGGAAACACTCTGTTTGTAAAGTCTGCAAGTGGATATTTGTACCTCTTTGAGGATGTCGTTGGAAGTGGGGTTTCTTCATCTAATGCTACACAGAAGATTTCTCAGTAACTTCGTTGATTTCTGTGTGTTCAACTAACAGAGTTGAACCTTCCTTTAGACAGAGCAGATTGGAAACCCTCTTTTTGAGGAATTTTCATGTGGAGATTTCAAGCGTTTTGGAGCCATCGGTAGAAAAGGAAATCTCCTCGTATAAAAACTAGAGAGAATCATTCTCAGAAACCACTTTGTGATGTGTGCGTTCCACTCACAGAGTTTAACCTTTCTTTTCATAGAGCAGCTTGTAAACACTCTGTTTGTAAAGTCTGCAAGTGGATATTTGGACCTCTTTGTGGATTTCGTTGGAAGCGGGATTTCTTCATCTAATGCTACACAGAAGATTTCTCAATAACTTCGTTGATTTGTGAGTGTTCAACTAACAGAGTTGAACCTTCCTTTAGACAGAGCAGATTGGAAACTCTCTTTTTGAGGAATTTGCATGTGGAGATTTCAAGCGTTTTTGGGCCATCGGTAGAAAAGGAAATATCCTCGTATAAAAACTAGAGAGAATCATCTCAGAAACCACTTTGTAATGTGTGCGATCCACTCACAGAGTTTAACCTTTCTTTTCATAGAGCAGTTTGGAAACACTCTGTTTGTGAAGTCTGCAAGTGGATATTTGGACCTCTTGGAGGATTTCGTTAGAAGCGGGATTTCTTCATCTAATGCTAGAAGGAAGAATTCTCAGAAACTTCTTTGATTTGTGTGTGTTCAACTCACAGAGTTGAACCTTCCTTTAGACAGAGCAGATTGGAAACCCTCTTTTTGAGGAATTTGCATGTGGAGATTTCAAGCGTTTTGGGGCCATCGGTAGAAAAGGAAATATCCTCGTATAAAAACTAGAGAGAATCATTCTCAGAAACCACTTTGTGATGTGTGCATTCCACTCACAGAGTTTAACCTTTCTTTTCATAGAGCAGTTTGTAAACACTCTGTTTGTAAAGTCTGCAAGTGGATATTTGGACCTCTTTGTGGATTTCGTTGGAAGCGGTATTTCATCATCTAATGCTACACAGAAGATTTCTCAGTAACTTCGTTGATTTCTGTGTGTTGAACTAACAGAGTTGAACCTTCCTTTAGACAGAGCAGATTGGAAACACTCTTTTTGAGGAATATGCATGTGGAGATTTCAAGCATTTTGTGGCCAACGGTAGAAAAGGAAATATCCTCGTATAAAAACTGGAGAGAATCATTTTCAGAAACGACTTTGTGATGTGTGTGTTCCACTCTCAGAGTTTAACCTTTCTTTTCATAGAGCAGATTGGAAACACTCTGGTTTTGAAGTCTGCAAGGGGATATTTGGACCTCTTTCAGTATTTCATTGGAAGCGGGATTTCTTCATCTAATGCTAGAAGGAAGAATTTTCAGAAACTTCTTTGATTTGCGTGTGTTCAACTCACAGAGTTGAACCTTCCTTTAGACAGAGCAGATTGGAAACCCTCTTTTTGAGGAATTTGCATGTGGAGATTTCAAGCGTTTTGGGGCCAACGTTAGAAAAGGAAATATCCTCATAGAAAAACTAGAGAGAATCATTCTCAGAAACCTCTTTGTTATGTGTGCGTTCCACTCACAGAGTTTAACCTTTCTTTTCATAGAGCAGTTTGGAAACACTCTGTTTGTAACGTCTGCAAGAGGATATTTGTACCTCTTTGAGGATTTCGTTGGAAGTGGGGTTTCTTCATCTAATGCTACACAGAAGATTTCTCAGTAACTTCGTTGATTTCTGTGTGTTCAACTAACAGAGTTGAACCTTCCTTTAGACAGAGCAGATTGGAAACCCTCTTTTTGAGGAATTTGCATGTGGAGATTTCAAGGGTTTTTGGGCCATCGGTAGAAAAGGAAATATCCTCGTATAAAAACTAGAGGGAATCATTCTCAGAAACCACTTTGTGATGTGTGCGATCCACTCACAGAGTTTAACCTTTCTTTTCATAGAGCCGTTTGGAAACACTCTGTTTGTGAAGTCTGCAAGTGGATATTTGGACCTCTTGGAGGATTTCGTTGGAAGCGGGATTTCTTCATCTAATGCTAGAAGGAAGAATTCTCAGAAACTTCTTTGATTTGTGTGTGTTCAACTCACAGAGTTGAACCTTCCTTTAGACAGAGCAGATTGGAAACCCTCTTTTTGAGGAATTTGCATGTGGAGATTTCAAGCGTTTTGGGGCCATCGGTAGAAAAGGAAATATCCTCGTATAAAAACAAGAGAGAATCATTCTCAGAAACCACTTTGTGATGTGTGCATTCCACTCACAGAGTTTAACCTTTCTTTTCATAGAGCAGTTTGTAAACACTCTGTTTGTAAAGTCTGCAAGTGGATATATGGACTTCTTTGTGGATTTCGTTGGAAGCGGGATTTCTTCATCTAATGCTACACAGAAGATTTCTCAGTAACTTTGTTGATTTGTGTGTGTTCAACTCACAGAGTTGAACCTTCCTTTAGACAGAGCAGATTGGAAACCCTCTTTTTGAGGAATATGCATGTGGAGATTTCAAGCACTTTGGCGCCAACGGTAGAAAAGGAAATCTCCTCGTATAAAAACAAGAGAGAATCATTCTCAGACAATACTTTGTGATGTGTGCGTTCCACTCACAGAGTTTAACCTTTCTTTTCATAGAGCAGTTTGGAAACACTCTGTTTGTGAAGTCTGCAAGTGGATATTTGGACCTCTTGGAGGATTTCCTTGGAAGCGGGATTTCTTCATCTAATGCTAGAAGGAAGAATTCTCAGAAACTTCTTTGATTTGTGTGTGTTGAACTCACAGAGTTGAACCTTCCTTTAGACAGAGCAGATTGGAAACCCTCTTTTTGAGGAATTTGCATGTGGAGATTTCAAGCGTTTTGGAGCCATCGGTAGAAAAGGAAATCTCCTCGTATAAAAACTAGAGAGAATCATTCTCAGAAACCACTTTGTGATGTGTGCGTTCCACTCACAGTGTTTAACCTTTCTTTTCATAGAGCAGCTTGTAAACACTCTGTTTGTAAAGTCTGCAAGTGGATATTTGGACCTCTTTGTGGATTTCGTTGGAAGCGGGATTTCTTCATCTAATGCTACACAGAAGATTTCTCAATAACTTCGTTGATTTGTGAGTGTTCAACTAACAGAGTTGAACCTTCCTTTAGACAGAGCATATTGGAAACTCTCTTTTTGTGGAATTTGCATGTGGAGATTTCAAGCGTTTTTGGGCCATCGGTAGAAAAGGAAATATCCTCGTATAAAAACTAGAGAGAATCATCTCAGAAACCACTTTGTGATGTGTGCGATCCACTCACAGAGTTTAACCTTTCTTTTCATAGAGCAGTTTGGAAACACTCTGTTTGTGAAGTCTGCAAGTGGATATTTGGACCTCTTGGAGGATTTCGTTAGAAGCGGGATTTCTTCATCTAATGCTAGAAGGAAGAATTCTCAGAAAGTTCTTTGATTTGTGTGTGTTCAACTCACAGAGTTGAACCTTCCTTTAGACAGAGCAGATTGGAAACCCTCTTTTTGAGGAATTTGCATGTGGAGATTTAAAGCGTTTTTGGGCCATCGGTAGAAAAGGAAATATCCTCGTATAAAAACTAGAGAGAATCATTCTCAGAAACCACTTTGTTTTGTGTGCGATCCACTCACAGAGTTTAAACTTTCTTTTCATAGAGCAGTTTGGAAACACTCTGTTTGTGAAGTCTGCAAGTGGATATTTGGACCTCTTGGAGGATTTCGTTGGAAGCGGAATTTCTTCATCTAATGCTAGAAGGAAGAATTCTCAGAAACTTCTTTGATTTGTGTGCGTTCAACTCACAGAGTTGAACCTTCCTTTAGACAGAGCAGATTGGAAACCCTCTTTTTGAGGAATATGCATGTGGAGATTTCAAGCTTTTTGTGGCCAACGGTAGAAAAGGAAATATCCTAATATAAAAACTAGAGAGAATCATTTTCAGAAACTACTTTCTGATGTGTGTGTTCCACTCACAGAGTTCAACCTTTCTTTTCATAGAGCAGTTTGGAAACACTCTGGTTTTGAAGTCTGCAAGGGGATATTTGGACCTCTTTGAGGATTTCATTGGAAGCGGGATTTCTTCATCTAATGCTAGAAGGAAGAATTTTCAGAAACTTCTTTGATTTGCGTGTGTTCAACTCACAGAGTTGAACCTTCCTTTAGACAGAGCAGATTGGAAACCCTCTTTTTGAGGAATTTTCATGTGGAGATTTCAAGCGTTTTGGAGCCATCGGTAGAAAAGGAAATTTCCTCGTATAAAAACTAGAGAGAATCATTCTCAGAAACCACTTTGTGATGTGTGCGTTCCACTCACAGAGTTTAACCTTTCTTTTCATAGAGCAGCTTGTAAACACTCTGTTTGTAAAGTCTGCAAGTGGATATTTGGACCTCTTTGTGGATTTCGTTGGAAGCGGGATTTCTTCATCTAATGCTACACAGAAGATTTCTCAATAACTTCGTTGATTTGTGAGTGTTCAACTAACAGAGTTGAACCTTCCTTTAGACAGAGCAGATTGGAAACTCTCTTTTTGAGGAATTTGCATGTGGAGATTTCAAGCGTTTTTGGGCCATCGGTAGAAAAGGAAATATCCTCGTATAAAAACTAGAGAGAATCATCTCAGAAACCACTTTGTGATGTGTGCGATCCACTCACAGAGTTTAACCTTTCTTTTCATAGAGCAGTTTGGAAACACTCTGTTTGTGAAGTCTGCAAGTGGATATTTGGACCTCTTGGAGGATTTCGTTAGAAGCGGGATTTCTTCATCTAATGCTAGAAGGAAGAATTCTCAGAAACTTCTTTGATTTGTGTGTGTTCAACTCACAGAGTTGAACCTTCCTTTAGACAGAGCAGATTGGAAACCCTCTTTTTGAGGAATTTGCATGTGGAGAATTCAAGCGTTTTTGGGCCATCGGTAGAAAAGGAAATATCCTCGTATAAAAACTAGAGAGAATCATTCTCAGAAACCACTTTGTAATGTGTGCGATCCACTCACAGAGTTTAACCTTTCTTTTCATAGAGCAGTTTGGAAACACTCTGTTTGTGAAGTCTGCAAGTGGATATTTGGACCTCTTGGAGGATTTCGTTGGAAGCGGGATTTCTTCATCTAATGCTAGAAGGAAGAATTCTCAGAAACTTCTTTGATTTGTGTGCGTTCAACTCACAGAGTTGAACCTTCCTTTAGACAGAGCAGATTGGAAACCCTCTTTTTGAGGAATATGCATGTGGAGATTTCAAGCTTTTTGTGGCCAACGGTAGAAAAGGAAATATCCTAATATAAAAACTAGAGAGAATCATTTTCAGAAACTACTTTCTGATGTGTGTGTTCCACTCACAGAGTTCAACCTTTCTTTTCATAGAGCAGTTTGGAAACACTCTGGTTTTGAAGTCTGCAAGGGGATATTTGGACCTCTTTGAGGATTTCATTGGAAGCGGGATTTCTTCATCTAATGCTAGAAGGAAGAATTTTCAGAAACTTCTTTGATTTGCGTGTGTTCAACTCACAGAGTTGAACCTTCCTTTAGACAGAGCAGATTGGAAACCCTCTTTTTGAGGAATTTGCATGTGGAGATTTCAAGCGATTTGGGGCCTACGATAGAAAAGGAAATATCCTCATAGAAAAACTAGAGAGAATCATTCTCAGAAACCACTTTGTGATGTGTGCGTTCCACTCACAGAGTTTAACCTTTCTTTTCATAGAGCAGTTTGGAAACACTCTGTTTGTAAAGTCTGCAAGTGGATATTTGGACCTCTTTGAGGATGTCGTTGGAAGTGGGGTTTCTTCATCTAATGCTACACAGAAGATTTCTCAGTAACTTCGTTGATTTCTGTGTGTTCAACTAACAGAGTTGAACCTTCCTTTAGACAGAGCAGATTGGAAACCCTCTTTTTGAGGAATTTGCATGTGGAGATTTCAAGCGATTTGGGGCCAACGGTAGAAAAGGAAGTATCCTCGTATAAAAACTAGAGAGAATCATTCTCAGAAACCACTTTGTGATGTGTGCGATCCACTCACAGAGTTTAACCTTTCTTTTCATAGAGCCGTTTGGAAACACTCTGTTTGTGAAGTCTGCAAGTGGATATTTGGACCTCTTGGAGGATTTCGTTGGAAGCGGGATTTCTTCATCTAATGCTAGAAGGAAGAATTCTCAGAAACTTCTTTGATTTGTGTGTTGAACTCACAGAGTTGAACCTTCCTTTAGACAGAGCAGATTGGAAACCCTCTTTTTGAGGAATTTTCATGTGGAGATTTCAAGCGTTTTGGAGCCATCGGTAGAAAAGGAAATATCCTCCTGTAAAAACTAGAGAGAATCATTCTCAGAAACCACTTTGTGATGTGTGCGTTCCACTCACAGAGTTTAACCTTTCTTTTTATAGAGCAGTTTGGAAACACTCTATTTGTGAAGTCTGCAAGTGGATACTTGGACCTCTTTGAGGATTTCGTTGGAAGAGGGATTTCTTCATCTAACGCTAGAAGGAAGAGTTCTCAGAAACTTCTTTGATTTGTGTGTGTTCAACTCACAGAGTTGAACCTTCCTTTAGACAGAGCAGATTGGAAACCCTCTTTTTGAGGAATTTGCATGTGGAGATTTCAAGCGTTTTGGGGCCATCGGTAGAAAAGGCTATATCCTCGTATGAAAACTAGAGAGAATCATTCTCAGAAACCACTTTGTGATGTGTGCGTTCCACTCACAGAGTTTAACCTTTCTTTTCATAGAGCAGTTTGTAAACACTCTGTTTGTAAAGTCTGCAAGTGGATATTTGGACCTCTTTGTGGATTTCGTTGGAAGCGGGATTTCTTCATCTAATGCTACACAGAAGATTTCTCAGTAACTTCGTTGATTTGTGTGTGTTCAACTCACAGAGTTGAACCTTGCTTTAGACAGAGCAGATTGGAAACCCTCTTTTTGAGGAATTTGCATGTGGAGATTTCAAGCGTTTTTGGGCCATCGGTAGAAAAGGAAATATCCTCGTATAAAAACTAGAGCGAATCATTCTCAGAAACGACTTTGTGAAGTGTGCGTTCCACTCACAGAGTTTAACCTTTCTTTTCATAGAGCAGTTTGGAAACACTCTGTTTGTGAAGTCTGCAAGTGGATATTTGGACCTCTTAGAGGATTTCGTTGGAAGCGGGATTTCTTCATCTAATGCTAGAAGGAAGAATTCTCAGAAACTTCTTTGATTTGTGTGTGTTCAACTCACAGAGTTGAACCTTCCTTTAGACAGAGCAGATTGGAAACCCTCTTTTTGAGGAATTTGCATGTGGAGATTTCAAGCGATTTGGGGCCAACATTACAAAAGGAAATCTCCTCGTATAAAAACTAGAAAGGATCATTCTCAGAAACCACTTTGTGATGTGTGCGTTCCACTCACAGAGTTTAACCTTTCTTTTCATAGAGCAGTTTGGAAACACTCTGTTTGTAAAATCTGCAAGTGGATATTTGGACTTCTTTGAGGATTTGGTTGGAAGCGGGATTTCTTCATCTAATGCTACACAGAAGATTTCTCAGTAACTTCGTTGATTTGTGTATGTTCATCTCACAGAGTTGAACCTTCCTTTAGACAGAGCAGATTGGAAACCCTCTTTTTGCGGGATTTGCATGTGGAGATTTCAATCTATTTGGGGCCAACGTTAGAAAAGGAAATCTCGTCGTATAAAAACTAGAGAGGATCATTCTCAGAAACCACTTTGTGATGTGTGCGTTCCACTCACAGAGTTTAACCTTTCTTTTCATAGAGCAGTTTGGAAACACTCTGTTTGTAAAATCTGCAAGTGGATATTTGGACCTCTTAGAGGATTTCGTTGGAAGCGGGATTTCTTCATCTAATGCTAGAAGGAAGAATTCTCAGAAAGTTCTTTGATTTGTGTATGTTCAACTCATAGAGTTGTACCTTCCTTTAGACAGAGCAGATTGGAAACCCTCTTTTTGAGAAATTTGCATGTGGAGATTTCAAGCGTTTTGGGGCCAACGGTAGAAAAGGAAATATCCTCGTATAAAAACTAGAGAGAATCATTCTCAGAAACCACTTTGTGATGTGTGCGTTCCACTCACAGAGTTTAACCTTTCTTTTTATAGAGCAGTTTGGAAACACTCTGTTTGTGAAGTCTGCAAGTGGATACTTGGACCTCTTTGTGGATTTCGTTGGAAGCGGGATTTCTTCATCTAATGCTAGAAGGAAGAGTTCTCAGAAACTTCTTTGATTTGTGTGTGTTCAACTCACAGAGTTGAACCTTCCTTTAGACAGAGCAGATTGGAAACCCTCTTTTTGAGGAATTTGCATGTGGAGATTTCAAGCGTTTTGGGGCCATCGGTAGAAAAGGAAATATCCTCGTATAAAAACTAGAGAGAATCATTCTCAGAAACCACTTTGTGATGTGTGCGTTCCACTCACAGAGTTTAACCTTTGATTTCATAGAGCAGTTTGTAAACACTCTGTTTGTAAAGTCTGCAAGTGGATATTTGGACCTCTTTGTGGATTTCGTGGGAAGCGGTATTTCATCATCTAATGCTACACAGAAGATTTCTCAGTAACTTCGTTGATTTGTGTGTGTTCAACTAACAGAGTTGAACCTTCCTTTAGACAGAGCAGATTGGAAACACTCTTTTTTAGGAATTTGCATGTAGAGATTTCAAGCGTTTTGGGGCCATCGGTAAAAAAGGAAATATCCTCGTATAAAAACTTGAGAGAATCATTCTCAGAAACCACTTCGTGATGTGTGCGTTCCACTCACAGAGTTTAACCTTTCTTTTCATAGAGCAGTTTGGAAACACTCTGTTTGTAACGTCTGCAAGAGGATATTTGTACCTCTTTGAGGATTTCGTTGGAAGTGGGATTTGTTCATCTAATGCTACACAGAAGATTTCTCAGTAACTTCGTTGATTTCTGTGTGTTCAACTAACAGAGTTGAACCTTCCTTTAGACAGAGCAGATTGGAAACCCTCTTATTGAGGAATTTGCATGTGGAGATTTCAAGGGTTTTTGGGCCATCGGTAGAAAAGGAAATATCCTCGTATAAAAACTAGAGGGAATCATTCTCAGAAACCACTTTGTGATGTGTGCGATCCACTCACAGAGTTTAACCTTTCTTTTCATAGAGCCGTTTGGAAACACTCTGTTTGTGAAGTCTGCAAGTGGATATTTGGACCTCTTGGAGGATTTCGTTGGAAGCGGGATTTCTTCGTCTAATGCTAGAAGGAAGAATTCTCAGAAACTTCTTTGATTTGTCTGTGTTCAACTCACAGAGTTGAACCTTCCTTTAGACAGAGCAGATTGGAAACCCTCTTTTTGAGGAATTTGCATGTGGAGATTTCAAGCGTTTGGGGCCATCGGTAGAAAAGGAAATATCCTCGTATAAAAACTAGAGAGAATCATTCTCAGAAACCACTTTGTGATGTGTGCATTCCACTCACAGATTTTAACCTTTCTTTTCATAGAGCAGTTTGTAAACACTCTGTTTGTAAAGTCTGCAAGTGGATATATGGACTTCTTTGTGGATTTCGTTGGAAGCGGGATTTCTTCATCTAATGCTACACAGAAGATTTCTCAGTAACTTCGTTGATTTGTGTGTGTTCAACTCACAGAGTTGAACCTTCCTTTAGACAGAGCAGATTGGAAACCCTCTTTTTGAGGAATATGCATGTGGAGATTTCAAGCACTTTGGCGCCAACGGTAGAAAAGGAAATCTCCTCGTATAAAAACAAGAGAGAATCATTCTCAGAAACTACTTTGTGATGTGTGCGATCCACTCACAGAGTTTAACCTTTCTTTTCATAGAGCAGTTTGGAAACACTCTGTTTGTAAAGTCTGCAAGTGGATATTTGTACCTCTTTGAGGATGTCGTTGGAAGTGGGGTTTCTTCATCTAATGCTACACAGAAGATTTCTCAGTAACTTCGTTGATTTCTGTGTGTTCAACTAACAGAGTTGAACCTTCCTTTAGACAGAGCAGATTGGAAACCCTCTTTTTGAGAAATTTGCATGTGGAGATTTCAAGCGATTTGGGGCCAACGGTAGAAAAGGAAATATCCTCGTATAAAAACTAGAGAGAATCATTCTCAGAAACCACTTTGTGATGTGTGCGATCCACTCACAGTGTTTAACCTTTCTTTTCATAGAGCAGTTTGGAAACACTCTGTTTGTAAAGTCTGCAAGTGGATATTTGGACCTCTTTGTGGATTTCGTTGGAAGCGGGATTTCTTCATCTAATGCTACACAGAAGATTTCTCAATAACTTCGTTGATTTGTGAGTGTTCAACTAACAGAGTTGAACCTTCCTTTAGACAGAGCAGATTGGAAACTCTCTTTTTGAGGAATTTGCATGTGGAGATTTCAAGCGTTTTTGGGCCATCGGTAGAAAAGGAAATATCCTCGTATAAAAACTAGAGAGAATCATCTCAGAAACCACTTTGTGATGTGTGCGATCCACTCACAGAGTTTAACCTTTCTTTTCATAGAGCAGTTTGGAAACACTCTGTTTGTGAAGTCTGCAAGTGGATATTTGGACCTCTTGGAGGATTTCGTTAGAAGCGGGATTTCTTCATCTAATGCTAGAAGGAAGAATTCTCAGAAACTTCTTTGATTTGTGTGTGTTCAACTCACAGAGTTGAACCTTCCTTTAGACAGAGCAGATTGGAAACCCTCTTTTTGAGGAATTTGCATGTGGAGATTTCAAGCGTTTTTGGGCCATCGGTAGAAAAGGAAATATCCTCGTATAAAAACTAGAGAGAATCATTCTCAGAAACCACTTTGTAATGTGTGCGATCCACTCACAGAGTTTAACCTTTCTTTTCATAGAGCAGTTTGGAAACACTCTGTTTGTGAAGTCTGCAAGTGGATATTTGGACCTCTTGGAGGATTTCGTTGGAAGCGGGATTTCTTCATCTAATGCTAGAAGGAAGAATTCTCAGAAACTTCTTTGATTTGTGTGCGTTCAACTCACAGAGTTGAACCTTCCTTTAGACAGAGCAGATTGGAAACCCTCTTTTTGAGGAATATGCATGTGGAGATTTCAAGCTTTTTGTGGCCAACGGTAGAAAAGGAAATATCCTAATATAAAAACTAGAGAGAATCATTTTCAGAAACTACTTTCTGATGTGTGTGTTCCACTCACAGAGTTCAACCTTTCTTTTCATAGAGCAGTTTGGAAACACTCTGGTTTTGAAGTCTGCAAGGGGATATTTGGACCTCTTTGAGGATTTCATTGGAAGCGGGATTTCTTCATCTAATGCTAGAAGGAAGAATTTTCAGAAACTTCTTTGATTTGCGTGTGTTCAACTCACAGAGTTGAACCTTCCTTTAGACAGAGCAGATTGGAAACCCTCTTTTTGAGGAATTTGCATGTGGAGATTTCAAGCGATTTGGGGCCTACGATAGAAAAGGAAATATCCTCATAGAAAAACTAGAGAGAATCATTCTCAGAAACCACTTTGTGATGTGTGCGTTCCACTCACAGAGTTTAACCTTTCTTTTCATAGAGCAGTTTGGAAACACTCTGTTTGTAAAGTCTGCAAGTGGATATTTGTACCTCTTTGAGGATGTCGTTGGAAGTGGGGTTTCTTCATCTAATGCTACACAGAAGATTTCTCAGTAACTTCGTTGATTTCTGTGTGTTCAACTAACAGAGTTGAACCTTCCTTTAGACAGAGCAGATTGGAAACCCTCTTTTTGAGGAATTTTCATGTGGAGATTTCAAGCGTTTTGGAGCCATCGGTAGAAAAGGAAATCTCCTCGTATAAAAACTAGAGAGAATCATTCTCAGAAACCACTTTGTGATGTGTGCGTTCCACTCACAGAGTTTAACCTTTCTTTTCATAGAGCAGCTTGTAAACACTCTGTTTGTAAAGTCTGCAAGTGGATATTTGGTCCTCTTTGTGGATTTCGTTGGAAGCGGGATTTCTTCATCTAATGCTACACAGAAGATTTCTCAATAACTTCGTTGATTTGTGAGTGTTCAACTAACAGAGTTGAACCTTCCTTTAGACAGAGCAGATTGGAAACTCTCTTTTTGAGGAATTTGCATGTGGAGATTTCAAGCGTTTTTGGGCCATCGGTAGAAAAGGAAATATCCTCGTATAAAAACTAGAGAGAATCATCTCAGAAACCACTTTGTAATGTGTGCGATCCACTCACAGAGTTTAACCTTTCTTTTCATAGAGCAGTTTGGAAACACTCTGTTTGTGAAGTCTGCAAGTGGATATTTGGACCTCTTGGAGGATTTCGTTAGAAGCGGGATTTCTTCATCTAATGCTAGAAGGAAGAATTCTCAGAAACTTCTTTGATTTGTGTGTGTTCAACTCACAGAGTTGAACCTTCCTTTAGACAGAGCAGATTGGAAACCCTCTTTTTGAGGAATTTGCATGTGGAGATTTCAAGCGTTTTGGGGCCATCGGTAGAAAAGGAAATATCCTCGTATAAAAACTAGAGAGAATCATTCTCAGAAACCACTTTGTGATGTGTGCATTCCACTCACAGAGTTTAACCTTTCTTTTCATAGAGCAGTTTGTAAACACTCTGTTTGTAAAGTCTGCAAGTGGATATTTGGACCTCTTTGTGGATTTCGTTGGAAGCGGTATTTCATCATCTAATGCTACACAGAAGATTTCTCAGTAACTTCGTTGATTTCTGTGTGTTAAACTAACAGAGTTGAACCTTCCTTTACACAGAGCAGATTGGAAACACTCTTTTTGAGGAATACGCATGTGGAGATTTCAAGCATTTTGTGGCCAACGGTAGAAAAGGAAATATCCTCGTATAAAAACTGGAGAGAATCATTTTCAGAAACGACTTTGTGATGTGTGTGTTCCACTCACAGAGTTTAACCTTTCTTTTCATAGAGCAGATTGGAAACACTCTGGTTTTGAAGTCTGCAAGGGGATATTTGGACCTCTTTCAGTATTTCATTGGAAGCGGGATTTCTTCATCTAATGCTAGAAGGAAGAATTTTCAGAAACTTCTTTGATTTGCGTGTGTTCAACTCACAGAGTTGAACCATCCTTTAGACAGAGCAGATTGGAAACCCTCTTTTTGAGGAATTTGCATGTGGAGATTTCAAGCGTTTTGGGGCCAACGTTAGAAAAGGAAATATCCTCATAGAAAAACTAGAGAGAATCATTCTCAGAAACCTCTTTGTTATGTGTGCGTTCCACTCACAGAGTTTAACCTTTCTTTTCATAGAGCAGTTTGGAAACACTCTGTTTGTAACGTCTGCAAGTGGATATTTGTACCTCTTTGAGGATTTCGTTGGAAGTGGGGTTTCTTCATCTAATGCTACACAGAAGACTTCTCAGTAACTTCGTTGATTTCTGTGTGTTCAACTAACAGAGTTGAACCTTCCTTTAGACAGAGTAGATTGGAAACCCTCTTTTTGAGGAATTTGCATGTGGAGATTTCAAGGGTTTTTGGGCCATCGGTAGAAAAGGAAATATCCTCGTATAAAAACTAGAGGGAATCATTCTCAGAAACCACTTTGTGATGTGTGCGATCCACTCACAGAGTTTAACCTTTCTTTTCATAGAGCCGTTTGGAAACACTCTGTTTGTGAAGTCTGCAAGTGGATATTTGGACCTCTTGGAGGATTTCGTTGGAAGCGGGATTTCTTCATCTAATGCTAGAAGGAAGAATTCTCAGAAACTTCTTTGATTTGTGTGTGTTCAACTCACAGAGTTGAACCTTCCTTTAGACAGAGCAGATTGGAAACCCTCTTTTTGAGGAATTTGCATGTGGAGATTTCAAGCGTTTTGGGGCCATCGGTAGAAAAGGAAATATCCTAGTATAAAAACAAGAGAGAATCATTCTCAGAAACCACTTTGTGATGTGTGCATTCCACTCACAGAGTTTAACCTTTCTTTTCATAGAGCAGTTTGTAAACACTCTGTTTGTAAAGTCTGCAAGTGGATATATGGACTTCTTTGTGGATTTCGTTGGAAGCGGGATTTCTTCATCTAATGCTACACAGAAGATTTCTCAGTAACTTCGTTGATTTGTGTGTGTTCAACTCACAGAGTTGAACCTTCCTTTAGACAGAGCAGATTGGAAACCCTCTTTTTGAGGAATTTGCATGTGGAGATTTCAAGCGATTTGGGGCCAACGGTAGAAAAGGAAATATCCTCGTATAAAAACTAGAGAGAATCATTCTCAGAAACCACTTTGTGATGTGTGCGATCCACTCACAGAGTTTAACCTTTCTTTTCATAGAGCAGTTTGGAAACACTCTGTTTGTGAAGTCTGCAAGTGGATATTTGGACCTCTTGGAGGATTTCGTTGGAAGCGGGATTTCTTCATCTAATGCTAGAAGGAAGAATTCTCAGAAACTTCTTTGATTTGTGTGTGTTGAACTCACAGAGTTGAACCTTCCTTTAGACAGAGCAGATTGGAAACCCTCTTTTTGAGGAATTTTCATGTGGAGATTTCAAGCGTTTTGGAGCCATCGGTAGAAAAGGAAATCTCCTCGTATAAAAACTAGAGAGAATCATTCTCAGAAACCACTTTGTGATGTGTGCGTTCCACTCACAGTGTTTAACCTTTCTTTTCATAGAGCAGCTTGTAAACACTCTGTTTGTAAAGTCTGCAAGTGGATATTTGGACCTCTTTGTGGATTTCGTTGGAAGCGGGATTTCTTCATCTAATGCTACACAGAAGATTTCTCAATAACTTCGTTGATTTGTGAGTGTTCAACTAACAGAGTTGAACCTTCCTTTAGACAGAGCAGATTGGAAACTCTCTTTTTGAGGAATTTGCATGTGGAGATTTCAAGCGTTTTTGGGCCATCGGTAGAAAAGGAAATATCCTCGTATAAAAACTAGAGAGAATCATCTCAGAAACCACTTTGTGATGTATGCGATCCACTCACAGAGTTTAACCTTTCTTTTCATAGAGCAGTTTGGAAACACTGTTTGTGAAGTCTGCAAGTGGATATTTGGACCTCTTGGAGGATTTCGTTAGAAGCGGGATTTCTTCATCTAATGCTAGAAGGAAGAATTGTCAGAAACTTCTTTGATTTGTGTGTGTTCAACTCACAGAGTTGAACCTTCCTTTAGACAGAGCAGATTGGAAACCCTCTTTTTGAGGAATTTGCATGTGGAGATTTCAAGCGTTTTTGGGCCATCGGTAGAAAAGGAAATCTCCTCGTATAAAAACTAGAGAGAATCATTCTCAGAAACCACTTTGTTATGTGTGCGATCCACTCACAGAGTTTAACCTTTCTTTTCATAGAGCAGTTTGGAAACACTCTGTTTGTGAAGTCTGCAAGTGGATATTTGGACCTCTTGGAGGATTTCGTTGGAAGCGGGATTTCTTCATCTAATGCTAGAAGGAAGAATTCTCAGAAACTTCTTTGATTTGTGTGCGTTCAACTCACAGAGTTGAACCTTCCTTTAGACAGAGCAGATTGGAAACCCTCTTTTTGAGGAATATGCATGTGGAGATTTCAAGCTTTTTGTGGCCAACGGTAGAAAAGGAAATATCCTAATATAAAAACTAGAGAGAATCATTTTCAGAAACTACTTTCTGATGTGTGTGTTCCACTCACAGAGTTCAACCTTTCTTTTCATAGAGCAGTTTGGAAACACTCTGGTTTTGAAGTCTGCAAGGGGATATTTGGACCTCTTTGAGGATTTCATTGGAAGCGGGATTTCTTCATCTAATGCTAGAAGGAAGAATTTTCAGAAACTTCTTTGATTTGCGTGTGTTCAACTCACAGAGTTGAACCTTCCTTTAGACAGAGCAGATTGGAAACCCTCTTTTTGAGGAATTTGCATGTGGAGATTTCAAGCGATTTGGGGCCTACGTTAGAAAAGGAAATATCCTCATAGAAAAACTAGAGAGAATCATTCTCAGAAACCACTTTGTGATGTGTGCGTTCCACTCACAGAGTTTAACCTTTCTTTTCATAGAGCAGTTTGGAAACACTCTGTTTGTAAAGTCTGCAAGTGGATATTTGTACCTCTTTGAGGATGTCGTTGGAAGTGGGGTTTCTTCATCTAATGCTACACAGAAGATTTCTCAGTAACTTCGTTGATTTCTGTGTGTTCAACTAACAGAGTTGAACCTTCCTTTAGACAGAGCAGATTGGAAACCCTCTTTTTGAGGAATTTGCATGTGGAGATTTCAAGCGATTTGGGGCCAACGGTAGAAAAGGAAGTATCCTCGTATAAAAACTAGAGAGAATCATTCTCAGAAACCACTTTGTGATGTGTGCGATCCACTCACAGAGTTTAACCTTTCTTTTCATAGAGCAGTTTGGAAACACTCTGTTTGTGAAGTCTGCAAGTGGATATTTGGACCTCTTGGAGGATTTCGTTGGAAGCGGGATTTCTTCATCTAATGCTAGAAGGAAGAATTCTCAGAAACTTCTTTGATTTGTGTGTGTTGAACTCACAGAGTTGAACCTTCCTTTAGACAGAGCAGATTGGAAACCCTCTTTTTGAGGAATTTTCATGTGGAGATTTCAAGCGTTTTGGAGCCATCGGTAGAAAAGGAGATCTCCTCGTATAAAAACTAGAGAGAATCATTCTCAGAAACCACTTTGTGATGTGTGCGTTCCACTCACAGAGTTTAACCTTTCTTTTCATAGAGCAGCTTGTAAACACTCTGTTTGTAAAGTCTGCAAGTGGATATTTGGACCTCTTTGTGGATTTCGTTGGAAGCGGGATTTCTTCATCTAATGCTACACAGAAGATTTCTCAATAACTTCGTTGATTTGTGAGTGTTCAACTAACAGAGTTGAACCTTCCTTTAGACAGAGCAGATTGGAAACTCTCTTTTTGAGGAATTTGCATGTGGAGATTTCAAGCGTTTTTGGGCCATCGGTAGAAAAGGAAATATCCTCGTATAAAAACTAGAGAGAATCATCTCAGAAACCACTTTGTGATGTGTGCGATCCACTCACAGAGTTTAACCTTTCTTTTCATAGAGCAGTTTGGAAACACTCTGTTTGTGAAGTCTGCAAGTGGATATTTGGACCTCTTGGAGGATTTCGTTAGAAGCGGAATTTCTTCATCTAATGCTAGAAGGAAGAATTCTCAGAAACTTCTTTGATTTGTGTGTGTTCAACTCACAGAGTTGAACCTTCCTTTAGACAGAGCAGATTGGAAACCCTCTTTTTGAGGAATTTGCATGTGGAGGTTTCAAGCGTTTTTGGGCCATCGGTAGAAAAGGAAATATCCTCGTATAAAAACTAGAGAGAATCATTCTCAGAAACCACTTTGTAATGTGTGCGATCCACTCACAGAGTTTAACCTTTCTTTTCATAGAGCAGTTTGGAAACACTCTGTTTGTGAAGTCTGCAAGTGGATATTTGGACCTCTTGGAGGATTTCGTTGGAAGCGGGATTTCTTCATCTAATGCTAGAAGGAAGAATTCTCAGAAACTTCTTTGATTTGTGTGCGTTCAACTCACAGAGTTGAACCTTCCTTTAGACAGAGCAGATTGGAAACCCTCTTTTTGAGGAATATGCATGTGGAGATTTCAAGCTTTTTGTGGCCAACGGTAGAAAAGGAAATATCCTAATATAAAAACTAGAGAGAATCATTTTCAGAAACTACTTTCTGATGTGTGTGTTCCACTCACAGAGTTCAACCTTTCTTTTCATAGAGCAGTTTGGAAACACTCTGGTTTTGAAGTCTGCAAGGGGATATTTGGACCTCTTTGAGGATTTCATTGGAAGCGGGATTTCTTCATCTAATGCTAGAAGGAAGAATTTTCAGAAACTTCTTTGATTTGCGTGTGTTCAACTCACAGAGTTGAACCTTCCTTTAGACAGAGCAGATTGGAAACCCTCTTTTTGAGGAATTTGCATGTGGAGATTTCAAGCGATTTGGGGCCTACGATAGAAAAGGAAATATCCTCATAGAAAAACTAGAGAGAATCATTCTCAGAAACCACTTTGTGATGTGTGCGTTCCACTCACAGAGTTTAACCTTTCTTTTCATAGAGCAGTTTGGAAACACTCTGTTTGTAAAGTCTGCAAGTGGATATTTGTACCTCTTTGAGGATGTCGTTGGAAGTGGGGTTTCTTCATCTAATGCTACACAGAAGATTTCTCAGTAACTTCGTTGATTTCTGTGTGTTCAACTAACAGAGTTGAACCTTCCTTTAGACAGAGCAGATTGGAAACCCTCTTTTTGAGGAATTTGCATGTGGAGATTTCAAGCGATTTGGGGCCAACGGTAGAAAAGGAAGTATCCTCGTATAAAAACTAGAGAGAATCATTCTCAGAAACCACTTTGTGATGTGTGCGATCCACTCACAGAGTTTAACCTTTCTTTTCATAGAGCAGTTTGGAAACACTCTGTTTGTGAAGTCTGCAAGTGGATATTTGGACCTCTGGGGGATTTCGTTGGAAGCGGGATTTCTTCATCTAATGCTAGAAGGAAGAATTCTCAGAAACTTCTTTGATTTGTGTGTGTTGAACTCACAGAGTTGAACCTTCCTTTAGACAGAGCAGATTGGAAACCCTCTTTTTGAGGAATTTTCATGTGGAGATTTCAAGCGTTTTGGAGCCATCGGTAGAAAAGGAAATCTCCTCGTATAAAAACTAGAGAGAATCATTCTCAGAAACCACTTTGTGATGTGTGCGTTCCACTCACAGAGTTTAACCTTTCTTTTCATAGAGCAGCTTGTAAACACTCTGTTTGTAAAGTCTGCAAGTGGATATTTGGACCTCTTTGTGGATTTCGTTGGAAGCGGGATTTCTTCATCTAATGCTACACAGAAGATTTCTCAATAACTTCGTTGATTTGTGAGTGTTCAACTAACAGAGTTGAACCTTCCTTTAGACAGAGCAGATTGGAAACTCTCTTTTTGAGGAATTTGCATGTGGAGATTTCAAGCGTTTTTGGGCCATCGGTAGAAAAGGAAATATCCTCGTATAAAAACTAGAGAGAATCATCTCAGAAACCACTTTGTAATGTGTGCGATCCACTCACAGAGTTTAACCTTTCTTTTCATAGAGCAGTTTGGAAACACTCTGTTTGTGAAGTCTGCAAGTGGATATTTGGACCTCTTGGAGGATTTCGTTAGAAGCGGGATTTCTTCATCTAATGCTAGAAGGAAGAATTCTCAGAAACTTCTTTGATTTGTGTGTGTTCAACTCACAGAGTTGAACCTTCCTTTAGACAGAGCAGATTGGAAACCCTCTTTTTGAGGAATTTGCATGTGGAGATTTCAAGCGTTTTGGGGCCATCGGTAGAAAAGGAAATATCCTCGTATAAAAACTAGAGAGAATCATTCTCAGAAACCACTTTGTGATGTGTGCATTCCACTCACAGAGTTTAACCTTTCTTTTCATAGAGCAGTTTGTAAACACTCTGTTTGTAAAGTCTGCAAGTGGATATTTGGACCTCTTTGTGGATTTCGTTGGAAGCGGTATTTCATCATCTAATGCTACACAGAAGATTTCTCAGTAACTTCGTTGATTTCTGTGTGTTAAAGTAACAGAGTTGAACCTTCCTTTAGACAGAGCAGATTGGAAACACTCTTTTTGAGGAATTTGCATGTGGAGATTTCAAGCATTTTGTGGCCAACGGTAGAAAAGGAAATATCCTCGTATAAAAACTGGAGAGAATCATTTTCAGAAACGACTTTGTGATGTGTGTGTTCCACTCACAGAGTTTAACCTTTCTTTTCATAGAGCAGATTGGAAACACTCTGGTTTTGAAGTCTGCAAGGGGATATTTGGACCTCTTTGAGGGTTTCATTGGAAGCGGGATTTCTTCATCTAATGCTAGAAGGAAGAATTTTCAGAAACTTCTTTGATTTGCGTGTGTTCAACTCACAGAGTTGAACCTTCCTTTAGACAGAGCAGATTGGAAACCCTCTTTTTGAGGAATTTGCATGTGGAGATTTCAAGCGTTTTGGGGCCAACGTTAGAAAAGGAAATATCCTCATAGAAAAACTAGAGAGAATCATTCTCAGAAACCTCTTTGTTATGTGTGCGTTCCACTCACAGAGTTTAACCTTTCTTTTCATAGAGCAGTTTGGAAACACTCTGTTTGTAACGTCTGCAAGAGGATATTTGTACCTCTTTGAGGATTTCGTTGGAAGTGGGGTTTCTTCATCTAATGCTACACAGAAGATTTCTCAGTAACTTCGTTGATTTCTGTGTGTTCAACTAACAGAGTTGAACCTTCCTTTAGACAGAGCAGATTGGAAACCCTCTTTTTGAGGAATTTGCATGTGGAGATTTCAAGGGTTTTTGGGCCATCGGTAGAAAAGGAAATATCCTCGTATAAAAACTAGAGGGAATCATTCTCAGAAACCACTTTGTGATGTGTGCGATCCACTCACAGAGTTTAACCTTTCTTTTCATAGAGCCGTTTGGAAACACTCTGTTTTTGAAGTCTGCAAGTGGATATTTGGACCTCTTGGAGGATTTCGTTGGAAGCGGGATTTCTTCATCTAATGCTAGAAGGAAGAATTCTCAGAAACTTCTTTGATTTGTGTGTGTTCAACTCACAGAGTTGAACCTTCCTTTAGACAGAGCAGATTGGAAACCCTCTTTTTGAGGAATTTGCATGTGGAGATTTCAAGCGTTTTGGGGCCATCGGTAGAAAAGGAAATATCCTCGTATAAAAACAAGAGAGAATCATTCTCAGAAACCACTTTGTGATGTGTGCATTCCACTCACAGAGTTTAACCTTTCTTTTCATAGAGCAGTTTGTAAACACTCTGTTTGTAAAGTCTGCAAGTGGATATATGGACTTCTTTGTGGATTTCGTTGGAAGCGGGATTTCTTCATCTAATGCTACACAGAAGATTTCTCAGTAACTTCGTTGATTTGTGTGTGTTCAACTCACAGAGTTGAACCTTCCTTTAGACAGAGCAGATTGGAAACCCTCTTTTTGAGGAATATGCATGTGGAGATTTCAAGCACTTTGGCGCCAACGGTAGAAAAGGAAATCTCCTCGTATAAAAACAAGAGAGAATCATTCTCAGACACTACTTTGTGATGTGTGCGTTCCACTCACAGAGTTTAACCTTTCTTTTCATAGAGCAGTTTGGAAACACTCTGTTTGTAAAGTCTGCAAGTGGATATTTGTACCTCTTTGAGGATGTCGTTGGAAGTGGGGTTTCTTCATCTAATGCTACACAGAAGATTTCTCAGTAACTTCGTTGATTTCTGTGTGTTCAACTAACAGAGTTGAACCTTCCTTTAGACAGAGCAGGTTGGAAACCCTCTTTTTGAGGAATTTGCATGTGGAGATTTCAAGCGATTTGGGGCCAACGGTAGAAAAGGAAATATCCTCGTATAAAAACTAGAGAGAATCATTCTCAGAAACCACTTTGTGATGTGTGCGATCCACTCACAGAGTTTAACCTTTCTTTTCATAGAGCAGTTTGGAAACACTCTGTTTGTGAAGTCTGCAAGTGGATATTTGGACCTCTTGGAGGATTTCGTTGGAAGCGGGATTTCTTCATCTAATGCTAGAAGGAAGAATTCTCAGAAACTTCTTTGATTTGTGTGTGTTGAACTCACAGAGTTGAACCTTCCTTTAGACAGAGCAGATTGGAAACCCTCTTTTTGAGGAATTTGCATGTGGAGATTTCAAGCGTTTTGGAGCCATCGGTAGAAAAGGAAATCTCCTCGTATAAAAACTAGAGAGAATCATTCTCAGAAACCACTTTGTGATGTGTGCGTTCCACTCACAGTGTTTAACCTTTCTTTTCATAGAGCAGCTTGTAAACACTCTGTTTGTAAAGTCTGCAAGTGGATATTTGGACCTCTTTGTGGATTTCGTTGGAAGCGGGATTTCTTCATCTAATGCTACACAGAAGATTTCTCAATAACTTCGTTGATTTGTGAGTGTTCAACTAACAGAGTTGAACCTTCCTTTAGACAGAGCAGATTGGAAACTCTCTTTTTGAGGAATTTGCATGTGGAGATTTCAAGCGTTTTTGGGCCATCGGTAGAAAAGGAAATATCCTCGTATAAAAACTAGAGAGAATCATCTCAGAAACCACTTTGTGATGTGTGCGATCCACTCACAGAGTTTAACCTTTCTTTTCATAGAGCAGTTTGGAAACACTCTGTTTGTGAAGTCTGCAAGTGGATAATTGGACCTCTTGGAGGATTTCGTTAGAAGCGGGATTTCTTCATCTAATGCTAGAAGGAAGAATTCTCAGAAACTTCTTTGATTTCTGTGTGTTCAACTCACAGAGTTGAACCTTCCTCTAGACAGAGCAGATTGGAAACCCTCTTTTTGAGGAATTTGCATGTGGAGATTTCAAGCGTTTTGGGGCCATCGGTAGAAAAGGAAATCTCCTCGTATAAAAACTAGAGAGAATCATTCTCAGAAACCACTTTGTGATGTGTGCGTTCCACTCACAGAGTTTAACCTTTCTTTTCATAGAGCAGTTTGGAAACACTCTGTTTGTGAAGTCTGCAAGTGGATATTTGGACCTCTTGGAGGATTTCGTTGGAAGCGGGATTTCTTCATCTAATGCTAGAAGGAAGAATTCTCAGAAACTTCTTTGATTTGTGTGCGTTCAACTCACAGAGTTGAACCTTCCTTTAGACAGAGCAGATTGGAAACCCTCTTTTTGAGGAATATGCATGTGGAGATTTCAAGCTTTTTGTGGCCAACGGTAGAAAAGGAAATATCCTAATATAAAAACTAGAGAGAATCATTTTCAGAAACTACTTTCTGATGTGTGTTTTCCACTCACAGAGTTCAAGCTTTCTTTTCATAGAGCAGTTTGGAAACACTCTGGTTTTGAAGTCTGCAAGGGGATATTTGGACCTCTTTGAGGGTTTCATTGGAAGCGGGATTTCTTCATCTAATGCTAGAAGGAAGAATTTTCAGAAACTTCTTTGATTTGCGTGTGTTCAACTCACAGAGTTGAACCTTCCTTTAGACAGAGCAGATTGGAAACCCTCTTTTTGAGGAATTTGCATGTGGAGATTTCAAGCGATTTGGGGCCTACGTTAGAAAAGGAAATATCCTCATAGAAAAACTAGAGAGAATCATTCTCAGAAACCACTTTGTGATGTGTGCGTTCCACTCACAGAGTTTAACCTTTCTTTTCATAGAGCAGTTTGGAAACACTCTGTTTGTAAAGTCTGCAAGTGGATATTTGTACCTCTTTGAGGATGTCGTTGGAAGTGGGGTTTCTTCATCTAATGCTACACAGAAGATTTCTCAGTAACTTCGTTGATTTCTGTGTGTTCAACTAACAGAGTTGAACCTTCCTTTAGACAGAGCAGATTGGAAACCCTCTTTTTGAGGAATTTGCATGTGGAGATTTCAAGCGATTTGGGGCCAACGGTAGAAAAGGAAGTATCCTCGTATAAAAACTAGAGAGAATCATTCTCAGAAACCACTTTGTGATGTGTGCAATCCACTCACAGAGTTTAACCTTTCTTTTCATAGAGCAGTTTGGAAACACTCTGTTTGTGAAGTCTGCAAGTGGATATTTGGACCTCTTGGAGGATTTCGTTGGAAGCGGGATTTCTTCATCTAATGCTAGAAGGAAGAATTCTCAGAAACTTCTTTGATTTGTGTGTGTTGAACTCACAGAGTTGAACCTTCCTTTAGACAGAGCAGATTGGAAACCCTCTTTTTGAGGAATTTTCATGTGGAGATTTCAAGCGTTTTGGAGCCATAGGTAGAAAAGGAAATCTCCTCGTATAAAAACTAGAGAGAATCATTCTCAGAAACCACTTTGTGATGTGTGCGTTCCACTCACAGAGTTTAACCTTTCTTTTCATAGAGCAGCTTGTAAACACTCTGTTTGTAAAGTCTGCAAGTGGATATTTGGACCTCTTTGTGGATTTCGTTGGAAGCGGGATTTCTTCATCTAATGCTACTCAGAAGATTTCTCAATAACTTCGTTGATTTGTGAGTGTTCAACTAACAGAGTTGAACCTTCCTTTAGACAGAGCAGATTGGAAACTCTCTTTTTGAGGAATTTGCATGTGGAGATTTCAAGCGTTTTTGGGCCATCGGTAGAAAAGGAAATATCCTCGTATAAAAACTAGAGAGAATCATCTCAGAAACCACTTTGTGATGTGTGCGATCCACTCACAGAGTTTAACCTTTCTTTTCATAGAGCAGTTTGGAAACACTCTGTGAAGTCTGCAAGTGGATATTTGGACCTCTTGGAGGATTTCGTTAGAAGCGGGATTTCTTCATCTAATGCTAGAAGGAAGAATTCTCAGAAACTTCTTTGATTTGTGTGTGTTCAACTCACAGAGTTGAACCTTCCTTTAGACAGAGCAGATTGGAAACCCTCTTTTTGAGGAATTTGCATGTGGAGATTTCAAGCGTTTTTGGGCCATCGGTAGAAAAGGAAATATCCTCGTATAAAAACTAGAGAGAATCATTCTCAGAAACCACTTTGTAATGTGTGCGATCCACTCACAGAGTTTAACCTTTCTTTTCATAGAGCAGTTTGGAAACACTCTGTTTGTGAAGTCTGCAAGTGGATATTTGGACCTCTTGGAGGATTTCGTTGGAAGCGGGATTTCTTCATCTAATGCTAGAAGGAAGAATTCTCAGAAACTTCTTTGATTTGTGTGCGTTCAACTCACAGAGTTGAACCTTCCTTTAGACAGAGCAGATTGGAAACCCTCTTTTTGAGGAATATGCATGTGGAGATTTCAAGCTTTTTGTGGCCAACGGTAGAAAAGGAAATATCCTAATATAAAAACTAGAGAGAATCATTTTCAGAAACTACTTTCTGATGTGTGTGTTCCACTCACAGAGTTCAACCTTTCTTTTCATAGAGCAGTTTGGAAACACTCTGGTTTTGAAGTCTGCAAGGGGATATTTGGACCTCTTTGAGGATTTCATTGGAAGCGGGATTTCTTCATCTAATGCTAGAAGGAAGAATTTTCAGAAACTTCTTTGATTTGCGTGTGTTCAACTCACAGAGTTGAACCTTCCTTTAGACAGAGCAGATTGGAAACCCTCTTTTTGAGGAATTTGCATGTGGAGATTTCAAGCGATTTGGGGCCTACGTTAGAAAAGGAAATATCCTCATAGAAAAACTAGAGAGAATCATTCTCAGAAACCACTTTGTGATGTGTGCGTTCCACTCACAGAGTTTAACCTTTCTTTTCATAGAGCAGTTTGGAAACACTCTGTTTGTAAAGTCTGCAAGTGGATATTTGTACCTCTTTGAGGATGTCGTTGGAAGTGGGGTTTCTTCATCTAATGCTACACAGAAGATTTCTCAGTAACTTCGTTGATTTCTGTGTGTTCAACTAACAGAGTTGAACCTTCCTTTAGACAGAGCAGATTGGAAACCCTCTTTTTGAGGAATTTGCATGTGGAGATTTCAAGCGATTTGGGGCCAACGGTAGAAAAGGACGTATCCTCGTATAAAAACTAGAGAGAATCATTCTCAGAAACCACTTTGTGATGTGTGCGATCCACTCACAGAGTTTAACCTTTCTTTTCATAGAGCAGTTTGGAAACACTCTGTTTGTGAAGTCTGCAAGTGGATATTTGGACCTCTTGGAGGATTTCGTTGGAAGCGGGATTTCTTCATCTAATGCTAGAAGGAAGAATTCTCAGAAACTTCTTTGATTTGTGTGTGTTGAACTCACAGAGTTGAACCTTCCTTTAGACAGAGCAGATTGGAAACCCTCTTTTTGAGGAATTTTCATGTGGAGATTTCAAGCGTTTTGGAGCCATCGGTAGAAAAGGAAATCTCCTCGTATAAAAACTAGAGAGAATCATTCTCAGAAACCACTTTGTGATGTGTGCGTTCCACTCACAGAGTTTAACCTTTCTTTTCATAGAGCAGCTTGTAAACACTCTGTTTGTAAAGTCTGCAAGTGGATATTTGGACCTCTTTGTGGATTTCGTTGGAAGCGGGATTTCTTCATCTAATGCTACACAGAAGATTTCTCAATAACTTCGTTGATTTGTGAGTGTTCAACTAACAGAGTTGAACCTTCCTTTAGACAGAGCAGATTGGAAACTCTCTTTTTGAGGAATTTGCATGTGGAGATTTCAAGCGTTTTTGGGCCATCGGTAGAAAAGGAAATATCCTCGTATAAAAACTAGAGAGAATCATCTCAGAAACCACTTTGTGATGTGTGCGATCCACTCACAGAGTTTAACCTTTCTTTTCATAGAGCAGTTTGGAAACACTCTGTTTGTGAAGTCTGCAAGTGGATATTTGGACCTCTTGGAGGATTTCGTTAGAAGCGGGATTTCTTCATCTAATGCTAGAAGGAAGAATTCTCAGAAACTTCTTTGATTTGTGTGTGTTCAACTCACAGAGTTGAACCTTCCTTTAGACAGAGCAGATTGGAAACCCTCTTTTTGAGGAATTTGCATGTGGAGATTTCAAGCGTTTTTGGGCCATCGGTAGAAAAGGAAATATCCTCGTATAAAAACTAGAGAGAATCATTCTCAGAAACCACTTTGTTATGTGTGCGATCCACTCACAGAGTTTAACCTTTCTTTTCATAGAGCAGTTTGGAAACACTCTGTTTGTGAAGTCTGCAAGTGGATATTTGGACCTCTTGGAGGATTTCGTTGGAAGCGGGATTTCTTCATCTAATGCTAGAAGGAAGAATTCTCAGAAACTTCTTTGATTTGTGTGCGTTCAACTCACAGAGTTGAACCTTCCTTTAGACAGAGCAGATTGGAAACCCTCTTTTTGAGGAATATGCATGTGGAGATTTCAAGCTTTTTGTGGCCAACGGTAGAAAAGGAAATATCCTAATATAAAAACTAGAGAGAATCATTTTCAGAAACTACTTTCTGATGTGTGTGTTCCACTCACAGAGTTCAACCTTTCTTTTCATAGAGCAGTTTGGAAACACTCTGGTTTTGAAGTCTGCAAGGGGATATTTGGACCTCTTTGAGGATTTCATTGGAAGCGGGATTTCTTCATCTAATGCTAGAAGGAAGAATTTTCAGAAACTTCTTTGATTTGCGTGTGTTCAACTCACAGAGTTGAACCTTCCTTTAGACAGAGCAGATTGGAAACCCTCTTTTTGAGGAATTTGCATGTGGAGATTTCAAGCGATTTGGGGCCTACGATAGAAAAGGAAATATCCTCATAGAAAAACTAGAGAGAATCATTCTCAGAAACCACTTTGTGATGTGTGCGTTCCACTCACAGAGTTTAACCTTTCTTTTCATAGAGCAGTTTGGAAACACTCTGTTTGTAAAGTCTGCAAGTGGATATTTGTACCTCTTTGAGGATGTCGTTGGAAGTGGGGTTTCTTCATCTAATGCTACACAGAAGATTTCTCAGTAACTTCGTTGATTTCTGTGTGTTCAACTAACAGAGTTGAACCTTCCTTTAGACAGAGCAGATTGGAAACCCTCTTTTTGAGGAATTTGCATGTGGAGATTTCAAGCGATTTGGGGCCAACGGTAGAAAAGGAAGTATCCTCGTATAAAAACTAGAGAGAATCATTCTCAGAAACCACTTTGTGTTGTGTGCGATCCACTCACAGAGTTTAACCTTTCTTTTCATAGAGCAGTTTGGAAACACTGTGTTTGTGAAGTCTGCAAGTGGATATTTGGACCTCTTGGAGGATTTCGTTGGAAGCGGGATTTCTTCATCTAATGCTTGAAGGAAGAATTCTCAGAAACTTCTTTGATTTGTGTGTGTTGAACTCACAGAGTTGAACCTTCCTTTAGACAGAGCAGATTGGAAACCCTCTTTTTGAGGAATTTTCATGTGGAGATTTCAAGCGTTTTGGAGCCATCGGTAGAAAAGGAAATCTCCTCGTATAAAAACTAGAGAGAATCATTCTCAGAAACCACTTTGTGATGTGTGCGTTCCACTCACAGAGTTTAACCTTTCTTTTCATAGAGCAGCTTGTAAACACTCTGTTTGTAAAGCCTGCAAGTGGATATTTGGACCTCTTTGTGGATTTCGTTGGAAGCGGGATTTCTTCATCTAATGCTACACAGAAGATTTCTCAATAACTTCGTTGATTTGTGAGTGTTCAACTAACAGAGTTGAACCTTCCTTTAGACAGAGCAGATTGGAAACTCTCTTTTTGAGGAATTTGCATGTGGAGATTTCAAGCGTTTTTGGGCCATCGGTAGAAAAGGAAATATCCTCGTATAAAAACTAGAGAGAATCATCTCAGAAACCACTTTGTAATGTGTGCGATCCACTCACAGAGTTTAACCTTTCTTTTCATAGAGCAGTTTGGAAACACTCTGTTTGTGAAGTCTGCAAGTGGATATTTGGACCTCTTGGAGGATTTCGTTAGAAGCGGGATTTCTTCATCTAATGCTAGAAGGAAGAATTCTCAGAAACTTCTTTGATTTGTGTGTGTTCAACTCACAGAGTTGAACCTTCCTTTAGACAGAGCAGATTGGAAACCCTCTTTTTGAGGAATTTGCATGTGGAGATTTCAAGCGTTTTGGGGCCATCGGTAGAAAAGGAAATATCCTCGTATAAAAACTAGAGAGAATCATTCTCAGAAACCACTTTGTGATGTGTGCATTCCACTCACAGAGTTTAACCTTTCTTTTCATAGAGCAGTTTGTAAACACTCTGTTTTTAAAGTCTGCAAGTGGATATTTGGACCTCTTTGTGGATTTCGTTGGAAGCGGTATTTCATCATCTAATGCTACACAGAAGATTTCTCAGTAACTTCGTTGATTTCTGTGTGTTAAACTAACAGAGTTGAACCTTCCTTTAGACAGAGCAGATTGGAAACACTCTTTTTGAGGAATATGCATGTGGAGATTTCAAGCATTTTGTGGCCAACGGTAGAAAAGGAAACATCCTCGTATAAAAACTGGAGAGAATCATTTTCAGAAACGACTTTGTGATGTGTGTGTTCCACTCACAGAGTTTAACCTTTCTTTTCATAGAGCAGATTGGAAACACTCTGGTTTTGAAGTCTGCAAGGGGATATTTGGACCTCTTTCAGTATTTCATTGGAAGCGGGATTTCTTCATCTAATGCTAGAAGGAAGAATTTTCAGAAACTTCTTTGATTTGCGTGTGTTCAACTCACAGAGTTGAACCTTCCTTTAGACAGAGCAGATTGGAAACCCTCTTTTTGAGGAATTTGCATGTGGAGATTTCAAGCGTTTTGGGGCCAACGTTAGAAAAGGAAATATCCTCATAGAAAAACTAGAGAGAATCATTCTCAGAAACCTCTTTGTTATGTGTGCGTTCCACTCACAGAGTTTAACCTTTCTTTTCATAGAGCAGTTTGGAAACACTCTGTTTGTAACGTCTGCAAGAGGATATTTGTACCTCTTTGAGGATTTCGTTGGAAGTGGGGTTTCTTCATCTAATGCTACACAGAAGATTTCTCAGTAACTTCGTTGATTTCTGTGTGTTCAACTAACAGAGTTGAACCTTCCTTTAGACAGAGCAGATTGGAAACCCTCTTTTTGAGGAATTTGCATGTGGAGATTTCAAGGGTTTTTGGGCCATCG
This sequence comes from Gorilla gorilla gorilla, assembly GCF_029281585.2. NCBI lineage: Eukaryota > Metazoa > Chordata > Mammalia > Primates > Hominidae > Gorilla > Gorilla gorilla. Next base: position 78,525,217 of record NC_073232.2, on the reverse strand, counting down.
GTAGGAAAGGAAATATCCTCGTATAAAAACTAGAGGGAATCATTCTCAGAAACCACTTTGTGATGTGTGCGATCCACTCACAGAGTTTAACCTTTCTTTTCATAGAGCCGTTTGGAAACACTCTGTTTGTGAAGTCTGCAAGTGGATATTTGGACCTCTTGGAGGATTTCGTTGGAAGCGGGATTTCTTCATCTAATGCTAGAAGGAAGAATTCTCAGAAACTTCTTTGATTTGTGTGTGTTCAACTCACAGAGTTGAACCTTCCTTTAGACAGAGCAGATTGGAAACCCTCTTTTTGAGGAATTTGCATGTGGAGATTTCAAGCGTTTTGGGGCCATCGGTAGAAAAGGAAATATCCTCGTATAAAAACAAGAGAGAATCATTCTCAGAAACCACTTTGTGATGTGTGCATTCCACTCACAGAGTTTAACCTTTCTTTTCATAGAGCAGTTTGTAAACACTCTGTTTGTAAAGTCTGCAAGTGGATATATGGACTTCTTTGTGGATTTCGTTGGAAGCGGGATTTCTTCATCTAATGCTACACAGAAGATTTCTCAGTAACTTCGTTGATTTGTGTGTGTTCAACTCACAGAGTTGAACCTTCCTTTAGACAGAGCAGATTGGAAACCCTCTTTTTGAGGAATATGCATGTGGAGATTTCAAGCACTTTGGCGCCAACGGTAGAAAAGGAAATCTCCTCGTATAAAAACAAGAGAGAATCATTCTCAGACACTACTTTGTGATGTGTGCGTTCCACTCACAGAGTTTAACCTTTCTTTTCATAGAGCAGTTTGGAAACACTCTGTTTGTAAAGTCTGCAAGTGGATATTTGTACCTCTTTGAGGATGTCGTTGGAAGTGGGGTTTCTTCATCTAATGCTACACAGAAGATTTCTCAGTAACTTCGTTGATTTCTGTGTGTTCAACTAACAGAGTTGAACCTTCCTTTAGACAGAGCAGATTGGAAACCCTCTTTTTGAGGAATTTGCATGTGGAGATTTCAAGCGATTTGGGGCCAACGGTAGAAAAGGAAATATCCTCGTATAAAAACTAGAGAGAATCATTCTCAGAAACCACTTTGTGATGTGTGCGATCCACTCACAGAGTTTAACCTTTCTTTTCATAGAGCAGTTTGGAAACACTCTGTTTGTGAAGTCTGCAAGTGGATATTTGGACCTCTTGGAGGATTTCGTTGGAAGCGGGATTTCTTCATCTAATGCTAGAAGGAAGAATTCTCAGAAACTTCTTTGATTTGTGTGTGTTGAACTCACAGAGTTGAACCTTCCTTTAGACAGAGCAGATTGGAAACCCTCTTTTTGAGGAATTTGCATGTGGAGATTTCAAGCGTTTTGGAGCCATCGGTAGAAAAGGAAATCTCCTCGTATAAAAACTAGAGAGAATCATTCTCAGAAACCACTTTGTGATGTGTGCGTTCCACTCACAGTGTTTAACCTTTCTTTTCATAGAGCAGCTTGTAAACACTCTGTTTGTAAAGTCTGCAAGTGGATATTTGGACCTCTTTGTGGATTTCGTTGGAAGCGGGATTTCTTCATCTAATGCTACACAGAAGATTTCTCAATAACTTCGTTGATTTGTGAGTGTTCAACTAACAGAGTTGAACCTTCCTTTAGACAGAGCAGATTGGAAACTCTCTTTTTGAGGAATTTGCATGTGGAGATTTCAAGCGTTTTTGGGCCATCGGTAGAAAAGGAAATATCCTCGTATAAAAACTAGAGAGAATCATCTCAGAAACCACTTTGTGATGTGTGCGATCCACTCACAGAGTTTAACCTTTCTTTTCATAGAGCAGTTTGGAAACACTCTGTGAAGTCTGCAAGTGGATATTTGGACCTCTTGGAGGATTTCGTTAGAAGCGGGATTTCTTCATCTAATGCTAGAAGGAAGAATTCTCAGAAACTTCTTTGATTTGTGTGTGTTCAACTCACAGAGTTGAACCTTCCTTTAGACAGAGCAGATTGGAAACCCTCTTTTTGAGGAATTTGCATGTGGAGATTTCAAGCGTTTTTGGGCCATCGGTAGAAAAGGAAATATCCTCGTATAAAAACTAGAGAGAATCATTCTCAGAAACCACTTTGTAATGTGTGCGATCCACTCACAGAGTTTAACCTTTCTTTTCATAGAGCAGTTTGGAAACACTCTGTTTGTGAAGTCTGCAAGTGGATATTTGGACCTCTTGGAGGATTTCGTTGGAAGCGGGATTTCTTCATCTAATGCTAGAAGGAAGAATTCTCAGAAACTTCTTTGATTTGTGTGCGTTCAACTCACAGAGTTGAACCTTCCTTTAGACAGAGCAGATTGGAAACCCTCTTTTTGAGGAATATGCATGTGGAGATTTCAAGCTTTTTGTGGCCAACGGTAGAGAAGGAAATATCCTAATATAAAAACTAGAGAGAATCATTTTCAGAAACTACTTTCTGATGTGTGTGTTCCACTCACAGAGTTCAACCTTTCTTTTCATAGAGCAGTTTGGAAACACTCTGGTTTTGAAGTCTGCAAGGGGATATTTGGACCTCTTTGAGGATTTCATTGGAAGCGGGATTTCTTCATCTAATGCTAGAAGGAAGAATTTTCAGAAACTTCTTTGATTTGCGTGTGTTCAACTCACAGAGTTGAACCTTCCTTTAGACAGAGCAGATTGGAAACCCTCTTTTTGAGGAATTTGCATGTGGAGATTTCAAGCGATTTGGGGCCTACGTTAGAAAAGGAAATATCCTCATAGAAAAACTAGAGAGAATCATTCTCAGAAACCACTTTGTGATGTGTGCGTTCCACTCACAGAGTTTAACCTTTCTTTTCATAGAGCAGTTTGGAAACACTCTGTTTGTAAAGTCTGCAAGTGGATATTTGTACCTCTTTGAGGATGTCGTTGGAAGTGGGGTTTCTTCATCTAATGCTACACAGAAGATTTCTCAGTAACTTCGTTGATTTCTGTGTGTTCAACTAACAGAGTTGAACCTTCCTTTAGACAGAGCACATTGGAAACCCTCTTTTTGAGGAATTTGCATGTGGAGATTTCAAGGGTTTTTGGGCCATCGGTAGGAAAGGAAATATCCTCGTATAAAAACTAGAGGGAATCATTCTCAGAAACCACTTTGTGATGTGTGCGATCCACTCACAGAGTTTAACCTTTCTTTTCATAGAGCCGTTTGGAAACACTCTGTTTGTGAAGTCTGCAAGTGGATATTTGGACCTCTTGGAGGATTTCGTTGGAAGCGGGATTTCTTCATCTAATGCTAGAAGGAAGAATTCTCAGAAACTTCTTTGATTTGTGTGTGTTCAACTCACAGAGTTGAACCTTCCTTTAGACAGAGCAGATTGGAAACCCTCTTTTTGAGGAATTTGCATGTGGAGATTTCAAGCGTTTTGGGGCCATCGGTAGAAAAGGAAATATCCTCGTATAAAAACAAGAGAGAATCATTCTCAGAAACCACTTTGTGATGTGTGCATTCCACTCACAGAGTTTAACCTTTCTTTTCATAGAGCAGTTTGTAAACACTCTGTTTGTAAAGTCTGCAAGTGGATATATGGACTTCTTTGTGGATTTCGTTGGAAGCGGGATTTCTTCATCTAATGCTACACAGAAGATTTCTCAGTAACTTCGTTGATTTGTGTGTGTTCAACTCACAGAGTTGAACCTTCCTTTAGACAGAGCAGATTGGAAACCCTCTTTTTGAGGAATATGCATGTGGAGATTTCAAGCACTTTGGCGCCAACGGTAGAAAAGGAAATCTCCTCGTATAAAAACAAGAGAGAATCATTCTCAGACACTACTTTGTGATGTGTGCGTTCCACTCACAGAGTTTAACCTTTCTTTTCATAGAGCAGTTTGGAAACACTCTGTTTGTAAAGTCTGCAAGTGGATATTTGTACCTCTTTGAGGATGTCGTTGGAAGTGGGGTTTCTTCATCTAATGCTACACAGAAGATTTCTCAGTAACTTCGTTGATTTCTGTGTGTTCAACTAACAGAGTTGAACCTTCCTTTAGACAGAGCAGATTGGAAACCCTCTTTTTGAGGAATTTGCATGTGGAGATTTCAAGCGATTTGGGGCCAACGGTAGAAAAGGAAATATCCTCGTATAAAAACTAGAGAGAATCATTCTCAGAAACCACTTTGTGATGTGTGCGATCCACTCACAGAGTTTAACCTTTCTTTTCATAGAGCAGTTTGGAAACACTCTGTTTGTGAAGTCTGCAAGTGGATATTTGGACCTCTTGGAGGATTTCGTTGGAAGCGGGATTTCTTCATCTAATGCTAGAAGGAAGAATTCTCAGAAACTTCTTTGATTTGTGTGTGTTGAACTCACAGAGTTGAACCTTCCTTTAGACAGAGCAGATTGGAAACCCTCTTTTTGAGGAATTTGCATGTGGAGATTTCAAGCGTTTTGGAGCCATCGGTAGAAAAGGAAATCTCCTCGTATAAAAACTAGAGAGAATCATTCTCAGAAACCACTTTGTGATGTGTGCGTTCCACTCACAGTGTTTAACCTTTCTTTTCATAGAGCAGCTTGTAAACACTCTGTTTGTAAAGTCTGCAAGTGGATATTTGGACCTCTTTGTGGATTTCGTTGGAAGCGGGATTTCTTCATCTAATGCTACACAGAAGATTTCTCAATAACTTCGTTGATTTGTGAGTGTTCAACTAACAGAGTTGAACCTTCCTTTAGACAGAGCAGATTGGAAACTCTCTTTTTGAGGAATTTGCATGTGGAGATTTCAAGCGTTTTTGGGCCATCGGTAGAAAAGGAAATATCCTCGTATAAAAACTAGAGAGAATCATCTCAGAAACCACTTTGTGATGTGTGCGATCCACTCACAGAGTTTAACCTTTCTTTTCATAGAGCAGTTTGGAAACACTCTGTGAAGTCTGCAAGTGGATATTTGGACCTCTTGGAGGATTTCGTTAGAAGCGGGATTTCTTCATCTAATGCTAGAAGGAAGAATTCTCAGAAACTTCTTTGATTTGTGTGTGTTCAACTCACAGAGTTGAACCTTCCTTTAGACAGAGCAGATTGGAAACCCTCTTTTTGAGGAATTTGCATGTGGAGATTTCAAGCGTTTTTGGGCCATCGGTAGAAAAGGAAATATCCTCGTATAAAAACTAGAGAGAATCATTCTCAGAAACCACTTTGTAATGTGTGCGATCCACTCACAGAGTTTAACCTTTCTTTTCATAGAGCAGTTTGGAAACACTCTGTTTGTGAAGTCTGCAAGTGGATATTTGGACCTCTTGGAGGATTTCGTTGGAAGCGGGATTTCTTCATCTAATGCTAGAAGGAAGAATTCTCAGAAACTTCTTTGATTTGTGTGCGTTCAACTCACAGAGTTGAACCTTCCTTTAGACAGAGCAGATTGGAAACCCTCTTTTTGAGGAATATGCATGTGGAGATTTCAAGCTTTTTGTGGCCAACGGTAGAGAAGGAAATATCCTAATATAAAAACTAGAGAGAATCATTTTCAGAAACTACTTTCTGATGTGTGTGTTCCACTCACAGAGTTCAACCTTTCTTTTCATAGAGCAGTTTGGAAACACTCTGGTTTTGAAGTCTGCAAGGGGATATTTGGACCTCTTTGAGGATTTCATTGGAAGCGGGATTTCTTCATCTAATGCTAGAAGGAAGAATTTTCAGAAACTTCTTTGATTTGCGTGTGTTCAACTCACAGAGTTGAACCTTCCTTTAGACAGAGCAGATTGGAAACCCTCTTTTTGAGGAATTTGCATGTGGAGATTTCAAGCGATTTGGGGCCTACGTTAGAAAAGGAAATATCCTCATAGAAAAACTAGAGAGAATCATTCTCAGAAACCACTTTGTGATGTGTGCGTTCCACTCACAGAGTTTAACCTTTCTTTTCATAGAGCAGTTTGGAAACACTCTGTTTGTAAAGTCTGCAAGTGGATATTTGTACCTCTTTGAGGATGTCGTTGGAAGTGGGGTTTCTTCATCTAATGCTACACAGAAGATTTCTCAGTAACTTCGTTGATTTCTGTGTGTTCAACTAACAGAGTTGAACCTTCCTTTAGACAGAGCAGATTGGAAACCCTCTTTTTGAGGAATTTGCATGTGGAGATTTCAAGCGATTTGGGGCCAACGGTAGAAAAGGAAGTATCCTCGTATAAAAACTAGAGAGAATCATTCTCAGAAACCACTTTGTGATGTGTGCGATCCACTCACAGAGTTTAACCTTTCTTTTCATAGAGCAGTTTGGAAACACTCTGTTTGTGAAGTCTGCAAGTGGATATTTGGACCTCTTGGAGGATTTCGTTGGAAGCGGGATTTCTTCATCTAATGCTAGAAGGAAGAATTCTCAGAAACTTCTTTGATTTGTGTGTGTTGAACTCACAGAGTTGAACCTTCCTTTAGACAGAGCAGATTGGAAACCCTCTTTTTGAGGAATTTTCATGTGGAGATTTCAAGCGTTTTGGAGCCATCGGTAGAAAAGGAAATCTCCTCGTATAAAAACTAGAGAGAATCATTCTCAGAAACCACTTTGTGATGTGTGCGTTCCACTCACAGAGTTTAACCTTTCTTTTCATAGAGCAGCTTGTAAACACTCTGTTTGTAAAGTCTGCAAGTGGATATTTGGACCTCTTTGCGGATTTCGTTGGAAGCGGGATTTCTTCATCTAATGCTACACAGAAGATTTCTCAATAACTTCGTTGATTTGTGAGTGTTCAACTAACAGAGTTGAACCTTCCTTTAGACAGAGCAGATTGGAAACTCTCTTTTTGAGGAATTTGCATGTGGAGATTTCAAGCGTTTTTGGGCCATCGGTAGAAAAGGAAATATCCTCGTATAAAAACTAGAGAGAATCATCTCAGAAACCACTTTGTGATGTGTGCGATCCACTCACAGAGTTTAACCTTTCTTTTCATAGAGCAGTTTGGAAACACTCTGTTTGTGAAGTCTGCAAGTGGATATTTGGACCTCTTGGAGGATTTCGTTAGAAGCGGGATTTCTTCATCTAATGCTAGAAGGAAGAATTCTCAGAAACTTCTTTGATTTGTGTGTGTTCAACTCACAGAGTTGAACCTTCCTTTAGACAGAGCAGATTGGAAACCCTCTTTTTGTGGAATTTGCATGTGGAGATTTCAAGCGTTTTTGGGCCATCGGTAGAAAAGGAAATATCCTCGTATAAAAACTAGAGAGAATCATTCTCAGAAACCACTTTGTAATGTGTGCGATCCACTCACAGAGTTTAACCTTTCTTTTCATAGAGCAGTTTGGAAACACTCTGTTTGTGAAGTCTGCAAGTGGATATTTGGACCTCTTGGAGGATTTCGTTGGAAGCGGGATTTCTTCATCTAATGCTAGAAGGAAGAATTCTCAGAAACTTCTTTGATTTGTGTGCGTTCAACTCACAGAGTTGAACCTTCCTTTAGACAGAGCAGATTGGAAACCCTCTTTTTGAGGAATATGCATGTGGAGATTTCAAGCTTTTTGTGGCCAACGGTAGAAAAGGAAATATCCTAATATAAAAACTAGAGAGAATCATTTTCAGAAACTACTTTCTGATGTGTGTGTTCCACTCACAGAGTTCAACCTTTCTTTTCATAGAGCAGTTTGGAAACACTCTGGTTTTGAAGTCTGCAAGGGGATATTTGGACCTCTTTGAGGATTTCATTGGAAGCGGGATTTCTTCATCTAATGCTAGAAGGAAGAATTTTCAGAAACTTCTTTGATTTGCGTGTGTTCAACTCACAGAGTTGAACCTTCCTTTAGACAGAGCAGATTGGAAACCCTCTTTTTGAGGAATTTGCATGTGGAGATTTCAAGCGATTTGGGGCCTACGTTAGAAAAGGAAATATCCTCATAGAAAAACTAGAGAGAATCATTCTCAGAAACCACTTTGTGATGTGTGCGTTCCACTCACAGAGTTTAACCTTTCTTTTCATAGAGCAGTTTGGAAACACTCTGTTTGTAAAGTCTGCAAGTGGATATTTGTACCTCTTTGAGGATGTCGTTGGAAGTGGGGTTTCTTCATCTAATGCTACACAGAAGATTTCTCAGTAACTTCGTTGATTTCTGTGTGTTCAACTAACAGAGTTGAACCTTCCTTTAGACAGAGCAGATTGGAAACCCTCTTTTTGAGGAATTTGCATGTGGAGATTTCAAGCGATTTGGGGCCAACGGTAGAAAAGGAAGTATCCTCGTATAAAAACTAGAGAGAATCATTCTCAGAAACCACTTTGTGATGTGTGCGATCCACTCACAGAGTTTAACCTTTCTTTTCATAGAGCAGTTTGGAAACACTCTGTTTGTGAAGTCTGCAAGTGGATATTTGGACCTCTTGGAGGATTTCGTTGGAAGCGGGATTTCTTCATCTAATGCTAGAAGGAAGAATTCTCAGAAACTTCTTTGATTTGTGTGCGTTCAACTCACAGAGTTGAACCTTCCTTTAGACCGAGCAGATTGGAAACCCTCTTTTTGAGGAATATGCATGTGGAGATTTCAAGCTTTTTGTGGCCAACGGTAGAAAAGGAAATATCCTAATATAAAAACTAGAGAGAATCATTTTCAGAAACTACTTTCTGATGTGTGTGTTCCACTCACAGAGTTCAACCTTTCTTTTCATAGAGCAGTTTGGAAACACTCTGGTTTTGAAGTCTGCAAGGGGATATTTGGACCTCTTTGAGGATTTCATTGGAAGCGGGATTTCTTCATCTAATGCTAGAAGGAAGAATTTTCAGAAACTTCTTTGATTTGCGTGTGTTCAACTCACAGAGTTGAACCTTCCTTTAGACAGAGCAGGTTGGAAACCCTCTTTTTGAGGAATTTGCATGTGGAGATTTCAAGCGATTTGGGGCCTACGTTAGAAAAGGAAATATCCTCATAGAAAAACTAGAGAGAATCATTCTCAGAAACCACTTTGTGATGTGTGCGTTCCACTCACAGAGTTTAACCTTTCTTTTCATAGAGCAGTTTGGAAACACTCTGTTTGTAAAGTCTGCAAGTGGATATTTGTACCTCTTTGAGGATGTCGTTGGAAGTGGGGTTTCTTCATCTAATGCTACACAGAAGATTTCTCAGTAACTTCGTTGATTTCTGTGTGTTCAACTAACAGAGTTGAACCTTCCTTTAGACAGAGCAGATTGGAAACCCTCTTTTTGAGGAATTTGCATGTGGAGATTTCAAGCGATTTGGGGCCAACGGTAGAAAAGGAAGTATCCTCGTATAAAAACTAGAGAGAATCATTCTCAGAAACCACTTTGTGATGTGTGCGATCCACTCACAGAGTTTAACCTTTCTTTTCATAGAGCAGTTTGGAAACACTCTGTTTGTGAAGTCTGCAAGTGGATATTTGGACCTCTTGGAGGATTTCGTTGGAAGCGGGATTTCTTCATCTAATGCTAGAAGGAAGAATTCTCAGAAACTTCTTTGATTTGTGTGTGTTGAACTCACAGAGTTGAACCTTCCTTTAGACAGAGCAGATTGGAAACCCTCTTTTTGAGGAATTTTCATGTGGAGATTTCAAGCGTTTTGGAGCCATCGGTAGAAAAGGAAATCTCCTCGTATAAAAACTAGAGAGAATCATTCTCAGAAACCACTTTGTGATGTGTGCGTTCCACTCACAGAGTTTAACCTTTCTTTTCATAGAGCAGCTTGTAAACACTCTGTTTGTAAAGTCTGCAAGTGGATATTTGGACCTCTTTGTGGATTTCGTTGGAAGCGGGATTTCTTCATCTAATGCTACACAGAAGATTTCTCAATAACTTCGTTGATTTGTGAGTGTTCAACTAACAGAGTTGAACCTTCCTTTAGACAGAGCAGATTGGAAACTCTCTTTTTGAGGAATTTGCATGTGGAGATTTCAAGCGTTTTTGGGCCATCGGTAGAAAAGGAAATATCCTCGTATAAAAACTAGAGAGAATCATCTCAGAAACCACTTTGTGATGTGTGCGATCCACTCACAGAGTTTAACCTTTCTTTTCATAGAGCAGTTTGGAAACACTCTGTTTGTGAAGTCTGCAAGTGGATATTTGGACCTCTTGGAGGATTTCGTTAGAAGCGGGATTTCTTCATCTAATGCTAGAAGGAAGAATTCTCAGAAACTTCTTTGATTTGTGTGTGTTCAACTCACAGAGTTGAACCTTCCTTTAGACAGAGCAGATTGGAAACCCTCTTTTTGTGGAATTTGCGTGTGGAGATTTCAAGCGTTTTTGGGCCATCGGTAGAAAAGGAAATATCCTCGTATAAAAACTAGAGAGAATCATTCTCAGAAACCACTTTGTAATGTGTGCGATCCACTCACAGAGTTTAACCTTTCTTTTCATAGAGCAGTTTGGAAACACTCTGTTTGTGAAGTCTGCAAGTGGATATTTGGACCTCTTGGAGGATTTCGTTGGAAGCGGGATTTCTTCATCTAATGCTAGAAGGAAGAATTCTCAGAAACTTCTTTGATTTGTGTGCGTTCAACTCACAGAGTTGAACCTTCCTTTAGACAGAGCAGATTGGAAACCCTCTTTTTGAGGAATATGCATGTGGAGATTTCAAGCTTTTTGTGGCCAACGGTAGAAAAGGAAATATCCTAATATAAAAACTAGAGAGAATCATTTTCAGAAACTACTTTCTGATGTGTGTGTTCCACTCACAGAGTTCAACCTTTCTTTTCATAGAGCAGTTTGGAAACACTCTGGTTTTGAAGTCTGCAAGGGGATATTTGGACCTCTTTGAGGATTTCATTGGAAGCGGGATTTCTTCATCTAATGCTAGAAGGAAGAATTTTCAGAAACTTCTTTGATTTGCGTGTGTTCAACTCACAGAGTTGAACCTTCCTTTAGACAGAGCAGATTGGAAACCCTCTTTTTGAGGAATTTGCATTTGGAGATTTCAAGCGATTTGGGGCCTACGATAGAAAAGGAAATATCCTCATAGAAAAACTAGAGAGAATCATTCTCAGAAACCACTTTGTGATGTGTGCGTTCCACTCACAGAGTTTAACCTTTCTTTTCATAGAGCAGTTTGGAAACACTCTGTTTGTAAAGTCTGCAAGTGGATATTTGTACCTCTTTGAGGATGTCGTTGGAAGTGGGGTTTCTTCATCTAATGCTACACAGAAGATTTCTCAGTAACTTCGTTGATTTCTGTGTGTTCAACTAACAGAGTTGAACCTTCCTTTAGACAGAGCAGATTGGAAACCCTCTTTTTGAGGAATTTGCATGTGGAGATTTCAAGCGTTTTGGGGCCATCGGTAGAAAAGGAAATATCCTCGTATAAAAACTAGAGAGAATCATTCTCAGAAACCTCTTTGTTATGTGTGCGTTCCACTCACAGAGTTTAACCTTTCTTTTCATAGAGCAGTTTGGAAACACTCTGTTTGTAACGTCTGCAAGAGGATATTTGTACCTCTTTGAGGATTTCGTTGGAAGTGGGGTTTCTTCATCTAATGCTACACAGAAGATTTCTCAGTAACTTCGTTGATTTCTGTGTGTTCAACTAACAGAGTTGAACCTTCCTTTAGACAGAGCAGATTGGAAACCCTCTTTTTGAGGAATTTGCATGTGGAGATTTCAAGGGTTTTTGGGCCATCGGTAGGAAAGGAAATATCCTCGTATAAAAACTAGAGGGAATCATTCTCAGAAACCACTTTGTGATGTGTGCGATCCACTCACAGAGTTTAACCTTTCTTTTCATAGAGCCGTTTGGAAACACTCTGTTTGTGAAGTCTGCAAGTGGATATTTGGACCTCTTGGAGGATTTCGTTGGAAGCGGGATTTCTTCATCTAATGCTAGAAGGAAGAATTCTCAGAAACTTCTTTGATTTGTGTGTGTTCAACTCACAGAGTTGAACCTTCCTTTAGACAGAGCAGATTGGAAACCCTCTTTTTGAGGAATTTGCATGTGGAGATTTCAAGCGTTTTGGGGCCATCGGTAGAAAAGGAAATATCCTCGTATAAAAACAAGAGAGAATCATTCTCAGAAACCACTTTGTGATGTGTGCATTCCACTCACAGAGTTTAACCTTTCTTTTCATAGAGCAGTTTGTAAACACTCTGTTTGTAAAGTCTGCAAGTGGATATATGGACTTCTTTGTGGATTTCGTTGGAAGCGGGATTTCTTCCTCTAATGCTACACAGAAGATTTCTCAGTAACTTCGTTGATTTGTGTGTGTTCAACTCACAGAGTTGAACCTTCCTTTAGACAGAGCAGATTGGAAACCCTCTTTTTGAGGAATATGCATGTGGAGATTTCAAGCACTTTGGCACCAACGGTAGAAAAGGAAATCTCCTCGTATAAAAACAAGAGAGAATCATTCTCAGACACTACTTTGTGATGTGTGCGTTCCACTCACAGAGTTTAACCTTTCTTTTCATAGAGCAGTTTGGAAACACTCTGTTTGTAAAGTCTGCAAGTGGATATTTGTACCTCTTTGAGGATGTCGTTGGAAGTGGGGTTTCTTCATCTAATGCTACACAGAAGATTTCTCAGTAACTTCGTTGATTTCTGTGTGTTCAACTAACAGAGTTGAACCTTCCTTTAGACAGAGCAGATTGGAAACCCTCTTTTTGAGGAATTTGCATGTGGAGATTTCAAGCGATTTGGGGCCAACGGTAGAAAAGGAAATATCCTCGTATAAAAACTAGAGAGAATCATTCTCAGAAACCACTTTGTGATGTGTGCGATCCACTCACAGAGTTTAACCTTTCTTTTCATAGAGCAGTTTGGAAACACTCTGTTTGTGAAGTCTGCAAGTGGATATTTGGACCTCTTGGAGGATTTCGTTGGAAGCGGGATTTCTTCATCTAATGCTAGAAGGAAGAATTCTCAGAAACTTCTTTGATTTGTGTGTGTTGAACTCACAGAGTTGAACCTTCCTTTAGACAGAGCAGATTGGAAACCCTCTTTTTGAGGAATTTGCATGTGGAGATTTCAAGCGTTTTGGAGCCATCGGTAGAAAAGGAAATCTCCTCGTATAAAAACTAGAGAGAATCATTCTCAGAAACCACTTTGTGATGTGTGCGTTCCACTCACAGTGTTTAACCTTTCTTTTCATAGAGCAGCTTGTAAACACTCTGTTTGTAAAGTCTGCAAGTGGATATTTGGACCTCTTTGTGGATTTCGTTGGAAGCGGGATTTCTTCATCTAATGCTACACAGAAGATTTCTCAATAACTTCGTTGATTTGTGAGTGTTCAACTAACAGAGTTGAACCTTCCTTTAGACAGAGCAGATTGGAAACCCTTTTTTTGAGGAATTTGCATGTGGAGATTTCAAGCGTTTTTGGGCCATCGGTAGAAAAGGAAATATCCTCGTATAAAAACTAGAGAGAATCATTCTCAGAAACCACTTTGTTATGCGTGCGATCCACTCACAGAGTTTAACCTTTCTTTTCATAGAGCAGTTTGGAAACACTCTGTTTGTGAAGTCTGCAAGTGGATATTTGGACCTCTTTGAGGATTTCATTGGAAGCGGGATTTCTTCATCTAATGCTAGAAGGAAGAATTCTCAGAAACTTCTTTGATTTGTGTGCGTTCAACTCACAGAGTTGAACCTTCCTTTAGACAGAGCAGATTGGAAACCCTCTTTTTGAGGAATATGCATGTGGAGATTTCAAGCTTTTTGTGGCCAACGGTAGAAAAGGAAATATCCTAATATAAAAACTAGAGAGAATCATTTTCAGAAACTACTTTCTGATGTGTGTGTTCCACTCACAGAGTTCAACCTTTCTTTTCATAGAGCAGTTTGGAAACACTCTGGTTTTGAAGTCTGCAAGGGGATATTTGGACCTCTTTGAGGATTTCATTGGAAGCGGGATTTCTTCATCTAATGCTAGAAGGAAGAATTTTCAGAAACTTCTTTGATTTGCGTGTGTTCAACTCACAGAGTTGAACCTTCCTTTAGACAGAGCAGATTGGAAACCCTCTTTTTGAGGAATTTGCATGTGGAGATTTCAAGCGATTTGGGGCCTACGTTAGAAAAGGAAATATCCTCATAGAAAAACTAGAGAGAATCATTCTCAGAAACCACTTTGTGATGTGTGCGTTCCACTCACAGAGTTTAACCTTTCTTTTCATAGAGCAGTTTGGAAACACTCTGTTTGTAAAGTCTGCAAGTGGATATTTGTACCTCTTTGAGGATGTCGTTGGAAGTGGGGTTTCTTCATCTAATGCTACACAGAAGATTTCTCAGTAACTTCGTTGATTTCTGTGTGTTCAACTAACAGAGTTGAACCTTCCTTTAGACAGAGCAGATTGGAAACCCTCTTTTTGAGGAATTTGCATGTGGAGATTTCAAGCGATTTGGGGCCAACGGTAGAAAAGGAAGTATCCTCGTATAAAAACTAGAGAGAATCATTCTCAGAAACCACTTTGTGATGTGTGCGATCCACTCACAGAGTTTAACCTTTCTTTTCATAGAGCAGTTTGGAAACACTCTGTTTGTGAAGTCTGCAAGTGGATATTTGGACCTCTTGGAGGATTTCGTTGGAAGCGGGATTTCTTCATCTAATGCTAGAAGGAAGAATTCTCAGAAACTTCTTTGATTTGTGTGTGTTGAACTCACAGAGTTGAACCTTCCTTTAGACAGAGCAGATTGGAAACCCTCTTTTTGAGGAATTTTCATGTGGAGATTTCAAGCGTTTTGGAGCCATCGGTAGAAAAGGAAATCTCCTCGTATAAAAACTAGAGAGAATCATTCTCAGAAACCACTTTGTGATGTGTGCGTTCCACTCACAGAGTTTAACCTTTCTTTTCATAGAGCAGCTTGTAAACACTCTGTTTGTAAAGTCTGCAAGTGGATATTTGGACCTCTTTGTGGATTTCGTTGGAAGCGGGATTTCTTCATCTAATGCTACACAGAAGATTTCTCAATAACTTCGTGGATTTGTGAGTGTTCAACTAACAGAGTTGAACCTTCCTTTAGACAGAGCAGATTGGAAACTCTCTTTTTGAGGAATTTGCATGTGTAGATTTCAAGCGTTTTTGGGCCATCGGTAGAAAAGGAAATATCCTCGTATAAAAACTAGAGAGAATCATCTCAGAAACCACTTTGTGATGTGTGCGATCCACTCACAGAGTTTAACCTTTCTTTTCATAGAGCAGTTTGGAAACACTCTGTTTGTGAAGTCTGCAAGTGGATATTTGGACCTCTTGGAGGATTTCGTTAGAAGCGGGATTTCTTCATCTAATGCTAGAAGGAAGAATTCTCAGAAACTTCTTTGATTTGTGTGTGTTCAACTCACAGAGTTGAACCTTCCTTTAGACAGAGCAGATTGGAAACCCTCTTTTTGAGGAATTTGCATGTGGAGATTTCAAGCGTTTTGGGGCCATCGGTAGAAAAGGAAATATCCTCGTATAAAAACTAGAGAGAATCATTCTCAGTAACCACTTTGTGATGTGTGCATTCCACTCACAGAGTTTAACCTTTCTTTTCATAGAGCAGTTTGTAAACACTCTGTTTGTAAAGTCTGCAAGTGGATATTTGGACCTCTTTGTGGATTTCGTTGGAAGCGGTATTTCATCATCTAATGCTACACAGAAGATTTCTCAGTAACTTCGTTGATTTCTGTGTGTTCAACTCACAGAGTTGAACCTTCCTTTAGACAGAGCAGATTGGAAACACTCTTTTTGAGGAATATGCATGTGGAGATTTCAAGCATTTTGTGGCCAACGGTAGAAAAGGAAATATCCTCGTATAAAAACTGGAGAGAATCATTTTCAGAAACGACTTTGTGATGTGTGTGTTCCACTCACAGAGTTTAACCTTTCTTTTCATAGAGCAGTTTGGAAACACTCTGTTTGTAACGTCTGCAAGAGGATATTTGTACCTCTTTGAGGATTTCGTTGGAAGTGGTGTTTCTTCATCTAATGCTACACAGAAGATTTCTCAGTAACTTCGTTGATTTCTGTGTGTTCAACTAACAGAGTTGAACCTTCCTTTAGACAGAGCAGATTGGAAACCCTCTTTTTGAGGAATTTGCATGTGGAGATTTCAAGGGTTTTTGGGCCATCGGTAGAAAAGGAAATATCCTCGTATAAAAACTAGAGGGAATCATTCTCAGAAACCACTTTGTGATGTGTGTGTTCCACTCACAGAGTTTAACCTTTCTTTTCATAAAGCCGTTTGGAAACACTCTGTTTGTGAAGTCTGCAAGTGGATATTTGGACCTCTTGGAGGATTTCGTTGGAAGCGGGATTTCTTCATCTAATGCTAGAAGGAAGAATTCTCAGAAACTTCTTTGATTTGTGTGTGTTCAACTCACAGAGTTGAACCTTCCTTTAGACAGAGCAGATTGGAAACCCTCTTTTTGAGGAATTTGCATGTGGAGATTTCAAGCGTTTGGGGCCATCGGTAGAAAAGGAAATATCCTCGTATAAAAACCAGAGAGAATCATTCTCAGAAACCACTTTGTGATGTGTGCATTCCACTCACAGAGTTTAACCTTTCTTTTCATAGAGCAGTTTGTAAACACTCTGTTTGTAAAGTCTGCAAGTGGATATATGGACTTCTTTGTGGATTTCGTTGGAAGCGGGATTTCTTCATCTAATGCTACACAGAAGATTTCTCAGTATCTTCGTTGATTTGTGTGTGTTCAACTCACAGAGTTGAACCTTCCTTTAGACAGAGCAGATTGGAAACCCTCTTTTTGAGGAATATGCATGTGGAGATTTCAAGCACTTTGGCGCCAACGGTAGAAAAGGAAATCTCCTCGTATAAAAACAAGAGAGAATCATTCTCAGACACTACTATGTGATGTGTGCGTTCCACTCACAGACTTTAACCTTTCTTTTCATAGAGCAGCTTGGAAACACTCTGTTTGTAAAGTCTGCAAGTGGATATTTGTACCTCTTTGAGGATGTCGTTGGAAGCGGGATTTCTTCATCTGATGCTACACAGAAGATTTCTCAATAACTTCGTTGATTTGTGAGTGTTCAACTAACAGAGTTGAACCTTCCTTTAGACAGAGCAGATTGGAAACTCTCTTTTTGAGGAATTTGCATGTGTAGATTTCAAGCGTTTTTGGGCCATCGGTAGAAAAGGAAATATCCTCGTATAAAAACTAGAGAGAATCATCTCAGAAACCACTTTGTGATGTGTGCGATCCACTCACAGAGTTTAACCTTTCTTTTCATAGAGCAGTTTGGAAACACTCTGTTTGTGAAGTCTGCAAGTGGATATTTGGACCTCTTGGAGGATTTCGTTAGAAGCGGGATTTCTTCATCTAATGCTAGAAGGAAGAATTCTCAGAAACTTCTTTGATTTGTGTGTGTTCAACTCACAGAGTTGAACCTTCCTTTAGACAGAGCAGATTGGAAACCCTCTTTTTGAGGAATTTGCATGTGGAGATTTCAAGCGTTTTGGGGCCATCGGTAGAAAAGCAAATATCCTCGTATAAAAACTAGAGAGAATCATTCTCAGTAACCACTTTGTGATGTGTGCATTCCACTCACAGAGTTTAACCTTTCTTTTCATAGAGCAGTTTGTAAACACTCTGTTTGTAAAGTCTGCAAGTGGATATTTGGACCTCTTTGTGGATTTCGTTGGAAGCGGTATTTCATCATCTAATGCTACACAGAAGATTTCTCAGTAACTTCGTTGATTTCTGTGTGTTCAACTCACAGAGTTGAACCTTCCTTTAGACAGAGCAGATTGGAAACACTCTTTTTGAGGAATATGCATGTGGAGATTTCAAGCATTTTGTGGCCAACGGTAGAAAAGGAAATATCCTCGTATAAAAACTGGAGAGAATCATTTTCAGAAACGACTTTGTGATGTGTGTGTT
This sequence comes from Gorilla gorilla gorilla, assembly GCF_029281585.2. Lineage (NCBI taxonomy): Eukaryota > Metazoa > Chordata > Mammalia > Primates > Hominidae > Gorilla > Gorilla gorilla. Next base: position 78,507,479 of record NC_073232.2, on the reverse strand, counting down.
CCACTCACAGAGTTTAACCTTTCTTTTCATAGAGCAGTTTGGAAACACTCTGTTTGTAACGTCTGCAAGAGGATATTTGTACCTCTTTGAGGATTTCGTTGGAAGTGGTGTTTCTTCATCTAATGCTACACAGAAGATTTCTCAGTAACTTCGTTGATTTCTGTGTGTTCAACTAACAGAGTTGAACCTTCCTTTAGACAGAGCAGATTGGAAACCCTCTTTTTGAGGAATTTGCATGTGGAGATTTCAAGGGTTTTTGGGCCATCGGTAGAAAAGGAAATATCCTCGTATAAAAACTAGAGGGAATCATTCTCAGAAACCACTTTGTGATGTGTGTGTTCCACTCACAGAGTTTAACCTTTCTTTTCATAGAGCCGTTTGGAAACACTCTGTTTGTGAAGTCTGCAAGTGGATATTTGGACCTCTTGGAGGATTTCGTTGGAAGCGGGATTTCTTCATCTAATGCTAGAAGGAAGAATTCTCAGAAACTTCTTTGATTTGTGTGTGTTCAACTCACAGAGTTGAACCTTCCTTTAGACAGAGCAGATTGGAAACCCTCTTTTTGAGGAATTTGCATGTGGAGATTTCAAGCGTTTGGGGCCATCGGTAGAAAAGGAAATATCCTCGTATAAAAACCAGAGAGAATCATTCTCAGAAACCACTTTGTGATGTGTGCATTCCACTCACAGAGTTTAACCTTTCTTTTCATAGAGCAGTTTGTAAACACTCTGTTTGTAAAGTCTGCAAGTGGATATATGGACTTCTTTGTGGATTTCGTTGGAAGCGGGATTTCTTCATCTAATGCTACACAGAAGATTTCTCAGTATCTTCGTTGATTTGTGTGTGTTCAACTCACAGAGTTGAACCTTCCTTTAGACAGAGCAGATTGGAAACCCTCTTTTTGAGGAATATGCATGTGGAGATTTCAAGCACTTTGGCGCCAACGGTAGAAAAGGAAATCTCCTCGTATAAAAACAAGAGAGAATCATTCTCAGACACTACTATGTGATGTGTGCGTTCCACTCACAGACTTTAACCTTTCTTTTCATAGAGCAGCTTGGAAACACTCTGTTTGTAAAGTCTGCAAGTGGATATTTGTACCTCTTTGAGGATGTCGTTGGAAGCGGGATTTCTTCATCTGATGCTACACAGAAGATTTCTCAATAACTTCGTTGATTTGTGAGTGTTCAACTAACAGAGTTGAACCTTCCTTTAGACAGAGCAGATTGGAAACTCTCTTTTTGAGGAATTTGCATGTGGAAATTTCAAGCGTTTTTGGGCCATCGGTAGAAAAGGAAATATCCTCGTATAAAAACTGGAGAGAATCATTTTCAGAAACGACTTTGTGATGTGTGTGTTCCACTCACAGAGTTTAACCTTTCTTTTCATAGAGCAGATTGGAAACACTCTGGTTTTGAAGTCTGCAAGGGGATATTTGGACCTCTTTCAGTATTTCATTGGAAGCGGGATTTCTTCATCTAATGCTAGAAGGAAGAATTTTCAGAAACTTCTTTGATTTGCGTGTGTTCAACTCACAGAGTTTAACCTTCCTTTAGACAGAGCAGATTGGAAACCCTCTTTTTGAGGAATTTGCATGTGGAGATTTCAAGCGTTTTGGGGCCAACTTTACAAAAGGAAATATCCTCATAGAAAAACTAGAGAGAATCATTCTCAGAAACCTCTTTGTTATGTGTGCGTTCCACTCACAGAGTTTAACCTTTCTTTTCATAGAGCAGTTTGGAAACACTCTGTTTGTAACGTCTGCAAGAGGATATTTGTACCTCTTTGAGGATTTCGTTGGAAGTGGGGTTTCTTCATCTAATGCTACACAGAAGATTTCTCAGTAACTTCGTTGATTTCTGTGTGTTCAACTAACAGAGTTGAACCTTCCTTTAGACAGAGCAGATTGGAAACCCTCTTTTTGAGGAATTTGCATGTGGAGATTTCAAGGGTTTTTGGGCCATCGGTAGGAAAGGAAATATCCTCGTATAAAAACTAGAGGGAATCATTCTCAGAAACCACTTTGTGATGTGTGCGATCCACTCACAGAGTTTAACCTTTCTTTTCATAGAGCCGTTTGGAAACACTCTGTTTGTGAAGTCTGCAAGTGGATATTTGGACCTCTTGGAGGATTTCGTTGGAAGCGGGATTTCTTCATCTAATGCTAGAAGGAAGAATTCTCAGAAACTTCTTTGATTTGTGTGTGTTCAACTCACAGAGTTGAACCTTCCTTTAGACAGAGCAGATTGGAAACCCTCTTTTTGAGGAATTTGCATGTGGAGATTTCAAGCGTTTTGGGGCCATCGGTAGAAAAGGAAATCTCCTCGTATAAAAACAGGAGAGAATCATTCTCAGAAACCACTTTGTGATGTGTGCATTCCACTCTCAGAGTTTAACCTTTCTTTTCATAGAGCAGTTTGTAAACACTCTGTTTGTAAAGTCTGCAAGTGGATATATGGACTTCTTTGTGGATTTCGTTGGAAGCGGGATTTCTTCATCTAATGCTACACAGAAGATTTCTCAGTAACTTCGTTGATTTGTGTGTGTTCAACTCACAGAGTTGAACCTTCCTTTAGACAGAGCAGATTGGAAACCCTCTTTTTGAGGAATATGCATGTGGAGATTTCAAGCACTTTGGCGCCAACGGTAGAAAAGGAAATCTCCTCGTATAAAAACAAGAGAGAATCATTCTCAGACACTACTTTGTGATGTGTGCGTTCCACTCACAGAGTTTAACCTTTCTTTTCATAGAGCAGTTTGGAAACACTCTGTTTGTAAAGTCTGCAAGTGGATATTTGTACCTCTTTGAGGATGTCGTTGGAAGTGGGGTTTCTTCATCTAATGCTACACAGAAGATTTCTCAGTAACTTCGTTGATTTCTGTGTGTTCAACTAACAGAGTTGAACCTTCCTTTAGACAGAGCAGATTGGAAACCCTCTTTTTGAGGAATTTGCATGTGGAGATTTCAAGGGTTTTTGGGCCATCGGTAGAAAAGGAAATATCCTCGTATAAAAACTAGAGGGAATCATTCTCAGAAACCACTTTGTGATGTGTGCGGTCCACTCACAGAGTTTAACCTTTCTTTTCATAGAGCCGTTTGGAAACACTCTGTTTGTGAAGTCTGCAAGTGGATATTTGGACCTCTTGGAGGATTTCGTTGGAAGCGGGATTTCTTCATCTAATGCTAGAAGGAAGAATTCTCAGACACTTCTTTGATTTGTGTGTGTTCAACTCACAGAGTTGAACCTTCCTTTAGACAGAGCAGATTGGAAACCGTCTTTTTGAGGAATTTGCATGTGGAGATTTCAAGCGTTTGGGGCAATCGGTAGAAAAGGAAATATCCTCGTATAAAAACTAGAGAGAATCATTCTCAGAAACCACTTTGTGATGTGTGCATTCCACTCACAGAGTTTAACCTTTCTTTTCATAGAGCAGTTTGTAAACACTCTGTTTGTAAAGTCTGCAAGTGGATATATGGACTTCTTTGTGGATTTCGTTGGAAGCGGGATTTCTTCATCTAATGCTACACAGAAGATTTCTCAGTAACTTCGTTGATTTGTGTGTGTTCAACTCACAGAGTTGAACCTTCCTTTAGACAGAGCAGATTGGAAACCCTCTTTTTGAGGAATATGCATGTGGAGATTTCAAGCACTTTGGAGCCAACGGTAGAAAAGGAAATCTCCTCGTATAAAAACAAGAGAGAATCATTCTCAGACACTACTTTGTGATGTGTGCGTTCCACTCACAGAGTTTAACCTTTCTATTCATAGAGCAGCTTGGAAACACTCTGTTTGTAAAGTCTGCAAGTGGATATTTGTACCTCTTTGAGGATGTCGTTGGAAGTGGGGTTTCTTCATCTAATGCTACACAGAAGATTTCTCAGTAACTTCGTTGATTTCTGTGTGTTCAACTAACAGAGTTGAACCTTCCTTTAGACAGAGCAGATTGGAAACCCTCTTTTTGAGGAATTTGCATGTGGAGATTTCAGCGATTTGGGGCCAACGGTAGAAAAGGAAATATCCTCGTATAAAAACTAGAGAGAATCATTCTCAGAAACCACTTTGTGATGTGTGCGATCCACTCACAGAGTTTAACCTTTCTTTTCATAGAGCAGTTTGGAAACACTCTGTTTGTGAAGTCTGCAAGTGGATATTTGGACCTCTTTGTGGATTTCGTTGGAAGCGGGATTTCTTCATCTAATGCTAGAAGGAAGAATTCTCAGAAACTTCTTTGATTTGTGTGTGTTGAACTCACAGAGTTGAACCTTCCTTTAGACAGAGCAGATTGGAAACCCTCTTTTTGAGGAATTTGCATGTGGAGATTTCAAGCGTTTTGGAGCCATCGGTAGAAAAGGAAATCTCCTCGTATAAAAACTAGAGAGAATCATTCTCAGAAACCACTTTGTGATGTGTGCCTTCCACTCACAGTGTTTAACCTTTCTTTTCATAGAGCAGCTTGTAAACACTCTGTTTGTAAAGTCTGCAAGTGGATATTTGGACCTCTTTGTGGATTTCGTTGGAAGCGGGATTTCTTCATCTAAAGCTACACAGAAGATTTCTCAATAACTTCGTTGATTTGTGAGTGTTCAACTAACAGAGTTGAACCTTCCTTTAGAGAGAGCATATTGGAAACTCGCTTTTTGAGGAATTTGCATGTGGAGATTTCAAGCGTTTTTGGGCCATCGGTAGAAAAGGAAATATCCTCGTATAAAAACTAGAGAGAATCATCTCAGAAACCACTTTGTGATGTGTGCGATCCACTCACAGAGTTTAACCTTTCTTTTAATAGAGCAGTTTGGAAACACTCTGTGAAGTCTGCAAGTGGATATTTGGACCTCTTGGAGGATTTCGTTAGAAGCGGGATTTCTTCATCTAATGCTACACAGAAGATTTCTCAGAAACTTCTTTGATTTGTGTGTGTTCAACTCACAGAGTTGAACCTTCCTTTAGACAGAGCAGATTGGAAACCCTCTTTTTGAGGAATTTGCATGTGGAGATTTCAAGCGTTTTTGGGCCATCGGTAGAAAAGGAAATATCCTCGTATAAAAACTAGAGAGAATCATTCTCAGAAACCACTTTGTTATGTGTGCGATCCACTCACAGAGTTTAACCTTTCTTTTCATAGAGCAGTTTGGAAACACTCTGTTTGTGAAGTCTGCAAGTGGATATTTGGACCTCTTGGAGGATTTCGTTGGAAGCGGGATTTCTTCATCTAATGCTAGAAGGAAGAATTCTCAGAAACTTCTTTGATTTGTGTGCGTTCAACTCACAGAGTTGAACCTTCCTTTAGACAGAGCAGATTGGAAACCCTCTTTTTGAGGAATATGCATGTGGAGATTTCAAGCTTTTTGTGGCCAACGGTAGAAAAGGAAATATCCTAATATAAAAACTAGAGAGAATCATTTTCAGAAACTACTTTCTGATGTGTGTGTTCCACTCACAGAGTTCAACCTTTCTTTTCATAGAGCAGTTTGGAAACACTCTGGTTTTGAAGTCTGCAAGGGGATATTTGGACCTCTTTGAGGATTTCATTGGAAGCGGGATTTCTTCATCTAATGCTAGAAGGAAGAATTTTCAGAAACTTCTTTGATTTGCGTGTGTTCAACTCACAGAGTTGAACCTTCCTTTAGACAGAGCAGATTGGAAACCCTCTTTTTGAGGAATTTACATGTGGAGATTTCAAGCGATTTGGGGCCTACGTTAGAAAAGGAAATATCCTCATAGAAAAACTAGAGAGAATCATTCTCAGAAACCACTTTGTGATGTGTGCGTTCCACTCACAGAGTTTAACCTTTCTTTTCATAGAGCAGTTTGGAAACACTCTGTTTGTAAAGTCTGCAAGTGGATATTTGTACCTCTTTGAGGATGTCGTTGGAAGTGGGGTTTCTTCATCTAATGCTACACAGAAGATTTCTCAGTAACTTCGTTGATTTCTGTGTGTTCAACTGACAGAGTTGAACCTTCCTTTAGACAGAGCAGATTGGAAACCCTCTTTTTGAGGAATTTGCATGTGGAGATTTCAAGCGATTTGGGGCCAACGGTAGAAAAGGAAGTATCCTCGTATAAAAACTAGAGGGAATCATTCTCAGAAACCACTTTGTGATGTGTGCGATCCACTCACAGAGTTTAACCTTTCTTTTCATAGAGCAGTTTGGAAACACTCTGTTTGTGAAGTCTGCAAGTGGATATTTGGACCTCTTGGAGGATTTCGTTGGAAGCGGGATTTCTTCATCTAATGCTAGAAGGAAGAATTCTCAGAAACTTCTTTGATTTGTGTGTGTTGAACTCACAGAGTTGAACCTTCCTTTAGACAGAGCAGATTGGAAACCCTCTTTTTGAGGAATTTTCATGTGGAGATTTCAAGCGTTTTGGAGCCATCGGTAGAAAAGGAAATCTCCTCGTATAAAAACTAGAGAGAATCATTCTCAGAAACCACTTTGTGATGTGTGCGTTCCACTCACAGAGTTTAAGCTTTCTTCTCATAGAGCAGCTTGTAAACACTCTGTTTGTAAAGTCTGCAAGTGGATATTTGGACCTCTTTGTGGATTTCGTTGGAAGCGGGATTTCTTCATCTAATGCTACACAGAAGATTTCTCAATAACTTCGTTGATTTCTGTGTGTTCAACTAACAGAGTTGAACCTTCCTTTAGACAGAGCAGATTGGAAACACTCTTTTTGAGGAATATGCATGTGGAGATTTCAAGCATTTTGTGGCCAACGGTAGAAAAGGAAATATCCTCGTATAAAAACTGGAGAGAATCATTTTCAGAAACGACTTTGTGATGTGTGTGTTCCACTCACAGAGTTTAACCTTTCTTTTCATAGAGCAGATTGGAAACACTCTGGTTTTGAAGTCTGCAAGGGGATATTTGGACCTCTTTCAGGATTTCATTGGAAGCGGGATTTCTTCATCTAATGCTAGAAGGAAGAATTTTCAGAAACTTCTTTGATTTGCGTGTGTTCAACTCACAGAGTTGAACCTTCCTTTAGACAGAGCAGGTTGGAAACCCTCTTTTTGAGGAATTTGCATGTGGAGATTTCAAGCGTTTTGGGGCCAACGTTAGAAAAGGAAATATCCTCATAGAAAAACTAGAGAGAATCATTCTCAGAAACCTCTTTGTTATGTGTGCGTTCCACTCACAGAGTTTAACCTTTCTTTTCATAGAGCAGTTTGGAAACACTCTGTTTGTAACGTCTGCAAGAGGATATTTGTACCTCTTTGAGGATTTCGTTGGAAGTGGGGTTTCTTCATCTAATGCTACACAGAAGATTTCTCAGTAACTTCGTTGATTTCTGTGTGTTCAACTAACAGAGTTGAACCTTCCTTTAGACAGAGCAGATTGGAAACCCTCTTTTTGAGGAATTTGCATGTGGAGATTTCAAGGGATTTTGGGCCATCGGTAGAAAAGGAAATATCCTCGTATAAAAACTAGAGGGAATCATTCTCAGAAACCACTTTGTGATGTGTGCGGTCCACTCACAGAGTTTAACCTTTCTTTTCATAGAGCCGTTTGGAAACACTCTGTTTGTGAAGTCTGCAAGTGGATATTTGGACCTCTTGGAGGATTTCGTTGGAAGCGGGATTTCTTCATCTAATGCTAGAAGGAAGAATTCTCAGAAACTTCTTTGATTTGTGTGTGTTCAACTCACAGAGTTGAACCTTCCTTTAGACAGAGCAGATTGGAAACCCTCTTTTTGAGGAATTTGCATGTGGAGATTTCAAGCGTTTGGGGCAATCGGTAGAAAAGGAAATATCCTCGTATAAAAACTAGAGAGAATCATTCTCAGAAACCACTTTGTGATGTGTGAATTCCACTCACAGAGTTTAACCTTTCTTTTCATAGAGCAGTTTGTAAACACTCTGTTTGTAAAGTCTGCAAGTGGATATATGGACTTCTTTGTGGATTTCGTTGGAAGCGGGATTTCTTCATCTAATGCTACACAGAAGATTTCTCAGTAACTTCGTTGATTTGTGTGTGTTCAACTCACAGAGTTGAACCTTCCTTTAGACAGAGCAGATTGGAAACCCTCTTTTTGAGGAATTTGCATGTGGAGATTTCAAGCGATTTGGGGCCAACGGTAGAAAAGGAAATATCCTCGTATAAAAACTAGAGAGAATCATTCTCAGAAACCACTTTGTGATGTGTGCGATCCACTCACAGAGTTTAACCTTTCTTTTCATAGAGCAGTTTGGAAACACTCTGTTTGTGAAGTCTGCAAGTGGATATTTGGACCTCTTTGTGGATTTCGTTGGAAGCGGGATTTCTTCATCTAATGCTAGAAGGAAGAATTCTCAGAAATTTCTTTGATTTGTGTGTGTTGAACTCACAGAGTTGAACCTTCCTTTAGACAGAGCAGATTGGAAACCCTCTTTTTGAGGAATTTGCATGTGGAGATTTCAAGCGTTTTGGAGCCATCGGTAGAAAAGGAAATCTCCTCGTATAAAAACTAGAGAGAATCATTCTCAGAAACCACTTTGTGATGTGTGCGTTCCACTCACAGTGTTTAACCTTTCTTTTCATAGAGCAGCTTGTAAACACTCTGTTTGTAAAGTCTGCAAGTGGATATTTGGACCTCTTTGTGGATTTCGTTGGAAGCGGGATTTCTTCATCTAATGCTACACAGAAGATTTCTCAATAACTTCGTTGATTTGTGAGTGTTCAACTAACAGAGTTGAACCTTCCTTTAGACAGAGCATATTGGAAACTCTCTTTTTGAGGAATTTGCATGTGGAGATTTCAAGCGTTTTTGGGCCATCGGTAGAAAAGGAAATATCCTCGTATAAAAACTAGAGAGAATCATCTCAGAAACCACTTTGTGATGTGTGCGATCCACTCACAGAGTTTAACCTTTCTTTTCATAGAGCAGTTTGGAAACACTCTGTTTGTGAAGTCTGCAAGTGGATATTTGGACCTCTTTGAGGATTTCGTTGGAAGCGGGATTTCTTCATCTAATGCTAGAAGGAAGAATTCTCAGAAACTTCTTTGATTTGTGTGCGTTCAACTCACAGAGTTGAACCTTCCTTTAGACAGAGCAGATTGGAAACCCTCTTTTTGAGGAATATGCATGTGGAGATTTCAAGCATTTTGTGGCCAACGGTAGAAAAGGAAATATCCTAATATAAAAACTAGAGAGAATCATTTTCAGAAACTACTTTCTGATGTGTGTGTTCCACTCACAGAGTTCAACCTTTCTTTTCATAGAGCAGTTTGGAAACACTCTGGTTTTGAAGTCTGCAAGGGGATATTTGGACCTCTTTGAGGATTTCATTGGAAGCGGGATTTCTTCATCTAATGCTAGAAGGAAGAATTTTCAGAAACTTCTTTGATTTGCGTGTGTTCAACTCACAGAGTTTAACCTTCCTTTAGACAGAGCAGATTGGAAACCCTCTTTTTGAGGAATTTGCATGTGGAGATTTCAAGCGATTTGGGGCCTACGTTAGAAAAGGAAATATCCTCATAGAAAAACTAGAGAGAATCATTCTCAGAAACCACTTTGTGATGTGTGCGTTCCACTCACAGAGTTTAACCTTTCTTTTCATAGAGCAGTTTGGAAACACTCTGTTTGTAAAGTCTGCAAGTGGATATTTGTACCTCTTTGAGGATGTCGTTGGAAGTGGGGTTTCTTCATCTAATGCTACACAGAAGATTTCTCAGTAACTTCGTTGATTTCTGTGTGTTCAACTAACAGAGTTGAACCTTCCTTTAGACAGAGCAGATTGGAAACCCTCTTTTTGAGGAATTTGCATGTGGAGATTTCAAGCGATTTGGGGCCAACGGTAGAAAAGGAAGTATCCTCGTATAAAAACTAGAGAGAATCATTCTCAGAAACCACTTTGTGATGTGTGCGATCCACTCACAGAGTTTAACCTTTCTTTTCATAGAGCAGTTTGGAAACACTCTGTTTGTGAAGTCTGCAAGTGGAGATTTGGACCTCTTGGAGGATTTCGTTGGAAGCGGGATTTCTTCATCTAATGCTAGAAGGAAGAATTCTCAGAAACTTCTTTGATTTGTGTGTGTTGAACTCACAGAGTTGAACCTTCCTTTAGACAGAGCAGATTGGAAACCCTCTTTTTGAGGAATTTTCATGTGGAGATTTCAAGCGTTTTGGAGCCATCGGTAGAAAAGGAAATCTCCTCGTATAAAAACTAGAGAGAATCATTCTCAGAAACCACTTTGTGATGTGTGCGTTCCACTCACAGAGTTTAACCTTTCTTCTCATAGAGCAGCTTGTAAACACTCTGTTTGTAAAGTCTGCAAGTGGATATTTGGACCTCTTTGTGGATTTCGTTGGAAGCGGGATTTCTTCATCTAATGCTACACAGAAGATTTCTCAATAACTTCGTTCATTTGTGAGTGTTCAACTAACAGAGTTGAACCTTCCTTTAGACAGAGCAGATTGGAAACTCTCTTTTTGAGGAATTTGCATGTGGAGATTTCAAGCGTTTTTGGGCCATCGGTAGAAAAGGAAATATCCTCGTATAAAAACTAGAGAGAATCATCTCAGAAACCACTTTGTGATGTGTGCGATCCACTCACAGAGTTTAACCTTTCTTTTCATAGAGCAGTTTGGAAACACTCTGTTTGTGAAGTCTGCAAGTGGATATTTGGACCTCTTGGAGGATTTCGTTAGAAGCGGGATTTCTTCATCTAATGCTAGAAGGAAGAATTCTCAGAAACTTCTTTGATTTGTGTGTGTTCAACTCACAGAGTTGAACCTTCCTTTAGACAGAGCAGATTGGAAACCCTCTTTTTGAGGATTTTGCATGTGGAGATTTCAAGCGTTTTGGGGCCATCGGTAGAAAAGGAAATATCCTCGTATAAAAACTAGAGTGAATCATTCTCAGTAACCACTTTGTGATGTGAGCATTCCACTCACAGAGTTTAACCTTTCTTTTCATAGAGCAGTTTGTAAACACTCTGTTTGTAAAGTCTGCAAGTGGATATTTGGACCTCTTTGTGGATTTCGTTGGAAGCGGTATTTCATCATCTAATGCTACTCAGAAGATTTCTCAGTAACATCGTTGATTTCTGTGTGTTCAACTAACAGAGTTGAACCTTCCTTTAGACAGAGCAGATTGGAAACACTCTTTTTGAGGAATATGCATGTGGAGATTTCAAGCATTTTGTGGCCAACGGTAGAAAAGGAAATATCCTCGTATAAAAACTGGAGAGAATCATTTTCAGAAACGACTTTGTGATGTGTGTGTTCCACTCACAGAGTTTAACCTTTCTTTTCATAGAGCAGATTGGAAACACTCTGGTTTTGAAGTCTGCAAGGGGATATTTGGACCTCTTTGAGGATTTCATTGGAAGCGGGATTTCTTCATCTAATGCTAGAAGGAAGAATTTTCAGAAACTTCTTTGATTTGCGTGTGTTCAACTCACAGAGTTGAACCTTCCTTTAGACAGAGCAGATTGGAAACCCTCTTTTTGAGGAATTTGCATGTGGAGATTTCAAGCGTTTGGGGCAATCGGTAGAAAAGGAAATATCCTCGTATAAAAACTAGAGAGAATCATTCTCAGAAACCACTTTGTGATGTGTGCATTCCACTCACAGAGTTTAACCTTTCTTTTCATAGAGCAGTTTGTAAACACTCTGTTTGTAAAGTCTGCAAGTGGATATATGGACTTCTTTGTGGATTTCGTTGGAAGCGGGATTTCTTCATCTAATGCTACACAGAAGATTTCTCAGTAACTTCGTTGATTTGTGTGTGTTCAACTCACAGAGTTGAACCTTCCTTTAGACAGAGCAGATTGGAAACCCTCTTTTTGAGGAATTTGCATGTGGAGATTTCAAGCGATTTGGGGCCAACGGTAGAAAAGGAAATATCCTCGTATAAAAACTTGAGAGAATCATTCTCAGAAACCACTTTGTGATGTGTGCGATCCACTCACAGAGTTTAACCTTTCTTTTCATAGAGCAGTTTGGAAACACTCTGTTTGTGAAGTCTGCAAGTGGATATTTGGACCTCTTGGAGGATTTCGTTGGAAGCGGGATTTCTTCATCTAATGCTAGAAGGAAGAATTCTCAGAAATTTCTTTGATTTGTGTGTGTTGAACTCACAGAGTTGAACCTTCCTTTAGACAGAGCAGATTGGAAACCCTCTTTTTGAGGAATTTGCATGTGGAGATTTCAAGCGTTTTGGAGCCATCGGTAGAAAAGGAAATCTCCTCGTATAAAAACTAGAGAGAATCATTCTCAGAAACCACTTTGTGATGTGTGCGTTCCACTCACAGTGTTTAACCTTTCTTTTCATAGAGCAGCTTGTAAACACTCTGTTTGTAAAGTCTGCAAGTGGATATTTGGACCTCTTTGTGGATTTCGTTGGAAGCGGGATTTCTTCATCTAATGCTACACAGAAGATTTCTCAATAACTTCGTTGATTTGTGAGTGTTCAACTAACAGAGTTGAACCTTCCTTTAGACAGAGCATATTGGAAACTCTCTTTTTGAGGAATTTGCATGTGGAGATTTCAAGCGTTTTTGGGCCATCGGTAGAAAAGGAAATATCCTCGTATAAAAACTAGAGAGAATCATCTCAGAAACCACTTTGTGATGTGTGCGATCCACTCACAGAGTTTAACCTTTCTTTTCATAGAGCAGTTTGGAAACACTCTGTTTGTGAAGTCTGCAAGTGGATATTTGGACCTCTTGGAGGATTTCGTTAGAAGCGGGATTTCTTCATCTAATGCTACACAGAAGATTTCTCAGAAACTTCTTTGATTTGTGTGTGTTCAACTCACAGAGTTGAACCTTCCTTTAGACAGAGCAGATTGGAAACCCTCTTTTTGAGGAATTTGCATGTGGAGATTTCAAGCGTTTTTGGGCCATCGGTAGAAAAGGAAATATCCTCGTATAAAAACTAGAGAGAATCATTCTCAGAAACCACTTTGTTATGTGTGCGATCCACTCACAGAGTTTAATCTTTCTTTTCATAGAGCAGTTTGGAAACACTCTGTTTGTGAAGTCTGCAAGTGGATATTTGGACCTCTTGGAGGATTTGGTTGGAAGCGGGATTTCTTCATCTAATGCTAGAAGGAAGAATTCTCAGAAACTTCTTTGATTTGTGTGCGTTCAACTCACAGAGTTGAACCTTCCTTTAGACAGAGCAGATTGGAAACCCTCTTTTTGAGGAATATGCATGTGGAGATTTCAAGCATTTTGTGGCCAACGGTAGAAAAGGAAATATCCTATTATAAAAACTAGAGAGAATCATTTTCAGAAACTACTTTCTGATGTGTGTGTTCCACTCACAGAGTTCAACCTTTCTTTTCATAGAGCAGTTTGGAAACACTCTGGTTTTGAAGTCTGCAAGGGGATATTTGGACCTCTTTGAGGATTTCATTGGAAGCGGGATTTCTTCATCTAATGCTAGAAGGAAGAATTTTCAGAAACTTCTTTGATTTGCGTGTGTTCAACTCACAGAGTTGAACCTTCCTTTAGACAGAGCAGATTGGAAACCCTCTTTTTGAGGAATTTACATGTGGAGATTTCAAGCGATTTGGGGCCTACGTTAGAAAAGGAAATATCCTCATAGAAAAACTAGAGAGAATCATTCTCAGAAATCACTTTGTGATGTGTGCGTTCCACTCACAGAGTTTAACCTTTCTTTTCATAGAGCAGTTTGGAAACACTCTGTTTGTAAAGTCTGCAAGTGGATATTTGTACCTCTTTGAGGATGTCGTTGGAAGTGGGGTTTCTTCATCTAATGCTACAGAGAAGATTTCTCAGTAACTTCGTTGATTTCTGTGTGTTCAACTAACAGAGTTGAACCTTCCTTTAGACAGAGCAGATTGGAAACCCTCTTTTTGAGGAATTTGCATGTGGAGATTTCAAGCGATTTGGGGCCAACGGTAGAAAAGGAAGTATCCTCGTATAAAAACTAGAGAGAATCATTCTCAGAAACCACTTTGTGATGTGTGCGATCCACTCACAGAGTTTAACCTTTCTTTTCATAGAGCAGTTTGGAAACACTCTGTTTGTGAAGTCTGCAAGTGGATATTTGGACCTCTTGGAGGATTTCGTTGGAAGCGGGATTTCTTCATCTAATGCTAGAAGGAAGAATTCTCAGAAACTTCTTTGATTTGTGTGTGTTGAACTCACAGAGTTGAACCTTCCTTTAGACAGAGCAGATTGGAAACCCTCTTTTTGAGGAATTTTCATGTGGAGATTTCAAGCGTTTTGGAGCCATCGGTAGAAAAGGAAATCTCCTCGTATAAAAACTAGAGAGAATCATTCTCAGAAACCACTTTGTGATGTGTGCGTTCCACTCACAGAGTTTAACCTTTCTTCTCATAGAGCAGCTTGTAAACACTCTGTTTGTAAAGTCTGCAAGTGGATATTTGGACCTCTTTGTGGATTTCGTTGGAAGCGGGATTTCTTCATCTAATGCTACACAGAAGATTTCTCAATAACTTCGTTGATTTGTGAGTGTTCAACTAACAGAGTTGAACCTTCCTTTAGACAGAGCAGATTGGAAACTCTCTTTTTGAGGAATTTGCATGTGGTGATTTCAAGCGTTTTTGGGCCATCGGTAGAAAAGGAAATATCCTCGTATAAAAACTAGAGAGAATCATCTCAGAAACCACTTTGTGATGTGTGCGATCCACTCACAGAGTTTAACCTTTCTTTTCATAGAGCAGTTTGGAAACACTCTGTTTGTGAAGTCTGCAAGTGGATATTTGGACCTCTTGGAGGATTTCGTTAGAAGCGGGATATCTTCTTCTAATTCTAGAAGGAAGAATTCTCAGAAACTTCTTTGATTTGTGTTTGTTCAACTCACAGAGTTGAACCTTCCTTTAGACAGAGCAGATTGGAAACCCTCTTTTTGAGGAATATGCATGTGGAGATTTCAAGCACTTTGGCGCCAACGGTAGAAAAGGAAATCTCCTCGTATAAAAACTAGAGAGAATCATTCTCAGAAACCACTTTGTGATGTGTGCGATCCACTCACAGAGTTTAACCTTTCTTTTCATAGAGCAGTTTGGAAACGCTCTGTTTGTGAAGTCTGCAAATGGATATTTGGACCTCTTTGTGGATTTCGTTGGAAGCGGGATTTCTTCATCTAATGCTACACAGAAGACTTCTCAATAACTTCGTTGATTTGTGAGTGTTCAACTAACAGAGTTGAACCTTCCTTTAGACAGAGGAGATTGGAAACTCTCTTTTTGAGGAATTTGCATGTGGAGATTTCAAGCGTTTTTGGGCCATCGGTAGAAAAGGAAATATCCTCGTATAAAAACTAGAGAGAATCATCTCAGAAACCACTTTGTGATGTGTGCGATCCACTCACAGAGTTTAACCTTTCTTTTCATAGAGCAGTTTGGAAACACTCTGTTTGTGAAGTCTGCAAGTGGATATTTGGACCTCTTGGAGGATTTCGTTAGAAGCGGGATTTCTTCATCTAATGCTAGAAGGAAGAATTCTCAGAAACTTCTTTGATTTGTGTGTGTTCAACTCACAGAGTTGAACCTTCCTTTAGACAGAGCAGATTGGAAACCCTCTTTTTGAGGAATTTGCATGTGGAGATTTCAAGCGTTTTGGGTCCATCGGTAGAAAAGGAAATATCCTCGTATAAAAACTAGAGAGAATCATTCTCAGAAACCACTTTGTGATGTGTGTGTTCCACTCACAGAGTTTAACCTTTCTTTTCATAGAGCAGTTTGGAAACACTCTGGTTTTGAAGTCTGCAAGGGGAAATTTGGACCTCTTTGAGGATTTCATTGGAAGCGGGATTTCTTCATCTAATGCTAGAAGGAAGAATTTTCAGAAACTTCTTTGATTTGCGTGTGTTCAACTCACAGAGTTGAACCTTCCTTTAGACAGAGCAGATTGGAAACCCTCTTTTTGAGGAATTTGCATGTGGAGATTTCAAGCGATTTGGGGCCTACGTTAGAAAAGGAAATATCCTCATAGAAAAACTAGAGAGAATCATTCTCAGAAACCACTTTGTGATGTGTGCGTTCCACTCACAGAGTTTAACCTTTCTTTTCATAGAGCAGTTTGGAAACACTCTGTTTGTAAAGTCTGCAAGTGGATATTTGTACCTCTTTGAGGATGTCGTTGGAAGTGGGGTTTCTTCATCTAATGCTACACAGAAGATTTCTCAGTAACTTCGTTGATTTCTGTGTGTTCAACTAACAGAGTTGAACCTTCCTTTAGACAGAGCAGATTGGAAACCCTCTTTTTGAGGAATTTGCATGTGGAGATTTCAAGCGATTTGGGGCCAACGGTAGAAAAGGAAGTATCCTCGTATAAAAACTAGAGAGAATCATTCTCAGAAACCACTTTGTGATGTGTGCGATCCACTCACAGAGTTTAACCTTTCTTTTCATAGAGCAGTTTGGAAACACTCTGTTTGTGAAGTCTGCAAGTGGATATTTGGACCTCTTGGAGGATTTCGTTGGAAGCGGGATTTCTTCATCTAATGTTAGAAGGAAGAATTCTCAGAAACTTCTTTGATTTGTGTGTGTTGAACTCACAGAGTTGAACCTTCCTTTAGACAGAGCAGATTGGAAACCCTCTTTTTGAGGAATTTTCATGTGGAGATTTCAAGCGTTTTGGAGCCATCGGTAGAAAAGGAAATCTCCTCGTATAAAAACTAGAGAGAATCATTCTCAGAAACCACTTTGTGATGTGTGCGTTCCACTCACAGAGTTTAACCTTTCTTCTCATAGAGCAGCTTGTAAACACTCTGTTTGTAAAGTCTGCAAGTGGATATTTGGACCTCTTTGTGGATTTCGTTGGAAGCGGGATTTCTTCATCTAATGCTACACAGAAGATTTCTCAATAACTTCGTTGATTTGTGAGTGTTCAACTAACAGAGTTGAACCTTCCTTTAGACATAGCAGATTGGAAACTCTCTTTTTGAGGAATTTGCATGTGGAGATTTCAAGCGTTTTTGGGCCATCGGTAGAAAAGGAAATATCCTCGTATAAAAACTAGAGAGAATCATCTCAGAAACCACTTTGTGATGTGTGCGATCCACTCACAGAGTTTAACCTTTCTTTTCATAGAGCAGTTTGGAAACACTCTGTTTGTGAAGTCTGCAAGTGGATATTTGGACCTCTTGGAGGATTTCGTTAGAAGCGGGATTTCTTCATCTAATGCTAGAAGGAAGAATTCTCAGAAACTTCTTTGATTTGTGTGTGTTCAACTCACAGAGTTGAACCTTCCTTTAGACAGAGCAGATTGGAAACCCTCTTTTTGAGGATTTTGCATGTGGAGATTTCAAGCGTTTTGGGGCCATCGGTAGAAAAGGAAATATCCTCGTATAAAAACTAGAGAGAATCATTCTCAGTAACCACTTTGTGATGTGAGCATTCCACTCACAGAGTTTAACCTTTCTTTTCATAGAGCAGTTTGTAAACACTCTGTTTGTAAAGTCTGCAAGTGGATATTTGGACCTCTTTGTGGATTTCGTTGGAAGCGGTATTTCATCATCTAATGCTACTCAGAAGATTTCTCAGTAACATCGTTGATTTCTGTGTGTTCAACTAACAGAGTTGAACCTTCCTTTAGACAGAGCAGATTGGAAACACTCTTTTTGAGGAATATGCATGTGGAGATTTCAAGCATTTTGTGGCCAACGGTAGAAAAGGAAATATCCTCGTATAAAAACTGGAGAGAATCATTTTCAGAAACGACTTTGTGATGTGTGTGTTCCACTCACAGAGTTTAACCTTTCTTTTCATAGAGCAGATTGGAAACACTCTGGTTTTGAAGTCTGCAAGGGGATATTTGGACCTCTTTCAGGATTTCATTGGAAGCGGGATTTCTTCATCTAATGCTAGAAGGAAGAATTTTCAGAAACTTCTTTGATTTGCGTGTGTTCAACTCACAGAGTTGAACCTTCCTTTAGACAGAGCAGATTGGAAACCCTCTTTTTGAGGAATTTGCATGTGGAGATTTCAAGCGTTTTGGGGCCAACGTTAGAAAAGGAAATATCCTCATAGAAAAACTAGAGAGAATCATTCTCAGAAACCTCTTTGTTATGTGTGCGTTCCACTCACAGAGTTTAACCTTTCTTTTCATAGAGCAGTTTGGAAACACTCTGTTTGTAACGTCTGCAAGAGGATATTTGTACCTCTTTGAGGATTTCGTTGGAAGTGGGGTTTCTTCATCTAATGCTACACAGAAGATTTCTCAGTAACTTCGTTGATTTCTGTGTGTTCAACTAACAGAGTTGAACCTTCCTTTAGACAGAGCAGATTGGAAACCCTCTTTTTGAGGAATTTGCATGTGGAGATTTCAAGGGTTTTTGGGCCATCGGTAGAAAAGGAAATATCCTCGTATAAAAACTAGAGGGAATCATTCTCAGAAACCACTTTGTGATGTGTGCGGTCCACTCACAGAGTTTAACCTTTCTTTTCATAGAGCCGTTTGGAAACACTCTGTTTGTGAAGTCTGCAAGTGGATATTTGGACCTCTTGGAGGATTTCGTTGGAAGCGGGATTTCTTCATCTAATGCTAGAAGGAAGAATTCTCAGAAACTTCTTTGATTTGTGTGTGTTCAACTCACAGAGTTGAACCTTCCTTTAGACAGAGCAGATTGGAAACCCTCTTTTTGAGGAATTTGCATGTGGAGATTTCAAGCGTTTGGGGCAATCGGTAGAAAAGGAAATATCCTCGTATAAAAACTAGAGAGAATCATTCTCAGAAACCACTTTGTGATGTGTGCATTCCACTCACAGAGTTTAACCTTTCTTTTCATAGAGCAGTTTGTAAACACTCTGTTTGTAAAGTCTGCAAGTGGATATATGGACTTCTTTGTGGATTTCGTTGGAAGCGGGATTTCTTCATCTAATGCTACACAGAAGATTTCTCAGTAACTTCGTTGATTTGTGTGTGTTCAACTCACAGAGTTGAACCTTCCTTTAGACAGAGCAGATTGGAAACCCTCTTTTTGAGGAATATGCATGTGGAGATTTCAAGCACTTTGGCGCCAACGGTAGAAAAGGAAATCTCCTCGTATAAAAACAAGAGAGAATCATTCTCAGACACTACTTTGTGATGTGTGCGTTCCACTCACAGAGTTTAACCTTTCTTTTCATAGAGCAGCTTGGAAACACTCTGTTTGTAAAGTCTGCAAGTGGATATTTGTACCTCTTTGAGGATGTCGTTGGAAGTGGGGTTTCTTCATCTAATGCTACACAGAAGATTTCTCAGTAACTTCGTTGATTTCTGTGTGTTCAACTAACAG
Organism: Gorilla gorilla gorilla; assembly: GCF_029281585.2. Lineage (NCBI taxonomy): Eukaryota > Metazoa > Chordata > Mammalia > Primates > Hominidae > Gorilla > Gorilla gorilla. The sequence goes on along the minus strand of NC_073232.2, from coordinate 78,488,277 downwards.
AGTTGAACCTTCCTTTAGACAGAGCAGATTGGAAACCCTCTTTTTGAGGAATTTGCATGTGGAGATTTCAGCGATTTGGGGCCAACGGTAGAAAAGGAAATATCCTCGTATAAAAACTAGAGAGAATCATTCTCAGAAACCACTTTGTGATGTGTGCGATCCACTCACAGAGTTTAACCTTTCTTTTCATAGAGCAGTTTGGAAACACTCTGTTTGTGAAGTCTGCAAGTGGATATTTGGACCTCTTTGTGGATTTCGTTGGAAGCGGGATTTCTTCATCTAATGCTAGAAGGAAGAATTCTCAGAAACTTCTTTGATTTGTGTGTGTTGAACTCACAGAGTTGAACCTTCCTTTAGACAGAGCAGATTGGAAACCCTCTTTTTGAGGAATTTGCATGTGGAGATTTCAAGCGTTTTGGAGCCATCGGTAGAAAAGGAAATCTCCTCGTATAAAAACTAGAGAGAATCATTCTCAGAAACCACTTTGTGATGTGTGCCTTCCACTCACAGTGTTTAACCTTTCTTTTCATAGAGCAGCTTGTAAACACTCTGTTTGTAAAGTCTGCAAGTGGATATTTGGACCTCTTTGTGGATTTCGTTGGAAGCGGGATTTCTTCATCTAATGCTACACAGAAGATTTCTCAATAACTTCGTTGATTTGTGAGTGTTCAACTAACAGAGTTGAACCTTCCTTTAGACAGAGCATATTGGAAACTCTCTTTTTGAGGAATTTGCATGTGGAGATTTCAAGCGTTTTTGGGCCATCGGTAGAAAAGGAAATATCCTCGTATAAAAACTAGAGAGAATCATCTCAGAAACCACTTTGTGATGTGTGCGATCCACTCACAGAGTTTAACCTTTCTTTTCATAGAGCAGTTTGGAAACACTCTGTTTGTGAAGTCTGCAAGTGGATATTTGGACCTCTTGGAGGATTTCGTTAGAAGCGGGATTTCTTCATCTAATGCTACACAGAAGATTTCTCAGAAACTTCTTTGATTTGTGTGTGTTCAACTCACAGAGTTGAACCTTCCTTTAGACAGAGCAGATTGGAAACCCTCTTTTTGAGGAATTTGCATGTGGAGATTTCAAGCGTTTTTGGGCCATCGGTAGAAAAGGAAATATCCTCGTATAAAAACTAGAGAGAATCATTCTCAGAAACCACTTTGTTATGTGTGCGATCCACTCACAGAGTTTAACCTTTCTTTTCATAGAGCAGTTTGGAAACACTCTGTTTGTGAAGTCTGCAAGTGGATATTTGGACCTCTTGGAGGATTTCGTTGGAAGCGGGATTTCTTCATCTAATGCTAGAAGGAAGAATTCTCAGAAACTTCTTTGATTTGTGTGCGTTCAACTCACAGAGTTGAACCTTCCTTTAGACAGAGCAGATTGGAAACCCTCTTTTTGAGGAATATGCATGTGGAGATTTCAAGCATTTTGTGGCCAACGGTAGAAAAGGAAATATCCTAATATAAAAACTAGAGAGAATCATTTTCAGAAACTACTTTCTGATGTGTGTGTTCCACTCACAGAGTTCAACCTTTCTTTTCATAGAGCAGTTTGGAAACACTCTGGTTTTGAAGTCTGCAAGGGGATATTTGGACCTCTTTGAGGATTTCATTGGAAGCGGGATTTCTTCATCTAATGCTAGAAGGAAGAATTTTCAGAAACTTCTTTGATTTGCGTGTGTTCAACTCACAGAGTTGAACCTTCCTTTAGACAGAGCAGATTGGAAACCCTCTTTTTGAGGAATTTGCATGTGGAGATTTCAAGCGTTTTGGGTCCATCGGTAGAAAAGGAAATATCCTCGTATAAAAACTAGAGAGAATCATTCTCAGAAACCACTTTGTGATGTGTGTGTTCCACTCACAGAGTTTAACCTTTCTTTTCATAGAGCAGTTTGGAAACACTCTGGTTTTGAAGTCTGCAAGGGGAAATTTGGACCTCTTTGAGGATTTCATTGGAAGCGGGATTTCTTCATCTAATGCTAGAAGGAAGAATTTTCAGAAACTTCTTTGATTTGCGTGTGTTCAACTCACAGAGTTGAACCTTCCTTTAGACAGAGCAGATTGGAAACCCTCTTTTTGAGGAATTTGCATGTGGAGATTTCAAGCGATTTGGGGCCTACGTTAGAAAAGGAAATATCCTCATAGAAAAACTAGAGAGAATCATTCTCAGAAACCACTTTGTGATGTGTGCGTTCCACTCACAGAGTTTAACCTTTCTTTTCATAGAGCAGTTTGGAAACACTCTGTTTGTAAAGTCTGCAAGTGGATATTTGTACCTCTTTGAGGATGTCGTTGGAAGTGGGGTTTCTTCATCTAATGCTACACAGAAGATTTCTCAGTAACTTCGTTGATTTCTGTGTGTTCAACTAACAGAGTTGAACCTTCCTTTAGACAGAGCAGATTGGAAACCCTCTTTTTGAGGAATTTGCATGTGGAGATTTCAAGCGATTTGGGGCCAACGGTAGAAAAGGAAGTATCCTCGTATAAAAACTAGAGAGAATCATTCTCAGAAACCACTTTGTGATGTGTGCGATCCACTCACAGAGTTTAACCTTTCTTTTCATAGAGCAGTTTGGAAACACTCTGTTTGTGAAGTCTGCAAGTGGATATTTGGACCTCTTGGAGGATTTCGTTGGAAGCGGGATTTCTTCATCTAATGCTAGAAGGAAGAATTTTCAGAAACTTCTTTGATTTGCGTGTGTTGAACTCACAGAGTTGAACCTTCCTTTAGACAGAGCAGATTGGAAACCCTCTTTTTGAGGAATTTTCATGTGGAGATTTCAAGCGTTTTGGAGCCATCGGTAGAAAAGGAAATCTCCTCGTATAAAAACTAGAGAGAATCATTCTCAGAAACCACTTTGTGATGTGTGCGTTCCACTCACAGAGTTTAACCTTTCTTCTCATAGAGCAGCTTGTAAACACTCTGTTTGTAAAGTCTGCAAGTGGATATTTGGACCTCTTTGTGGATTTCGTTGGAAGCGGGATTTCTTCATCTAATGCTACACAGAAGATTTCTCAATAACTTCGTTGATTTGTGAGTGTTCAACTAACAGAGTTGAACCTTCCTTTAGACAGAGCAGATTGGAAACTCTCTTTTTGAGGAATTTGCATGTGGTGATTTCAAGCGTTTTTGGGCCATCGGTAGAAAAGGAAATATCCTCGTATAAAAACTAGAGAGAATCATCTCAGAAACCACTTTGTGATGTGTGCGATCCACTCACAGAGTTTAACCTTTCTTTTCATAGAGCAGTTTGGAAACACTCTGTTTGTGAAGTCTGCAAGTGGATATTTGGACCTCTTGGAGGATTTCGTTAGAAGCGGGATATCTTCTTCTAATTCTAGAAGGAAGAATTCTCAGAAACTTCTTTGATTTGTGTTTGTTCAACTCACAGAGTTGAACCTTCCTTTAGACAGAGCAGATTGGAAACCCTCTTTTTGAGGAATATGCATGTGGAGATTTCAAGCACTTTGGCGCCAACGGTAGAAAAGGAAATCTCCTCGTATAAAAACTAGAGAGAATCATTCTCAGAAACCACTTTGTGATGTGTGCGATCCACTCACAGAGTTTAACCTTTCTTTTCATAGAGCAGTTTGGAAACGCTCTGTTTGTGAAGTCTGCAAGTGGATATTTGGACCTCTTTGTGGATTTCGTTGGAAGCGGGATTTCTTCATCTAATGCTACACAGAAGATTTCTCAATAACTTCGTTGATTTGTGAGTGTTCAACTAACAGAGTTGAACCTTCCTTTAGACAGAGCAGATTGGAAACTCTCTTTTTGAGGAATTTGCATGTGGAGATTTCAAGCGTTTTTGGGCCATCGGTAGAAAAGGAAATATCCTCGTATAAAAACTAGAGAGAATCATCTCAGAAACCACTTTGTGATGTGTGCGATCCACTCACAGAGTTTAACCTTTCTTTTCATAGAGCAGTTTGGAAACACTCTGTTTGTAAAGTCTGCAAGTGGATATTTGGACCTCTTGGAGGATTTCGTTAGAAGCGGGATTTCTTCATCTAATGCTAGAAGGAAGAATTCTCAGAAACTTCTTTGATTTGTGTGTGTTCAACTCACAGAGTTGAAGCTTCCTTTAGACAGAGCAGATTGGAAACCCTCTTTTTGAGGAATTTGCATGTGGAGATTTCAAGCGTTTTGGGTCCATCGGTAGAAAAGGAAATATCCTCGTATAAAAACTAGAGAGAATCATTCTCAGAAACCACTTTGTGATGTGTGTGTTCCACTCACAGAGTTTAACCTTTCTTTTCATAGAGCAGTTTGGAAACACTCTGGTTTTGAAGTCTGCAAGGGGAAATTTGGACCTCTTTGAGGATTTCATTGGAAGCGGGATTTCTTCATCTAATGCTAGAAGGAAGAATTTTCAGAAACTTCTTTGATTTGCGTGTGTTCAACTCACAGAGTTGAACCTTCCTTTAGACAGAGCAGATTGGAAACCCTCTTTTTGAGGAATTTGCATGTGGAGATTTCAAGCGTTTGGGGCAATCGGTAGAAAAGGAAATATCCTCGTATAAAAACTAGAGAGAATCATTCTCAGAAACCACTTTGTGATGTGTGCATTCCACTCACAGAGTTTAACCTTTCTTTTCATAGAGCAGTTTGTAAACACTCTGTTTGTAAAGTCTGCAAGTGGATATATGGACTTCTTTGTGGATTTCGTTGGAAGCGGGATTTCTTCATCTAATGCTACACAGAAGATTTCTCAGTAACTTCGTTGATTTGTGTGTGTTCAACTCACAGAGTTGAACCTTCCTTTAGACAGAGCAGATTGGAAACCCTCTTTTTGAGGAATATGCATGTGGAGATTTCAAGCACTTTGGCGCCAACGGTAGAAAAGGAAATCTCCTCGTATAAAAACAAGAGAGAATCATTCTCAGACACTACTTTGTGATGTGTGCGTTCCACTCACAGAGTTTAACCTTTCTTTTCATAGAGCAGCTTGGAAACACTCTGTTTGTAAAGTCTGCAAGTGGATATTTGTACCTCTTTGAGGATGTCGTTGGAAGTGGGGTTTCTTCATCTAATGCTACACAGAAGATTTCTCAGTAACTTCGTTGATTTCTGTGTGTTCAACTAACAGAGTTGAACCTTCCTTTAGACAGAGCAGATTGGAAACCCTCTTTTTGAGGAATTTGCATGTGGAGATTTCAGCGATTTGGGGCCAACGGTAGAAAAGGAAATATCCTCGTATAAAAACTAGAGAGAATCATTCTCAGAAACCACTTTGTGATGTGTGCGATCCACTCACAGAGTTTAACCTTTCTTTTCATAGAGCAGTTTGGAAACACTCTGTTTGTGAAGTCTGCAAGTGGATATTTGGACCTCTTTGTGGATTTCGTTGGAAGCGGGATTTCTTCATCTAATGCTAGAAGGAAGAATTCTCAGAAACTTCTTTGATTTGTGTGTGTTGAACTCACAGAGTTGAACCTTCCTTTAGACAGAGCAGATTGGAAACCCTCTTTTTGAGGAATTTGCATGTGGAGATTTCAAGCGTTTTGGAGCCATCGGTAGAAAAGGAAATCTCCTCGTATAAAAACTAGAGAGAATCATTCTCAGAAACCACTTTGTGATGTGTGCCTTCCACTCACAGTGTTTAACCTTTCTTTTCATAGAGCAGCTTGTAAACACTCTGTTTGTAAAGTCTGCAAGTGGATATTTGGACCTCTTTGTGGATTTCGTTGGAAGCGGGATTTCTTCATCTAATGCTACACAGAAGATTTCTCAATAACTTCGTTGATTTGTGAGTGTTCAACTAACAGAGTTGAACCTTCCTTTAGACAGAGCATATTGGAAACTCTCTTTTTGAGGAATTTGCATGTGGAGATTTCAAGCGTTTTTGGGCCATCGGTAGAAAAGGAAATATCCTCGTATAAAAACTAGAGAGAATCATCTCAGAAACCACTTTGTGATGTGTGCGATCCACTCACAGAGTTTAACCTTTCTTTTCATAGAGCAGTTTGGAAACACTCTGTTTGTGAAGTCTGCAAGTGGATATTTGGACCTCTTGGAGGATTTCGTTAGAAGCGGGATTTCTTCATCTAATGCTACACAGAAGATTTCTCAGAAACTTCTTTGATTTGTGTGTGTTCAACTCACAGAGTTGAACCTTCCTTTAGACAGAGCAGATTGGAAACCCTCTTTTTGAGGAATTTGCATGTGGAGATTTCAAGCGTTTTTGGGCCATCGGTAGAAAAGGAAATATCCTCGTATAAAAACTAGAGAGAATCATTCTCAGAAACCACTTTGTTATGTGTGCGATCCACTCACAGAGTTTAACCTTTCTTTTCATAGAGCAGTTTGGAAACACTCTGTTTGTGAAGTCTGCAAGTGGATATTTGGACCTCTTGGAGGATTTCGTTGGAAGCGGGATTTCTTCATCTAATGCTAGAAGGAAGAATTCTCAGAAACTTCTTTGATTTGTGTGCGTTCAACTCACAGAGTTGAACCTTCCTTTAGACAGAGCAGATTGGAAACCCTCTTTTTGAGGAATATGCATGTGGAGATTTCAAGCATTTTGTGGCCAACGGTAGAAAAGGAAATATCCTAATATAAAAACTAGAGAGAATCATTTTCAGAAACTACTTTCTGATGTGTGTGTTCCACTCACAGAGTTCAACCTTTCTTTTCATAGAGCAGTTTGGAAACACTCTGGTTTTGAAGTCTGCAAGGGGATATTTGGACCTCTTTGAGGATTTCATTGGAAGCGGGATTTCTTCATCTAATGCTAGAAGGAAGAATTTTCAGAAACTTCTTTGATTTGCGTGTGTTCAACTCACAGAGTTGAACCTTCCTTTAGACAGAGCAGATTGGAAACCCTCTTTTTGAGGAATTTGCATGTGGAGATTTCAAGCGTTTTGGGTCCATCGGTAGAAAAGGAAATATCCTCGTATAAAAACTAGAGAGAATCATTCTCAGAAACCACTTTGTGATGTGTGTGTTCCACTCACAGAGTTTAACCTTTCTTTTCATAGAGCAGTTTGGAAACACTCTGGTTTTGAAGTCTGCAAGGGGAAATTTGGACCTCTTTGAGGATTTCATTGGAAGCGGGATTTCTTCATCTAATGCTAGAAGGAAGAATTTTCAGAAACTTCTTTGATTTGCGTGTGTTCAACTCACAGAGTTGAACCTTCCTTTAGACAGAGCAGATTGGAAACCCTCTTTTTGAGGAATTTGCATGTGGAGATTTCAAGCGATTTGGGGCCTACGTTAGAAAAGGAAATATCCTCATAGAAAAACTAGAGAGAATCATTCTCAGAAACCACTTTGTGATGTGTGCGTTCCACTCACAGAGTTTAACCTTTCTTTTCATAGAGCAGTTTGGAAACACTCTGTTTGTAAAGTCTGCAAGTGGATATTTGTACCTCTTTGAGGATGTCGTTGGAAGTGGGGTTTCTTCATCTAATGCTACACAGAAGATTTCTCAGTAACTTCGTTGATTTCTGTGTGTTCAACTAACAGAGTTGAACCTTCCTTTAGACAGAGCAGATTGGAAACCCTCTTTTTGAGGAATTTGCATGTGGAGATTTCAAGCGATTTGGGGCCAACGGTAGAAAAGGAAGTATCCTCGTATAAAAACTAGAGAGAATCATTCTCAGAAACCACTTTGTGATGTGTGCGATCCACTCACAGAGTTTAACCTTTCTTTTCATAGAGCAGTTTGGAAACACTCTGTTTGTGAAGTCTGCAAGTGGATATTTGGACCTCTTGGAGGATTTCGTTGGAAGCGGGATTTCTTCATCTAATGCTAGAAGGAAGAATTTTCAGAAACTTCTTTGATTTGCGTGTGTTGAACTCACAGAGTTGAACCTTCCTTTAGACAGAGCAGATTGGAAACCCTCTTTTTGAGGAATTTTCATGTGGAGATTTCAAGCGTTTTGGAGCCATCGGTAGAAAAGGAAATCTCCTCGTATAAAAACTAGAGAGAATCATTCTCAGAAACCACTTTGTGATGTGTGCGTTCCACTCACAGAGTTTAACCTTTCTTCTCATAGAGCAGCTTGTAAACACTCTGTTTGTAAAGTCTGCAAGTGGATATTTGGACCTCTTTGTGGATTTCGTTGGAAGCGGGATTTCTTCATCTAATGCTACACAGAAGATTTCTCAATAACTTCGTTGATTTGTGAGTGTTCAACTAACAGAGTTGAACCTTCCTTTAGACAGAGCAGATTGGAAACTCTCTTTTTGAGGAATTTGCATGTGGTGATTTCAAGCGTTTTTGGGCCATCGGTAGAAAAGGAAATATCCTCGTATAAAAACTAGAGAGAATCATCTCAGAAACCACTTTGTGATGTGTGCGATCCACTCACAGAGTTTAACCTTTCTTTTCATAGAGCAGTTTGGAAACACTCTGTTTGTGAAGTCTGCAAGTGGATATTTGGACCTCTTGGAGGATTTCGTTAGAAGCGGGATATCTTCTTCTAATTCTAGAAGGAAGAATTCTCAGAAACTTCTTTGATTTGTGTTTGTTCAACTCACAGAGTTGAACCTTCCTTTAGACAGAGCAGATTGGAAACCCTCTTTTTGAGGAATATGCATGTGGAGATTTCAAGCACTTTGGCGCCAACGGTAGAAAAGGAAATCTCCTCGTATAAAAACTAGAGAGAATCATTCTCAGAAACCACTTTGTGATGTGTGCGATCCACTCACAGAGTTTAACCTTTCTTTTCATAGAGCAGTTTGGAAACGCTCTGTTTGTGAAGTCTGCAAGTGGATATTTGGACCTCTTTGTGGATTTCGTTGGAAGCGGGATTTCTTCATCTAATGCTACACAGAAGATTTCTCAATAACTTCGTTGATTTGTGAGTGTTCAACTAACAGAGTTGAACCTTCCTTTAGACAGAGCAGATTGGAAACTCTCTTTTTGAGGAATTTGCATGTGGAGATTTCAAGCGTTTTTGGGCCATCGGTAGAAAAGGAAATATCCTCGTATAAAAACTAGAGAGAATCATCTCAGAAACCACTTTGTGATGTGTGCGATCCACTCACAGAGTTTAACCTTTCTTTTCATAGAGCAGTTTGGAAACACTCTGTTTGTAAAGTCTGCAAGTGGATATTTGGACCTCTTGGAGGATTTCGTTAGAAGCGGGATTTCTTCATCTAATGCTAGAAGGAAGAATTCTCAGAAACTTCTTTGATTTGTGTGTGTTCAACTCACAGAGTTGAAGCTTCCTTTAGACAGAGCAGATTGGAAACCCTCTTTTTGAGGAATTTGCATGTGGAGATTTCAAGCGTTTTGGGTCCATCGGTAGAAAAGGAAATATCCTCGTATAAAAACTAGAGAGAATCATTCTCAGAAACCACTTTGTGATGTGTGTGTTCCACTCACAGAGTTTAACCTTTCTTTTCATAGAGCAGTTTGGAAACACTCTGGTTTTGAAGTCTGCAAGGGGAAATTTGGACCTCTTTGAGGATTTCATTGGAAGCGGGATTTCTTCATCTAATGCTAGAAGGAAGAATTTTCAGAAACTTCTTTGATTTGCGTGTGTTCAACTCACAGAGTTGAACCTTCCTTTAGACAGAGCAGATTGGAAACCCTCTTTTTGAGGAATTTGCATGTGGAGATTTCAAGCGATTTGGGGCCTACGTTAGAAAAGGAAATATCCTCATAGAAAAACTAGAGAGAATCATTCTCAGAAACCACTTTGTGATGTGTGCGTTCCACTCACAGAGTTTAACCTTTCTTTTCATAGAGCAGTTTGGAAACACTCTGTTTGTAAAGTCTGCAAGTGGATATTTGTACCTCTTTGAGGATGTCGTTGGAAGTGGGGTTTCTTCATCTAATGCTACACAGAAGATTTCTCAGTAACTTCGTTGATTTCTGTGTGTTCAACTAACAGAGTTGAACCTTCCTTTAGACAGAGCAGATTGGAAACCCTCTTTTTGAGGAATTTGCATGTGGAGATTTCAAGCGATTTGGGGCCAACGGTAGAAAAGGAAGTATCCTCGTATAAAAACTAGAGAGAATCATTCTCAGAAACCACTTTGTGATGTGTGCGATCCACTCACAGAGTTTAACCTTTCTTTTCATAGAGCAGTTTGGAAACACTCTGTTTGTGAAGTCTGCAAGTGGATATTTGGACCTCTTGGAGGATTTCGTTGGAAGCGGGATTTCTTCATCTAATGCTAGAAGGAAGAATTCTCAGAAACTTCTTTGATTTGTGTGTGTTGAACTCACAGAGTTGAACCTTCCTTTAGACAGAGCAGATTGGAAACCCTCTTTTTGAGGAATTTTCATGTGGAGATTTCAAGCACTTTGGCGCCAACGGTAGAAAAGGAAATCTCCTCGTATAAAAACTAGAGAGAATCATTCTCAGAAACCACTTTGTGATGTGTGCGTTCCACTCACAGAGTTTAACCTTTCTTCTCATAGAGCAGCTTGTAAACACTCTGTTTGTAAAGTCTGCAAGTGGATATTTGGACCTCTTTGTGGATTTCGTTGGAAGCGGGATTACTTCATCTAATGCTACACAGAAGATTTCTCAATAACTTCGTTGATTTGTGAGTGTTCAACTAACAGAGTTGAACCTTCCTTTAGACAGAGCAGATTGGAAACTCTCTTTTTGAGGAATTTGCATGTGGAGATTTCAAGCGTTTTTGGGCCATCGGTAGAAAAGGAAATATCCTCGTATAAAAACTAGAGAGAATCATCTCAGAAACCACTTTGTGATGTGTGCGATCCACTCACAGAGTTTAACCTTTCTTTTCATAGAGCAGTTTGGAAACACTCTGTTTGTGAAGTCTGCAAGTGGATATTTGGACCTCTTGGAGGATTTCGTTAGAAGCGGGATTTCTTCATCTAATGCTAGAAGGAAGAATTCTCAGAAACTTCTTTGATTTGTGTGTGTTCAACTCACAGAGTTGAACCTTCCTTTAGACAGAGCAGATTGGAAACCCTCTTTTTGAGGATTTTGCATGTGGAGATTTCAAGCGTTTTGGGGCCATCGGTAGAAAAGGAAATATCCTCGTATAAAAACTAGAGAGAATCATTCTCAGTAACCACTTTGTGATGTGAGCATTCCACTCACAGAGTTTAACCTTTCTTTTCACAGAGCAGTTTGTAAACACTCTGTTTGTAAAGTCTGCAAGTGGATATTTGGACCTCTTTGTGGATTTCGTTGGAAGCGGTATTTCATCATCTAATGCTACTCAGAAGATTTCTCAGTAACATCGTTGATTTCTGTGTGTTCAACTAACAGAGTTGAACCTTCCTTTAGACAGAGCAGATTGGAAACACTCTTTTTGAGGAATATGCATGTGGAGATTTCAAGCATTTTGTGGCCAACGGTAGAAAAGGAAATATCCTCGTATAAAAACTGGAGAGAATCATTTTCAGAAACGACTTTGTGATGTGTGTGTTCCACTCACAGAGTTTAACCTTTCTTTTCATAGAGCAGATTGGAAACACTCTGGTTTTGAAGTCTGCAAGGGGATATTTGGACCTCTTTCAGGATTTCATTGGAAGCGGGATTTCTTCATCTAATGCTAGAAGGAAGAATTTTCAGAAACTTCTTTGATTTGCGTGTGTTCAACTCACAGAGTTGAACCTTCCTTTAGACAGAGCAGATTGGAAACCCTCTTTTTGAGGAATTTGCATGTGGAGATTTCAAGCGTTTTGGGGCCAACGTTAGAAAAGGAAATATCCTCATAGAAAAACTAGAGAGAATCATTCTCAGAAACCTCTTTGTTATGTGTGCGTTCCACTCACAGAGTTTAACCTTTCTTTTCATAGAGCAGTTTGGAAACACTCTGTTTGTAACGTCTGCAAGAGGATATTTGTACCTCTTTGAGGATTTCGTTGGAAGTGGGGTTTCTTCATCTAATGCTACACAGAAGATTTCTCAGTAACTTCGTTGATTTCTGTGTGTTCAACTAACAGAGTTGAACCTTCCTTTAGACAGAGCAGATTGGAAACCCTCTTTTTGAGGAATTTGCATGTGGAGATTTCAAGGGTTTTTGGGCCATCGGTAGAAAAGGAAATATCCTCGTATAAAAACTAGAGGGAATCATTCTCAGAAACCACTTTGTGATGTGTGCGGTCCACTCACAGAGTTTAACCTTTCTTTTCATAGAGCAGTTTGGAAACACTCTGTTTGTGAAGTCTGCAAGTGGATATTTGGACCTCTTGGAGGATTTCGTTGGAAGCAGGATTTCTTCATCTAATGCTAGAAGGAAGAATTCTCAGAAACTTCTTTGATTTGTGTGTGTTCAACTCACAGAGTTGAACCTTCCTTTAGACAGAGCAGATTGGAAACCCTCTTTTTGAGGAATTTGCATGTGGAGATTTCAAGCGTTTGGGGCAATCGGTAGAAAAGGAAATATCCTCGTATAAAAACTAGAGAGAATCATTCTCACAAACCACTTTGTGATGTGTGCATTCCACTCACAGAGTTTAACCTTTCTTTTCATAGAGCAGTTTGTAAACACTCTGTTTGTAAAGTCTGCAAGTGGATATATGGACTTCTTTGTGGATTTCGTTGGAAGCAGGATTTCTTCATCTAATGCTACACAGAAGATTTCTCAGTAACTTCGTTGATTTGTGTGTGTTCAACTCACAGAGTTGAACCTTCCTTTAGACAGAGCAGATTGGAAACCCTCTTTTTGAGGAATATGCATGTGGAGATTTCAAGCACTTTGGCGCCAACGGTAGAAAAGGAAATCTCCTCGTATAAAAACAAGAGAGAATCATTCTCAGACACTACTTTGTGATGTGTGCGTTCCACTCACAGAGTTTAACCTTTCTTTTCATAGAGCAGCTTGGAAACACTCTGTTTGTAAAGTCTGCAAGTGGATATTTGTACCTCTTTGAGGATGTCGTTGGAAGTGGGGTTTCTTCATCTAATGCTACACAGAAGATTTCTCAGTAACTTCGTTGATTTCTGTGTGTTCAACTAACAGAGTTGAACCTTCCTTTAGACAGAGCAGATTGGAAACCCTCTTTTTGAGGAATTTGCATGTGGAGATTTCAGCGATTTGGGGCCAACGGTAGAAAAGGAAATATCCTCGTATAAAAACTAGAGAGAATCATTCTCAGAAACCACTTTGTGATGTGTGCGATCCACTCACAGAGTTTAACCTTTCTTTTCATAGAGCAGTTTGGAAACACTCTGTTTGTGAAGTCTGCAAGTGGATATTTGGACCTCTTTGTGGATTACGTTGGAAGCGGGATTTCTTCATCTAATGCTAGAAGGAAGAATTCTCAGAAACTTCTTTGATTTGTGTGTGTTGAACTCACAGAGTTGAACCTTCCTTTAGACAGAGCAGATTGGAAACCCTCTTTTTGAGGAATTTGCATGTGGAGATTTCAAGCGTTTTGGAGCCATCGGTAGAAAAGGAAATCTCCTCGTATAAAAACTAGAGAGAATCATTCTCAGAAACCACTTTGTGATGTGTGCCTTCCACTCACAGTGTTTAACCTTTCTTTTCATAGAGCAGCTTGTAAACACTCTGTTTGTAAAGTCTGCAAGTGGATATTTGGACCTCTTTGTGGATTTCGTTGGAAGCGGGATTTCTTCATCTAATGCTACACAGAAGATTTCTCAATAACTTCGTTGATTTGTGAGTGTTCAACTAACAGAGTTGAACCTTCCTTTAGAGAGAGCATATTGGAAACTCTCTTTTTGAGGAATTTGCATGTGGAGATTTCAAGCGTTTTTGGGCCATCGGTAGAAAAGGAAATATCCTCGTATAAAAACTAGAGAGAATCATCTCAGAAACCACTTTGTGATGTGTGCGATCCACTCACAGAGTTTAACCTTTCTTTTCATAGAGCAGTTTGGAAACACTCTGTGAAGTCTGCAAGTGGATATTTGGACCTCTTGGAGGATTTCGTTAGAAGCGGGATTTCTTCATCTAATGCTACACAGAAGATTTCTCAGAAACTTCTTTGATTTGTGTGTGTTCAACTCACAGAGTTGAACCTTCCTTTAGACAGAGCAGATTGGAAACCCTCTTTTTGAGGAATTTGCATGTGGAGATTTCAAGCGTTTTTGGGCCATCGGTAGAAAAGGAAATATCCTCGTATAAAAACTAGAGAGAATCATTCTCAGAAACCACTTTGTTATGTGTGCGATCCACTCACAGAGTTTAACCTTTCTTTTCATAGAGCAGTTTGGAAACACTCTGTTTGTGAAGTCTGCAAGTGGATATTTGGACCTCTTGGAGGATTTCGTTGGAAGCGGGATTTCTTCATCTAATGCTAGAAGGAAGAATTCTCAGAAACTTCTTTGATTTGTGTGCGTTCAACTCACAGAGTTGAACCTTCCTTTAGACAGAGCAGATTGGAAACCCTCTTTTTGAGGAATATGCATGTGGAGATTTCAAGCTTTTTGTGGCCAACGGTAGAAAAGGAAATATCCTAATATAAAAACTAGAGAGAATCTTTTTCAGAAACTACTTTCTGATGTGTGTGTTCCACTCACAGAGTTCAACCTTTCTTTTCATAGAGCAGTTTGGAAACACTCTGGTTTTGAAGTCTGCAAGGGGATATTTGGACCTCTTTGAGGATTTCATTGGAAGCGGGATTTCTTCATCTAATGCTAGAAGGAAGAATTTTCAGAAACTTCTTTGATTTGCGTGTGTTCAACTCACAGAGTTGAACCTTCCTTTAGACAGAGCAGATTGGAAACCCTCTTTTTGAGGAATTTGCATGTGGAGATTTCAAGCGATTTGGGGCCTACGTTAGAAAAGGAAATATCCTCATAGAAAAACTAGAGAGAATCATTCTCAGAAACCACTTTGTGATGTGTGCGTTCCACTCACAGAGTTTAACCTTTCTTTTCATAGAGCAGTTTGGAAACACTCTGTTTGTAAAGTCTGCAAGTGGATATTTGTACCTCTTTGAGGATGTCGTTGGAAGTGGGGTTTCTTCATCTAATGCTACACAGAAGATTTCTCAGTAACTTCGTTGATTTCTGTGTGTTCAACTGACAGAGTTGAACCTTCCTTTAGACAGAGCAGATTGGAAACCCTCTTTTTGAGGAATTTGCATGTGGAGATTTCAAGCGATTTGGGGCCAACGGTAGAAAAGGAAGTATCCTCGTATAAAAACTAGAGAGAATCATTCTCAGAAACCACTTTGTGATGTGTGCGATCCACTCACAGAGTTTAACCTTTCTTTTCATAGAGCAGTTTGGAAACACTCTGTTTGTGAAGTCTGCAAGTGGATATTTGGACCTCTTGGAGGATTTCGTTGGAAGCGGGATTTCTTCATCTAATGCTAGAAGGAAGAATTCTCAGAAACTTCTTTGATTTGTGTGTGTTGAACTCACAGAGTTGAACCTTCCTTTAGACAGAGCAGATTGGAAACCCTCTTTTTGAGGAATTTTCATGTGGAGATTTCAAGCGTTTTGGAGCCATCGGTAGAAAAGGAAATCTCCTCGTATAAAAACTAGAGAGAATCATTCTCAGAAACCACTTTGTGATGTGTGCGTTCCACTCACAGAGTTTAACCTTTCTTCTCATAGAGCAGCTTGTAAACACTCTGTTTGTAAAGTCTGCAAGTGGATATTTGGACCTCTTTGTGGATTTCGTTGGAAGCGGGATTTCTTCATCTAATGCTACACAGAAGATTTCTCAATAACTTCGTTGATTTCTGTGTGTTCAACTAACAGAGTTGAACCTTCCTTTAGACAGAGCAGATTGGAAACACTCTTTTTGAGGAATATGCATGTGGAGATTTCAAGCATTTTGTGGCCAACGGTAGAAAGGGAAATATCCTCGTATAAAAACTGGAGAGAATCATTTTCAGAAACGACTTTGTGATGTGTGTGTTCCACTCACAGAGTTTAACCTTTCTTTTCATAGAGCAGATTGGAAACACTCTGGTTTTGACGTCTGCAAGGGGATATTTGGACCTCTTTCAGGATTTCATTGGAAGCGGGATTTCTTCATCTAATGCTAGAAGGAAGAATTTTCAGAAACTTCTTTGATTTGCGTGTGTTCAACTCACAGAGTTGAACCTTCCTTTAGACAGAGCAGATTGGAAACCCTCTTTTTGAGGAATTTGCATGTGGAGATTTCAAGCGTTTTGGGGCCAACGTTAGAAAAGGAAATATCCTCATAGAAAAACTAGAGAGAATCATTCTCAGAAACCTCTTTGTTATGTGTGCGTTCCACTCACAGAGTTTAACCTTTCTTTTCATAGAGCAGTTTGGAAACACTCTGTTTGTAACGTCTGCAAGAGGATATTTGTACCTCTTTGAGGATTTCGTTGGAAGTGGGGTTTCTTCATCTAATGCTACACAGAAGATTTCTCAGTAACTTCGTTGATTTCTGTGTGTTCAACTAACAGAGTTGAACCTTCCTTTAGACAGAGCAGATTGGAAACCCTCTTTTTGAGGAATTTGCATGTGGAGATTTCAAGGGTTTTTGGGCCATCGGTAGAAAAGGAAATATCCTCGTATAAAAACTAGAGGGAATCATTCTCAGAAACCACTTTGTGATGTGTGCGGTCCACTCACAGAGTTTAACCTTTCTTTTCATAGAGCCGTTTGGAAACACTCTGTTTGTGAAGTCTGCAAGTGGATATTTGGACCTCTTGGAGGATTTCGTTGGAAGCGGGATTTCTTCATCTAATGCTAGAAGGAAGAATTCTCAGAAACTTCTTTGATTTGTGTGTGTTCAACTCACAGAGTTGAACCTTCCTTTAGACAGAGCAGATTGGAAACCCTCTTTTTGAGGAATTTGCATGTGGAGATTTCAAGCGTTTGGGGCAATCGGTAGAAAAGGAAATATCCTCGTATAAAAACTAGAGAGAATCATTCTCAGAAACCACTTTGTGATGTGTGCATTCCACTCACAGAGTTTAACCTTTCTTTTCATAGAGCAGTTTGTAAACACTCTGTTTGTAAAGTCTGCAAGTGGATATATGGACTTCTTTGTGGATTTCGTTGGAAGCGGGATTTCTTCATCTAATGCTACACAGAAGATTTCTCAGTAACTTCGTTGATTTGTGTGTGTTCAACTCACAGAGTTGAACCTTCCTTTAGACAGAGCAGATTGGAAACCCTCTTTTTGAGGAATTTGCATGTGGAGATTTCAAGCGATTTGGGGCCAACGGTAGAAAAGGAAATATCCTCGTATAAAAACTAGAGAGAATCATTCTCAGAAACCACTTTGTGATGTGTGCGATCCACTCACAGAGTTTAACCTTTCTTTTCATAGAGCAGTTTGGAAACACTCTGTTTGTGAAGTCTGCAAGTGGATATTTGGACCTCTTTGTGGATTTCGTTGGAAGCGGGATTTCTTCATCTAATGCTAGAAGGAAGAATTCTCAGAAACTTCTTTGATTTGTGTGTGTTGAACTCACAGAGTTGAACCTTCCTTTAGACAGAGCAGATTGGAAACCCTCTTTTTGAGGAATTTGCATGTGGAGATTTCAAGCGTTTTGGAGCCATCGGTAGAAAAGGAAATCTCCTCGTATAAAAACTAGAGAGAATCATTCTCAGAAACCACTTTGTGATGTGTGCGTTCCACTCACAGTGTTTAACCTTTCTTTTCATAGAGCAGCTTGTAAACACTCTGTTTGTAAAGTCTGCAAGTGGATATTTGGACCTCTTTGTGGATTTCGTTGGAAGCGGGATTTCTTCATCTAATGCTACACAGAAGATTTCTCAATAACTTCGTTGATTTGTGAGTGTTCAACTAACAGAGTTGAACCTTCCTTTAGACAGAGCATATTGGAAACTCTCTTTTTGAGGAATTTGCATGTGGAGATTTCAAGCGTTTTTGGGCCATCGGTAGAAAAGGAAATATCCTCGTATAAAAACTAGAGAGAATCATCTCAGAAACCACTTTGTGATGTGTGCGATCCACTCACAGAGTTTAACCTTTCTTTTCATAGAGCAGTTTGGAAACACTCTGTTTGTGAAGTCTGCAAGTGGATATTTGGACCTCTTGGAGGATTTCGTTAGAAGCGGGATTTCTTCATCTAATGCTACACAGAAGATTTCTCAGAAACTTCTTTGATTTGTGTGTGTTCAACTCACAGAGTTGAACCTTCCTTTAGACAGAGCAGATTGGAAACCCTCTTTTTGAGGAATTTGCATGTGGAGATTTCAAGCGTTTTTGGGCCATCGGTAGAAAAGGAAATATCCTCGTATAAAAACTAGAGAGAATCATTCTCAGAAACCACTTTGTTATGTGTGCGATCCACTCACAGAGTTTAACCTTTCTTTTCATAGAGCAGTTTGGAAACACTCTGTTTGTGAAGTCTGCAAGTGGATATTTGGACCTCTTGGAGGATTTCGTTGGAAGCGGGATTTCTTCATCTAATGCTAGAAGGAAGAATTCTCAGAAACTTCTTTGATTTGTGTGCGTTCAACTCACAGAGTTGAACCTTCCTTTAGACAGAGCAGATTGGAAACCCTCTTTTTGAGGAATATGCATGTGGAGATTTCAAGCATTTTGTGGCCAACGGTAGAAAAGGAAATATCCTAATATAAAAACTAGAGAGAATCATTTTCAGAAACTACTTTCTGATGTGTGTGTTCCACTCACAGAGTTCAACCTTTCTTTTCATAGAGCAGTTTGGAAACACTCTGGTTTTGAAGTCTGCAAGGGGATATTTGGACCTCTTTGAGGATTTCATTGGAAGCGGGATTTCTTCATCTAATGCTAGAAGGAAGAATTTTCAGAAACTTCTTTGATTTGCGTGTGTTCAACTCACAGAGTTGAACCTTCCTTTAGACAGAGCAGATTGGAAACCCTCTTTTTGAGGAATTTACATGTGGAGATTTCAAGCGATTTGGGGCCTACGTTAGAAAAGGAAATATCCTCATAGAAAAACTAGAGAGAATCATTCTCAGAAACCACTTTGTGATGTGTGCGTTCCACTCACAGAGTTTAACCTTTCTTTTCATAGAGCAGTTTGGAAACACTCTGTTTGTAAAGTCTGCAAGTGGATATTTGTACCTCTTTGAGGATGTCGTTGGAAGTGGGGTTTCTTCATCTAATGCTACACAGAAGATTTCTCAGTAACTTCGTTGATTTCTGTGTGTTCAACTAACAGAGTTGAACCTTCCTTTAGACAGAGCAGATTGGAAACCCTCTTTTTGAGGAATTTGCATGTGTAGATTTCAAGGGTTTTTGGGCCATCGGTAGAAAAGGAAATATCCTCGTATAAAAACTAGAGGGAATCATTCTCAGAAACCACTTTGTGATGTGTGCGGTCCACTCACAGAGTTTAACCTTTCTTTTCATAGAGCCGTTTGGAAACACTCTGTTTGTGAAGTCTGCAAGTGGATATTTGGACCTCTTGGAGGATTTCGTTGGAAGCGGGATTTCTTCATCTAATGCTAGAAGGAAGAATTCTCAGAAACTTCTTTGATTTGTGTGTGTTCAACTCACAGAGTTGAACCTTCCTTTAGACAGAGCAGATTGGAAACCCTCTTTTTGAGGAATTTGCATGTGGAGATTTCAAGCGTTTGGGGCAATCGGTAGAAAAGGAAATATCCTCGTATAAAAACTAGAGAGAATCATTCTCAGAAACCACTTTGTGATGTGTGCATTCCACTCACAGAGTTTAACCTTTCTTTTCATAGAGCAGTTTGTAAACACTCTGTTTGTAAAGTCTGCAAGTGGATATATGGACTTCTTTGTGGATTTCGTTGGAAGCGGGATTTCTTCATCTAATGCTACACAGAAGATTTCTCAGTAACTTCGTTGATTTGTGTGTGTTCAACTCACAGAGTTGAACCTTCCTTTAGACAGAGCAGATTGGAAACCCTCTTTTTGAGGAATTTGCATGTGGAGATTTCAAGCGATTTGGGGCCAACGGTAGAAAAGGAAATATCCTCGTATAAAAACTAGAGAGAATCATTCTCAGAAACCACTTTGTGATGTGTGCGATCCACTCACAGAGTTTAACCTTTCTTTTCATAGAGCAGTTTGGAAACACTCTGTTTGTGAAGTCTGCAAGTGGATATTTGGACCTCTTTGTGGATTTCGTTGGAAGCGGGATTTCTTCATCTAATGCTAGAAGGAAGAATTCTCAGAAACTTCTTTGATTTGTGTGTGTTGAACTCACAGAGTTGAACCTTCCTTTAGACAGAGCAGATTGGAAACCCTCTTTTTGAGGAATTTGCATGTGGAGATTTCAAGCGTTTTGGAGCCATCGGTAGAAAAGGAAATCTCCTCGTATAAAAACTAGAGAGAATCATTCTCAGAAACCACTTTGTGATGTGTGCGTTCCACTCACAGTGTTTAACCTTTCTTTTCATAGAGCAGCTTGTAAACACTCTGTTTGTAAAGTCTGCAAGTGGATATTTGGACCTCTTTGTGGATTTCGTTGGAAGCGGGATTTCTTCATCTAATGCTACACAGAAGATTTCTCAATAACTTCGTTGATTTGTGAGTGTTCAACTAACAGAGTTGAACCTTCCTTTAGACAGAGCATATTGGAAACTCTCTTTTTGAGGAATTTGCATGTGGAGATTTCAAGCGTTTTTGGGCCATCGGTAGAAAAGGAAATATCCTCGTATAAAAACTAGAGAGAATCATCTCAGAAACCACTTTGTGATGTGTGCGATCCACTCACAGAGTTTAACCTTTCTTTTCATAGAGCAGTTTGGAAACACTCTGTTTGTGAAGTCTGCAAGTGGATATTTGGACCTCTTGGAGGATTTCGTTAGAAGCGGGATTTCTTCATCTAATGCTACACAGAAGATTTCTCAGAAACTTCTTTGATTTGTGTGTGTTCAACTCACAGAGTTGAACCTTCCTTTAGACAGAGCAGATTGGAAACCCTCTTTTTGAGGAATTTGCATGTGGAGATTTCAAGCGTTTTTGGGCCATCGGTAGAAAAGGAAATATCCTCGTATAAAAACTAGAGAGAATCATTCTCAGAAACCACTTTGTTATGTGTGCGATCCACTCACAGAGTTTAACCTTTCTTTTCATAGAGCAGTTTGGAAACACTCTGTTTGTGAAGTCTGCAAGTGGATATTTGGACCTCTTGGAGGATTTCGTTGGAAGCGGGATTTCTTCATCTAATGCTAGAAGGAAGAATTCTCAGAAACTTCTTTGATTTGTGTGCGTTCAACTCACAGAGTTGAACCTTCCTTTAGACAGAGCAGATTGGAAACCCTCTTTTTGAGGAATATGCATGTGGAGATTTCAAGCATTTTGTGGCCAACGGTAGAAAAGGAAATATCCTAATATAAAAACTAGAGAGAATCATTTTCAGAAACTACTTTCTGATGTGTGTGTTCCACTCACAGAGTTCAACCTTTCTTTTCATAGAGCAGTTTGGAAACACTCTGGTTTTGAAGTCTGCAAGGGGATATTTGGACCTCTTTGAGGATTTCATTGGAAGCGGGATTTCTTCATCTAATGCTAGAAGGAAGAATTTTCAGAAACTTCTTTGATTTGCGTGTGTTCAACTCACAGAGTTGAACCTTCCTTTAGACAGAGCAGATTGGAAACCCTCTTTTTGAGGAATTTACATGTGGAGATTTCAAGCGATTTGGGGCCTACGTTAGAAAAGGAAATATCCTCATAGAAAAACTAGAGAGAATCATTCTCAGAAACCACTTTGTGATGTGTGCGTTCCACTCACAGAGTTTAACCTTTCTTTTCATAGAGCAGTTTGGAAACACTCTGTTTGTAAAGTCTGCAAGTGGATATTTGTACCTCTTTGAGGATGTCGTTGGAAGTGGGGTTTCTTCATCTAATGCTACACAGAAGATTTCTCAGTAACTTCGTTGATTTCTGTGTGTTCAACTAACAGAGTTGAACCTTCCTTTAGACAGAGCAGATTGGAAACCCTCTTTTTGAGGAATTTGCATGTGTAGATTTCAAGGGTTTTTGGGCCATCGGTAGAAAAGGAAATATCCTCGTATAAAAACTAGAGGGAATCATTCTCAGAAACCACTTTGTGATGTGTGCGGTCCACTCACAGAGTTTAACCTTTCTTTTCATAGAGCCGTTTGGAAACACTCTGTTTGTGAAGTCTGCAAGTGGATATTTGGACCTCTTGGAGGATTTCGTTGGAAGCGGGATTTCTTCATCTAATGCTAGAAGGAAGAATTCTCAGAAACTTCTTTGATTTGTGTGTGTTCAACTCACAGAATTGAACCTTCCTTTAGACAGAGCAGATTGGAAACCCTCTTTTTGAGGAATTTGCATGTGGAGATTTCAAGCGTTTGGGGCAATCGGTAGAAAAGGAAATATCCTCGTATAAAAACTAGAGAGAATCATTCTCAGAAACCACTTTGTGATGTGTGCATTCCACTCACAGAGTTTAACCTTTCTTTTCATAGAGCAGTTTGTAAACACTCTGTTTGTAAAGTCTGCAAGTGGATATATGGACTTCTTTGTGGATTTCGTTGGAAGCGGGATTTCTTCATCTAATGCTACACAGAAGATTTCTCAGTAACTTCGTTGATTTGTGTGTGTTCAACTCACAGAGTTGAACCTTCCTTTAGACAGAGCAGATTGGAAACCCTCTTTTTGAGGAATTTGCATGTGGAGATTTCAAGCGATTTGGGGCCAACGGTAGAAAAGGAAATATCCTCGTATAAAAACTAGAGAGAATCATTCTCAGAAACCACTTTGTGATGTGTGCGATCCACTCACAGAGTTTAACCTTTCTTTTCATAGAGCAGTTTGGAAACACTCTGTTTGTGAAGTCTGCAAGTGGATATTTGGACCTCTTTGTGGATTTCGTTGGAAGCGGGATTTCTTCATCTAATGCTAGAAGGAAGAATTCTCAGAAACTTCTTTGATTTGTGTGTGTTGAACTCACAGAGTTGAACCTTCCTTTAGACAGAGCAGATTGGAAACCCTCTTTTTGAGGAATTTGCATGTGGAGATTTCAAGCGTTTTGGAGCCATCGGTAGAAAAGGAAATCTCCTCGTATAAAAACTAGAGAGAATCATTCTCAGAAACCACTTTGTGATGTGTGCGTTCCACTCACAGTGTTTAACCTTTCTTTTCATAGAGCAGCTTGTAAACACTCTGTTTGTAAAGTCTGCAAGTGGATATTTGGACCTCTTTGTGGATTTCGTTGGAAGCGGGATTTCTTCATCTAATGCTACACAGAAGATTTCTCAATAACTTCGTTGATTTGTGAGTGTTCAACTAACAGAGTTGAACCTTCCTTTAGACAGAGCATATTGGAAACTCTCTTTTTGAGGAATTTGCATGTGGAGATTTCAAGCGTTTTTGGGCCATCGGTAGAAAAGGAAATATCCTCGTATAAAAACTAGAGAGAATCATCTCAGAAACCACTTTGTGATGTGTGCGATCCACTCACAGAGTTTAACCTTTCTTTTCATAGAGCAGTTTGGAAACACTCTGTTTGTGAAGTCTGCAAGTGGATATTTGGACCTCTTGGAGGATTTCGTTAGAAGCGGGATTTCTTCATCTAATGCTACACAGAAGATTTCTCAGAAACTTCTTTGATTTGTGTGTGTTCAACTCACAGAGTTGAACCTTCCTTTAGACAGAGCAGATTGGAAACCCTCTTTTTGAGGAATTTGCATGTGGAGATTTCAAGCGTTTTTGGGCCATCGGTAGAAAAGGAAATATCCTCGTATAAAAACTAGAGAGAATCATTCTCAGAAACCACTTTGTTATGTGTGCGATCCACTCACAGAGTTTAACCTTTCTTTTCATAGAGCAGTTTGGAAACACTCTGTTTGTGAAGTCTGCAAGTGGATATTTGGACCTCTTGGAGGATTTCGTTGGAAGCGGGATTTCTTCATCTAATGCTAGAAGGAAGAATTCTCAGAAACTTCTTTGATTTGTGTGCGTTCAACTCACAGAGTTGAACCTTCCTTTAGACAGAGCAGATTGGAAACCCTCTTTTTGAGGAATATGCATGTGGAGATTTCAAGCATTTTGTGGCCAACGGTAGAAAAGGAAATATCCTAATATAAAAACTAGAGAGAATCATTTTCAGAAACTACTTTCTGATGTGTGTGTTCCACTCACAGAGTTCAACCTTTCTTTTCATAGAGCAGTTTGGAAACACTCTGGTTTTGAAGTCTGCAAGGGGATATTTGGACCTCTTTGAGGATTTCATTGGAAGCGGGATTTCTTCATCTAATGCTAGAAGGAAGAATTTTCAGAAACTTCTTTGATTTGCGTGTGTTCAACTCACAGAGTTGAACCTTCCTTTAGACAGAGCAGATTGGAAACCCTCTTTTTGAGGAATTTACATGTGGAGATTTCAAGCGATTTGGGGCCTACGTTAGAAAAGGAAATATCCTCATAGAAAAACTAGAGAGAATCATTCTCAGAAACCACTTTGTGATGTGTGCGTTCCACTCACAGAGTTTAACCTTTCTTTTCATAGAGCAGTTTGGAAACACTCTGTTTGTAAAGTCTGCAAGTGGATATTTGTACCTCTTTGAGGATGTCGTTGGAAGTGGGGTTTCTTCATCTAATGCTACACAGAAGATTTCTCAGTAACTTCGTTGATTTCTGTGTGTTCAACTAACAGAGTTGAACCTTCCTTTAGACAGAGCAGATTGGAAACCCTCTTTTTGAGGAATTTGCATGTGGAGATTTCAAGGGTTTTTGGGCCATCGGTAGAAAAGGAAATATCCTCGTATAAAAACTAGAGGGAATCATTCTCAGAAACCACTTTGTGATGTGTGCGGTCCACTCACAGAGTTTAACCTTTCTTTTCATAGAGCCGTTTGGAAACACTCTGTTTGTGAAGTCTGTAAGTGGATATTTGGACCTCTTGGAGGATTTCGTTGGAAGCGGGATTTCTTCATCTAATGCTAGAAGGAAGAATTCTCAGAAACTTCTTTGATTTGTGTGTGTTCAACTCACAGAGTTGAACCTTCCTTTAGACAGAGCAGATTGGAAACCCTCTTTTTGAGGAATTTGCATGTGGAGATTTCAAGCGTTTGGGGCAATCGGTAGAAAAGGAAATATCCTCGTATAAAAACTAGAGAGAATCATTCTCAGAAACCACTTTGTGATGTGTGCATTCCACTCACAGAGTTTAACCTTTCTTTTCATAGAGCAGTTTGTAAACACTCTGTTTGTAAAGTCTGCAAGTGGATATATGGACTTCTTTGTGGATTTCGTTGGAAGCGGGATTTCTTCATCTAATGCTACACAGAAGATTTCTCAGTAACTTCGTTGATTTGTGTGTGTTCAACTCACAGAGTTGAACCTTCCTTTAGACAGAGCAGATTGGAAACCCTCTTTTTGAGGAATTTGCATGTGGAGATTTCAAGCGATTTGGGGCCAACGGTAGAAAAGGAAATATCCTCGTATAAAAACTAGAGAGAATCATTCTCAGAAACCACTTTGTGATGTGTGCGATCCACTCACAGAGTTTAACCTTTCTTTTCATAGAGCAGTTTGGAAACACTCTGTTTGTGAAGTCTGCAAGTGGATATTTGGACCTCTTTGTGGATTTCGTTGGAAGCGGGATTTCTTCATCTAATGCTAGAAGGAAGAATTCTCAGAAATTTCTTTGATTTGTGTGTGTTGAACTCACAGAGTTGAACCTTCCTTTAGACAGAGCAGATTGGAAACCCTCTTTTTGAGGAATTTGCATGTGGAGATTTCAAGCGTTTTGGAGCCATCGGTAGAAAAGGAAATCTCCTCGTATAAAAACTAGAGAGAATCATTCTCAGAAACCACTTTGTGATGTGTGCGTTCCACTCACAGTGTTTAACCTTTCTTTTCATAGAGCAGCTTGTAAACACTCTGTTTGTAAAGTCTGCAAGTGGATATTTGGACCTCTTTGTGGATTTCGTTGGAAGCGGGATTTCTTCATCTAATGCTACACAGAAGATTTCTCAATAACTTCGTTGATTTGTGAGTGTTCAACTAACAGAGTTGAACCTTCCTTTAGACAGAGCATATTGGAAACTCTCTTTTTGAGGAATTTGCATGTGGAGATTTCAAGCGTTTTTGGGCCATCGGTAGAAAAGGAAATATCCTCGTATAAAAACTAGAGAGAATCATCTCAGAAACCACTTTGTGATGTGTGCGATCCACTCACAGAGTTTAACCTTTCTTTTCATAGAGCAGTTTGGAAACACTCTGTTTGTGAAGTCTGCAAGTGGATATTTGGACCTCTTGGAGGATTTCGTTAGAAGCGGGATTTCTTCATCTAATGCTACACAGAAGATTTCTCAGAAACTTCTTTGATTTGTGTGTGTTCAACTCACAGAGTTGAACCTTCCTTTAGACAGAGCAGATTGGAAACCCTCTTTTTGAGGAATTTGCATGTGGAGATTTCAAGCGTTTTTGGGCCATCGGTAGAAAAGGAAATATCCTCGTATAAAAACTAGAGAGAATCATTCTCAGAAACCACTTTGTTATGTGTGCGATCCACTCACAGAGTTTAACCTTTCTTTTCATAGAGCAGTTTGGAAACACTCTGTTTGTGAAGTCTGCAAGTGGATATTTGGACCTCTTGGAGGATTTCGTTGGAAGCGGGATTTCTTCATCTAATGCTAGAAGGAAGAATTCTCAGAAACTTCTTTGATTTGTGTGCGTTCAACTCACAGAGTTGAACCTTCCTTTAGACAGAGCAGATTGGAAACCCTCTTTTTGAGGAATATGCATGTGGAGATTTCAAGCATTTTGTGGCCAACGGTAGAAAAGGAAATATCCTAATATAAAAACTAGAGAGAATCATTTTCAGAAACTACTTTCTGATGTGTGTGTTCCACTCACAGAGTTCAACCTTTCTTTTCATAGAGCAGTTTGGAAACACTCTGGTTTTGAAGTCTGCAAGGGGATATTTGGACCTCTTTGAGGATTTCATTGGAAGCGGGATTTCTTCATCTAATGCTAGAAGGAAGAATTTTCAGAAATTTCTTTGATTTGCGTGTGTTCAACTCACAGAGTTGAACCTTCCTTTAGACAGAGCAGATTGGAAACCCTCTTTTTGAGGAATTTACATGTGGAGATTTCAAGCGATTTGGGGCCTACGTTAGAAAAGGAAATATCCTCATAGAAAAACTAGAGAGAATCATTCTCAGAAACCACTTTGTGATGTGTGCGTTCCACTCACAGAGTTTAACCTTTCTTTTCATAGAGCAGTTTGGAAACACTCTGTTTGTAAAGTCTGCAAGTGGATATTTGTACCTCTTTGAGGATGTCGTTGGAAGTGGGGTTTCTTCATCTAATGCTACACAGAAGATTTCTCAGTAACTTCGTTGATTTCTGTGTGTTCAACTAACAGAGTTGAACCTTCCTTTAGACAGAGCAGATTGGAAACCCTCTTTTTGAGGAATTTGCATGTGGAGATTTCAAGGGTTTTTGGGCCATCGGTAGAAAAGGAAATATCCTCGTATAAAAACTAGAGGGAATCATTCTCAGAAACCACTTTGTGATGTGTGCGGTCCACTCACAGAGTTTAACCTTTCTTTTCATAGAGCCATTTGGAAACACTCTGTTTGAGAAGTCTGCAAGTGGATATTTGGACCTCTTGGAGGATTTCGTTGGAAGCGGGATTTCTTCATCTAATGCTAGAAGGAAGAATTCTCAGAAACTTCTTTGATTTGTGTGTGTTCAACTCACAGAGTTGAACCTTCCTTTAGACAGAGCAGATTGGAAACCCTCTTTTTGAGGAATTTGCATGTGGAGATTTCAAGCGTTTGGGGCAATCGGTAGAAAAGGAAATATCCTCGTATAAAAACTAGAGAGAATCATTCTCAGAAACCACTTTGTGATGTGTGCATTCCACTCACAGAGTTTAACCTTTCTTTTCATAGAGCAGTTTGTAAACACTCTGTTTGTAAAGTCTGCAAGTGGATATATGGACTTCTTTGTGGATTTCGTTGGAAGCGGGATTTCTTCATCTAATGCTACACAGAAGATTTCTCAGTAACTTCGTTGATTTGTGTGTGTTTAACTCACAGAGTTGAACCTTCCTTTAGACAGAGCAGATTGGAAACCCTCTTTTTGAGGAATTTGCATGTGGAGATTTCAAGCGATTTGGGGCCAACGGTAGAAAAGGAAATATCCTCGTATAAAAACTAGAGAGAATCATTCTCAGAAACCACTTTGTGATGTGTGCGATCCACTCACAGAGTTTAACCTTTCTTTTCATAGAGCAGTTTGGAAACACTCTGTTTGTGAAGTCTGCAAGTGGATATTTGGACCTCTTTGTGGATTTCGTTGGAAGCGGGATTTCTTCATCTAATGCTAGAAGGAAGAATTCTCAGAAACTTCTTTGATTTGTGTGTGTTGAACTCACAGAGTTGAACCTTCCTTTAGACAGAGCAGATTGGAAACCCTCTTTTTGAGGAATTTGCATGTGGAGATTTCAAGCGTTTTGGAGCCATCGGTAGAAAAGGAAATCTCCTCGTATAAAAACTAGAGAGAATCATTCTCAGAAACCACTTTGTGATGTGTGCGTTCCACTCACAGTGTTTAACCTTTCTTTTCATAGAGCAGCTTGTAAACACTCTGTTTGTAAAGTCTGCAAGTGGATATTTGGACCTCTTTGTGGATTTCGTTGGAAGCGGGATTTCTTCATCTAATGCTACACAGAAGATTTCTCAATAACTTCGTTGATTTGTGAGTGTTCAACTAACAGAGTTGAACCTTCCTTTAGACAGAGCATATTGGAAACTCTCTTTTTGAGGAATTTGCATGTGGAGATTTCAAGCGTTTTTGGGCCATCGGTAGAAAAGGAAATATCCTCGTATAAAAACTAGAGAGAATCATCTCAGAAACCACTTTGTGATGTGTGCGATCCACTCACAGAGTTTAACCTTTCTTTTCATAGAGCAGTTTGGAAACACTCTGTTTGTGAAGTCTGCAAGTGGATATTTGGACCTCTTGGAGGATTTCGTTAGAAGCGGGATTTCTTCATCTAATGCTACACAGAAGATTTCTCAGAAACTTCTTTGATTTGTGTGTGTTCAACTCACAGAGTTGAACCTTCCTTTAGACAGAGCAGATTGGAAACCCTCTTTTTGAGGAATTTGCATGTGGAGATTTCAAGCGTTTTGGGGCCATCGGTAGAAAAGGAAATATCCTCGTATAAAAACTAGAGAGAATCATTCTCAGAAACCACTTTGTTATGTGTGCGATCCACTCACAGAGTTTAACCTTTCTTTTCATAGAGCAGTTTGGAAACACTCTGTTTGTGAAGTCTGCAAGTGGATATTTGGACCTCTTTGAGGATTTCATTGGAAGCGGGATTTCTTCATCTAATGCTAGAAGGAAGAATTTTCAGAAACTTCTTTGATTTGCGTGTGTTCAACTCACAGAGTTGAACCTTCCTTTAGACAGAGCAGATTGGAAACCCTCTTTTTGAGGAATTTGCATGTGGAGATTTCAAGCGATTTGGGGCCTACGTTAGAAAAGGAAATATCCTCATAGAAAAACTAGAGAGAATCATTCTCAGAAACCACTTTGTGATGTGTGCGTTCCACTCACAGAGTTTAACCTTTCTTTTCATAGAGCAGTTTGGAAACACTCTGTTTGTAAAGTCTGCAAGTGGATATTTGTACCTCTTTGAGGATGTCGTTGGAAGTGGGGTTTCTTCATCTAATGCTACACAGAAGATTTCTCAGTAACTTCGTTGATTTCTGTGTGTTCAACTAACAGAGTTGAACCTTCCTTTAGACAGAGCAGATTGGAAACCCTCTTTTTGAGGAATTTGCATGTGGAGATTTCAAGCGATTTGGGGCCAACGGTAGAAAAGGAAGTATCCTCGTATAAAAACTAGAGAGAATCATTCTCAGAAACCACTTTGTGATGTGTGCGATCCACTCACAGAGTTTAACCTTTCTTTTCATAGAGCAGTTTGGAAACACTCTGTTTGTGAAGTCTGCAAGTGGATATTTGGACCTCTTGGAGGATTTCGTTGGAAGCGGGATTTCTTCATCTAATGCTAGAAGGAAGAATTCTCAGAAACTTCTTTGATTTGTGTGTGTTGAACTCACAGAGTTGAACCTTCCTTTAGACAGAGCAGATTGGAAACCCTCTTTTTGAGGAATTTTCATGTGGAGATTTCAAGCGTTTTGGAGCCATCGGTAGAAAAGGAAATCTCCTCGTATAAAAACTAGAGAGAATCATTCTCAGAAACCACTTTGTGATGTGTGCGTTCCACTCACAGAGTTTAACCTTTCTTCTCATAGAGCAGCTTGTAAACACTCTGTTTGTAAAGTCTGCAAGTGGATATTTGGACCTCTTTGTGGATTTCGTTGGAAGCGGGATTTCTTCATCTAATGCTACACAGAAGATTTCTCAATAACTTCGTTGATTTGTGAGTGTTCAACTAACAGAGTTGAACCTTCCTTTAGACAGAGCAGATTGGAAACTCTCTTTTTGAGGAATTTGCATGTGGAGATTTCAAGCGTTTTTGGGCCATCGGTAGAAAAGGAAATATCCTCGTATAAAAACTAGAGAGAATCATCTCAGAAACCACTTTGTGATGTGTGCGATCCACTCACAGAGTTTAACCTTTCTTTTCATAGAGCAGTTTGGAAACACTCTGTTTGTGAAGTCTGCAAGTGGATATTTGGACCTCTTGGAGGATTTCGTTAGAAGCGGGATTTCTTCATCTAATGCTAGAAGGAAGAATTCTCAGAAACTTCTTTGATTTGTGTGTGTTCAACTCACAGAGTTGAACCTTCCTTTAGACAGAGCAGATTGGAAACCCTCTTTTTGAGGATTTTGCATGTGGAGATTTCAAGCGTTTTTGGGCCATCGGTAGAAAAGGAAATATCCTCGTATAAAAACTAGAGAGAATCATTCTCAGTAACCACTTTGTGATGTGAGCATTCCACTCACAGAGTTTAACCTTTCTTTTCATAGAGCAGTTTGTAAACACTCTGTTTGTAAAGTCTGCAAGTGGATATTTGGACCTCTTTGTGGATTTCGTTGGAAGCGGTATTTCATCATCTAATGCTACTCAGAAGATTTCTCAGTAACATCGTTGATTTCTGTGTGTTCAACTAACAGAGTTGAACCTTCCTTTAGACAGAGCAGATTGGAAACACTCTTTTTGAGGAATATGCATGTGGAGATTTCAAGCATTTTGTGGCCAACGGTAGAAAAGGAAATATCCTCGTATAAAAACTGGAGAGAATCATTTTCAGAAACGACTTTGTGATGTGTGTGTTCCACTCACAGAGTTTAACCTTTCTTTTCATAGAGCAGATTGGAAACACTCTGGTTTTGAAGTCTGCAAGGGGATATTTGGACCTCTTTCAGGATTTCATTGGAAGCGGGATTTCTTCATCTAATGCTAGAAGGAAGAATTTTCAGAAACTTCTTTGATTTGCGTGTGTTCAACTCACAGAGTTGAACCTTCCTTTAGACAGAGCAGATTGGAAACCCTCTTTTTGAGGAATTTGCATGTGGAGATTTCAAGCGTTTTGGGGCCAACGTTAGAAAAGGAAATATCCTCATAGAAAAACTAGAGAGAATCATTCTCAGAAACCTCTTTGTTATGTGTGCGTTCCACTCACAGAGTTTAACCTTTCTTTTCATAGAGCAGTTTGGAAACACTCTGTTTGTAACGTCTGCAAGAGGATATTTGTACCTCTTTGAGGATTTCGTTGGAAGTGGGGTTTCTTCATCTAATGCTACACAGAAGATTTCTCAGTAACTTCGTTGATTTCTGTGTGTTCAACTAACAGAGTTGAACCTTCCTTTAGACAGAGCAGATTGGAAACCCTCTTTTTGAGGAATTTGCATGTGGAGATTTCAAGGGTTTTTGGGCCATCGGTAGAAAAGGAAATATCCTCGTATAAAAACTAGAGGGAATCATTCTCAGAAACCACTTTGTGATGTGTGCGGTCCACTCACAGAGTTTAACCTTTCTTTTCATAGAGCCGTTTGGAAACACTCTGTTTGTGAAGTCTGCAAGTGGATATTTGGACCTCTTGGAGGATTTCGTTGGAAGCGGGATTTCTTCATCTAATGCTAGAAGGAAGAATTCTCAGAAACTTCTTTGATTTGTGTGTGTTCAACTCACAGAGTTGAACCTTCCTTTAGACAGAGCAGATTGGAAACCCTCTTTTTGAGGAATTTGCATGTGGAGATTTCAAGCGTTTGGGGCAATCGGTAGAAAAGGAAATATCCTCGTATAAAAACTAGAGAGAATCATTCTCAGAAACCACTTTGTGATGTGTGCATTCCACTCACAGAGTTTAACCTTTCTTTTCATAGAGCAGTTTGTAAACACTCTGTTTGTAAAGTCTGCAAGTGGATATATGGACTTCTTTGTGGATTTCGTTGGAAGCGGGATTTCTTCATCTAATGCTACACAGAAGATTTCTCAGTAACTTCGTTGATTTGTGTGTGTTCAACTCACAGAGTTGAACCTTCCTTTAGACAGAGCAGATTGGAAACCCTCTTTTTGAGGAATTTGCATGTGGAGATTTCAAGCGATTTGGGGCCAACGGTAGAAAAGGAAATATCCTCGTATAAAAACTAGAGAGAATCATTCTCAGAAACCACTTTGTGATGTGTGCGATCCACTCACAGAGTTTAACCTTTCTTTTCATAGAGCAGTTTGGAAACACTCTGTTTGTGAAGTCTGCAAGTGGATATTTGGACCTCTTTGTGGATTTCGTTGGAAGCGGGATTTCTTCATCTAATGCTAGAAGGAAGAATTCTCAGAAACTTCTTTGATTTGTGTGTGTTGAACTCACAGAGTTGAACCTTCCTTTAGACAGAGCAGATTGGAAACCCTCTTTTTGAGGAATTTGCATGTGGAGATTTCAAGCGTTTTGGAGCCATCGGTAGAAAAGGAAATCTCCTCGTATAAAAACTAGAGAGAATCATTCTCAGAAACCACTTTGTGATGTGTGCGTTCCACTCCCAGTGTTTAACCTTTCTTTTCATAGAGCAGCTTGTAAACACTCTGTTTGTAAAGTCTGCAAGTGGATATTTGGACCTCTTTGTGGATTTCGTTGGAAGCGGGATTTCTTCATCTAATGCTACACAGAAGATTTCTCAATAACTTCGTTGATTTGTGAGTGTTCAACTAACAGAGTTGAACCTTCCTTTAGACAGAGCATATTGGAAACTCTCTTTTTGAGGAATTTGCATGTGGAGATTTCAAGCGTTTTTGGGCCATCGGTAGAAAAGGAAATATCCTCGTATAAAAACTAGAGAGAATCATCTCAGAAACCACTTTGTGATGTGTGCGATCCACTCACAGAGTTTAACCTTTCTTTTCATAGAGCAGTTTGGAAACACTCTGTTTGTGAAGTCTGCAAGTGGATATTTGGACCTCTTGGAGGATTTCGTTAGAAGCGGGATTTCTTCATCTAATGCTACACAGAAGATTTCTCAGAAACTTCTTTGATTTGTGTGTGTTCAACTCACAGAGTTGAACCTTCCTTTAGACAGAGCAGATTGGAAACCCTCTTTTTGAGGAATTTGCATGTGGAGATTTCAAGCGTTTTTGGGCCATCGGTAGAAAAGGAAATATCCTCGTATAAAAACTAGAGAGAATCATTCTCAGAAACCACTTTGTTATGTGTGCGATCCACTAACAGAGTTTAACCTTTCTTTTCATAGAGCAGTTTGGAAACACTCTGTTTGTGAAGTCTGCAAGTGGATATTTGGACCTCTTGGAGGATTTCGTTGGAAGCGGGATTTCTTCATCTAATGCTAGAAGGAAGAATTCTCAGAAACTTCTTTGATTTGTGTGCGTTCAACTCACAGAGTTGAACCTTCCTTTAGACAGAGCAGATTGGAAACCCTCTTTTTGAGGAATATGCATGTGGAGATTTCAAGCATTTTGTGGCCAACGGTAGAAAAGGAAATATCCTAATATAAAAACTAGAGAGAATCATTTTCAGAAACTACTTTCTGATGTGTGTGTTCCACTCACAGAGTTCAACCTTTCTTTTCATAGAGCAGTTTGGAAACACTCTGGTTTTGAAGTCTGCAAGGGGATATTTGGACCTCTTTGAGGATTTCATTGGAAGCGGGATTTCTTCATCTAATGCTAGAAGGAAGAATTTTCAGAAACTTCTTTGATTTGCGTGTGTTCAACTCACAGAGTTGAACCTTCCTTTAGACAGAGCAGATTGGAAACCCTCTTTTTGAGGAATTTACATGTGGAGATTTCAAGCGATTTGGGGCCTACGTTAGAAAAGGAAATATCCTCATAGAAAAACTAGAGAGAATCATTCTCAGAAACCACTTTGTGATGTGTGCGTTCCACTCACAGAGTTTAACCTTTCTTTTCATAGAGCAGTTTGGAAACACTCTGTTTGTAAAGTCTGCAAGTGGATATTTGTACCTCTTTGAGGATGTCGTTGGAAGTGGGGTTTCTTCATCTAATGCTACACAGAAGATTTCTCAGTAACTTCGTTGATTTCTGTGTGTTCAACTAACAGAGTTGAACCTTCCTTTAGACAGAGCAGATTGGAAACCCTCTTTTTGAGGAATTTGCATGTGGAGATTTCAAGCGATTTGGGGCCTACGTTAGAAAAGGAAATATCCTCATAGAAAAACTAGAGAGAATCATTCTCAGAAACCACTTTGTGATGTGTGCGTTCCACTCACAGAGTTTAACCTTTCTTTTCATAGAGCAGTTTGGAAACACTCTGTTTGTAAAGTCTGCAAGTGGATATTTGTACCTCTTTGAGGATGTCGTTGGAAGTGGGGTTTCTTCATCTAATGCTACACAGAAGATTTCTCAGTAACTTCGTTGATTTCTGTGTGTTCAACTAACAGAGTTGAACCTTCCTTTAGACAGAGCAGATTGGAAACCCTCTTTTTGAGGAATTTGCATGTGGAGATTTCAAGCGATTTGGGGCCAACGGTAGAAAAGGAAGTATCCTCGTATAAAAACTAGAGAGAATCATTCTCAGAAACCACTTTGTGATGTGTGCGATCCACTCACAGAGTTTAACCTTTCTTTTCATAGAGCAGTTTGGAAACACTCTGTTTGTGAAGTCTGCAAGTGGATATTTGGACCTCTTGGAGGATTTCGTTGGAAGCGGGATTTCTTCATCTAATGCTAGAAGGAAGAATTCTCAGAAACTTCTTTGATTTGTGTGTGTTGAACTCACAGAGTTGAACCTTCCTTTAGACAGAGCAGATTGGAAACCCTCTTTTTGAGGAATTTTCATGTGGAGATTTCAAGCGTTTTGGAGCCATCGGTAGAAAAGGAAATCTCCTCGTATAAAAACTAGAGAGAATCATTCTCAGAAACCACTTTGTGATGTGTGCGTTCCACTCACAGAGTTTAACCTTTCTTCTCATAGAGCAGCTTGTAAACACTCTGTTTGTAAAGTCTGCAAGTGGATATTTGGACCTCTTTGTGGATTTCGTTGGAAGCGGGATTTCTTCATCTAATGCTACACAGAAGATTTCTCAATAACTTCGTTGATTTGTGAGTGTTCAACTAACAGAGTTGAACCTTCCTTTAGACAGAGCATATTGGAAACTCTCTTTTTGAGGAATTTGCATGTGGAGATTTCAAGCGTTTTTGGGCCATCGGTAGAAAAGGAAATATCCTCGTATAAAAACTAGAGAGAATCATCTCAGAAACCACTTTGTGATGTGTGCGATCCACTCACAGAGTTTAACCTTTCTTTTCATAGAGCAGTTTGGAAACACTCTGTTTGTGAAGTCTGCAAGTGGATATTTGGACCTCTTGGAGGATTTCGTTAGAAGCGGGATTTCTTCATCTAATGCTAGAAGGAAGAATTCTCAGAAACTTCTTTGATTTGTGTGTGTTCAACTCACAGAGTTGAACCTTCCTTTAGACAGAGCAGATTGGAAACCCTCTTTTTGAGGATTTTGCATGTGGAGATTTCAAGCGTTTTGGGGCCATCGGTAGAAAAGGAAATATCCTCGTATAAAAACTAGAGAGAATCATTCTCAGTAACCACTTTGTGATGTGAGCATTCCACTCACAGAGTTTAACCTTTCTTTTCATAGAGCAGTTTGTAAACACTCTGTTTGTAAAGTCTGCAAGTGGATATTTGGACCTCTTTGTGGATTTCGTTGGAAGCGGTATTTCATCATCTAATGCTACTCAGAAGATTTCTCAGTAACATCGTTGATTTCTGTGTGTTCAACTAACAGAGTTGAACCTTCCTTTAGACAGAGCAGATTGGAAACACTCTTTTTGAGGAATATGCATGTGGAGATTTCAAGCATTTTGTGGCCAACGGTAGAAAAGGAAATATCCTCGTATAAAAACTGGAGAGAATCATTTTCAGAAACGACTTTGTGATGTGTGTGTTCCACTCACAGAGTTTAACCTTTCTTTTCATAGAGCAGATTGGAAACACTCTGGTTTTGAAGTCTGCAAGGGGATATTTGGACCTCTTTCAGGATTTCATTGGAAGCGGGATTTCTTCATCTAATGCTAGAAGGAAGAATTTTCAGAAACTTCTTTGATTTGCGTGTGTTCAACTCACAGAGTTGAACCTTCCTTTAGACAGAGCAGATTGGAAACCCTCTTTTTGAGGAATTTGCATGTGGAGATTTCAAGCGTTTTGGGGCCAACGTTAGAAAAGGAAATATCCTCATAGAAAAACTAGAGAGAATCATTCTCAGAAACCTCTTTGTTATGTGTGCGTTCCACTCACAGAGTTTAACCTTTCTTTTCATAGAGCAGTTTGGAAACACTCTGTTTGTAACGTCTGCAAGAGGATATTTGTACCTCTTTGAGGATTTCGTTGGAAGTGGGGTTTCTTCATCTAATGCTACACAGAAGATTTCTCAGTAACTTCGTTGATTTCTGTGTGTTCAACTAACAGAGTTGAACCTTCCTTTAGACAGAGCAGATTGGAAACCCTCTTTTTGAGGAATTTGCATGTGGAGATTTCAAGGGTTTTTGGGCCATCGGTAGAAAAGGAAATATCCTCGTATAAAAACTAGAGGGAATCATTCTCAGAAACCACTTTGTGATGTGTGCGGTCCACTCACAGAGTTTAACCTTTCTTTTCATAGAGCCGTTTGGAAACACTCTGTTTGTGAAGTCTGCAAGTGGATATTTGGACCTCTTGGAGGATTTCGTTGGAAGCGGGATTTCTTCATCTAATGCTAGAAGGAAGAATTCTCAGAAACTTCTTTGATTTGTGTGTGTTCAACTCACAGAGTTGAACCTTCCTTTAGACAGAGCAGATTGGAAACCCTCTTTTTGAGGAATTTGCATGTGGAGATTTCAAGCGTTTGGGGCAATCGGTAGAAAAGGAAATATCCTCGTATAAAAACTAGAGAGAATCATTCTCAGAAACCACTTTGTGATGTGTGCATTCCACTCACAGAGTTTAACCTTTCTTTTCATAGAGCAGTTTGTAAACACTCTGTTTGTAAAGTCTGCAAGTGGATATATGGACTTCTTTGTGGATTTCGTTGGAAGCGGGATTTCTTCATCTAATGCTACACAGAAGATTTCTCAGTAACTTCGTTGATTTGTGTGTGTTCAACTCACAGAGTTGAACCTTCCTTTAGACAGAGCAGATTGGAAACCCTCTTTTTGAGGAATTTGCATGTGGAGATTTCAAGCGATTTGGGGCCAACGGTAGAAAAGGAAATATCCTCGTATAAAAACTAGAGAGAATCATTCTCAGAAACCACTTTGTGATGTGTGCGATCCACTCACAGAGTTTAACCTTTCTTTTCATAGAGCAGTTTGGAAACACTCTGTTTGTGAAGTCTGCAAGTGGATATTTGGACCTCTTTGTGGATTTCGTTGGAAGCGGGATTTCTTCATCTAATGCTAGAAGGAAGAATTCTCAGAAACTTCTTTGATTTGTGTGTGTTGAACTCACAGAGTTGAACCTTCCTTTAGACAGAGCAGATTGGAAACCCTCTTTTTGAGGAATTTGCATGTGGAGATTTCAAGCGTTTTGGAGCCATCGGTAGAAAAGGAAATCTCCTCGTATAAAAACTAGAGAGAATCATTCTCAGAAACCACTTTGTGATGTGTGCGTTCCACTCCCAGTGTTTAACCTTTCTTTTCATAGAGCAGCTTGTAAACACTCTGTTTGTAAAGTCTGCAAGTGGATATTTGGACCTCTTTGTGGATTTCGTTGGAAGCGGGATTTCTTCATCTAATGCTACACAGAAGATTTCTCAATAACTTCGTTGATTTGTGAGTGTTCAACTAACAGAGTTGAACCTTCCTTTAGACAGAGCATATTGGAAACTCTCTTTTTGAGGAATTTGCATGTGGAGATTTCAAGCGTTTTTGGGCCATCGGTAGAAAAGGAAATATCCTCGTATAAAAACTAGAGAGAATCATCTCAGAAACCACTTTGTGATGTGTGCGATCCACTCACAGAGTTTAACCTTTCTTTTCATAGAGCAGTTTGGAAACACTCTGTTTGTGAAGTCTGCAAGTGGATATTTGGACCTCTTGGAGGATTTCGTTAGAAGCGGGATTTCTTCATCTAATGCTACACAGAAGATTTCTCAGAAACTTCTTTGATTTGTGTGTGTTCAACTCACAGAGTTGAACCTTCCTTTAGACAGAGCAGATTGGAAACCCTCTTTTTGAGGAATTTGCATGTGGAGATTTCAAGCGTTTTTGGGCCATCGGTAGAAAAGGAAATATCCTCGTATAAAAACTAGAGAGAATCATTCTCAGAAACCACTTTGTTATGTGTGCGATCCACTCACAGAGTTTAACCTTTCTTTTCATAGAGCAGTTTGGAAACACTCTGTTTGTGAAGTCTGCAAGTGGATATTTGGACCTCTTGGAGGATTTCGTTGGAAGCGGGATTTCTTCATCTAATGCTAGAAGGAAGAATTCTCAGAAACTTCTTTGATTTGTGTGCGTTCAACTCACAGAGTTGAACCTTCCTTTAGACAGAGCAGATTGGAAACCCTCTTTTTGAGGAATAT
Organism: Gorilla gorilla gorilla; assembly: GCF_029281585.2. Classification (NCBI taxonomy): domain Eukaryota; kingdom Metazoa; phylum Chordata; class Mammalia; order Primates; family Hominidae; genus Gorilla; species Gorilla gorilla. Next base: position 78,449,496 of record NC_073232.2, on the reverse strand, counting down.
GCATGTGGAGATTTCAAGCATTTTGTGGCCAACGGTAGAAAAGGAAATATCCTAATATAAAAACTAGAGAGAATCATTTTCAGAAACTACTTTCTGATGTGTGTGTTCCACTCACAGAGTTCAACCTTTCTTTTCATAGAGCAGTTTGGAAACACTCTGGTTTTGAAGTCTGCAAGGGGATATTTGGACCTCTTTGAGGATTTCATTGGAAGCGGGATTTCTTCATCTAATGCTAGAAGGAAGAATTTTCAGAAACTTCTTTGATTTGCGTGTGTTCAACTCACAGAGTTGAACCTTCCTTTAGACAGAGCAGATTGGAAACCCTCTTTTTGAGGAATTTACATGTGGAGATTTCAAGCGATTTGGGGCCTACGTTAGAAAAGGAAATATCCTCATAGAAAAACTAGAGAGAATCATTCTCAGAAACCACTTTGTGATGTGTGCGTTCCACTCACAGAGTTTAACCTTTCTTTTCATAGAGCAGTTTGGAAACACTCTGTTTGTAAAGTCTGCAAGTGGATATTTGTACCTCTTTGAGGATGTCGTTGGAAGTGGGGTTTCTTCATCTAATGCTACACAGAAGATTTCTCAGTAACTTCGTTGATTTCTGTGTGTTCAACTAACAGAGTTGAACCTTCCTTTAGACAGAGCAGATTGGAAACCCTCTTTTTGAGGAATTTGCATGTGGAGATTTCAAGGGTTTTTGGGCCATCGGTAGAAAAGGAAATATCCTCGTATAAAAACTAGAGGGAATCATTCTCAGAAACCACTTTGTGATGTGTGCGGTCCACTCACAGAGTTTAACCTTTCTTTTCATAGAGCCGTTTGGAAACACTCTGTTTGTGAAGTCTGCAAGTGGATATTTGGACCTCTTGGAGGATTTCGTTGGAAGCGGGATTTCTTCATCTAATGCTAGAAGGAAGAATTCTCAGAAACTTCTTTGATTTGTGTGTGTTCAACTCACAGAGTTGAACCTTCCTTTAGACAGAGCAGATTGGAAACCCTCTTTTTGAGGAATTTGCATGTGGAGATTTCAAGCGTTTGGGGCAATCGGTAGAAAAGGAAATATCCTCGTATAAAAACTAGAGAGAATCATTCTCAGAAACCACTTTGTGATGTGTGCATTCCACTCACAGAGTTTAACCTTTCTTTTCATAGAGCAGTTTGTAAACACTCTGTTTGTAAAGTCTGCAAGTGGATATATGGACTTCTTTGTGGATTTCGTTGGAAGCGGGATTTCTTCATCTAATGCTACACAGAAGATTTCTCAGTAACTTCGTTGATTTGTGTGTGTTCAACTCACAGAGTTGAACCTTCCTTTAGACAGAGCAGATTGGAAACCCTCTTTTTGAGGAATTTGCATGTGGAGATTTCAAGCGATTTGGGGCCAACGGTAGAAAAGGAAATATCCTCGTATAAAAACTAGAGAGAATCATTCTCAGAAACCACTTTGTGATGTGTGCGATCCACTCACAGAGTTTAACCTTTCTTTTCATAGAGCAGTTTGGAAACACTCTGTTTGTGAAGTCTGCAAGTGGATATTTGGACCTCTTTGTGGATTTCGTTGGAAGCGGGATTTCTTCATCTAATGCTAGAAGGAAGAATTCTCAGAAACTTCTTTGATTTGTGTGTGTTGAACTCACAGAGTTGAACCTTCCTTTAGACAGAGCAGATTGGAAACCCTCTTTTTGAGGAATTTGCATGTGGAGATTTCAAGCGTTTTGGAGCCATCGGTAGAAAAGGAAATCTCCTCGTATAAAAACTAGAGAGAATCATTCTCAGAAACCACTTTGTGATGTGTGCGTTCCACTCACAGTGTTTAACCTTTCTTTTCATAGAGCAGCTTGTAAACACTCTGTTTGTAAAGTCTGCAAGTGGATATTTGGACCTCTTTGTGGATTTCGTTGGAAGCGGGATTTCTTCATCTAATGCTACACAGAAGATTTCTCAATAACTTCGTTGATTTGTGAGTGTTCAACTAACAGAGTTGAACCTTCCTTTAGACAGAGCATATTGGAAACTCTCTTTTTGAGGAATTTGCATGTGGAGATTTCAAGCGTTTTTGGGCCATCGGTAGAAAAGGAAATATCCTCGTATAAAAACTAGAGAGAATCATCTCAGAAACCACTTTGTGATGTGTGCGATCCACTCACAGAGTTTAACCTTTCTTTTCATAGAGCAGTTTGGAAACACTCTGTTTGTGAAGTCTGCAAGTGGATATTTGGACCTCTTGGAGGATTTCGTTAGAAGCGGGATTTCTTCATCTAATGCTACACAGAAGATTTCTCAGAAACTTCTTTGATTTGTGTGTGTTCAACTCACAGAGTTGAACCTTCCTTTAGACAGAGCAGATTGGAAACCCTCTTTTTGAGGAATTTGCATGTGGAGATTTCAAGCGTTTTTGGGCCATCGGTAGAAAAGGAAATATCCTCGTATAAAAACTAGAGAGAATCATTCTCAGAAACCACTTTGTTATGTGTGCGATCCACTCACAGAGTTTAACCTTTCTTTTCATAGAGCAGTTTGGAAACACTCTGTTTGTGAAGTCTGCAAGTGGATATTTGGACCTCTTGGAGGATTTCGTTGGAAGCGGGATTTCTTCATCTAATGCTAGAAGGAAGAATTCTCAGAAACTTCTTTGATTTGTGTGCGTTCAACTCACAGAGTTGAACCTTCCTTTAGACAGAGCAGATTGGAAACCCTCTTTTTGAGGAATTTGCATGTGGAGATTTCAAGCGTTTTGGGTCCATCGGTAGAAAAGGAAATATCCTCGTATAAAAACTAGAGAGAATCATTCTCAGAAACCACTTTGTGATGTGTGTGTTCCACTCACAGAGTTTAACCTTTCTTTTCATAGAGCAGTTTGGAAACACTCTGGTTTTGAAGTCTGCAAGGGGAAATTTGGACCTCTTTGAGGATTTCATTGGAAGCGGGATTTCTTCATCTAATGCTAGAAGGAAGAATTTTCAGAAACTTCTTTGATTTGCGTGTGTTCAACTCACAGAGTTGAACCTTCCTTTAGACAGAGCAGATTGGAAACCCTCTTTTTGAGGAATTTGCATGTGGAGATTTCAAGCGATTTGGGGCCTACGTTAGAAAAGGAAATATCCTCATAGAAAAACTAGAGAGAATCATTCTCAGAAACCACTTTGTGATGTGTGCGTTCCACTCACAGAGTTTAACCTTTCTTTTCATAGAGCAGTTTGGAAACACTCTGTTTGTAAAGTCTGCAAGAGGATATTTGTACCTCTTTGAGGATTTCGTTGGAAGTGGGGTTTCTTCATCTAATGCTACACAGAAGATTTCTCAGTAACTTCGTTGATTTCTGTGTGTTCAACTAACAGAGTTGAACCTTCCTTTAGACAGAGCAGATTGGAAACCCTCTTTTTGAGGAATTTGCATGTGGAGATTTCAAGGGTTTTTGGGCCATCGGTAGAAAAGGAAATATACTCGTATAAAAACTAGAGGGAATCATTCTCAGAAACCACTTTGTGATGTGTGCGGTCCACTCACAGAGTTTAACCTTTCTTTTCATAGAGCCGTTTGGAAACACTCTGTTTGTGAAGTCTGCAAGTGGATATTTGGACCTCTTGGAGGATTTCGTTGGAAGCGGGATTTCTTCATCTAATGCTAGAAGGAAGAATTCTCAGAAACTTCTTTGATTTGTGTGTGTTCAACTCACAGAGTTGAACCTTCCTTTAGACAGAGCAGATTGGAAACCCTCTTTTTGAGGAATTTGCATGTGGAGATTTCAAGCGTTTGGGGCAATCGGTAGAAAAGGAAATATCCTCGTATAAAAACTAGAGAGAATCATTCTCAGAAACCACTTTGTGATGTGTGCATTCCACTCACAGAGTTTAACCTTTCTTTTCATAGAGCAGTTTGTAAACACTCTGTTTGTAAAGTCTGCAAGTGGATATATGGACTTCTTTGTGGATTTCGTTGGAAGCGGGATTTCTTCATCTAATGCTACACAGAAGATTTCTCAGTAACTTCGTTGATTTGTGTGTGTTCAACTCACAGAGTTGAACCTTCCTTTAGACAGAGCAGATTGGAAACCCTCTTTTTGAGGAATTTGCATGTGGAGATTTCAAGCGATTTGGGGCCAACGGTAGAAAAGGAAATATCCTCGTATAAAAACTAGAGAGAATCATTCTCAGAAACCACTTTGTGATGTGTGCGATCCACTCACAGAGTTTAACCTTTCTTTTCATAGAGCAGTTTGGAAACACTCTGTTTGTGAAGTCTGCAAGTGGATATTTGGACCTCTTTGTGGATTTCGTTGGAAGCGGGATTTCTTCATCTAATGCTAGAAGGAAGAATTCTCAGAAACTTCTTTGATTTGTGTGTGTTGAACTCACAGAGTTGAACCTTCCTTTAGACAGAGCAGATTGGAAACCCTCTTTTTGAGGAATTTGCATGTGGAGATTTCAAGCGTTTTGGAGCCATCGGTAGAAAAGGAAATCTCCTCGTTTAAAAACTAGAGAGAATCATTCTCAGAAACCACTTTGTGATGTGTGCGTTCCACTCCCAGTGTTTAACCTTTCTTTTCATAGAGCAGCTTGTAAACACTCTGTTTGTAAAGTCTGCAAGTGGATATTTGGACCTCTTTGTGGATTTCGTTGGAAGCGGGATTTCTTCATCTAATGCTACACAGAAGATTTCTCAATAACTTCGTTGATTTGTGAGTGTTCAACTAACAGAGTTGAACCTTCCTTTAGACAGAGCATATTGGAAACTCTCTTTTTGAGGAATTTGCATGTGGAGATTTCAAGCGTTTTTGGGCCATCGGTAGAAAAGGAAATATCCTCGTATAAAAACTAGAGAGAATCATCTCAGAAACCACTTTGTGATGTGTGCGATCCACTCACAGAGTTTAACCTTTCTTTTCATAGAGCAGTTTGGAAACACTCTGTTTGTGAAGTCTGCAAGTGGATATTTGGACCTCTTGGAGGATTTCGTTAGAAGCGGGATTTCTTCATCTAATGCTACACAGAAGATTTCTCAGAAACTTCTTTGATTTGTGTGTGTTCAACTCACAGAGTTGAACCTTCCTTTAGACAGAGCAGATTGGAAACCCTCTTTTTGAGGAATTTGCATGTGGAGATTTCAAGCGTTTTTGGGCCATCGGTAGAAAAGGAAATATCCTCGTATAAAAACTAGAGAGAATCATTCTCAGAAACCACTTTGTTATGTGTGCGATCCACTCACAGAGTTTAACCTTTCTTTTCATAGAGCAGTTTGGAAACACTCTGTTTGTGAAGTCTGCAAGTGGATATTTGGACCTCTTGGAGGATTTCGTTGGAAGCGGGATTTCTTCATCTAATGCTAGAAGGAAGAATTCTCAGAAACTTCTTTGATTTGTGTGCGTTCAACTCACAGAGTTGAACCTTCCTTTAGACAGAGCAGATTGGAAACCCTCTTTTTGAGGAATATGCATGTGGAGATTTCAAGCATTTTGTGGCCAACGGTAGAAAAGGAAATATCCTAATATAAAAACTAGAGAGAATCATTTTCAGAAACTACTTTCTGATGTGTGTGTTCCACTCACAGAGTTCAACCTTTCTTTTCATAGAGCAGTTTGGAAACACTCTGGTTTTGAAGTCTGCAAGGGGATATTTGGACCTCTTTGAGGATTTCATTGGAAGCGGGATTTCTTCATCTAATGCTAGAAGGAAGAATTTTCAGAAACTTCTTTGATTTGCGTGTGTTCAACTCACAGAGTTGAACCTTCCTTTAGACAGAGCAGATTGGAAACCCTCTTTTTGAGGAACTTACATGTGGAGATTTCAAGCGATTTGGGGCCTACGTTAGAAAAGGAAATATCCTCATAGAAAAACTAGAGAGAATCATTCTCAGAAACCACTTTGTGATGTGTGCGTTCCACTCACAGAGTTTAACCTTTCTTTTCATAGAGCAGTTTGGAAACACTCTGTTTGTAAAGTCTGCAAGTGGATATTTGTACCTCTTTGAGGATGTCGTTGGAAGTGGGTTTTCTTCATCTAATGCTACACAGAAGATTTCTCAGTAACTTCGTTGATTTCTGTGTGTTCAACTAACAGAGTTGAACCTTCCTTTAGACAGAGCAGATTGGAAACCCTCTTTTTGAGGAATTTGCATGTGGAGATTTCAAGGGTTTTTGGGCCATCGGTAGAAAAGGAAATATCCTCGTATAAAAACTAGAGGGAATCATTCTCAGAAACCACTTTGTGATGTGTGCGGTCCACTCACAGAGTTTAACCTTTCTTTTCATAGAGCCGTTTGGAAACACTCTGTTTGTGAAGTCTGCAAGTGGATATTTGGACCTCTTGGAGGATTTCGTTGGAAGCGGGATTTCTTCATCTAATGCTAGAAGGAAGAATTCTCAGAAACTTCTTTGATTTGTGTGTGTTCAACTCACAGAGTTGAACCTTCCTTTAGACAGAGCAGATTGGAAACCCTCTTTTTGAGGAATTTGCATGTGGAGATTTCAAGCGTTTGGGGCAATCGGTAGAAAAGGAAATATCCTCGTATAAAAACTAGAGAGAATCATTCTCAGAAACCACTTTGTGATGTGTGCATTCCACTCACAGAGTTTAACCTTTCTTTTCATAGAGCAGTTTGTAAACACTCTGTTTGTAAAGTCTGCAAGTGGATATATGGACTTCTTTGTGGATTTCGTTGGAAGCGGGATTTCTTCATCTAATGCTACACAGAAGATTTCTCAGTAACTTCGTTGATTTGTGTGTGTTCAACTCACAGAGTTGAACCTTCCTTTAGACAGAGCAGATTGGAAACCCTCTTTTTGAGGAATTTGCATGTGGAGATTTCAAGCGATTTGGGGCCAACGGTAGAAAAGGAAATATCCTCGTATAAAAACTAGAGAGAATCATTCTCAGAAACCACTTTGTGATGTGTGCGATCCACTCACAGAGTTTAACCTTTCTTTTCATAGAGCAGTTTGGAAACACTCTGTTTGTGAAGTCTGCAAGTGGATATTTGGACCTCTTTGTGGATTTCGTTGGAAGCGGGATTTCTTCATCTAATGCTAGAAGGAAGAATTCTCAGAAACTTCTTTGATTTGTGTGTGTTGAACTCACAGAGTTGAACCTTCCTTTAGACAGAGCAGATTGGAAACCCTCTTTTTGAGGAATTTGCATGTGGAGATTTCAAGCGTTTTGGAGCCATCGGTAGAAAAGGAAATCTCCTCGTATAAAAACTAGAGAGAATCATTCTCAGAAACCACTTTGTGATGTGTGCGTTCCACTCACAGTGTTTAACCTTTCTTTTCATAGAGCAGCTTGTAAACACTCTGTTTGTAAAGTCTGCAAGTGGATATTTGGACCTCTTTGTGGATTTCGTTGGAAGCGGGATTTCTTCATCTAATGCTACACAGAAGATTTCTCAATAACTTCGTTGATTTGTGAGTGTTCAACTAACAGAGTTGAACCTTCCTTTAGACAGAGCATATTGGAAACTCTCTTTTTGAGGAATTTGCATGTGGAGATTTCAAGCGTTTTTGGGCCATCGGTAGAAAAGGAAATATCCTCGTATAAAAACTAGAGAGAATCATCTCAGAAACCACTTTGTGATGTGTGCGATCCACTCACAGAGTTTAACCTTTCTTTTCATAGAGCAGTTTGGAAACACTCTGTTTGTGAAGTCTGCAAGTGGATATTTGGACCTCTTGGAGGATTTCGTTAGAAGCGGGATTTCTTCATCTAATGCTACACAGAAGATTTCTCAGAAACTTCTTTGATTTGTGTGTGTTCAACTCACAGAGTTGAACCTTCCTTTAGACAGAGCAGATTGGAAACCCTCTTTTTGAGGAATTTGCATGTGGAGATTTCAAGCGTTTTTGGGCCATCGGTAGAAAAGGAAATATCCTCGTATAAAAACTAGAGAGAATCATTCTCAGAAACCACTTTGTTATGTGTGCGATCCACTCACAGAGTTTAACCTTTCTTTTCATAGAGCAGTTTGGAAACACTCTGTTTGTGAAGTCTGCAAGTGGATATTTGGACCTCTTGGAGGATTTCGTTGGAAGCGGGATTTCTTCATCTAATGCTAGAAGGAAGAATTCTCAGAAACTTCTTTGATTTGTGTGCGTTCAACTCACAGAGTTGAACCTTCCTTTAGACAGAGCAGATTGGAAACCCTCTTTTTGAGGAATATGCATGTGGAGATTTCAAGCATTTTGTGGCCAACGGTAGAAAAGGAAATATCCTAATATAAAAACTAGAGAGAATCATTTTCAGAAACTACTTTCTGATGTGTGTGTTCCACTCACAGAGTTCAACCTTTCTTTTCATAGAGCAGTTTGGAAACACTCTGGTTTTGAAGTCTGCAAGGGGATATTTGGACCTCTTTGAGGATTTCATTGGAAGCGGGATTTCTTCATCTAATGCTAGAAGGAAGAATTTTCAGAAACTTCTTTGATTTGCGTGTGTTCAACTCACAGAGTTGAACCTTCCTTTAGACAGAGCAGATTGGAAACCCTCTTTTTGAGGAATTTACATGTGGAGATTTCAAGCGATTTGGGGCCTACGTTAGAAAAGGAAATATCCTCATAGAAAAACTAGAGAGAATCATTCTCAGAAACCACTTTGTGATGTGTGCGTTCCACTCACAGAGTTTAACCTTTCTTTTCATAGAGCAGTTTGGAAACACTCTGTTTGTAAAGTCTGCAAGAGGATATTTGTACCTCTTTGAGGATGTCGTTGGAAGTGGGGTTTCTTCATCTAATGCTACACAGAAGATTTCTCAGTAACTTCGTTGATTTCTGTGTGTTCAACTAACAGAGTTGAACCTTCCTTTAGACAGAGCAGATTGGAAACCCTCTTTTTGAGGAATTTGCATGTGGAGATTTCAAGCGATTTGGGGCCAACGGTAGAAAAGGAAGTATCCTCGTATAAAAACTAGAGAGAATCATTCTCAGAAACCACTTTGTGATGTGTGCGATCCACTCACAGAGTTTAACCTTTCTTTTCATAGAGCAGTTTGGAAACACTCTGTTTGTGAAGTCTGCAAGTGGATATTTGGACCTCTTGGAGGATTTCGTTGGAAGCGGGATTTCTTCATCTAATGCTAGAAGGAAGAATTCTCAGAAACTTCTTTGATTTGTGTGTGTTGAACTCACAGAGTTGAACCTTCCTTTAGACAGAGCAGATTGGAAACCCTCTTTTTGAGGAATTTTCATGTGGAGATTTCAAGCGTTTTGGAGCCATCGGTAGAAAAGGAAATCTCCTCGTATAAAAACTAGAGAGAATCATTCTCAGAAACCACTTTGTGAAGTGTGCGTTCCACTCACAGAGTTTAACCTTTCTTCTCATAGAGCAGCTTGTAAACACTCTGTTTGTAAAGTCTGCAAGTGGATATTTGGACCTCTTTGTGGATTTCGTTGGAAGCGGGATTTCTTCATCTAATGCTACACAGAAGATTTCTCAATAACTTCGTTGATTTGTGAGTGTTCAACTAACAGAGTTGAACCTTCCTTTAGACAGAGCAGATTGGAAACCCTCTTTTTGAGGATTTTGCATGTGGAGATTTCAAGCGTTTTGGGGCCATCGGTAGAAAAGGAAATATCCTCGTATAAAAACTAGAGAGAATCATTCTCAGTAACCACTTTGTGATGTGAGCATTCCACTCACAGAGTTTAACCTTTCTTTTCATAGAGCAGTTTGTAAACACTCTGTTTGTAAAGTCTGCAAGTGGATATTTGGACCTCTTTGTGGATTTCGTTGGAAGCGGTATTTCATCATCTAATGCTACTCAGAAGATTTCTCAGTAACATCGTTGATTTCTGTGTGTTCAACTAACAGAGTTGAACCTTCCTTTAGACAGAGCAGATTGGAAATACTCTTTTTGAGGAATATGCATGTGGAGATTTCAAGCATTTTGTGGCCAACGGTAGAAAAGGAAATATCCTCGTATAAAAACTGGAGAGAATCATTTTCAGAAACGACTTTGTGATGTGTGTGTTCCACTCACAGAGTTTAACCTTTCTTTTCATAGAGCAGATTGGAAACACTCTGGTTTTGAAGTCTGCAAGGGGATATTTGGACCTCTTTCAGGATTTCATTGGAAGCGGGATTTCTTCATCTAATGCTAGAAGGAAGAATTTTCAGAAACTTCTTTGATTTGCGTGTGTTCAACTCACAGAGTTGAACCTTCCTTTAGACAGAGCAGATTGGAAACCCTCTTTTTGAGGAATTTGCATGTGGAGATTTCAAGCGTTTTGGGGCCAACGTTAGAAAAGGAAATATCCTCATAGAAAAACTAGAGAGAATCATTCTCAGAAACCTCTTTGTTATGTGTGCGTTCCACTCACAGAGTTTAACCTTTCTTTTCATAGAGCAGTTTGGAAACACTCTGTTTGTAACGTCTGCAAGAGGATATTTGTACCTCTTTGAGGATTTCGTTGGAAGTGGGGTTTCTTCATCTAATGCTACACAGAAGATTTCTCAGTAACTTCGTTGATTTCTGTGTGTTCAACTAACAGAGTTGAACCTTCCTTTAGACAGAGCAGATTGGAAACCCTCTTTTTGAGGAATTTGCATGTGGAGATTTCAAGGGTTTTTGGGCCATCGGTAGAAAAGGAAATATCCTCGTATAAAAACTAGAGGGAATCATTCTCAGAAACCACTTTGTGATGTGTGCGGTCCACTCACAGAGTTTAACCTTTCTTTTCATAGAGCCGTTTGGAAACACTCTGTTTGTGAAGTCTGCAAGTGGATATTTGGACCTCTTGGAGGATTTCGTTGGAAGCGGGATTTCTTCATCTAATGCTAGAAGGAAGAATTCTCAGAAACTTCTTTGATTTGTGTGTGTTCAACTCACAGAGTTGAACCTTCCTTTAGACAGAGCAGATTGGAAACCCTCTTTTTGAGGAATTTGCATGTGGAGATTTCAAGCGTTTGGGGCAATCGGTAGAAAAGGAAATATCCTCGTATAAAAACTAGAGAGAATCATTCTCAGAAACCACTTTGTGATGTGTGCATTCCACTCACAGAGTTTAACCTTTCTTTTCATAGAGCAGTTTGTAAACACTCTGTTTGTAAAGTCTGCAAGTGGATATATGGACTTCTTTGTGGATTTCGTTGGAAGCGGGATTTCTTCATCTAATGCTACACAGAAGATTTCTCAGTAACTTCGTTGATTTGTGTGTGTTCAACTCACAGAGTTGAACCTTCCTTTAGACAGAGCAGATTGGAAACCCTCTTTTTGAGGAATTTGCATGTGGAGATTTCAAGCGATTTGGGGCCAACGGTAGAAAAGGAAATATCCTCGTATAAAAACTAGAGAGAATCATTCTCAGAAACCACTTTGTGATGTGTGCGATCCACTCACAGAGTTTAACCTTTCTTTTCATAGAGCAGTTTGGAAACACTCTGTTTGTGAAGTCTGCAAGTGGATATTTGGACCTCTTTGTGGATTTCGTTGGAAGCGGGATTTCTTCATCTAATGCTAGAAGGAAGAATTCTCAGAAACTTCTTTGATTTGTGTGTGTTGAACTCACAGAGTTGAACCTTCCTTTAGACAGAGCAGATTGGAAACCCTCTTTTTGAGGAATTTGCATGTGGAGATTTCAAGCGTTTTGGAGCCATCGGTAGAAAAGGAAATCTCCTCGTATAAAAACTAGAGAGAATCATTCTCAGAAACCACTTTGTGATGTGTGCGTTCCACTCACAGTGTTTAACCTTTCTTTTCATAGAGCAGCTTGTAAACACTCTGTTTGTAAAGTCTGCAAGTGGATATTTGGACCTCTTTGTGGATTTCGTTGGAAGCGGGATTTCTTCATCTAATGCTACACAGAAGATTTCTCAATAACTTCGTTGATTTGTGAGTGTTCAACTAACAGAGTTGAACCTTCCTTTAGACAGAGCATATTGGAAACTCTCTTTTTGAGGAATTTGCATGTGGAGATTTCAAGCGTTTTTGGGCCATCGGTAGAAAAGGAAATATCCTCGTATAAAAACTAGAGAGAATCATCTCAGAAACCACTTTGTGATGTGTGCGATCCACTCACAGAGTTTAACCTTTCTTTTCATAGAGCAGTTTGGAAACACTCTGTTTGTGAAGTCTGCAAGTGGATATTTGGACCTCTTGGAGGATTTCGTTAGAAGCGGGATTTCTTCATCTAATGCTACACAGAAGATTTCTCAGAAACTTCTTTGATTTGTGTGTGTTCAACTCACAGAGTTGAACCTTCCTTTAGACAGAGCAGATTGGAAACCCTCTTTTTGAGGAATTTGCATGTGGAGATTTCAAGCGTTTTTGGGCCATCGGTAGAAAAGGAAATATCCTCGTATAAAAACTAGAGAGAATCATTCTCAGAAACCACTTTGTTATGTGTGCGATCCACTCACAGAGTTTAACCTTTCTTTTCATAGAGCAGTTTGGAAACACTCTGTTTGTGAAGTCTGCAAGTGGATATTTGGACCTCTTGGAGGATTTCGTTGGAAGCGGGATTTCTTCATCTAATGCTAGAAGGAAGAATTCTCAGAAACTTCTTTGATTTGTGTGCGTTCAACTCACAGAGTTGAACCTTCCTTTAGACAGAGCAGATTGGAAACCCTCTTTTTGAGGAATATGCATGTGGAGATTTCAAGCATTTTGTGGCCAACGGTAGAAAAGGAAATATCCTAATATAAAAACTAGAGAGAATCATTTTCAGAAACTACTTTCTGATGTGTGTGTTCCACTCACAGAGTTCAACCTTTCTTTTCATAGAGCAGTTTGGAAACACTCTGGTTTTGAAGTCTGCAAGGGGATATTTGGACCTCTTTGAGGATTTCATTGGAAGCGGGATTTCTTCATCTAATGCTAGAAGGAAGAATTTTCAGAAACTTCTTTGATTTGCGTGTGTTCAACTCACAGAGTTGAACCTTCCTTTAGACAGAGCAGATTGGAAACCCTCTTTTTGAGGAATTTACATGTGGAGATTTCAAGCGATTTGGGGCCTACGTTAGAAAAGGAAATATCCTCATAGAAAAACTAGAGAGAATCATTCTCAGAAACCACTTTGTGATGTGTGCGTTCCACTCACAGAGTTTAACCTTTCTTTTCATAGAGCAGTTTGGAAACACTCTGTTTGTAAAGTCTGCAAGTGGATATTTGTACCTCTTTGAGGATGTCGTTGGAAGTGGGGTTTCTTCATCTAATGCTACACAGAAGATTTCTCAGTAACTTCGTTGATTTCTGTGTGTTCAACTAACAGAGTTGAACCTTCCTTTAGACAGAGCAGATTGGAAACCCTCTTTTTGAGGAATTTGCATGTGGAGATTTCAAGGGTTTTTGGGCCATCGGTAGAAAAGGAAATATCCTCGTATAAAAACTAGAGGGAATCATTCTCAGAAACCACTTTGTGATGTGTGCGGTCCACTCACAGAGTTTAACCTTTCTTTTCATAGAGCCGTTTGGAAACACTCTGTTTGTGAAGTCTGCAAGTGGATATTTGGACCTCTTGGAGGATTTCGTTGGAAGCGGGATTTCTTCATCTAATGCTAGAAGGAAGAATTCTCAGAAACTTCTTTGATTTGTGTGTGTTCAACTCACAGAGTTGAACCTTCCTTTAGACAGAGCAGATTGGAAACCCTCTTTTTGAGGAATTTGCATGTGGAGATTTCAAGCGTTTGGGGCAATCGGTAGAAAAGGAAATATCCTCGTATAAAAACTAGAGAGAATCATTCTCAGAAACCACTTTGTGATGTGTGCGTTCCACTCACAGAGTTTAACCTTTCTTTTCATAGAGCAGTTTGTAAACACTCTGTTTGTAAAGTCTGCAAGTGGATATATGGACTTCTTTGTGGATTTCGTTGGAAGCGGGATTTCTTCATCTAATGCTACACAGAAGATTTCTCAGTAACTTCGTTGATTTGTGTGTGTTCAACTCACAGAGTTGAACCTTCCTTTAGACAGAGCAGATTGGAAACCCTCTTTTTGAGGAATTTGCATGTGGAGATTTCAAGCGATTTGGGGCCAACGGTAGAAAAGGAAATATCCTCGTATAAAAACTAGAGAGAATCATTCTCAGAAACCACTTTGTGATGTGTGCGATCCACTCACAGAGTTTAACCTTTCTTTTCATAGAGCAGTTTGGAAACACTCTGTTTGTGAAGTCTGCAAGTGGATATTTGGACCTCTTTGTGGATTTCGTTGGAAGCGGGATTTCTTCATCTAATGCTAGAAGGAAGAATTCTCAGAAACTTCTTTGATTTGTGTGTGTTGAACTCACAGAGTTGAACCTTCCTTTAGACAGAGCAGATTGGAAACCCTCTTTTTGAGGAATTTGCATGTGGAGATTTCAAGCGTTTTGGAGCCATCGGTAGAAAAGGAAATCTCCTCGTATAAAAACTAGAGAGAATCATTCTCAGAAACCACTTTGTGATGTGTGCGTTCCACTCACAGTGTTTAACCTTTCTTTTCATAGAGCAGCTTGTAAACACTCTGTTTGTAAAGTCTGCAAGTGGATATTTGGACCTCTTTGTGGATTTCGTTGGAAGCGGGATTTCTTCATCTAATGCTACACAGAAGATTTCTCAATAACTTCGTTGATTTGTGAGTGTTCAACTAACAGAGTTGAACCTTCCTTTAGACAGAGCATATTGGAAACTCTCTTTTTGAGGAATTTGCATGTGGAGATTTCAAGCGTTTTTGGGCCATCGGTAGAAAAGGAAATATCCTCGTATAAAAACTAGAGAGAATCATCTCAGAAACCACTTTGTGATGTGTGCGATCCACTCACAGAGTTTAACCTTTCTTTTCATAGAGCAGTTTGGAAACACTCTGTTTGTGAAGTCTGCAAGTGGATATTTGGACCTCTTGGAGGATTTCGTTAGAAGCGGGATTTCTTCATCTAATGCTACACAGAAGATTTCTCAGAAACTTCTTTGATTTGTGTGTGTTCAACTCACAGAGTTGAACCTTCCTTTAGACAGAGCAGATTGGAAACCCTCTTTTTGAGGAATTTGCATGTGGAGATTTCAAGCGTTTTTGGGCCATCGGTAGAAAAGGAAATATCCTCGTATAAAAACTAGAGAGAATCATTCTCAGAAACCACTTTGTTATGTGTGCGATCCACTCACAGAGTTTAACCTTTCTTTTCATAGAGCAGTTTGGAAACACTCTGTTTGTGAAGTCTGCAAGTGGATATTTGGACCTCTTGGAGGATTTCGTTGGAAGCGGGATTTCTTCATCTAATGCTAGAAGGAAGAATTCTCAGAAACTTCTTTGATTTGTGTGCGTTCAACTCACAGAGTTGAACCTTCCTTTAGACAGAGCAGATTGGAAACCCTCTTTTTGAGGAATATGCATGTGGAGATTTCAAGCATTTTGTGGCCAACGGTAGAAAAGGAAATATCCTAATATAAAAACTAGAGAGAATCATTTTCAGAAACTACTTTCTGATGTGTGTGTTCCACTCACAGAGTTCAACCTTTCTTTTCATAGAGCAGTTTGGAAACACTCTGGTTTTGAAGTCTGCAAGGGGATATTTGGACCTCTTTGAGGATTTCATTGGAAGCGGGATTTCTTCATCTAATGCTAGAAGGAAGAATTTTCAGAAACTTCTTTGATTTGCGTGTGTTCAACTCACAGAGTTGAACCTTCCTTTAGACAGAGCAGATTGGAAACCCTCTTTTTGAGGAATTTACATGTGGAGATTTCAAGCGATTTGGGGCCTACGTTAGAAAAGGAAATATCCTCATAGAAAAACTAGAGAGAATCATTCTCAGAAACCACTTTGTGATGTGTGCGTTCCACTCACAGAGTTTAACCTTTCTTTTCATAGAGCAGTTTGGAAACACTCTGTTTGTAAAGTCTGCAAGTGGATATTTGTACCTCTTTGAGGATGTCGTTGGAAGTGGGGTTTCTTCATCTAATGCTACACAGAAGATTTCTCAGTAACTTCGTTGATTTCTGTGTGTTCAACTAACAGAGTTGAACCTTCCTTTAGACAGAGCAGATTGGAAACCCTCTTTTTGAGGAATTTGCATGTGGAGATTTCAAGCGATTTGGGGCCAACGGTAGAAAAGGAAGTATCCTCGTATAAAAACTAGAGAGAATCATTCTCAGAAACCACTTTGTGATGTGTGCGATCCACTCACAGAGTTTAACCTTTCTTTTCATAGAGCAGTTTGGAAACACTCTGTTTGTGAAGTCTGCAAGTGGATATTTGGACCTCTTGGAGGATTTCGTTGGAAGCGGGATTTCTTCATCTAATGCTAGAAGGAAGAATTCTCAGAAACTTCTTTGATTTGTGTGTGTTGAACTCACAGAGTTGAACCTTCCTTTAGACAGAGCAGATTGGAAACCCTCTTTTTGAGGAATTTTCATGTGGAGATTTCAAGCGTTTTGGAGCCATCGGTAGAAAAGGAAATCTCCTCGTATAAAAACTAGAGAGAATCATTCTCAGAAACCACTTTGTGATGTGTGCGTTCCACTCACAGAGTTTAACCTTTCTTCTCATAGAGCAGCTTGTAAACACTCTGTTTGTAAAGTCTGCAAGTGGATATTTGGACCTCTTTGTGGATTTCGTTGGAAGCGGGATTTCTTCATCTAATGCTACACAGAAGATTTCTCAATAACTTCGTTGATTTGTGAGTGTTCAACTAACAGAGTTGAACCTTCCTTTAGACAGAGCAGATTGGAAACTCTCTTTTTGAGGAATTTGCATGTGGTGATTTCAAGCGTTTTTGGGCCATCGGTAGAAAAGGAAATATCCTCGTATAAAAACTAGAGAGAATCATCTCAGAAACCACTTTGTGATGTGTGCGATCCACTCACAGAGTTTAACCTTTCTTTTCATAGAGCAGTTTGGAAACACTCTGTTTGTGAAGTCTGCAAGTGGATATTTGGACCTCTTGGAGGATTTCGTTAGAAGCGGGATATCTTCTTCTAATTCTAGAAGGAAGAATTCTCAGAAACTTCTTTGAATTGTGTTTGTTCAACTCACAGAGTTGAACCTTCCTTTAGACAGAGCAGATTGGAAACCCTCTTTTTGAGGAATATGCATGTGGAGATTTCAAGCACTTTGGCGCCAACGGTAGAAAAGGAAATCTCCTCGTATAAAAACTAGAGAGAATCATTCTCAGAAACCACTTTGTGATGTGTGCGATCCACTCACAGAGTTTAACCTTTCTTTTCATAGAGCAGTTTGGAAACGCTCTGTTTGTGAAGTCTGCAAGTGGATATTTGGACCTCTTTGTGGATTTCGTTGGAAGCGGGATTTCTTCATCTAATGCTACACAGAAGATTTCTCAATAACTTCGTTGATTTGTGAGTGTTCAACTAACAGAGTTGAACCTTCCTTTAGACAGAGCAGATTGGAAACTCTCTTTTTGAGGAATTTGCATGTGGAGATTTCAAGCGTTTTTGGGCCATCGGTAGAAAAGGAAATATCCTCGTATAAAAACTAGAGAGAATCATCTCAGAAACCACTTTGTGATGTGTGCGATCCACTCACAGAGTTTAACCTTTCTTTTCATAGAGCAGTTTGGAAACACTCTGTTTGTGAAGTCTGCAAGTGGATATTTGGACCTCTTGGAGGATTTCGTTAGAAGCGGGATTTCTTCATCTAATGCTAGAAGGAAGAATTCTCAGAAACTTCTTTGATTTGTGTGTGTTCAACTCACAGAGTTGAACCTTCCTTTAGACAGAGCAGATTGGAAACCCTCTTTTTGAGGAATTTGCATGTGGAGATTTCAAGCGATTTGGGGCCTACGTTAGAAAAGGAAATATCCTCATAGAAAAACCAGAGAGAATCATTCTCAGAAACCACTTTGTGATGTGTGCGTTCCACTCACAGAGTTTAACCTTTCTTTTCATAGAGCAGTTTGGAAGCACTCTGTTTGTAAAGTCTGCAAGTGGATATTTGTACCTCTTTGAGGATGTCGTTGGAAGTGGGGTTTCTTCATCTAATGCTACACAGAAGATTTCTCAGTAACTTCGTTGATTTCTGTGTGTTCAACTAACAGAGTTGAACCTTCCTTTAGACAGAGCAGATTGGAAACCCTCTTTTTGAGGAATTTGCATGTGGAGATTTCAAGCGATTTGGGGCCAACGGTAGAAAAGGAAATATCCTCGTATAAAAACTAGAGAGAATCATTCTCAGAAACCACTTTGTGATGTGTGCGATCCACTCACAGAGTTTAACCTTTCTTTTCATAGAGCAGTTTGGAAACACTCTGTTTGTGAAGTCTGCAAGTGGATATTTGGACCTCTTGGAGGATTTCGTTGGAAGCGGGAATTCTTCATCTAATGCTAGAAGGAAGAATTCTCAGAAACTTCTTTGATTTGTGTGTGTTGAACTCACAGAGTTGAACCATCCTTTAGACAGAGCAGAATGGAAACCCTCTTTTTGAGGAATTTGCATGTGGAGATTTCAAGCGTTTTGGAGCCATCGGTAGAAAAGGAAATCTCCTCGTATAAAAACTAGAGAGAATCATTCTCAGAAACCACTTTGTGATGTGTGCGTTCCACTCACAGTGTTTAACCTTTCTTTTCATAGAGCAGCTTGTAAACACTCTGTTTGTAAAGTCTGCAAGTGGATATTTGGACCTCTTTGTGGATTTCGTTGGAAGCGGGATTTCTTCATCTAATGCTACACAGAAGATTTCTCAATAACTTCGTTGATTTGTGAGTGTTCAACTAACAGAGTTGAACCTTCCTTTAGACAGAGCAGATTGGAAACTCTCTTTTTGAGGAATTTGCATGTGGAGATTTCAAGCGTTTTTGGGCCATCGGTAGAAAAGGAAATATCCTCGTATAAAAACTAGAGAGAATCATCTCAGAAACCACTTTGTGATGTGCGCGATCCACTCACAGAGTTTAACCTTTCTTTTCATAGAGCAGTTTGGAAACACTCTGTTTGTGAAGTCTGCAAGTGGATATTTGGACCTCTTGGAGGATTTCGTTAGAAGCGGGATTTCTTCATCTAATGCTAGAAGGAAGAATTCTCAGAAACTTCTTTGATTTGTGTGTGTTCAACTCACAGAGTTGAACCTTCCTTTAGACAGAGCAGATTGGAAACCCTCTTTTTGAGGAATTTGCATGTGGAGATTTCAAGCGTTTTTGGGCCATCGGTAGAAAAGGAAATATCCTCGTATAAAAACTAGAGAGAATCATTCTCAGAAACCACTTTGTTATGTGTGCGTTCCACTCACAGAGTTTAACCTTTCTTTTCATAGAGCAGTTTGGAAACACTCTGTTTGTGAAGTCTGCAAGTGGATATTTGGACCTCTTGGAGGATGTCGTTGGAAGTGGGGTTTCTTCATCTAATGCTACACAGAAGAATTCTCAGAAACTTCTTTGATTTGTGTGCGTTCAACTCACAGAGTTGAACCTTCCTTTAGACAGAGCAGATTGGAAACCCTCTTTTTGAGGAATATGCATGTGGAGATTTCAAGCTTTTTGTGGCCAACGGTAGAAAAGGAAATATCCTAATATAAAAACTAGAGAGAATCATTTTCAGAAACTACTTTCTGATGTGTGTGTTCCACTCACAGAGTTCAACCTTTCTTTTCATAGAGCAGTTTGGAAACACTCTGGTTTTGAAGTCTGCAAGGGGATATTTGGACCTCTTTGAGGATTTCATTGGAAGCGGGATTTCTTCATCTAATGCTAGAATGAAGAATTTTCAGAAACTTCTTTGATTTGCGTGTGTTCAACTCACAGAGTTGAACCTTCCTTTAGACAGAGCAGATTGGAAACCCTCTTTTTGAGGAATTTTCATGTGGAGATTTCAAGCGTTTTGGAGCCATCGGTAGAAAAGGAAATCTCCTCGTATAAAAACTAGAGAGAATCATTCTCAGAAACCACTTTGTGATGTGTGCGTTCCACTCACAGAGTTTAACCTTTCTTCTCATAGAGCAGCTTGTAAACACTCTGTTTGTAAAGTCTGCAAGTGGATATTTGGACCTCTTTGTGGATTTCGTTGGAAGCGGGATTTCTTCATCTAATGCTACACAGAAGATTTCTCAATAACTTCGTTGATTTGTGAGTGTTCAACTAACAGAGTTGAACCTTCCTTTAGACAGAGCAGATTGGAAACTCTCTTTTTGTGGAATTTGCATGTGGAGATTTCAAGCGTTTTTGGGCCATCGGTAGAAAAGGAAATATCCTCGTATAAAAACTAGAGAGAATCATTCTCAGAAACCACTTTGTGATGTGTGCGTTCCACTCACAGTGTTTAACCTTTCTTTTCATAGAGCAGCTTGTAAACACTCTGTTTGTAAAGTCTGCAAGTGGATATTTGGACCTCTTTGTGGATTTCGTTGGAAGCGGGATTTCTTCATCTAATGCTACACAGAAGATTTCTCAATAACTTCGTTGATTTGTGAGTGTTCAACTAACAGAGTTGAACCTTCCTTTAGACAGAGCATATTGGAAACTCTCTTTTTGAGGAATTTGCATGTGGAGATTTCAAGCGTTTTTGGGCCATCGGTAGAAAAGGAAATATCCTCGTATAAAAACTAGAGAGAATCATCTCAGAAACCACTTTGTGATGTGTGCGATCCACTCACAGAGTTTAACCTTTCTTTTCATAGAGCAGTTTGGAAACACTCTGTTTGTGAAGTCTGCAAGTGGATATTTGGACCTCTTGGAGGATTTCGTTAGAAGCGGGATTTCTTCATCTAATGCTACACAGAAGATTTCTCAGAAACTTCTTTGATTTGTGTGTGTTCAACTCACAGAGTTGAACCTTCCTTTAGACAGAGCAGATTGGAAACCCTCTTTTTGAGGAATTTGCATGTGGAGATTTCAAGCGTTTTTGGGCCATCGGTAGAAAAGGAAATATCCTCGTATAAAAACTAGAGAGAATCATTCTCAGAAACCACTTTGTTATGTGTGCGATCCACTCACAGAGTTTAACCTTTCTTTTCATAGAGCAGTTTGGAAACACACTGTTTGTGAAGTCTGCAAGTGGATATTTGGACCTCTTGGAGGATTTCGTTGGAAGCGGTATTTCATCATCTAATGCTACACAGAAGATTTCTCAGTAACTTCGTTGATTTGTGTGTGTTCAACTAACAGAGTTGAACGTTCCTTTAGACAGAGCAGATTGGAAACACTCTTTTTTAGGAATTTGCATGTTGAGATTTCAAGCGTTTTGGGGCCATCGGTAAAAAAGGAAATATCCTCGTATAAAAACTAGAGAGAATCATTCTCAGAAACCACTTCGTGATGTGTGCGTTCCACTCACAGAGTTTAACCTTTCTTTTCATAGAGCAGTTTGTAAACACTCTGTTTGTAAAGTCTGCAAGTGGATATTTGGACCTCTTTGTGGATTTCGTTGGAAGCGGGATTTCTTCATCTAATGCTACACAGAAGATTTCTCAATAACTTCGTTGATTTGGGTGTGTTCAACTAACAGAGTTGAACCTTCCTTTAGACAGAGCAGATTGGAAACCCTCTTTTTGAGGAATTTGCATGTGGAGATTTCAAGAGTTTTCGGGCCATCGGTAGAAAAGGAAATATCCTCGTATAAAAACTAGAGAGAATCATTCTCAGAAACCACTTTGTGATGTGTGCGTTCCACTCACAGAGTTTAACCTTTCTTTTCATAGAGAAGTTTGGAAACACTCTGTTTGTAAAATCTGCAAGTGGATATTTGGACATATTTGAGGATTTCGTTGGAAGCGGGATTTCTTCATCTAATGCTAGAAGGAAGAATTCTCAGAAACTTCTTTGATTTGTGTGTGTTCAACTCACAGAGTTGAACCTTCCTTTTGACAGAGCAGATTGGAAACCCTCTTTTTGAGGAATATGCATGTGGAGATTTCAAGCACTTTGGGGCCAAAGGTTGAAAAGGAAATCTCGTAGTATAAAAACAAGAGAGAATCATTCTCAGAAACTACTTTGTGATGTGTGCGTTCCACTCACAGAGTTTAACCTTTCTTTTCATAGAGCAGTTTGGAAACACTCTGTTTGTAAAGTCTGCAAGTGGATATTTGGACCTATTTGAGGATTTCGTTGGAAGCGGGATTTCTTCATCTAATGCTAGAAGGAAGAATTCTCAGAAACTTCTTTGATTTGTGTGTGTTCAACTCACAGAGTTGAACCTTCCTTTAGACAGAGCAGATTGGAACCCCTCTTTTTGAGGAATTTGCATGTGGAGATTTCAAGCGTTTTGGGGCCATCGGTAAAAAAGGAAATATCCTCGTATAAAAACTAGAGAGAATCATTCTCAGAAACCACTTCGTGATGTGTGCGTTCCACTCACAGAGTTTAACCTTTCTTTTCATAGAGCAGTTTGTAAACACTCTGTTTGTAAGTCTGCAAATGGATATTTGGACCTCTTTGTGGATTTCGTTGGAAGCGGGATATCTTCATCTAATGCTACACAGAAGATTTCTCAATAACTTCGTTGATTTGTGTGTGTTCAACTAACAGAGTTGAACCTTCCTTTAGACAGAGCAGATTGGAAACCCTCTTTTTGCGGGATTTGCATGTGGAGATTTCAATCTATTTGGGGCCAACGTTAGAAAAGGAAATCTCGTCGTATAAAAACTAGAGAGGATCATTCTCAGAAACCACTTTGTGAGGTGTGCGATCCACTCTCAGAGTTTAACCTTTCTTTTCATAGAGCAGTTTGGAAACACTCTGTTTGTGAAGTCTGCAAGTGGATATTTTGACCTCTTGGAGGATTTCGTTGGAAGCGGGATTTCTTCATCTAATGCTAGAAGGAAGAATTCTCAGAAACTTCTTTGATTTGTGTGTGTTGAACTCACAGAGTTGAACATTCCTTTAGACAGAGCAGATTGGAAACCCTCTTTTTGAGGAATATGCATGTGGAGATTTGAAGCATTTTGTGGCCAACTGTAGAAAAGGAAATATCCTCGTATAAAAATTAGAGAGAATCATTTTCAGAAGCCACTTCGTGATGTGTGCGTTCCACTCACAGAGTTTAACCTTTCTTTTCATAGAGCAGTTTGTAAACACTCTGTTTGTAAAGTCTGCAAGTGGATATTTGGACCTCTTTGTGGATTTCGATGGAAGCGGGATTTCTTCATCCAATGCTACACAGAAGATTTCTCAATAACTTCGTTGATTTGTGTGTGTTCAACTAATAGAGTTGAACCTTCCTTTAGACAGAGCAGATTGGAAACCCTCTTTTTGCGGGATTTGCATGTGGAGATTTCAGTCTATTTGGGGCCAACGTTAGAAAAGGAAATCTCGTAGTATAAAAACTAGAAAGGATCATTCTCAGAAACCACTTTGTGAGGTGTGAGATCCACTCTCAGAGTTTAACCTTTCTTTTCATAGAGCAGTTTGGAAACACTCTGTTTGTGAAGTCTGCAAGTGGATATTTGGACCTCTTGGAGGATTTCGTTGGAAGCGGGATTTCTTCATCTAATGCTAGAAGGAAAAATTCTCAGAAAGTTCTTTGATTTGTGTGTGTTCAACTCACAGAGTTGAACCTTCCTTTAGACAGAGCAGATTGGAAACCCTCTTTTTGAGGAATATGCATGTGGAGATTTCAAGCATTTTGTGGCCTATGGTAGAAAAGGAAATATCCTCGTATAAAAACTAGAGAGAATCATTTTCAGAAACGACTTTGTTATGTGTGTGTTCCACTCACAGAGTTTAACCTTTCTTTTCATAGAGCAGATTGGAAACACTCTGGTTTTGAAGTCTGCAAGGGGATATTTGGACCTCTTTCAGGATTTCATTGGAAGCGGGATTTCTTCATCTAATGCTAGAAGGAAGAATTTTCAGAAACTTCTTTGATTTGCGTGTGTTCAACTCACAGAGTTGAACATTCCTTTAGACAGAGCAGATTGGAAACCCTATTTTTGAGGAATTTGCATGTGGAGATTTCAAGCGATTTGGGGCCAACGTTAGAAAAGGAAATATCCTCATAGAAAAACTACAGAGAATCATTCTCAGAAACCTCTTTGTTATGTGTGCGTTCCACTCACAGAGTTTAACCTTTCTTTTCATAGAGCAGTTTGGAAACACTCTGTTTCTAAAGTCTGCAAGTGGATATTTGTACCTCTTTGAGGATTTCGTTGGAAGTGGGGTTCCTTCATCTAATGCTACACAGAAGATTTCTCAGTAACTTCGTTGATTTCTGTGTGTTCAACTAACAGAGTTGAATCTTCCTTTAGACAGAGCAGATTGGAAACCCTCTTTTTGAGGAATTTGCATGTGGAGATTTCAAGGGTTTTTGGGCCATCGGTAGAAAAGGAAATATCCTCGTATAACAACTAGGGGGAATCATTCTCAAAAACCACTTTGTGATGTGTGCGATCCACTCACAGAGTTTAACCTTTCTTTTCATAGAGCAGTTTGGAAACACCCTGTTTGTGAAGTCTGCAAGTGGATATTTGGACCTATTGGAGGATTTCGTTGGAAGCGGGATTTTTTCATCTAATGCTAGAAGGAAGAATTCTCAGAAACTTCTTTGATTTGTGTGTGTTCAACTCACAGAGTTGAACCTTCCTTTAGACAGAGCAGATTGGAAACCCTCTTTTTGAGGAATTTGCATGTGGAGATTTCAAGCGTTTTGGGGCCATCGGTAGAAAAGGAAATATCCTCGTATAAAAACTAGAGAGAATCATTCTCAGAAACCACTTTGTGATGTGTGCATTCCACTCACAGAGTTTAACCTTTCTTTTCATAGAGCAGTTTGTAAACACTCTGTTTGTAAAGTCTGCAAGTGGATTTATGGACCTCTTTGTGGATTTCGTTGGAAGCGGGATTTCTTCATCTAATGCTACACAGAAGATTTCTCAGTAACTTCGTTGATTTGTGTGTGTTCAACTGACAGAGTTGAACCTTCCTTTAGACAGAGCAGATTGGAAACCCTCTTTTTGAGGAATATGCATGTGGAGATTTCAAGCACTTTGGCGCCAACGGTAGAAAAGGAAATCTCCTCGTATAAAAACAAGAGAGAATCATTCTCAGAAACTACTTTGTGATGTGTGCGTTCCACTCACAGAGTTTAACCTTTCTTTTCATAGAGCAGTTTGGAAACACTCTGTTTGTAAAATCTGCAAGTGGATATTTGGACCTCTTTGAGGATTTCGTTGGAAGCGGGATTTCTTCATCTAATGCTAGAAGGAAGAATTCTCAGAAAGTTCTTTGATTTGTGTATGTTCAACTCACAGAGTTGTACCTTCCTTTAGACAGAGCAGATTGGAAACCCTCTTTTTGAGAAATTTGCATGTGGAGATTTCAAGCGTTTTGGGGCCAACGGTAGAAAAGGAAATATCCTCGTATAAAAACTAGAGAGAATCATTCTCAGAAACCACTTTGTGATGTGTGCGTTCCACTCACAGAGTTTAACCTTTCTTTTTATAGAGCAGTTTGGAAACACTCTGTTTGTGAAGTCTGCAAGTGGATACTTGGACCTCTTTGTGGATTTCGTTGGAAGCGGGATTTCTTCATCTAATGCTAGAAGGAAGAGTTCTCAGAAACTTCTTTGATTTGTGTGTGTTCAACTCACAGAGTTGAACCTTCCTTTAGACAGAGCAGATTGGAAACCCTCTTTTTGAGGAATTTGCATGTGGAGATTTCAAGCGTTTTGGGGCCATCGGTAGAAAAGGAAATATCCTCATATAAAAACTAGAGAGAATCATTCTCAGAAACCACTTTGTGATGTGTGCGTTCCACTCACAGAGTTTAACCTTTGATTTCATAGAGCAGTTTGTAAACACTCTGTTTGTAAAGTCTGCAAGTGGATATTTGGACCTCTTTGTGGATTTCGTTGGAAGCGGTATTTCATCATCTAATGCTACACAGAAGATTTCTCAGTAACTTCGTTGATTTGTGTGTGTTCAACTAACAGAGTTGAACCTTCCTTTAGACAGAGCAGATTGGAAACACTCTTTTTTAGGAATTTGCATGTAGAGATTTCAAGCGTTTTGGGGCCATCGGTAAAAAAGGAAATATCCTCGTATAAAAACTAGAGAGAATCATTCTCAGAAACCACTTCGTGATGTGTGCGTTCCACTCACAGAGTTTAACCTTTCTTTTCATAGAGCAGTTTGGAAACACTCTGTTTGTAAAGTCTGCAAGAGGATATTTGTACCTCTTTGAGGATTTCGTTGGAAGTGGGATTTGTTCATCTAATGCTACACAGAAGATTTCTCAGTAACTTCGTTGATTTCTGTGTGTTCAACTAACAGAGTTGAACCTTCCTTTAGACAGAGCAGATTGGAAACCCTCTTATTGAGGAATTTGCATGTGGA
The DNA here is from genome assembly GCF_029281585.2 of Gorilla gorilla gorilla. NCBI lineage: Eukaryota > Metazoa > Chordata > Mammalia > Primates > Hominidae > Gorilla > Gorilla gorilla. The sequence continues at coordinate 78,423,322 of NC_073232.2, read as the reverse complement.
GATTTCAAGGGTTTTTGGGCCATCGGTAGAAAAGGAAATATCCTCGTATAAAAACTAGAGGGAATCATTCTCAGAAACCACTTTGTGATGTGTGCGATCCACTCACAGAGTTTAACCTTTCTTTTCATAGAGCCGTTTGGAAACACTCTGTTTGTGAAGTCTGCAAGTGGATATTTGGACCTCTTGGAGGATTTCGTTGGAAGCGGGATTTCTTCATCTAATGCTAGAAGGAAGAATTCTCAGAAACTTCTTTGATTTGTGTGTGTTCAACTCACAGAGTTGAACCTTCCTTTAGACAGAGCAGATTGGAAACCCTCTTTTTGAGGAATTTGCATGTGGAGATTTCAAGCGTTTGGGGCCATCGGTAGAAAAGGAAATATCCTCGTATAAAAACTAGAGAGAATCATTCTCAGAAACCACTTTGTGATGTGTGCATTCCACTCACAGAGTTTAACCTTTCTTTTCATAGAGCAGTTTGTAAACACTCTGTTTGTAAAGTCTGCAAGTGGATATATGGACTTCTTTGTGGATTTCGTTGGAAGCGGGATTTCTTCATCTAATGCTACACAGAAGATTTCTCAGTAACTTCGTTGATTTGTGTGTGTTCAACTCACAGAGTTGAACCTTCCTTTAGACAGAGCAGATTGGAAACCCTCTTTTTGAGGAATATGCATGTGGAGATTTCAAGCACTTTGGCGCCAACGGTAGAAAAGGAAATCTCCTCGTATAAAAACAAGAGAGAATCATTCTCAGAAACTACTTTGTGATGTGTGCGATCCACTCACAGAGTTTAACCTTTCTTTTCATAGAGCAGTTTGGAAACACTCTGTTTGCAAAGTCTGCAAGTGGATATTTGTACCTCTTTGAGGATGTCGTTGGAAGTGGGGTTTCTTCATCTAATGCTACACAGAAGATTTCTCAGTAACTTCGTTGATTTCTGTGTGTTCAACTAACAGAGTTGAACCTTCCTTTAGACAGAGCAGATTGGAAACCCTCTTTTTGAGGAATATGCATGTGGAGATTTCAAGCTTTTTGTGGCCAACGGTAGAAAAGGAAATATCCTAATATAAAAACTAGAGAGAATCATTTTCAGAAACTACTTTCTGATGTGTGTATTCCACTCACAGAGTTCAACCTTTCTTTTCATAGAGCAGTTTGGAAACACTCTGGTTTTGAAGTCTGCAAGGGGATATTTGGACCTCTTTGAGGATTTCATTGGAAGCGGGATTTCTTCATCTAATGCTAGAAGGAAGAATTTTCAGAAACTTGTTTGATTTGCGTGTGTTCAACTCACAGAGTTGAACCTTCCTTTAGACAGAGCAGATTGGAAACCCTCTTTTTGAGGAATTTGCATGTGGAGATTTCAAGCGATTTGGGGCCTACGATAGAAAAGGAAATATCCTCATAGAAAAACTAGAGAGAATCATTCTCAGAAACCACTTTGTGATGTGTGCGTTCCACTCACAGAGTTTAACCTTTCTTTTCATAGAGCAGTTTGGAAACACTCTGTTTGTAAAGTCTGCAAGTGGATATTTGTACCTCTTTGAGGATGTCGTTGGAAGTGGGGTTTCTTCATCTAATGCTACACAGAAGATTTCTCAGTAACTTCGTTGATTTCTGTGTGTTCAACTAACAGAGTTGAACCTTCCTTTAGACAGAGCAGATTGGAAACCCTCTTTTTGAGGAATTTTCATGTGGAGATTTCAAGCGTTTTGGAGCCATCGGTAGAAAAGGAAATCTCCTCGTATAAAAACTAGAGAGAATCATTCTCAGAAACCACTTTGTGATGTGTGCGTTCCACTCACAGAGTTTAACCTTTCTTTTCATAGAGCAGCTTGTAAACACTCTGTTTGTAAAGTCTGCAAGTGGATATTTGGACCTCTTTGTGGATTTCGTTGGAAGCGGGATTTCTTCATCTAATGCTACACAGAAGATTTCTCAATAACTTCGTTGATTTGTGAGTGTTCAACTAACAGAGTTGAACCTTCCTTTAGACAGAGCAGATTGGAAACTCTCTTTTTGAGGAATTTGCATGTGGAGATTTCAAGCGTTTTTGGGCCATCGGTAGAAAAGGAAATATCCTCGTATAAAAACTAGAGAGAATCATCTCAGAAACCACTTTGTAATGTGTGCGATCCACTCACAGAGTTTAACCTTTCTTTTCATAGAGCAGTTTGGAAACACTCTGTTTGTGAAGTCTGCAAGTGGATATTTGGACCTCTTGGAGGATTTCGTTAGAAGCGGGATTTCTTCATCTAATGCTAGAAGGAAGAATTCTCAGAAAGTTCTTTGATTTGTGTATGTTCAACTCACAGAGTTGTACCTTCCTTTAGACAGAGCAGATTGGAAACCCTCTTTTTGAGAAATTTGCATGTGGAGATTTCAAGCGTTTTGGGGCCAACGGTAGAAAAGGAAATATCCTCGTATAAAAACTAGAGAGAATCATTCTCAGAAACCACTTTGTGATGTGTGCGTTCCACTCACAGAGTTTAACCTTTCTTTTTATAGAGCAGTTTGGAAACACTCTGTTTGTGAAGTCTGCAAGTGGATACTTGGACCTCTTTGTGGATTTCGTTGGAAGCGGGATTTCTTCATCTAATGCTAGAAGGAAGAGTTCTCAGAAACTTCTTTGATTTGTGTGTGTTCAACTCACAGAGTTGAACCTTCCTTTAGACAGAGCAGATTGGAAACCCTCTTTTTGAGGAATTTGCATGTGGAGATTTCAAGCGTTTTGGGGCCATCGGTAGAAAAGGAAATATCCTCGTATAAAAACTAGAGAGAATCATTCTCAGAAACCACTTTGTGATGTGTGCGTTCCACTCACAGAGTTTAACCTTTGATTTCATAGAGCAGTTTGTAAACACTCTGTTTGTAAAGTCTGCAAGTGGATATTTGGACCTCTTTGTGGATTTCGTTGGAAGCGGTATTTCATCATCTAATGCTACACAGAAGATTTCTCAGTAACTTCGTTGATTTGTGTGTGTTCAACTAACAGAGTTGAACCTTCCTTTAGACAGAGCAGATTGGAAACACTCTTTTTTAGGAATTTGCATGTAGAGATTTCAAGCGTTTTGGGGCCATCGGTAAAAAAGGAAATATCCTCGTATAAAAACTTGAGAGAATCATTCTCAGAAACCACTTCGTGATGTGTGCGTTCCACTCACAGAGTTTAACCTTTCTTTTCATAGAGCAGTTTGGAAACACTCTGTTTGTAAAGTCTGCAAGAGGATATTTGTACCTCTTTGAGGATTTCGTTGGAAGTGGGATTTGTTCATCTAATGCTACACAGAAGATTTCTCAGTAACTTCGTTGATTTCTGTGTGTTCAACTAACAGAGTTGAACCTTCCTTTAGACAGAGCAGATTGGAAACCCTCTTATTGAGGAATTTGCATGTGGAGATTTCAAGGGTTTTTGGGCCATCGGTAGAAAAGGAAATATCCTCGTATAAAAACTAGAGGGAATCATTCTCAGAAACCACTTTGTGATGTGTGCGATCCACTCACAGAGTTTAACCTTTCTTTTCATAGAGCCGTTTGGAAACACTCTGTTTGTGAAGTCTGCAAGTGGATATTTGGACCTCTTGGAGGATTTCGTTGGAAGCGGGATTTCTTCATCTAATGCTAGAAGGAAGAATTCTCAGAAACTTCTTTGATTTGTGTGTGTTCAACTCACAGAGTTGAACCTTCCTTTAGACAGAGCAGATTGGAAACCCTCTTTTTGAGGAATTTGCATGTGGAGATTTCAAGCGTTTGGGGCCATCGGTAGAAAAGGAAATATCCTCGTATAAAAACTAGAGAGAATCATTCTCAGAAACCACTTTGTGATGTGTGCATTCCACTCACAGAGTTTAACCTTTCTTTTCATAGAGCAGTTTGTAAACACTCTGTTTGTAAAGTCTGCAAGTGGATATATGGACTTCTTTGTGGATTTCGTTGGAAGCGGGATTTCTTCATCTAATGCTACACAGAACATTTCTCAGTAACTTCGTTGATTTGTGTGTGTTCAACTCACAGAGTTGAACCTTCCTTTAGACAGAGCAGATTGGAAACCCTCTTTTTGAGGAATATGCATGTGGAGATTTCAAGCACTTTGGCGCCAACGGTAGAAAAGGAAATCTCCTCGTATAAAAACAAGAGAGAATCATTCTCAGAAACTACTTTGTGATGTGTGCGATCCACTCACAGAGTTTAACCTTTCTTTTCATAGAGCAGTTTGGAAACACTCTGTTTGTAAAGTCTGCAAGTGGATATTTGTACCTCTTTGAGGATGTCGTTGGAAGTGGGGTTTCTTCATCTAATGCTACACAGAAGATTTCTCAGTAACTTCGTTGATTTCTGTGTGTTCAACTAACAGAGTTGAACCTTCCTTTAGACAGAGCAGATTGGAAACCCTCTTTTTGAGAAATTTGCATGTAGAGATTTCAAGCGATTTGGGGCCAACGGTAGAAAAGGAAATATCCTCGTATAAAAACTAGAGAGAATCATTCTCAGAAACCACTTTGTGATGTGTGCGATCCACTCACAGTGTTTAACCTTTCTTTTCATAGAGCAGTTTGGAAACACTCTGTTTGTAAAGTCTGCAAGTGGATATTTGGACCTCTTTGTGGATTTCGTTGGAAGCGGGATTTCTTCATCTAATGCTACACAGAAGATTTCTCAATAACTTCGTTGATTTGTGAGTGTTCAACTAACAGAGTTGAACCTTCCTTTAGACAGAGCAGATTGGAAACTCTCTTTTTGAGGAATTTGCATGTGGAGATTTCAAGCGTTTTTGGGCCATCGGTAGAAAAGGAAATATCCTCGTATAAAAACTAGAGAGAATCATCTCAGAAACCACTTTGTGATGTGTGCGATCCACTCACAGAGTTTAACCTTTCTTTTCATAGAGCAGTTTGGAAACACTCTGTTTGTGAAGTCTGCAAGTGGATATTTGGACCTCTTGGAGGATTTCGTTAGAAGCGGGATTTCTTCATCTAATGCTAGAAGGAAGAATTCTCAGAAACTTCTTTGATTTGTGTGTGTTCAACTCACAGAGTTGAACCTTCCTTTAGACAGAGCAGATTGGAAACCCTCTTTTTGAGGAATTTGCATGTGGAGATTTCAAGCGTTTTTGGGCCATCGGTAGAAAAGGAAATATCCTCGTATAAAAACTAGAGAGAATCATTCTCAGAAACCACTTTGTAATGTGTGCGATCCACTCACAGAGTTTAACCTTTCTTTTCATAGAGCAGTTTGGAAACACTCTGTTTCTGAAGTCTGCAAGTGGATATTTGGACCTCTTGGAGGATTTCGTTGGAAGCGGGATTTCTTCATCTAATGCTAGAAGGAAGAATTCTCAGAAACTTCTTTGATTTGTGTGCGTTCAACTCACAGAGTTGAACCTTCCTTTAGACAGAGCAGATTGGAAACCCTCTTTTTGAGGAATATGCATGTGGAGATTTCAAGCTTTTTGTGGCCAACGGTAGAAAAGGAAATATCCTAATATAAAAACTAGAGAGAATCATTTTCAGAAACTACTTTCTGATGTGTGTATTCCACTCACAGAGTTCAACCTTTCTTTTCATAGAGCAGTTTGGAAACACTCTGGTTTTGAAGTCTGCAAGGGGATATTTGGACCTCTTTGAGGATTTCATTGGAAGCGGGATTTCTTCATCTAATGCTAGAAGGAAGAATTTTCAGAAACTTGTTTGATTTGCGTGTGTTCAACTCACAGAGTTGAACCTTCCTTTAGACAGAGCAGATTGGAAACCCTCTTTTTGAGGAATTTGCATGTGGAGATTTCAAGCGATTTGGGGCCTACGTTAGAAAAGGAAATATCCTCATAGAAAAACTAGAGAGAATCATTCTCAGAAACCACTTTGTGATGTGTGCGTTCCACTCACAGAGTTTAACCTTTCTTTTCATAGAGCAGTTTGGAAACACTCTGTTTGTAAAGTCTGCAAGTGGATATTTGTACCTCTTTGAGGATGTCGTTGGAAGTGGGGTTTCTTCATCTAATGCTACACAGAAGATTTCTCAGTAACTTCGTTGATTTCTGTGTGTTCAACTAACAGAGTTGAACCTTCCTTTAGACAGAGCAGATTGGAAACCCTCTTTTTGAGGAATTTTCATGTGGAGATTTCAAGCGTTTTGGAGCCATCGGTAGAAAAGGAAATCTCCTCGTATAAAAACTAGAGAGAATCATTCTCAGAAACCACTTTGTGATGTGTGCGTTCCACTCACAGAGTTTAACCTTTCTTTTCATAGAGCAGCTTGTAAACACTCTGTTTGTAAAGTCTGCAAGTGGATATTTGGACCTCTTTGTGGATTTCGTTGGAAGCGGGATTTCTTCATCTAATGCTACACAGAAGATTTCTCAATAACTTCGTTGATTTGTGAGTGTTCAACTAACAGAGTTGAACCTTCCTTTAGACAGAGCAGATTGGAAACTCTCTTTTTGAGGAATTTGCATGTGGAGATTTCAAGCGTTTTTGGGCCATCGGTAGAAAAGGAAATATCCTCGTATAAAAACTAGAGAGAATCATCTCAGAAACCACTTTGTAATGTGTGCGATCCACTCACAGAGTTTAACCTTTCTTTTCATAGAGCAGTTTGGAAACACTCTGTTTGTGAAGTCTGCAAGTGGATATTTGGACCTCTTGGAGGATTTCGTTAGAAGCGGGATTTCTTCATCTAATGCTAGAAGGAAGAATTCTCAGAAACTTCTTTGATTTGTGTGTGTTCAACTCACAGAGTTGAACCTTCCTTTAGACAGAGCAGATTGGAAACCCTCTTTTTGAGGAATTTGCATGTGGAGATTTCAAGCGTTTTGGGGCCATCGGTAGAAAAGGAAATATCCTCGTATAAAAACTAGAGAGAATCATTCTCAGAAACCACTTTGTGATGTGTGCATTCCACTCACAGAGTTTAACCTTTCTTTTCATAGAGCAGTTTGTAAACACTCTGTTTGTAAAGTCTGCAAGTGGATATTTGGACCTCTTTGTGGATTTCGTTGGAAGCGGTATTTCATCATCTAATGCTACACAGAAGATTTCTCAGTAACATCGTTGATTTCTGTGTGTTCAACTAACAGAGTTGAACCTTCCTTTAGACAGAGCAGATTGGAAACACTCTTTTTGAGGAATATGCATGTGGAGATTTCAAGCATTTTGTGGCCAACGGTAGAAAAGGAAATATCCTCGTATAAAAACTGGAGAGAATCATTTTCAGAAACGACTTTGTGATGTGTGTGTTCCACTCACAGAGTTTAACCTTTCTTTTCATAGAGCAGATTGGAAACACTCTGGTTTTGAAGTCTGCAAGGGGATATTTGGACCTCTTTCAGTATTTCATTGGAAGCGGGATTTCTTCATCTAATGCTAGAAGGAAGAATTTTCAGAAACTTCTTTGATTTGCGTGTGTTCAACTCACAGAGTTGAACCTTCCTTTAGACAGAGCAGATTGGAAACCCTCTTTTTGAGGAATTTGCATGTGGAGATTTCAAGCGTTTTGGGGCCAACGTTAGAAAAGGAAATATCCTCATAGAAAAACTAGAGAGAATCATTCTCAGAAACCTCTTTGTTATGTGTGCGTTCCACTCACAGAGTTTAACCTTTCTTTTCATAGAGCAGTTTGGAAACACTCTGTTTGTAACGTCTGCAAGAGGATATTTGTACCTCTTTGAGGATTTCGTTGGAAGTGGGGTTTCTTCATCTAATGCTACACAGAAGATTTCTCAGTAACTTCGTTGATTTCTGTGTGTTCAACTAACAGAGTTGAACCTTCCTTTAGACAGAGCAGATTGGAAACCCTCTTTTTGAGGAATTTGCATGTGGAGATTTCAAGGGTTTTTGGGCCATCGGTAGAAAAGGAAATATCCTCGTATAAAAACTAGAGGGAATCATTCTCAGAAACCACTTTGTGATGTGTGCGATCCACTCACAGAGTTTAACCTTTCTTTTCATAGAGCCGTTTGGAAACACTCTGTTTGTGAAGTCTGCAAGTGGATATTTGGACCTCTTGGAGGATTTCGTTGGAAGCGGGATTTCTTCATCTAATGCTAGAAGGAAGAATTCTCAGAAACTTCTTTGATTTGCGTGTGTTCAACTCACAGAGTTGAACCTTCCTTTAGACAGAGCAGATTGGAAACCCTCTTTTTGAGGAATTTGCATGTGGAGATTTCAAGCGTTTTGGGGCCATCGGTAGAAAAGGAAATATCCTCGTATAAAAACAAGAGAGAATCATTCTCAGAAACCACTTTGTGATGTGTGCATTCCACTCACAGAGTTTAACCTTTCTTTTCATAGAGCAGTTTGTAAACACTCTGTTTGTAAAGTCTGCAAGTGGATATATGGACTTCTTTGTGGATTTCGTTGGAAGCGGGATTTCTTCATCTAATGCTACACAGAAGATTTCTCAGTAACTTCGTTGATTTGTGTGTGTTCAACTCACAGAGTTGAACCTTCCTTTAGACAGAGCAGATTGGAAACCCTCTTTTTGAGGAATATGCATGTGGAGATTTCAAGCACTTTGGCGCCAACGGTAGAAAAGGAAATCTCCTCGTATAAAAACAAGAGAGAATCATTCTCAGACAATACTTTGTGATGTGTGCGTTCCACTCACAGAGTTTAACCTTTCTTTTCATAGAGCAGTTTGGAAACACTCTGTTTGTGAAGTCTGCAAGTGGATATTTGGACCTCTTGGAGGATTTCCTTGGAAGCGGGATTTCTTCATCTAATGCTAGAAGGAAGAATTCTCAGAAACTTCTTTGATTTGTGTGTGTTGAACTCACAGAGTTGAACCTTCCTTTAGACAGAGCAGATTGGAAACCCTCTTTTTGAGGAATTTGCATGTGGAGATTTCAAGCGTTTTGGAGCCATCGGTAGAAAAGGAAATATCCTAATATAAAAACTAGAGAGAATCATTCTCAGAAACCACTTTGTGATGTGTGCGTTCCACTCACAGTGTTTAACCTTTCTTTTCATAGAGCAGCTTGTAAACACTCTGTTTGTAAAGTCTGCAAGTGGATATTTGGACCTCTTTGTGGATTTCGTTGGAAGCGGGATTTCTTCATCTAATGCTACACAGAAGATTTCTCAATAACTTCGTTGATTTGTGAGTGTTCAACTAACAGAGTTGAACCTTCCTTTAGACAGAGCATATTGGAAACTCTCTTTTTGAGGAATTTGCATGTGGAGATTTCAAGCGTTTTTGGGCCATCGGTAGAAAAGGAAATATCCTCGTATAAAAACTAGAGAGAATCATCTCAGAAACCACTTTGTGATGTGTGCGATCCACTCAGAGAGTTTAACCTTTCTTTTCATAGAGCAGTTTGGAAACACTCTGTTTGTGAAGTCTGCAAGTGGATATTTGGACCTCTTGGAGGATTTCGTTAGAAGCGGGATTTCTTCATCTAATGCTAGAAGGAAGAATTCTCAGAAAGTTCTTTGATTTGTGTGTGTTCAACTCACAGAGTTGAACCTTCCTTTAGACAGAGCAGATTGGAAACCCTCTTTTTGAGGAATTTGCATGTGGAGATTTAAAGCGTTTTTGGGCCATCGGTAGAAAAGGAAATATCCTCGTATAAAAACTAGAGAGAATCATTCTCAGAAACCACTTTGTTTTGTGTGCGATCCACTCACAGAGTTTAAACTTTCTTTTCATAGAGCAGTTTGGAAACACTCTGTTTGTGAAGTCTGCAAGTGGATATTTGGACCTCTTGGAGGATTTCGTTGGAAGCGGGATTTCTTCATCTAATGCTAGAAGGAAGAATTCTCAGAAACTTCTTTGATTTGTGTGCGTTCAACTCACAGAGTTGAACCTTCCTTTAGACAGAGCAGATTGGAAACCCTCTTTTTGAGGAATATGCATGTGGAGATTTCAAGCTTTTTGTGGCCAACGGTAGAAAAGGAAATATCCTAATATAAAAACTAGAGAGAATCATTTTCAGAAACTACTTTCTGATGTGTGTGTTCCACTCACAGAGTTCAACCTTTCTTTTCATAGAGCAGTTTGGAAACACTCTGGTTTTGAAGTCTGCAAGGGGATATTTGGACCTCTTTGAGGATTTCATTGGAAGCGGGATTTCTTCATCTAATGCTAGAAGGAAGAATTTTCAGAAACTTCTTTGATTTGCGTGTGTTCAACTCACAGAGTTGAACCTTCCTTTAGACAGAGCAGATTGGAAACCCTCTTTTTGAGGAATTTTCATGTGGAGATTTCAAGCGTTTTGGAGCCATCGGTAGAAAAGGAAATTTCCTCGTATAAAAACTAGAGAGAATCATTCTCAGAAACCACTTTGTGATGTGTGCGTTCCACTCACAGAGTTTAACCTTTCTTTTCATAGAGCAGCTTGTAAACACTCTGTTTGTAAAGTCTGCAAGTGGATATTTGGACCTCTTTGTGGATTTCGTTGGAAGCGGGATTTCTTCATCTAATGCTACACAGAAGATTTCTCAATAACTTCGTTGATTTGTGAGTGTTCAACTAACAGAGTTGAACCTTCCTTTAGACAGAGCAGATTGGAAACTCTCTTTTTGAGGAATTTGCATGTGGAGATTTCAAGCGTTTTTGGGCCATCGGTAGAAAAGGAAATATCCTCGTATAAAAACTAGAGAGAATCATCTCAGAAACCACTTTGTGATGTGTGCGATCCACTCACAGAGTTTAACCTTTCTTTTCATAGAGCAGTTTGGAAACACTCTGTTTGTGAAGTCTGCAAGTGGATATTTGGACCTCTTGGAGGATTTCGTTAGAAGCGGGATTTCTTCATCTAATGCTAGAAGGAAGAATTCTCAGAAACTTCTTTGATTTGTGTGTGTTCAACTCACAGAGTTGAACCTTCCTTTAGACAGAGCAGATTGGAAACCCTCTTTTTGAGGAATTTGCATGTGGAGAATTCAAGCGTTTTTGGGCCATCGGTAGAAAAGGAAATATCCTCGTATAAAAACTAGAGAGAATCATTCTCAGAAACCACTTTGTAATGTGTGCGATCCACTCACAGAGTTTAACCTTTCTTTTCATAGAGCAGTTTGGAAACACTCTGTTTGTGAAGTCTGCAAGTGGATATTTGGACCTCTTGGAGGATTTCGTTGGAAGCGGGATTTCTTCATCTAATGCTAGAAGGAAGAATTCTCAGAAACTTCTTTGATTTGTGTGCGTTCAACTCACAGAGTTGAACCTTCCTTTAGACAGAGCAGATTGGAAACCCTCTTTTTGAGGAATATGCATGTGGAGATTTCAAGCTTTTTGTGGCCAACGGTAGAAAAGGAAATATCCTAATATAAAAACTAGAGAGAATCATTTTCAGAAACTACTTTCTGATGTGTGTGTTCCACTCACAGAGTTCAACCTTTCTTTTCATAGAGCAGTTTGGAAACACTCTGGTTTTGAAGTCTGCAAGGGGATATTTGGACCTCTTTGAGGATTTCATTGGAAGCGGGATTTCTTCATCTAATGCTAGAAGGAAGAATTTTCAGAAACTTCTTTGATTTGCGTGTGTTCAACTCACAGAGTTGAACCTTCCTTTAGACAGAGCAGATTGGAAACCCTCTTTTTGAGGAATTTGCATGTGGAGATTTCAAGCGATTTGGGGCCTACGATAGAAAAGGAAATATCCTCATAGAAAAACTAGAGAGAATCATTCTCAGAAACCACTTTGTGATGTGTGCGTTCCACTCACAGAGTTTAACCTTTCTTTTCATAGAGCAGTTTGGAAACACTCTGTTTGTAAAGTCTGCAAGTGGATATTTGGACCTCTTTGAGGATGTCGTTGGAAGTGGGGTTTCTTCATCTAATGCTACACAGAAGATTTCTCAGTAACTTCGTTGATTTCTGTGTGTTCAACTAACAGAGTTGAACCTTCCTTTAGACAGAGCAGATTGGAAACCCTCTTTTTGAGGAATTTGCATGTGGAGATTTCAAGCGATTTGGGGCCAACGGTAGAAAAGGAAGTATCCTCGTATAAAACCTAGAGAGAATCATTCTCACAAACCACTTTGTGATGTGTGCGATCCACTCACAGAGTTTAACCTTTCTTTTCATAGAGCCGTTTGGAAACACTCTGTTTGTGAAGTCTGCAAGTGGATATTTGGACCTCTTGGAGGATTTCGTTGGAAGCGGGATTTCTTCATCTAATGCTAGAAGGAAGAATTCTCAGAAACTTCTTTGATTTGTGTGTTGAACTCACAGAGTTGAACCTTCCTTTAGACAGAGCAGATTGGAAACCCTCTTTTTGAGGAATTTTCATGTGGAGATTTCAAGCGTTTTGGAGCCATCGGTAGAAAAGGAAATATCCTCCTATAAAAACTAGAGAGAATCATTCTCAGAAACCACTTTGTGATGTGTGCGTTCCACTCACAGAGTTTAACCTTTCTTTTTATAGAGCAGTTTGGAAACACTCTATTTGTGAAGTCTGCAAGTGGATACTTGGACCTCTTTGAGGATTTCGTTGGAAGAGGGATTTCTTCATCTAATGCTAGAAGGAAGAGTTCTCAGAAACTTCTTTGATTTGTGTGTGTTCAACTCACAGAGTTGAACCTTCCTTTAGACAGAGCAGATTGGAAACCCTCTTTTTGAGGAATTTGCATGTGGAGATTTCAAGCGTTTTGGGGCCATCGGTAGAAAAGGCTATATCCTCGTATGAAAACTAGAGAGAATCATTCTCAGAAACCACTTTGTGATGTGTGCGTTCCACTCACAGAGTTTAACCTTTCTTTTCATAGAGCAGTTTGTAAACACTCTGTTTGTAAAGTCTGCAAGTGGATATTTGGACCTCTTTGTGGATTTCGTTGGAAGCGGGATTTCTTCATCTAATGCTACACAGAAGATTTCTCAGTTACTTCGTTGATTTGTGTGTGTTCAACTCACAGAGTTCAACCTTCCTTTAGACAGAGCAGATTGGAAACCCTCTTTTTGAGGAATTTGCATGTGGAGATTTCAAGCGTTTTTGGGCCATCGGTAGAAAAGGAAATATCCTCGTATAAAAACTAGAGCGAATCATTCTCAGAAACGACTTTGTGAAGTGTGCGTTCCACTCACAGAGTTTAACCTTTCTTTTCATAGAGCAGTTTGGAAACACTCTGTTTGTGAAGTCTGCAAGTGGATATTTGGACCTCTTAGAGGATTTCGTTGGAAGCGGGATTTCTTCATCTAATGCTAGAAGGAAGAATTCTCAGAAACTTCTTTGATTTGTGTGTGTTCAACTCACAGAGTTGAACCTTCCTTTAGACAGAGCAGATTGGAAACCCTCTTTTTGAGGAATTTGCATGTGGAGATTTCAAGCGATTTGGGGCCAACATTACAAAAGGAAATCTCCTCGTATAAAAACTAGAAAGGATCATTCTCAGAAACCACTTTGTGATGTGTGCGTTCCACTCACAGAGTTTAACCTTTCTTTTCATAGAGCAGTTTGGAAACACTCTGTTTGTAAAATCTGCAAGTGGATATTTGGACTTCTTTGAGGATTTGGTTGGAAGCGGGATTTCTTCATCTAATGCTACACAGAAGATTTCTCAGTAACTTCGTTGATTTGTGTATGTTCATCTCACAGAGTTGAACCTTCCTTTAGACAGAGCAGATTGGAAACCCTCTTTTTGCGGGATTTGCATGTGGAGATTTCAATCTATTTGGGGCCAACGTTAGAAAAGGAAATCTCGTCGTATAAAAACTAGAGAGGATCATTCTCAGAAACCACTTTGTGATGTGTGCGTTCCACTCACAGAGTTTAACCTTTCTTTTCATAGAGCAGTTTGGAAACACTCTGTTTGTAAAATCTGCAAGTGGATATTTGGACCTCTTAGAGGATTTCGTTGGAAGCGGGATTTCTTCATCTAATGCTAGAAGGAAGAATTCTCAGAAAGTTCTTTGATTTGTGTATGTTCAACTCACAGAGTTGTACCTTCCTTTAGACAGAGCAGATTGGAAACCCTCTTTTTGAGAAATTTGCATGTGGAGATTTCAAGCGTTTTGGGGCCAACGGTAGAAAAGGAAATATCCTCGTATAAAAACTAGAGAGAATCATTCTCAGAAACCACTTTGTGATGTGTGCGTTCCACTCACAGAGTTTAACCTTTCTTTTTATAGAGCAGTTTGGAAACACTCTGTTTGTGAAGTCTGCAAGTGGATACTTGGACCTCTTTGTGGATTTCGTTGGAAGCGGGATTTCTTCATCTAATGCTAGAAGGAAGAGTTCTCAGAAACTTCTTTGATTTGTGTGTGTTCAACTCACAGAGTTGAACCTTCCTTTAGACAGAGCAGATTGGAAACCCTCTTTTTGAGGAATTTGCATGTGGAGATTTCAAGCGTTTTGGGGCCATCGGTAGAAAAGGAAATATCCTCGTATAAAAACTAGAGAGAATCATTCTCAGAAACCACTTTGTGATGTGTGCGTTCCACTCACAGAGTTTAACCTTTGATTTCATAGAGCAGTTTGTAAACACTCTGTTTGTAAAGTCTGCAAGTGGATATTTGGACCTCTTTGTGGATTTCGTTGGAAGCGGTATTTCATCATCTAATGCTACACAGAAGATTTCTCAGTAACTTCGTTGATTTGTGTGTGTTCAACTAACAGAGTTGAACCTTCCTTTAGACAGAGCAGATTGGAAACACTCTTTTTTAGGAATTTGCATGTAGAGATTTCAAGCGTTTTGGGGCCATCGGTAAAAAAGGAAATATCCTCGTATAAAAACTTGAGAGAATCATTCTCAGAAACCACTTCGTGATGTGTGCGTTCCACTCACAGAGTTTAACCTTTCTTTTCATAGAGCAGTTTGGAAACACTCTGTTTGTAACGTCTGCAAGAGGATATTTGTACCTCTTTGAGGATTTCGTTGGAAGTGGGATTTGTTCATCTAATGCTACACAGAAGATTTCTCAGTAACTTCGTTGATTTCTGTGTGTTCAACTAACAGAGTTGAACCTTCCTTTAGACAGAGCAGATTGGAAACCCTCTTATTGAGGAATTTGCATGTGGAGATTTCAAGGGTTTTTGGGCCATCGGTAGAAAAGGAAATATCCTCGTATAAAAACTAGAGGGAATCATTCTCAGAAACCACTTTGTGATGTGTGCGATCCACTCACAGAGTTTAACCTTTCTTTTCATAGAGCCGTTTGGAAACACTCTGTTTGTGAAGTCTGCAAGTGGATATTTGGACCTCTTGGAGGATTTCGTTGGAAGCGGGATTTCTTCATCTAATGCTAGAAGGAAGAATTCTCAGAAACTTCTTTGATTTGTGTGTGTTCAACTCACAGAGTTGAACCTTCCTTTAGACAGAGCAGATTGGAAACCCTCTTTTTGAGGAATTTGCATGTGGAGATTTCAAGCGTTTGGGGCCATCGGTAGAAAAGGAAATATCCTCGTATAAAAACTAGAGAGAATCATTCTCAGAAACCACTTTGTGATGTGTGCATTCCACTCACAGAGTTTAACCTTTCTTTTCATAGAGCAGTTTGTAAACACTCTGTTTGTAAAGTCTGCAAGTGGATATATGGACTTCTTTGTGGATTTCGTTGGAAGCGGGATTTCTTCCTCTAATGCTACACAGAAGATTTCTCAGTAACTTCGTTGATTTGTGTGTGTTCAACTCACAGAGTTGAACCTTCCTTTAGACAGAGCAGATTGGAAACCCTCTTTTTGAGGAATATGCATGTGGAGATTTCAAGCACTTTGGCGCCAACGGTAGAAAAGGAAATCTCCTCGTATAAAAACAAGAGAGAATCATTCTCAGAAACTACTTTGTGATGTGTGCGATCCACTCACAGAGTTTAACCTTTCTTTTCATAGAGCAGTTTGGAAACACTCTGTTTGTAAAGTCTGCAAGTGGATATTTGTACCTCTTTGAGGATGTCGTTGGAAGTGGGGTTTCTTCATCTAATGCTACACAGAAGATTTCTCAGTAACTTCGTTGATTTCTGTGTGTTCAACTAACAGAGTTGAACCTTCCTTTAGACAGAGCAGATTGGAAACCCTCTTTTTGAGAAATTTGCATGTGGAGATTTCAAGCGATTTGGGGCCAACGGTAGAAAAGGAAATATCCTCGTATAAAAACTAGAGAGAATCATTCTCAGAAACCACTTTGTGATGTGTGCGATCCACTCACAGTGTTTAACCTTTCTTTTCATAGAGCAGTTTGGAAACACTCTGTTTGTAAAGTCTGCAAGTGGATATTTGGACCTCTTTGTGGATTTCGTTGGAAGCGGGATTTCTTCATCTAATGCTACACAGAAGATTTCTCAATAACTTCGTTGATTTGTGAGTGTTCAACTAACAGAGTTGAACCTTCCTTTAGACAGAGCAGATTGGAAACTCTCTTTTTGAGGAATTTGCATGTGGAGATTTCAAGCGTTTTTGGGCCATCGGTAGAAAAGGAAATATCCTCGTATAAAAACTAGAGAGAATCATCTCAGAAACCACTTTGTGATGTGTGCGATCCACTCACAGAGTTTAACCTTTCTTTTCATAGAGCAGTTTGGAAACACTCTGTTTGTGAAGTCTGCAAGTGGATATTTGGACCTCTTGGAGGATTTCGTTAGAAGCGGGATTTCTTCATCTAATGCTAGAAGGAAGAATTCTCAGAAACTTCTTTGATTTGTGTGTGTTCAACTCACAGAGTTGAACCTTCCTTTAGACAGAGCAGATTGGAAACCCTCTTTTTGAGGAATTTGCATGTGGAGATTTCAAGCGTTTTTGGGCCATCGGTAGAAAAGGAAATATCCTCGTATAAAAACTAGAGAGAATCATTCTCAGAAACCACTTTGTAATGTGTGCGATCCACTCACAGAGTTTAACCTTTCTTTTCATAGAGCAGTTTGGAAACACTCTGTTTGTGAAGTCTGCAAGTGGATATTTGGACCTCTTGGAGGATTTCGTTGGAAGCGGGATTTCTTCATCTAATGCTAGAAGGAAGAATTCTCAGAAACTTCTTTGATTTGTGTGCGTTCAACTCACAGAGTTGAACCTTCCTTTAGACAGAGCAGATTGGAAACCCTCTTTTTGAGGAATATGCATGTGGAGATTTCAAGCTTTTTGTGGCCAACGGTAGAAAAGGAAATATCCTAATATAAAAACTAGAGAGAATCATTTTCAGAAACTACTTTCTGATGTGTGTGTTCCACTCACAGAGTTCAACCTTTCTTTTCATAGAGCAGTTTGGAAACACTCTGGTTTTGAAGTCTGCAAGGGGATATTTGGACCTCTTTGAGGATTTCATTGGAAGCGGGATTTCTTCATCTAATGCTAGAAGGAAGAATTTTCAGAAACTTCTTTGATTTGCGTGTGTTCAACTCACA
Source organism: Gorilla gorilla gorilla (assembly GCF_029281585.2). Taxonomy (NCBI): domain Eukaryota; kingdom Metazoa; phylum Chordata; class Mammalia; order Primates; family Hominidae; genus Gorilla; species Gorilla gorilla. The sequence goes on along the minus strand of NC_073232.2, from coordinate 78,406,057 downwards.
GAGTTGAACCTTCCTTTAGACAGAGCAGATTGGAAACCCTCTTTTTGAGGAATTTGCATGTGGAGATTTCAAGCGATTTGGGGCCTACGATAGAAAAGGAAATATCCTCATAGAAAAACTAGAGAGAATCATTCTCAGAAACCACTTTGTGATGTGTGCGTTCCACTCACAGAGTTTAACCTTTCTTTTCATAGAGCAGTTTGGAAACACTCTGTTTGTAAAGTCTGCAAGTGGATATTTGTACCTCTTTGAGGATGTCGTTAGAAGTGGGGTTTCTTCATCTAATGCTACACAGAAGATTTCTCAGTAACTTCGTTGATTTCTGTGTGTTCAACTAACAGAGTTGAACCTTCCTTTAGACAGAGCAGATTGGAAACCCTCTTTTTGAGGAATTTTCATGTGGAGATTTCAAGCGTTTTTGGGCCATCGGTAGAAAAGGAAATATCCTCGTATAAAAACTAGAGAGAATCATCTCAGAAACCACTTTGTAATGTGTGCGATCCACTCACAGAGTTTAACCTTTCTTTTCATAGAGCAGTTTGGAAACACTCTGTTTGTGAAGTCTGCAAGTGGATATTTGGACCTCTTGGAGGATTTCGTTAGAAGCGGGATTTCTTCATCTAATGCTAGAAGGAAGAATTCTCAGAAACTTCTTTGATTTGTGTGTGTTCAACTCACAGAGTTGAACCTTCCTTTAGACAGAGCAGATTGGAAACCCTCTTTTTGAGGAATTTGCATGTGGAGATTTCAAGCGTTTTGGGGCCATCGGTAGAAAAGGAAATATCCTCGTATAAAAACTAGAGAGAATCATTCTCAGAAACCACTTTGTGATGTGTGCATTCCACTCACAGAGTTTAACCTTTCTTTTCATAGAGCAGTTTGTAAACACTCTGTTTGTAAAGTCTGCAAGTGGATATTTGGACCTCTTTGTGGATTTCGTTGGAAGCGGTATTTCATCATCTAATGCTACACAGAAGATTTCTCAGTAACTTCGTTGATTTCTGTGTGTTAAACTAACAGAGTTGAACCTTCCTTTACACAGAGCAGATTGGAAACACTCTTTTTGAGGAATATGCATGTGGAGATTTCAAGCATTTTGTGGCCAACGGTAGAAAAGGAAATATCCTCGTATAAAAACTGGAGAGAATCATTTTCAGAAACGACTTTGTGATGTGTGTGTTCCACTCACAGAGTTTAACCTTTCTTTTCATAGAGCAGATTGGAAACACTCTGGTTTTGAAGTCTGCAAGGGGATATTTGGACCTCTTTCAGTATTTCATTGGAAGCGGGATTTCTTCATCTAATGCTAGAAGGAAGAATTTTCAGAAACTTCTTTGATTTGCGTGTGTTCAACTCACAGAGTTGAACCATCCTTTAGACAGAGCAGATTGGAAACCCTCTTTTTGAGGAATTTGCATGTGGAGATTTCAAGCGTTTTGGGGCCAACGTTAGAAAAGGAAATATCCTCATAGAAAAACTAGAGAGAATCATTCTCAGAAACCTCTTTGTTATGTGTGCGTTCCACTCACAGAGTTTAACCTTTCTTTTCATAGAGCAGTTTGGAAACACTCTGTTTGTAACGTCTGCAAGAGGATATTTGTACCTCTTTGAGGATTTCGTTGGAAGTGGGGTTTCTTCATCTAATGCTACACAGAAGATTTCTCAGTAACTTCGTTGATTTCTGTGTGTTCAACTAACAGAGTTGAACCTTCCTTTAGACAGAGTAGATTGGAAACCCTCTTTTTGAGGAATTTGCATGTGGAGATTTCAAGGGTTTTTGGGCCATCGGTAGAAAAGGAAATATCCTCGTATAAAAACTAGAGGGAATCATTCTCAGAAACCACTTTGTGATGTGTGCGATCCACTCACAGAGTTTAACCTTTCTTTTCATAGAGCCGTTTGGAAACACTCTGTTTGTGAAGTCTGCAAGTGGATATTTGGACCTCTTGGAGGATTTCGTTGGAAGCGGGATTTCTTCATCTAATGCTAGAAGGAAGAATTCTCAGAAACTTCTTTGATTTGTGTGTGTTCAACTCACAGAGTTGAACCTTCCTTTAGACAGAGCAGATTGGAAACCCTCTTTTTGAGGAATTTGCATGTGGAGATTTCAAGCGTTTTGGGGCCATCGGTAGAAAAGGAAATATCCTAGTATAAAAACAAGAGAGAATCATTCTCAGAAACCACTTTGTGATGTGTGCATTCCACTCACAGAGTTTAACCTTTCTTTTCATAGAGCAGTTTGTAAACACTCTGTTTGTAAAGTCTGCAAGTGGATATATGGACTTCTTTGTGGATTTCGTTGGAAGCGGGATTTCTTCATCTAATGCTACACAGAAGATTTCTCAGTAACTTCGTTGATTTGTGTGTGTTCAACTCACAGAGTTGAACCTTCCTTTAGACAGAGCAGATTGGAAACCCTCTTTTTGAGGAATTTGCATGTGGAGATTTCAAGCGATTTGGGGCCAACGGTAGAAAAGGAAATATCCTCGTATAAAAACTAGAGAGAATCATTCTCAGAAACCACTTTGTGATGTGTGCGATCCACTCACAGAGTTTAACCTTTCTTTTCATAGAGCAGTTTGGAAACACTCTGTTTGTGAAGTCTGCAAGTGGATATTTGGACCTCTTGGAGGATTTCGTTGGAAGCGGGATTTCTTCATCTAATGCTAGAAGGAAGAATTCTCAGAAACTTCTTTGATTTGTGTGTGTTGAACTCACAGAGTTGAACCTTCCTTTAGACAGAGCAGATTGGAAACCCTCTTTTTGAGGAATTTTCATGTGGAGATTTCAAGCGTTTTGGAGCCATCGGTAGAAAAGGAAATCTCCTCGTATAAAAACTAGAGAGAATCATTCTCAGAAACCACTTTGTGATGTGTGCGTTCCACTCACAGTGTTTAACCTTTCTTTTCATAGAGCAGCTTGTAAACACTCTGTTTGTAAAGTCTGCAAGTGGATATTTGGACCTCTTTGTGGATTTCGTTGGAAGCGGGATTTCTTCATCTAATGCTACACAGAAGATTTCTCAATAACTTCGTTGATTTGTGAGTGTTCAACTAACAGAGTTGAACCTTCCTTTAGACAGAGCAGATTGGAAACTCTCTTTTTGAGGAATTTGCATGTGGAGATTTCAAGCGTTTTTGGGCCATCGGTAGAAAAGGAAATATCCTCGTATAAAAACTAGAGAGAATCATCTCAGAAACCACTTTGTGATGTGTGCGATCCACTCACAGAGTTTAACCTTTCTTTTCATAGAGCAGTTTGGAAACACTGTTTGTGAAGTCTGCAAGTGGATATTTGGACCTCTTGGAGGATTTCGTTAGAAGCGGGATTTCTTCATCTAATGCTAGAAGGAAGAATTCTCAGAAACTTCTTTGATTTGTGTGTGTTCAACTCACAGAGTTGAACCTTCCTTTAGACAGAGCAGATTGGAAACCCTCTTTTTGAGGAATTTGCATGTGGAGATTTCAAGCGTTTTTGGGCCATCGGTAGAAAAGGAAATATCCTCGTATAAAAACTAGAGAGAATCATTCTCAGAAACCACTTTGTAATGTGTGCGATCCACTCACAGAGTTTAACCTTTCTTTTCATAGAGCAGTTTGGAAACACTCTGTTTGTGAAGTCTGCAAGTGGATATTTGGACCTCTTGGAGGATTTCGTTGGAAGCGGGATTTCTTCATCTAATGCTAGAAGGAAGAATTCTCAGAAACTTCTTTGATTTGTGTGCGTTCAACTCACAGAGTTGAACCTTCCTTTAGACAGAGCAGATTGGAAACCCTCTTTTTGAGGAATATGCATGTGGAGATTTCAAGCTTTTTGTGGCCAACGGTAGAAAAGGAAATATCCTAATATAAAAACTAGAGAGAATCATTTTCAGAAACTACTTTCTGATGTGTGTGTTCCACTCACAGAGTTCAACCTTTCTTTTCATAGAGCAGTTTGGAAACACTCTGGTTTTGAAGTCTGCAAGGGGATATTTGGACCTCTTTGAGGATTTCATTGGAAGCGGGATTTCTTCATCTAATGCTAGAAGGAAGAATTTTCAGAAACTTCTTTGATTTGCGTGTGTTCAACTCACAGAGTTGAACCTTCCTTTAGACAGAGCAGATTGGAAACCCTCTTTTTGAGGAATTTGCATGTGGAGATTTCAAGCGATTTGGGGCCTACGATAGAAAAGGAAATATCCTCATAGAAAAACTAGAGAGAATCATTCTCAGAAACCACTTTGTGATGTGTGCGTTCCACTCACAGAGTTTAACCTTTCTTTTCATAGAGCAGTTTGGAAACACTCTGTTTGTAAAGTCTGCAAGTGGATATTTGTACCTCTTTGAGGATGTCGTTAGAAGTGGGGTTTCTTCATCTAATGCTACACAGAAGATTTCTCAGTAACTTCGTTGATTTCTGTGTGTTCAACTAACAGAGTTGAACCTTCCTTTAGACAGAGCAGATTGGAAACCCTCTTTTTGAGGAATTTTCATGTGGAGATTTCAAGCGTTTTTGGGCCATCGGTAGAAAAGGAAATATCCTCGTATAAAAACTAGAGAGAATCATCTCAGAAACCACTTTGTAATGTGTGCGATCCACTCACAGAGTTTAACCTTTCTTTTCATAGAGCAGTTTGGAAACACTCTGTTTGTGAAGTCTGCAAGTGGATATTTGGACCTCTTGGAGGATTTCGTTAGAAGCGGGATTTCTTCATCTAATGCTAGAAGGAAGAATTCTCAGAAACTTCTTTGATTTGTGTGTGTTCAACTCACAGAGTTGAACCTTCCTTTAGACAGAGCAGATTGGAAACCCTCTTTTTGAGGAATTTGCATGTGGAGATTTCAAGCGTTTTGGGGCCATCGGTAGAAAAGGAAATATCCTCGTATAAAAACTAGAGAGAATCATTCTCAGAAACCACTTTGTGATGTGTGCATTCCACTCACAGAGTTTAACCTTTCTTTTCATAGAGCAGTTTGTAAACACTCTGTTTGTAAAGTCTGCAAGTGGATATTTGGACCTCTTTGTGGATTTCGTTGGAAGCGGTATTTCATCATCTAATGCTACACAGAAGATTTCTCAGTAACTTCGTTGATTTCTGTGTGTTAAACTAACAGAGTTGAACCTTCCTTTACACAGAGCAGATTGGAAACACTCTTTTTGAGGAATATGCATGTGGAGATTTCAAGCATTTTGTGGCCAACGGTAGAAAAGGAAATATCCTCGTATAAAAACTGGAGAGAATCATTTTCAGAAACGACTTTGTGATGTGTGTGTTCCACTCACAGAGTTTAACCTTTCTTTTCATAGAGCAGATTGGAAACACTCTGGTTTTGAAGTCTGCAAGGGGATATTTGGACCTCTTTCAGTATTTCATTGGAAGCGGGATTTCTTCATCTAATGCTAGAAGGAAGAATTTTCAGAAACTTCTTTGATTTGCGTGTGTTCAACTCACAGAGTTGAACCATCCTTTAGACAGAGCAGATTGGAAACCCTCTTTTTGAGGAATTTGCATGTGGAGATTTCAAGCGTTTTGGGGCCAACGTTAGAAAAGGAAATATCCTCATAGAAAAACTAGAGAGAATCATTCTCAGAAACCTCTTTGTTATGTGTGCGTTCCACTCACAGAGTTTAACCTTTCTTTTCATAGAGCAGTTTGGAAACACTCTGTTTGTAACGTCTGCAAGAGGATATTTGTACCTCTTTGAGGATTTCGTTGGAAGTGGGGTTTCTTCATCTAATGCTACACAGAAGATTTCTCAGTAACTTCGTTGATTTCTGTGTGTTCAACTAACAGAGTTGAACCTTCCTTTAGACAGAGTAGATTGGAAACCCTCTTTTTGAGGAATTTGCATGTGGAGATTTCAAGGGTTTTTGGGCCATCGGTAGAAAAGGAAATATCCTCGTATAAAAACTAGAGGGAATCATTCTCAGAAACCACTTTGTGATGTGTGCGATCCACTCACAGAGTTTAACCTTTCTTTTCATAGAGCCGTTTGGAAACACTCTGTTTGTGAAGTCTGCAAGTGGATATTTGGACCTCTTGGAGGATTTCGTTGGAAGCGGGATTTCTTCATCTAATGCTAGAAGGAAGAATTCTCAGAAACTTCTTTGATTTGTGTGTGTTCAACTCACAGAGTTGAACCTTCCTTTAGACAGAGCAGATTGGAAACCCTCTTTTTGAGGAATTTGCATGTGGAGATTTCAAGCGTTTTGGGGCCATCGGTAGAAAAGGAAATATCCTAGTATAAAAACAAGAGAGAATCATTCTCAGAAACCACTTTGTGATGTGTGCATTCCACTCACAGAGTTTAACCTTTCTTTTCATAGAGCAGTTTGTAAACACTCTGTTTGTAAAGTCTGCAAGTGGATATATGGACTTCTTTGTGGATTTCGTTGGAAGCGGGATTTCTTCATCTAATGCTACACAGAAGATTTCTCAGTAACTTCGTTGATTTGTGTGTGTTCAACTCACAGAGTTGAACCTTCCTTTAGACAGAGCAGATTGGAAACCCTCTTTTTGAGGAATTTGCATGTGGAGATTTCAAGCGATTTGGGGCCAACGGTAGAAAAGGAAATATCCTCGTATAAAAACTAGAGAGAATCATTCTCAGAAACCACTTTGTGATGTGTGCGATCCACTCACAGAGTTTAACCTTTCTTTTCATAGAGCAGTTTGGAAACACTCTGTTTGTGAAGTCTGCAAGTGGATATTTGGACCTCTTGGAGGATTTCGTTGGAAGCGGGATTTCTTCATCTAATGCTAGAAGGAAGAATTCTCAGAAACTTCTTTGATTTGTGTGTGTTGAACTCACAGAGTTGAACCTTCCTTTAGACAGAGCAGATTGGAAACCCTCTTTTTGAGGAATTTTCATGTGGAGATTTCAAGCGTTTTGGAGCCATCGGTAGAAAAGGAAATCTCCTCGTATAAAAACTAGAGAGAATCATTCTCAGAAACCACTTTGTGATGTGTGCGTTCCACTCACAGTGTTTAACCTTTCTTTTCATAGAGCAGCTTGTAAACACTCTGTTTGTAAAGTCTGCAAGTGGATATTTGGACCTCTTTGTGGATTTCGTTGGAAGCGGGATTTCTTCATCTAATGCTACACAGAAGATTTCTCAATAACTTCGTTGATTTGTGAGTGTTCAACTAACAGAGTTGAACCTTCCTTTAGACAGAGCAGATTGGAAACTCTCTTTTTGAGGAATTTGCATGTGGAGATTTCAAGCGTTTTTGGGCCATCGGTAGAAAAGGAAATATCCTCGTATAAAAACTAGAGAGAATCATCTCAGAAACCACTTTGTGATGTGTGCGATCCACTCACAGAGTTTAACCTTTCTTTTCATAGAGCAGTTTGGAAACACTGTTTGTGAAGTCTGCAAGTGGATATTTGGACCTCTTGGAGGATTTCGTTAGAAGCGGGATTTCTTCATCTAATGCTAGAAGGAAGAATTCTCAGAAACTTCTTTGATTTGTGTGTGTTCAACTCACAGAGTTGAACCTTCCTTTAGACAGAGCAGATTGGAAACCCTCTTTTTGAGGAATTTGCATGTGGAGATTTCAAGCGTTTTTGGGCCATCGGTAGAAAAGGAAATCTCCTCGTATAAAAACTAGAGAGAATCATTCTCAGAAACCACTTTGTTATGTGTGCGATCCACTCACAGAGTTTAACCTTTCTTTTCATAGAGCAGTTTGGAAACACTCTGTTTGTGAAGTCTGCAAGTGGATATTTGGACCTCTTGGAGGATTTCGTTGGAAGCGGGATTTCTTCATCTAATGCTAGAAGGAAGAATTCTCAGAAACTTCTTTGATTTGTGTGCGTTCAACTCACAGAGTTGAACCTTCCTTTAGACAGAGCAGATTGGAAACCCTCTTTTTGAGGAATATGCATGTGGAGATTTCAAGCTTTTTGTGGCCAACGGTAGAAAAGGAAATATCCTAATATAAAAACTAGAGAGAATCATTTTCAGAAACTACTTTCTGATGTGTGTGTTCCACTCACAGAGTTCAACCTTTCTTTTCATAGAGCAGTTTGGAAACACTCTGGTTTTGAAGTCTGCAAGGGGATATTTGGACCTCTTTGAGGATTTCATTGGAAGCGGGATTTCTTCATCTAATGCTAGAAGGAAGAATTTTCAGAAACTTCTTTGATTTGCGTGTGTTCAACTCACAGAGTTGAACCTTCCTTTAGACAGAGCAGATTGGAAACCCTCTTTTTGAGGAATTTGCATGTGGAGATTTCAAGCGATTTGGGGCCTACGTTAGAAAAGGAAATATCCTCATAGAAAAACTAGAGAGAATCATTCTCAGAAACCACTTTGTGATGTGTGCGTTCCACTCACAGAGTTTAACCTTTCTTTTCATAGAGCAGTTTGGAAACACTCTGTTTGTAAAGTCTGCAAGTGGATATTTGTACCTCTTTGAGGATGTCGTTGGAAGTGGGGTTTCTTCATCTAATGCTACACAGAAGATTTCTCAGTAACTTCGTTGATTTCTGTGTGTTCAACTAACAGAGTTGAACCTTCCTTTAGACAGAGCAGATTGGAAACCCTCTTTTTGAGGAATTTGCATGTGGAGATTTCAAGCGATTTGGGGCCAACGGTAGAAAAGGAAGTATCCTCGTATAAAAACTAGAGAGAATCATTCTCAGAAACCACTTTGTGATGTGTGCGATCCACTCACAGAGTTTAACCTTTCTTTTCATAGAGCAGTTTGGAAACACTCTGTTTGTGAAGTCTGCAAGTGGATATTTGGACCTCTTGGAGGATTTCGTTGGAAGCGGGATTTCTTCATCTAATGCTAGAAGGAAGAATTCTCAGAAACTTCTTTGATTTGTGTGTGTTGAACTCACAGAGTTGAACCTTCCTTTAGACAGAGCAGATTGGAAACCCTCTTTTTGAGGAATTTTCATGTGGAGATTTCAAGCGTTTTGGAGCCATCGGTAGAAAAGGAAATCTCCTCGTATAAAAACTAGAGAGAATCATTCTCAGAAACCACTTTGTGATGTGTGCGTTCCACTCACAGAGTTTAACCTTTCTTTTCATAGAGCAGCTTGTAAACACTCTGTTTGTAAAGTCTGCAAGTGGATATTTGGACCTCTTTGTGGATTTCGTTGGAAGCGGGATTTCTTCATCTAATGCTACACAGAAGATTTCTCAATAACTTCGTTGATTTGTGAGTGTTCAACTAACAGAGTTGAACCTTCCTTTAGACAGAGCAGATTGGAAACTCTCTTTTTGAGGAATTTGCATGTGGAGATTTCAAGCGTTTTTGGGCCATCGGTAGAAAAGGAAATATCCTCGTATAAAAACTAGAGAGAATCATCTCAGAAACCACTTTGTGATGTGTGCGATCCACTCACAGAGTTTAACCTTTCTTTTCATAGAGCAGTTTGGAAACACTCTGTTTGTGAAGTCTGCAAGTGGATATTTGGACCTCTTGGAGGATTTCGTTAGAAGCGGAATTTCTTCATCTAATGCTAGAAGGAAGAATTCTCAGAAACTTCTTTGATTTGTGTGTGTTCAACTCACAGAGTTGAACCTTCCTTTAGACAGAGCAGATTGGAAACCCTCTTTTTGAGGAATTTGCATGTGGAGGTTTCAAGCGTTTTTGGGCCATCGGTAGAAAAGGAAATATCCTCGTATAAAAACTAGAGAGAATCATTCTCAGAAACCACTTTGTAATGTGTGCGATCCACTCACAGAGTTTAACCTTTCTTTTCATAGAGCAGTTTGGAAACACTCTGTTTGTGAAGTCTGCAAGTGGATATTTGGACCTCTTGGAGGATTTCGTTGGAAGCGGGATTTCTTCATCTAATGCTAGAAGGAAGAATTCTCAGAAACTTCTTTGATTTGTGTGCGTTCAACTCACAGAGTTGAACCTTCCTTTAGACAGAGCAGATTGGAAACCCTCTTTTTGAGGAATATGCATGTGGAGATTTCAAGCTTTTTGTGGCCAACGGTAGAAAAGGAAATATCCTAATATAAAAACTAGAGAGAATCATTTTCAGAAACTACTTTCTGATGTGTGTGTTCCACTCACAGAGTTCAACCTTTCTTTTCATAGAGCAGTTTGGAAACACTCTGGTTTTGAAGTCTGCAAGGGGATATTTGGACCTCATTGAGGATTTCATTGGAAGCGGGATTTCTTCATCTAATGCTAGAAGGAAGAATTTTCAGAAACTTCTTTGATTTGCGTGTGTTCAACTCACAGAGTTGAACCTTCCTTTAGACAGAGCAGATTGGAAACCCTCTTTTTGAGGAATTTGCATGTGGAGATTTCAAGCGATTTGGGGCCTACGATAGAAAAGGAAATATCCTCATAGAAAAACTAGAGAGAATCATTCTCAGAAACCACTTTGTGATGTGTGCGTTCCACTCACAGAGTTTAACCTTTCTTTTCATAGAGCAGTTTGGAAACACTCTGTTTGTAATGTCTGCAAGTGGATATTTGTACCTCTTTGAGGATGTCGTTGGAAGTGGGGTTTCTTCATCTAATGCTACACAGAAGATTTCTCAGTAACTTCGTTGATTTCTGTGTGTTCAACTAACAGAGTTGAACCTTCCTTTAGACAGAGCAGATTGGAAACCCTCTTTTTGAGGAATTTGCATGTGGAGATTTCAAGCGATTTGGGGCCAACGGTAGAAAAGGAAGTATCCTCGTATAAAAACTAGAGAGAATCATTCTCAGAAACCACTTTGTGATGTGTGCGATCCACTCACAGAGTTTAACCTTTCTTTTCATAGAGCAGTTTGGAAACACTCTGTTTGTGAAGTCTGCAAGTGGATATTTGGACCTCTGGGGGATTTCGTTGGAAGCGGGATTTCTTCATCTAATGCTAGAAGGAAGAATTCTCAGAAACTTCTTTGATTTGTGTGTGTTGAACTCACAGAGTTGAACCTTCCTTTAGACAGAGCAGATTGGAAACCCTCTTTTTGAGGAATTTTCATGTGGAGATTTCAAGCGTTTTGGAGCCATCGGTAGAAAAGGAAATCTCCTCGTATAAAAACTAGAGAGAATCATTCTCAGAAACCACTTTGTGATGTGTGCGTTCCACTCACAGAGTTTAACCTTTCTTTTCATAGAGCAGCTTGTAAACACTCTGTTTGTAAAGTCTGCAAGTGGATATTTGGACCTCTTTGTGGATTTCGTTGGAAGCGGGATTTCTTCATCTAATGCTACACAGAAGATTTCTCAATAACTTCGTTGATTTGTGAGTGTTCAACTAACAGAGTTGAACCTTCCTTTAGACAGAGCAGATTGGAAACTCTCTTTTTGAGGAATTTGCATGTGGAGATTTCAAGCGTTTTTGGGCCATCGGTAGAAAAGGAAATATCCTCGTATAAAAACTAGAGAGAATCATCTCAGAAACCACTTTGTAATGTGTGCGATCCACTCACAGAGTTTAACCTTTCTTTTCATAGAGCAGTTTGGAAACACTCTGTTTGTGAAGTCTGCAAGTGGATATTTGGACCTCTTGGAGGATTTCGTTAGAAGCGGGATTTCTTCATCTAATGCTAGAAGGAAGAATTCTCAGAAACTTCTTTGATTTGTGTGTGTTCAACTCACAGAGTTGAACCTTCCTTTAGACAGAGCAGATTGGAAACCCTCTTTTTGAGGAATTTGCATGTGGAGATTTCAAGCGTTTTGGGGCCATCGGTAGAAAAGGAAATATCCTCGTATAAAAACTAGAGAGAATCATTCTCAGAAACCACTTTGTGATGTGTGCATTCCACTCACAGAGTTTAACCTTTCTTTTCATAGAGCAGTTTGTAAACACTCTGTTTGTAAAGTCTGCAAGTGGATATTTGGACCTCTTTGTGGATTTCGTTGGAAGCGGTATTTCATCATCTAATGCTACACAGAAGATTTCTCAGTAACTTCGTTGATTTCTGTGTGTTAAACTAACAGAGTTGAACCTTCCTTTAGACAGAGCAGATTGGAAACACTCTTTTTGAGGAATATGCATGTGGAGATTTCAAGCATTTTGTGGCCAACGGTAGAAAAGGAAATATCCTCGTATAAAAACTGGAGAGAATCATTTTCAGAAACGACTTTGTGACGTGTGTGTTCCACTCACAGAGTTTAACCTTTCTTTTCATAGAGCAGATTGGAAACACTCTGGTTTTGAAGTCTGCAAGGGGATATTTGGACCTCTTTGAGGGTTTCATTGGAAGCGGGATTTCTTCATCTAATGCTAGAAGGAAGAATTTTCAGAAACTTCTTTGATTTGCGTGTGTTCAACTCACAGAGTTGAACCTTCCTTTAGACAGAGCAGATTGGAAACCCTCTTTTTGAGGAATTTGCATGTGGAGATTTCAAGCGTTTTGGGGCCAACGTTAGAAAAGGAAATATCCTCATAGAAAAACTAGAGAGAATCATTCTCAGAAACCTCTTTGTTATGTGTGCGTTCCACTCACAGAGTTTAACCTTTCTTTTCATAGAGCAGTTTGGAAACACTCTGTTTGTAACGTCTGCAAGAGGATATTTGTACCTCTTTGAGGATTTCGTTGGAAGTGGGGTTTCTTCATCTAATGCTACACAGAAGATTTCTCAGTAACTTCGTTGATTTCTGTGTGTTCAACTAACAGAGTTGAACCTTCCTTTAGACAGAGCAGATAGGAAACCCTCTTTTTGAGGAATTTGCATGTGGAGATTTCAAGGGTTTTTGGGCCATCGGTAGAAAAGGAAATATCCTCGTATAAAAACTAGAGGGAATCATTCTCAGAAACCACTTTGTGATGTGTGCGATCCACTCACAGAGTTTAACCTTTCTTTTCATAGAGCCGTTTGGAAACACTCTGTTTTTGAAGTCTGCAAGTGGATATTTGGACCTCTTGGAGGATTTCGTTGGAAGCGGGATTTCTTCATCTAATGCTAGAAGGAAGAATTCTCAGAAACTTCTTTGATTTGTGTGTGTTCAACTCACAGAGTTGAACCTTCCTTTAGACAGAGCAGATTGGAAACCCTCTTTTTGAGGAATTTGCATGTGGAGATTTCAAGCGTTTTGGGGCCATCGGTAGAAAAGGAAATATCCTAGTATAAAAACAAGAGAGAATCATTCTCAGAAACCACTTTGTTATGTGTGCATTCCACTCACAGAGTTTAACCTTTCTTTTCATAGAGCAGTTTGTAAACACTCTGTTTGTAAAGTCTGCAAGTGGATATATGGACTTCTTTGTGGATTTCGTTGGAAGCGGGATTTCTTCATCTAATGCTACACAGAAGATTTCTCAGTAACTTCGTTGATTTGTGTGTGTTCAACTCACAGAGTTGAACCTTCCTTTAGACAGAGCAGATTGGAAACCCTCTTTTTGAGGAATATGCATGTGGAGATTTCAAGCACTTTGGCGCCAACGGTAGAAAAGGAAATCTCCTCGTATAAAAACAAGAGAGAATCATTCTCAGACACTACTTTGTGATGTGTGCGTTCCACTCACAGAGTTTAACCTTTCTTTTCATAGAGCAGTTTGGAAACACTCTGTTTGTAAAGTCTGCAAGTGGATATTTGTACCTCTTTGAGGATGTCGTTGGAAGTGGGGTTTCTTCATCTAATGCTACACAGAAGATTTCTCAGTAACTTCGTTGATTTCTGTGTGTTCAACTAACAGAGTTGAACCTTCCTTTAGACAGAGCAGGTTGGAAACCCTCTTTTTGAGGAATTTGCATGTGGAGATTTCAAGCGATTTGGGGCCAACGGTAGAAAAGGAAATATCCTCGTATAAAAACTAGAGAGAATCATTCTCAGAAACCACTTTGTGATGTGTGCGATCCACTCACAGAGTTTAACCTTTCTTTTCATAGAGCAGTTTGGAAACACTCTGTTTGTGAAGTCTGCAAGTGGATATTTGGACCTCTTGGAGGATTTCGTTGGAAGCGGGATTTCTTCATCTAATGCTAGAAGGAAGAATTCTCAGAAACTTCTTTGATTTGTGTGTGTTGAACTCACAGAGTTGAACCTTCCTTTAGACAGAGCAGATTGGAAACCCTCTTTTTGAGGAATTTGCATGTGGAGATTTCAAGCGTTTTGGAGCCATCGGTAGAAAAGGAAATCTCCTCGTATAAAAACTAGAGAGAATCATTCTCAGAAACCACTTTGTGATGTGTGCGTTCCACTCACAGTGTTTAACCTTTCTTTTCATAGAGCAGCTTGTAAACACTCTGTTTGTAAAGTCTGCAAGTGGATATTTGGACCTCTTTGTGGATTTCGTTGGAAGCGGGATTTCTTCATCTAATGCTACACAGAAGATTTCTCAATAACTTCGTTGATTTGTGAGTGTTCAACTAACAGAGTTGAACCTTCCTTTAGACAGAGCAGATTGGAAACTCTCTTTTTGAGGAATTTGCATGTGGAGATTTCAAGCGTTTTTGGGCCATCGGTAGAAAAGGAAATATCCTCGTATAAAAACTAGAGAGAATCATCTCAGAAACCACTTTGTGATGTGTGCGATCCACTCACAGAGTTTAACCTTTCTTTTCATAGAGCAGTTTGGAAACACTCTGTTTGTGAAGTCTGCAAGTGGATAATTGGACCTCTTGGAGGATTTCGTTAGAAGCGGGATTTCTTCATCTAATGCTAGAAGGAAGAATTCTCAGAAACTTCTTTGATTTCTGTGTGTTCAACTCACAGAGTTGAACCTTCCTCTAGACAGAGCAGATTGGAAACCCTCTTTTTGAGGAATTTGCATGTGGAGATTTCAAGCGTTTTGGGGCCATCGGTAGAAAAGGAAATCTCCTCGTATAAAAACTAGAGAGAATCATTCTCAGAAACCACTTTGTGATGTGTGCGTTCCACTCACAGAGTTTAACCTTTCTTTTCATAGAGCAGTTTGGAAACACTCTGTTTGTGAAGTCTGCAAGTGGATATTTGGACCTCTTGGAGGATTTCGTTGGAAGCGGGATTTCTTCATCTAATGCTAGAAGGAAGAATTCTCAGAAACTTCTTTGATTTGTGTGCGTTCAACTCACAGAGTTGAACCTTCCTTTAGACAGAGCAGATTGGAAACCCTCTTTTTGAGGAATATGCATGTGGAGATTTCAAGCTTTTTGTGGCCAACGGTAGAAAAGGAAATATCCTAATATAAAAACTAGAGAGAATCATTTTCAGAAACTACTTTCTGATGTGTGTTTTCCACTCACAGAGTTCAAGCTTTCTTTTCATAGAGCAGTTTGGAAACACTCTGGTTTTGAAGTCTGCAAGGGGATATTTGGACCTCTTTGAGGGTTTCATTGGAAGCGGGATTTCTTCATCTAATGCTAGAAGGAAGAATTTTCAGAAACTTCTTTGATTTGCGTGTGTTCAACTCACAGAGTTGAACCTTCCTTTAGACAGAGCAGATTGGAAACCCTCTTTTTGAGGAATTTGCATGTGGAGATTTCAAGCGATTTGGGGCCTACGTTAGAAAAGGAAATATCCTCATAGAAAAACTAGAGAGAATCATTCTCAGAAACCACTTTGTGATGTGTGCGTTCCACTCACAGAGTTTAACCTTTCTTTTCATAGAGCAGTTTGGAAACACTCTGTTTGTAAAGTCTGCAAGTGGATATTTGTACCTCTTTGAGGATGTCGTTGGAAGTGGGGTTTCTTCATCTAATGCTACACAGAAGATTTCTCAGTAACTTCGTTGATTTCTGTGTGTTCAACTAACAGAGTTGAACCTTCCTTTAGACAGAGCAGATTGGAAACCCTCTTTTTGAGGAATTTGCATGTGGAGATTTCAAGCGATTTGGGGCCAACGGTAGAAAAGGAAGTATCCTCGTATAAAAACTAGAGAGAATCATTCTCAGAAACCACTTTGTGATGTGTGCGATCCACTCACAGAGTTTAACCTTTCTTTTCATAGAGCAGTTTGGAAACACTCTGTTTGTGAAGTCTGCAAGTGGATATTTGGACCTCTTGGAGGATTTCGTTGGAAGCGGGATTTCTTCATCTAATGCTAGAAGGAAGAATTCTCAGAAACTTCTTTGATTTGTGTGTGTTGAACTCACAGAGTTGAACCTTCCTTTAGACAGAGCAGATTGGAAACCCTCTTTTTGAGGAATTTTCATGTGGAGATTTCAAGCGTTTTGGAGCCATAGGTAGAAAAGGAAATCTCCTCGTATAAAAACTAGAGAGAATCATTCTCAGAAACCACTTTGTGATGTGTGCGTTCCACTCACAGAGTTTAACCTTTCTTTTCATAGAGCAGCTTGTAAACACTCTGTTTGTAAAGTCTGCAAGTGGATATTTGGACCTCTTTGTGGATTTCGTTGGAAGCGGGATTTCTTCATCTAATGCTACACAGAAGATTTCTCAATAACTTCGTTGATTTGTGAGTGTTCAACTAACAGAGTTGAACCTTCCTTTAGACAGAGCAGATTGGAAACTCTCTTTTTGAGGAATTTGCATGTGGAGATTTCAAGCGTTTTTGGGCCATCGGTAGAAAAGGAAATATCCTCGTATAAAAACTAGAGAGAATCATCTCAGAAACCACTTTGTGATGTGTGCGATCCACTCACAGAGTTTAACCTTTCTTTTCATAGAGCAGTTTGGAAACACTCTGTGAAGTCTGCAAGTGGATATTTGGACCTCTTGGAGGATTTCGTTAGAAGCGGGATTTCTTCATCTAATGCTAGAAGGAAGAATTCTCAGAAACTTCTTTGATTTGTGTGTGTTCAACTCACAGAGTTGAACCTTCCTTTAGACAGAGCAGATTGGAAACCCTCTTTTTGAGGAATTTGCATGTGGAGATTTCAAGCGTTTTTGGGCCATCGGTAGAAAAGGAAATATCCTCGTATAAAAACTAGAGAGAATCATTCTCAGAAACCACTTTGTAATGTGTGCGATCCACTCACAGAGTTTAACCTTTCTTTTCATAGAGCAGTTTGGAAACACTCTGTTTGTGAAGTCTGCAAGTGGATATTTGGACCTCTTGGAGGATTTCGTTGGAAGCGGGATTTCTTCATCTAATGCTAGAAGGAAGAATTCTCAGAAACTTCTTTGATTTGTGTGCGTTCAACTCACAGAGTTGAACCTTCCTTTAGACAGAGCAGATTGGAAACCCTCTTTTTGAGGAATATGCATGTGGAGATTTCAAGCTTTTTGTGGCCAACGGTAGAAAAGGAAATATCCTAATATAAAAACTAGAGAGAATCATTTTCAGAAACTACTTTCTGATGTGTGTGTTCCACTCACAGAGTTCAACCTTTCTTTTCATAGAGCAGTTTTGAAACACTCTGGTTTTGAAGTCTGCAAGGGGATATTTGGACCTCTTTGAGGATTTCATTGGAAGCGGGATTTCTTCATCTAATGCTAGAAGGAAGAATTTTCAGAAACTTCTTTGATTTGCGTGTGTTCAACTCACAGAGTTGAACCTTCCTTTAGACAGAGCAGATTGGAAACCCTCTTTTTGAGGAATTTACATGTGGAGATTTCAAGCGATTTGGGGCCTACGTTAGAAAAGGAAATATCCTCATAGAAAAACTAGAGAGAATCATTCTCAGAAACCACTTTGTGATGTGTGCGTTCCACTCACAGAGTTTAACCTTTCTTTTCATAGAGCAGTTTGGAAACACTCTGTTTGTAAAGTCTGCAAGTGGATATTTGTACCTCTTTGAGGATGTCGTTGGAAGTGGGGTTTCTTCATCTAATGCTACACAGAAGATTTCTCAGTAACTTCGTTGATTTCTGTGTGTTCAACTAACAGAGTTGAACCTTCCTTTAGACAGAGCAGATTGGAAACCCTCTTTTTGAGGAATTTGCATGTGGAGATTTCAAGCGATTTGGGGCCAACGGTAGAAAAGGACGTATCCTCGTATAAAAACTAGAGAGAATCATTCTCAGAAACCACTTTGTGATGTGTGCGATCCACTCACAGAGTTTAACCTTTCTTTTCATAGAGCAGTTTGGAAACACTCTGTTTGTGAAGTCTGCAAGTGGATATTTGGACCTCTTGGAGGATTTCGTTGGAAGCGGGATTTCTTCATCTAATGCTAGAAGGAAGAATTCTCAGAAACTTCTTTGATTTGTGTGTGTTGAACTCACAGAGTTGAACCTTCCTTTAGACAGAGCAGATTGGAAACCCTCTTTTTGAGGAATTTTCATGTGGAGATTTCAAGCGTTTTGGAGCCATCGGTAGAAAAGGAAATCTCCTCGTATAAAAACTAGAGAGAATCATTCTCAGAAACCACTTTGTGATGTGTGCGTTCCACTCACAGAGTTTAACCTTTCTTTTCATAGAGCAGCTTGTAAACACTCTGTTTGTAAAGTCTGCAAGTGGATATTTGGACCTCTTTGTGGATTTCGTTGGAAGCGGGATTTCTTCATCTAATGCTACACAGAAGATTTCTCAATAACTTCGTTGATTTGTGAGTGTTCAACTAACAGAGTTGAACCTTCCTTTAGACAGAGCAGATTGGAAACTCTCTTTTTGAGGAATTTGCATGTGGAGATTTCAAGCGTTTTTGGGCCATCGGTAGAAAAGGAAATATCCTCGTATAAAAACTAGAGAGAATCATCTCAGAAACCACTTTGTGATGTGTGCGATCCACTCACAGAGTTTAACCTTTCTTTTCATAGAGCAGTTTGGAAACACTCTGTTTGTGAAGTCTGCAAGTGGATATTTGGACCTCTTGGAGGATTTCGTTAGAAGCGGGATTTCTTCATCTAATGCTAGAAGGAAGAATTCTCAGAAACTTCTTTGATTTGTGTGTGTTCAACTCACAGAGTTGAACCTTCCTTTAGACAGAGCAGATTGGAAACCCTCTTTTTGAGGAATTTGCATGTGGAGATTTCAAGCGTTTTTGGGCCATCGGTAGAAAAGGAAATATCCTCGTATAAAAACTAGAGAGAATCATTCTCAGAAACCACTTTGTAATGTGTGCGATCCACTCACAGAGTTTAACCTTTCTTTTCATAGAGCAGTTTGGAAACACTCTGTTTGTGAAGTCTGCAAGTGGATATTTGGACCTCTTGGAGGATTTCGTTGGAAGCGGGATTTCTTCATCTAATGCTAGAAGGAAGAATTCTCAGAAACTTCTTTGATTTGTGTGCGTTCAACTCACAGAGTTGAACCTTCCTTTAGACAGAGCAGATTGGAAACCCTCTTTTTGAGGAATATGCATGTGGAGATTTCAAGCTTTTTGTGGCCAACGGTAGAAAAGGAAATATCCTAATATAAAAACTAGAGAGAATCATTTTCAGAAACTACTTTCTGATGTGTGTGTTCCACTCACAGAGTTCAACCTTTCTTTTCATAGAGCAGTTTGGAAACACTCTGGTTTTGAAGTCTGCAAGGGGATATTTGGACCTCTTTGAGGATTTCATTGGAAGCGGGATTTCTTCATCTAATGCTAGAAGGAAGAATTTTCAGAAACTTCTTTGATTTGCGTGTGTTCAACTCACAGAGTTGAACCTTCCTTTAGACAGAGCAGATTGGAAACCCTCTTTTTGAGGAATTTGCATGTGGAGATTTCAAGCGATTTGGGGCCTACGTTAGAAAAGGAAATATCCTCATAGAAAAACTAGAGAGAATCATTCTCAGAAACCACTTTGTGATGTGTGCGTTCCACTCACAGAGTTTAACCTTTCTTTTCATAGAGCAGTTTGGAAACACTCTGTTTGTAAAGTCTGCAAGTGGATATTTGTACCTCTTTGAGGATGTCGTTGGAAGTGGGGTTTCTTCATCTAATGCTACACAGAAGATTTCTCAGTAACTTCGTTGATTTCTGTGTGTTCAACTAACAGAGTTGAACCTTCCTTTAGACAGAGCAGATTGGAAACCCTCTTTTTGAGGAATTTGCATGTGGAGATTTCAAGCGATTTGGGGCCAACGGTAGAAAAGGAAGTATCCTCGTATAAAAACTAGAGAGAATCATTCTCAGAAACCACTTTGTGATGTGTGCGATCCACTCACAGAGTTTAACCTTTCTTTTCATAGAGCAGTTTGGAAACACTCTGTTTGTGAAGTCTGCAAGTGGATATTTGGACCTCTTGGAGGATTTCGTTGGAAGCGGGATTTCTTCATCTAATGCTAGAAGGAAGAATTCTCAGAAACTTCTTTGATTTGTGTGTGTTGAACTCACAGAGTTGAACCTTCCTTTAGACAGAGCAGATTGGAAACACTCTTTTTGAGGAATTTTCATGTGGAGATTTCAAGCGTTTTGGAGCCATCGGTAGAAAAGGAAATCTCCTCGTATAAAAACTAGAGAGAATCATTCTCAGAAACCACTTTGTGATGTGTGCGTTCCACTCACAGAGTTTAACCTTTCTTTTCATAGAGCAGCTTGTAAACACTCTGTTTGTAAAGTCTGCAAGTGGATATTTGGACCTCTTTGTGGATTTCGTTGGAAGCGGGATTTCTTCATCTAATGCTACACAGAAGATTTCTCAATAACTTCGTTGATTTGTGAGTGTTCAACTAACAGAGTTGAACCTTCCTTTAGACAGAGCAGATTGGAAACTCTCTTTTTGAGGAATTTGCATGTGGAGATTTCAAGCGTTTTTGGGCCATCGGTAGAAAAGGAAATATCCTCGTATAAAAACTAGAGAGAATCATCTCAGAAACCACTTTGTGATGTGTGCGATCCACTCACAGAGTTTAACCTTTCTTTTCATAGAGCAGTTTGGAAACACTCTGTTTGTGAAGTCTGCAAGTGGATATTTGGACCTCTTGGAGGATTTCGTTAGAAGCGGGATTTCTTCATCTAATGCTAGAAGGAAGAATTCTCAGAAACTTCTTTGATTTGTGTGTGTTCAACTCACAGAGTTGAACCTTCCTTTAGACAGAGCAGATTGGAAACCCTCTTTTTGTGGAATTTGCATGTGGAGATTTCAAGCGTTTTTGGGCCATCGGTAGAAAAGGAAATATCCTCATAGAAAAACTAGAGAGAATCATTCTCAGAAACCACTTTGTGATGTGTGCGTTCCACTCACAGAGTTTAACCTTTCTTTTCATAGAGCAGTTTGGAAACACTCTGTTTGTAAAGTCTGCAAGTGGATATTTGTACCTCTTTGAGGATGTCGTTGGAAGTGGGGTTTCTTCATCTAATGCTACACAGAAGATTTCTCAGTAACTTCGTTGATTTCTGTGTGTTCAACTAACAGAGTTGAACCTTCCTTTAGACAGAGCAGATTGGAAACCCTCTTTTTGAGGAATTTGCATGTGGAGATTTCAAGCGATTTGGGGCCAACGGTAGAAAAGGAAGTATCCTCGTATAAAAACTAGAGAGAATCATTCTCAGAAACCACTTTGTGATGTGTGCGATCCACTCACAGAGTTTAACCTTTCTTTTCATAGAGCAGTTTGGAAACACTGTGTTTGTGAAGTCTGCAAGTGGATATTTGGACCTCTTGGAGGATTTCGTTGGAAGCGGGATTTCTTCATCTAATGCTAGAAGGAAGAATTCTCAGAAACTTCTTTGATTTGTGTGTGTTGAACTCACAGAGTTGAACCTTCCTTTAGACAGAGCAGATTGGAAACCCTCTTTTTGAGGAATTTTCATGTGGAGATTTCAAGCGTTTTGGAGCCATCGGTAGAAAAGGAAATCTCCTCGTATAAAAACTAGAGAGAATCATTCTCAGAAACCACTTTGTGATGTGTGCGTTCCACTCACAGAGTTTAACCTTTCTTTTCATAGAGCAGCTTGTAAACACTCTGTTTGTAAAGTCTGCAAGTGGATATTTGGACCTCTTTGTGGATTTCGTTGGAAGCGGGATTTCTTCATCTAATGCTACACAGAAGATTTCTCAATAACTTCGTTGATTTGTGAGTGTTCAACTAACAGAGTTGAACCTTCCTTTAGACAGAGCAGATTGGAAACTCTCTTTTTGAGGAATTTGCATGTGGAGATTTCAAGCGTTTTTGGGCCATCGGTAGAAAAGGAAATATCCTCGTATAAAAACTAGAGAGAATCATCTCAGAAACCACTTTGTAATGTGTGCGATCCACTCACAGAGTTTAACCTTTCTTTTCATAGAGCAGTTTGGAAACACTCTGTTTGTGAAGTCTGCAAGTGGATATTTGGACCTCTTGGAGGATTTCGTTAGAAGCGGGATTTCTTCATCTAATGCTAGAAGGAAGAATTCTCAGAAACTTCTTTGATTTGTGTGTGTTCAACTCACAGAGTTGAACCTTCCTTTAGACAGAGCAGATTGGAAACCCTCTTTTTGAGGAATTTGCATGTGGAGATTTCAAGCGTTTTGGGGCCATCGGTAGAAAAGGAAATATCCTCGTATAAAAACTAGAGAGAATCATTCTCAGAAACCACTTTGTGATGTGTGCATTCCACTCACAGAGTTTAACCTTTCTTTTCATAGAGCAGTTTGTAAACACTCTGTTTTTAAAGTCTGCAAGTGGATATTTGGACCTCTTTGTGGATTTCGTTGGAAGCGGTATTTCATCATCTAATGCTACACAGAAGATTTCTCAGTAACTTCGTTGATTTCTGTGTGTTAAACTAACAGAGTTGAACCTTCCTTTAGACAGAGCAGATTGGAAACACTCTTTTTGAGGAATATGCATGTGGAGATTTCAAGCATTTTGTGGCCAACGGTAGAAAAGGAAACATCCTCGTATAAAAACTGGAGAGAATCATTTTCAGAAACGACTTTGTGATGTGTGTGTTCCACTCACAGAGTTTAACCTTTCTTTTCATAGAGCAGATTGGAAACACTCTGGTTTTGAAGTCTGCAAGGGGATATTTGGACCTCTTTCAGTATTTCATTGGAAGCGGGATTTCTTCATCTAATGCTAGAAGGAAGAATTTTCAGAAACTTCTTTGATTTGCGTGTGTTCAACTCACAGAGTTGAACCTTCCTTTAGACAGAGCAGATTGGAAACCCTCTTTTTGAGGAATTTGCATGTGGAGATTTCAAGCGTTTTGGGGCCAACGTTAGAAAAGGAAATATCCTCATAGAAAAACTAGAGAGAATCATTCTCAGAAACCTCTTTGTTATGTGTGCGTTCCACTCACAGAGTTTAACCTTTCTTTTCATAGAGCAGTTTGGAAACACTCTGTTTGTAACGTCTGCAAGAGGATATTTGTACCTCTTTGAGGATTTCGTTGGAAGTGGGGTTTCTTCATCTAATGCTACACAGAAGATTTCTCAGTAACTTCGTTGATTTCTGTGTGTTCAACTAACAGAGTTGAACCTTCCTTTAGACAGAGCAGATTGGAAACCCTCTTTTTGAGGAATTTGCATGTGGAGATTTCAAGGGTTTTTGGGCCATCGGTAGGAAAGGAAATATCCTCGTATAAAAACTAGAGGGAATCATTCTCAGAAACCACTTTGTGATGTGTGCGATCCACTCACAGAGTTTAACCTTTCTTTTCATAGAGCCGTTTGGAAACACTCTGTTTGTGAAGTCTGCAAGTGGATATTTGGACCTCTTGGAGGATTTCGTTGGAAGCGGGATTTCTTCATCTAATGCTAGAAGGAAGAATTCTCAGAAACTTCTTTGATTTGTGTGTGTTCAACTCACAGAGTTGAACCTTCCTTTAGACAGAGCAGATTGGAAACCCTCTTTTTGAGGAATTTGCATGTGGAGATTTCAAGCGTTTTGGGGCCATCGGTAGAAAAGGAAATATCCTCGTATAAAAACAAGAGAGAATCATTCTCAGAAACCACTTTGTGATGTGTGCATTCCACTCACAGAGTTTAACCTTTCTTTTCATAGAGCAGTTTGTAAACACTCTGTTTGTAAAGTCTGCAAGTGGATATATGGACTTCTTTGTGGATTTCGTTGGAAGCGGGATTTCTTCCTCTAATGCTACACAGAAGATTTCTCAGTAACTTCGTTGATTTGTGTGTGTTCAACTCACAGAGTTGAACCTTCCTTTAGACAGAGCAGATTGGAAACCCTCTTTTTGAGGAATATGCATGTGGAGATTTCAAGCACTTTGGCGCCAACGGTAGAAAAGGAAATCTCCTCGTATAAAAACAAGAGAGAATCATTCTCAGACACTACTTTGTGATGTGTGCGTTCCACTCACAGAGTTTAACCTTTCTTTTCATAGAGCAGTTTGGAAACACTCTGTTTGTAAAGTCTGCAAGTGGATATTTGTACCTCTTTGAGGATGTCGTTGGAAGTGGGGTTTCTTCATCTAATGCTACACAGAAGATTTCTCAGTAACTTGGTTGATTTCTGTGTGTTCAACTAACAGAGTTGAACCTTCCTTTAGACAGAGCAGATTGGAAACCCTCTTTTTGAGGAATTTGCATGTGGAGATTTCAAGCGATTTGGGGCCAACGGTAGAAAAGGAAATATCCTCGTATAAAAACTAGAGAGAATCATTCTCAGAAACCACTTTGTGATGTGTGCGATCCACTCACAGAGTTTAACCTTTCTTTTCATAGAGCAGTTTGGAAACACTCTGTTTGTGAAGTCTGCAAGTGGATATTTGGACCTCTTGGAGGATTTCGTTGGAAGCGGGATTTCTTCATCTAATGCTAGAAGGAAGAATTCTCAGAAACTTCTTTGATTTGTGTGTGTTGAACTCACAGAGTTGAACCTTCCTTTAGACAGAGCAGATTGGAAACCCTCTTTTTGAGGAATTTGCATGTGGAGATTTCAAGCGTTTTGGAGCCATCGGTAGAAAAGGAAATCTCCTCGTATAAAAACTAGAGAGAATCATTCTCAGAAACCACTTTGTGATGTGTGCGTTCCACTCACAGTGTTTAACCTTTCTTTTCATAGAGCAGCTTGTAAACACTCTGTTTGTAAAGTCTGCAAGTGGATATTTGGACCTCTTTGTGGATTTCGTTGGAAGCGGGATTTCTTCATCTAATGCTACACAGAAGATTTCTCAATAACTTCGTTGATTTGTGAGTGTTCAACTAACAGAGTTGAACCTTCCTTTAGACAGAGCAGATTGGAAACCCTCTTTTTGAGGAATTTGCATGTGGAGATTTCAAGCGTTTTTGGGCCATCGGTAGAAAAGGAAATATCCTCGTATAAAAACTAGAGAGAATCATTCTCAGAAACCACTTTGTTATGCGTGCGATCCACTCACAGAGTTTAACCTTTCTTTTCATAGAGCAGTTTGGAAACACTCTGTTTGTGAAGTCTGCAAGTGGATATTTGGACCTCTTTGAGGATTTCATTGGAAGCGGGATTTCTTCATCTAATGCTAGAAGGAAGAATTCTCAGAAACTTCTTTGATTTGTGTGCGTTCAACTCACAGAGTTGAACCTTCCTTTAGACAGAGCAGATTGGAAACCCTCTTTTTGAGGAATATGCATGTGGAGATTTCAAGCTTTTTGTGGCCAACGGTAGAAAAGGAAATATCCTAATATAAAAACTAGAGAGAATCATTTTCAGAAACTACTTTCTGATGTGTGTGTTCCACTCACAGAGTTCAACCTTTCTTTTCATAGAGCAGTTTGGAAACACTCTGGTTTTGAAGTCTGCAAGGGGATATTTGGACCTCTTTGAGGATTTCATTGGAAGCGGGATTTCTTCATCTAATGCTAGAAGGAAGAATTTTCAGAAACTTCTTTGATTTGCGTGTGTTCAACTCACAGAGTTGAACCTTCCTTTAGACAGAGCAGATTGGAAACCCTCTTTTTGAGGAATTTGCATGTGGAGATTTCAAGCGATTTGGGGCCTACGTTAGAAAAGGAAATATCCTCATAGAAAAACTAGAGAGAATCATTCTCAGAAACCACTTTGTGATGTGTGCGTTCCACTCACAGAGTTTAACCTTTCTTTTCATAGAGCAGTTTGGAAACACTCTGTTTGTAAAGTCTGCAAGTGGATATTTGTACCTCTTTGAGGATGTCGTTGGAAGTGGGGTTTCTTCATCTAATGCTACACAGAAGATTTCTCAGTAACTTCGTTGATTTCTGTGTGTTCAACTAACAGAGTTGAACCTTCCTTTAGACAGAGCAGATTGGAAACCCTCTTTTTGAGGAATTTGCATGTGGAGATTTCAAGCGATTTGGGGCCAACGGTAGAAAAGGAAGTATCCTCGTATAAAAACTAGAGAGAATCATTCTCAAAAACCACTTTGTGATGTGTGCGATCCACTCACAGAGTTTAACCTTTCTTTTCATAGAGCAGTTTGGAAACACTCTGTTTGTGAAGTCTGCAAGTGGATATTTGGACCTCTTGGAGGATTTCGTTGGAAGCGGGATTTCTTCATCTAATGCTAGAAGGAAGAATTCTCAGAAACTTCTTTGATTTGTGTGTGTTGAACTCACAGAGTTGAACCTTCCTTTAGACAGAGCAGATTGGAAACCCTCTTTTTGAGGAATTTTCATGTGGAGATTTCAAGCGTTTTGGAGCCATCGGTAGAAAAGGAAATCTCCTCGTATAAAAACTAGAGAGAATCATTCTCAGAAACCACTTTGTGATGTGTGCGTTCCACTCACAGAGTTTAACCTTTCTTTTCATAGAGCAGCTTGTAAACACTCTGTTTGTAAAGTCTGCAAGTGGATATTTGGACCTCTTTGTGGATTTCGTTGGAAGCGGGATTTCTTCATCTAATGCTACACAGAAGATTTCTCAATAACTTCGTTGATTTGTGAGTGTTCAACTAACAGAGTTGAACCTTCCTTTAGACAGAGCAGATTGGAAACTCTCTTTTTGAGGAATTTGCATGTGTAGATTTCAAGCGTTTTTGGGCCATCGGTAGAAAAGGAAATATCCTCGTATAAAAACTAGAGAGAATCATCTCAGAAACCACTTTGTGATGTGTGCGATCCACTCACAGAGTTTAACCTTTCTTTTCATAGAGCAGTTTGGAAACACTCTGTTTGTGAAGTCTGCAAGTGGATATTTGGACCTCTTGGAGGATTTCGTTAGAAGCGGGATTTCTTCATCTAATGCTAGAAGGAAGAATTCTCAGAAACTTCTTTGATTTGTGTGTGTTCAACTCACAGAGTTGAACCTTCCTTTAGACAGAGCAGATTGGAAACCCTCTTTTTGAGGAATTTGCATGTGGAGATTTCAAGCGTTTTGGGGCCATCGGTAGAAAAGGAAATATCCTCGTATAAAAACTAGAGAGAATCATTCTCAGTAACCACTTTGTGATGTGTGCATTCCACTCACAGAGTTTAACCTTTCTTTTCATAGAGCAGTTTGTAAACACTCTGTTTGTAAAGTCTGCAAGTGGATATTTGGACCTCTTTGTGGATTTCGTTGGAAGCGGTATTTCATCATCTAATGCTACACAGAAGATTTCTCAGTAACTTCGTTGATTTCTGTGTGTTCAACTCACAGAGTTGAACCTTCCTTTAGACAGAGCAGATTGGAAACACTCTTTTTGAGGAATATGCATGTGGAGATTTCAAGCATTTTGTGGCCAACGGTAGAAAAGGAAATATCCTCGTATAAAAACTGGAGAGAATCATTTTCAGAAACGACTTTGTGATGTGTGTGTTCCACTCACAGAGTTTAACCTTTCTTTTCATAGAGCAGTTTGGAAACACTCTGTTTGTAACGTCTGCAAGAGGATATTTGTACCTCTTTGAGGATTTCGTTGGAAGTGGTGTTTCTTCATCTAATGCTACACAGAAGATTTCTCAGTAACTTCGTTGATTTCTGTGTGTTCAACTAACAGAGTTGAACCTTCCTTTAGACAGAGCAGATTGGAAACCCTCTTTTTGAGGAATTTGCATGTGGAGATTTCAAGGGTTTTTGGGCCATCGGTAGAAAAGGAAATATCCTCGTATAAAAACTAGAGGGAATCATTCTCAGAAACCACTTTGTGATGTGTGTGTTCCACTCACAGAGTTTAACCTTTCTTTTCATAGAGCCGTTTGGAAACACTCTGTTTGTGAAGTCTGCAAGTGGATATTTGGACCTCTTGGAGGATTTCGTTGGAAGCGGGATTTCTTCATCTAATGCTAGAAGGAAGAATTCTCAGAAACTTCTTTGATTTGTGTGTGTTCAACTCACAGAGTTGAACCTTCCTTTAGACAGAGCAGATTGGAAACCCTCTTTTTGAGGAATTTGCATGTGGAGATTTCAAGCGTTTGGGGCCATCGGTAGAAAAGGAAATATCCTCGTATAAAAACCAGAGAGAATCATTCTCAGAAACCACTTTGTGATGTGTGCATTCCACTCACAGAGTTTAACCTTTCTTTTCATAGAGCAGTTTGTAAACACTCTGTTTGTAAAGTCTGCAAGTGGATATATGGACTTCTTTGTGGATTTCGTTGGAAGCGGGATTTCTTCATCTAATGCTACACAGAAGATTTCTCAGTATCTTCGTTGATTTGTGTGTGTTCAACTCACAGAGTTGAACCTTCCTTTAGACAGAGCAGATTGGAAACCCTCTTTTTGAGGAATATGCATGTGGAGATTTCAAGCACTTTGGCGCCAACGGTAGAAAAGGAAATCTCCTCGTATAAAAACAAGAGAGAATCATTCTCAGACACTACTATGTGATGTGTGCGTTCCACTCACAGACTTTAACCTTTCTTTTCATAGAGCAGCTTGGAAACACTCTGTTTGTAAAGTCTGCAAGTGGATATTTGTACCTCTTTGAGGATGTCGTTGGAAGCGGGATTTCTTCATCTGATGCTACACAGAAGATTTCTCAATAACTTCGTTGATTTGTGAGTGTTCAACTAACAGAGTTGAACCTTCCTTTAGACAGAGCAGATTGGAAACTCTCTTTTTGAGGAATTTGCATGTGTAGATTTCAAGCGTTTTTGGGCCATCGGTAGAAAAGGAAATATCCTCGTATAAAAACTAGAGAGAATCATCTCAGAAACCACTTTGTGATGTGTGCGATCCACTCACAGAGTTTAACCTTTCTTTTCATAGAGCAGTTTGGAAACACTCTGTTTGTGAAGTCTGCAAGTGGATATTTGGACCTCTTGGAGGATTTCGTTAGAAGCGGGATTTCTTCATCTAATGCTAGAAGGAAGAATTCTCAGAAACTTCTTTGATTTGTGTGTGTTCAACTCACAGAGTTGAACCTTCCTTTAGACAGAGCAGATTGGAAACCCTCTTTTTGAGGAATTTGCATGTGGAGATTTCAAGCGTTTTGGGGCCATCGGTAGAAAAGGAAATATCCTCGTATAAAAACTAGAGAGAATCATTCTCAGTAACCACTTTGTGATGTGTGCATTCCACTCACAGAGTTTAACCTTTCTTTTCATAGAGCAGTTTGTAAACACTCTGTTTGTAAAGTCTGCAAGTGGATATTTGGACCTCTTTGTGGATTTCGTTGGAAGCGGTATTTCATCATCTAATGCTACACAGAAGATTTCTCAGTAACTTCGTTGATTTCTGTGTGTTCAACTCACAGAGTTGAACCTTCCTTTAGACAGAGCAGATTGGAAACACTCTTTTTGAGGAATATGCATGTGGAGATTTCAAGCATTTTGTGGCCAACGGTAGAAAAGGAAATATCCTCGTATAAAAACTGGAGAGAATCATTTTCAGAAACGACTTTGTGATGTGTGTGTTCCACTCACAGAGTTTAACCTTTCTTTTCATAGAGCAGTTTGGAAACACTCTGTTTGTAACGTCTGCAAGAGGATATTTGTACCTCTTTGAGGATTTCGTTGGAAGTGGTGTTTCTTCATCTAATGCTACACAGAAGATTTCTCAGTAACTTCGTTGATTTCTGTGTGTTCAACTAACAGAGTTGAACCTTCCTTTAGACAGAGCAGATTGGAAACCCTCTTTTTGAGGAATTTGCATGTGGAGATTTCAAGGGTTTTTGGGCCATCGGTAGAAAAGGAAATATCCTCGTATAAAAACTAGAGGGAATCATTCTCAGAAACCACTTTGTGATGTGTGTGTTCCACTCACAGAGTTTAACCTTTCTTTTCATAGAGCCGTTTGGAAACACTCTGTTTGTGAAGTCTGCAAGTGGATATTTGGACCTCTTGGAGGATTTCGTTGGAAGCGGGATTTCTTCATCTAATGCTAGAAGGAAGAATTCTCAGAAACTTCTTTGATTTGTGTGTGTTCAACTCACAGAGTTGAACCTTCCTTTAGACAGAGCAGATTGGAAACCCTCTTTTTGAGGAATTTGCATGTGGAGATTTGAAGCGTTTGGGGCCATCGGTAGAAAAGGAAATATCCTCGTATAAAAACCAGAGAGAATCATTCTCAGAAACCACTTTGTGATGTGTGCATTCCACTCACAGAGTTTAACCTTTCTTTTCATAGAGCAGTTTGTAAACACTCTGTTTGTAAAGTCTGCAAGTGGATATATGGACTTCTTTGTGGATTTCGTTGGAAGCGGGATTTCTTCATCTAATGCTACACAGAAGATTTCTCAGTATCTTCGTTGATTTGTGTGTGTTCAACTCACAGAGTTGAACCTTCCTTTAGACAGAGCAGATTGGAAACCCTCTTTTTGAGGAATATGCATGTGGAGATTTCAAGCACTTTGGCGCCAACGGTAGAAAAGGAAATCTCCTCGTATAAAAACAAGAGAGAATCATTCTCAGACACTACTATGTGATGTGTGCGTTCCACTCACAGACTTTAACCTTTCTTTTCATAGAGCAGCTTGGAAACACTCTGTTTGTAAAGTCTGCAAGTGGATATTTGTACCTCTTTGAGGATGTCGTTGGAAGCGGGATTTCTTCATCTGATGCTACACAGAAGATTTCTCAATAACTTCGTTGATTTGTGAGTGTTCAACTAACAGAGTTGAACCTTCCTTTAGACAGAGCAGATTGGAAACTCTCTTTTTGAGGAATTTGCATGTGGAAATTTCAAGCGTTTTTGGGCCATCGGTAGAAAAGGAAATATCCTCGTATAAAAACTGGAGAGAATCATTTTCAGAAACGACTTTGTGATGTGTGTGTTCCACTCACAGAGTTTAACCTTTCTTTTCATAGAGCAGATTGGAAACACTCTGGTTTTGAAGTCTGCAAGGGGATATTTGGACCTCTTTCAGTATTTCATTGGAAGCGGGATTTCTTCATCTAATGCTAGAAGGAAGAATTTTCAGAAACTTCTTTGATTTGCGTGTGTTCAACTCACAGAGTTTAACCTTCCTTTAGACAGAGCAGATTGGAAACCCTCTTTTTGAGGAATTTGCATGTGGAGATTTCAAGCGTTTTGGGGCCAACTTTACAAAAGGAAATATCCTCATAGAAAAACTAGAGAGAATCATTCTCAGAAACCTCTTTGTTATGTGTGCGTTCCACTCACAGAGTTTAACCTTTCTTTTCATAGAGCAGTTTGGAAACACTCTGTTTGTAACGTCTGCAAGAGGATATTTGTACCTCTTTGAGGATTTCGTTGGAAGTGGGGTTTCTTCATCTAATGCTACACAGAAGATTTCTCAGTAACTTCGTTGATTTCTGTGTGTTCAACTAACAGAGTTGAACCTTCCTTTAGACAGAGCAGATTGGAAACCCTCTTTTTGAGGAATTTGCATGTGGAGATTTCAAGGGTTTTTGGGCCATCGGTAGGAAAGGAAATATCCTCGTATAAAAACTAGAGAGAATCATTCTCAGAAACCACTTTGTGATGTGTGCGATCCACTCACAGAGTTTAACCTTTCTTTTCATAGAGCCGTTTGGAAACACTCTGTTTGTGAAGTCTGCAAGTGGATATTTGGACCTCTTGGAGGATTTCGTTGGAAGCGGGATTTCTTCATCTAATGCTAGAAGGAAGAATTCTCAGAAACTTCTTTGATTTGTGTGTGTTCAACTCACAGAGTTGAACCTTCCTTTAGACAGAGCAGATTGGAAACCCTCTTTTTGAGGAATTTGCATGTGGAGATTTCAAGCGTTTTGGGGCCATCGGTAGAAAAGGAAATCTCCTCGTATAAAAACAAGAGAGAATCATTCTCAGAAACCACTTTGTGATGTGTGCATTCCACTCTCAGAGTTTAACCTTTCTTTTCATAGAGCAGTTTGTAAACACTCTGTTTGTAAAGTCTGCAAGTGGATATATGGACTTCTTTGTGGATTTCGTTGGAAGCGGGATTTCTTCATCTAATGCTACACAGAAGATTTCTCAGTAACTTCGTTGATTTGTGTGTGTTCAACTCACAGAGTTGAACCTTCCTTTAGACAGAGCAGATTGGAAACCCTCTTTTTGAGGAATATGCATGTGGAGATTTCAAGCACTTTGGCGCCAACGGTAGAAAAGGAAATCTCCTCGTATAAAAACAAGAGAGAATCATTCTCAGACACTACTTTGTGATGTGTGCGTTCCACTCACAGAGTTTAACCTTTCTTTTCATAGAGCAGTTTGGAAACACTCTGTTTGTAAAGTCTGCAAGTGGATATTTGTACCTCTTTGAGGATGTCGTTGGAAGTGGGGTTTCTTCATCTAATGCTACACAGAAGATTTCTCAGTAACTTCGTTGATTTCTGTGTGTTCAACTAACAGAGTTGAACCTTCCTTTAGACAGAGCAGATTGGAAACCCTCTTTTTGAGGAATTTGCATGTGGAGATTTCAAGGGTTTTTGGGCCATCGGTAGAAAAGGAAATATCCTCGTATAAAAACTAGAGGGAATCATTCTCAGAAACCACTTTGTGATGTGTGCGGTCCACTCACAGAGTTTAACCTTTCTTTTCATAGAGCCGTTTGGAAACACTCTGTTTGTGAAGTCTGCAAGTGGATATTTGGACCTCTTGGAGGATTTCGTTGGAAGCGGGATTTCTTCATCTAATGCTAGAAGGAAGAATTCTCAGAAACTTCTTTGATTTGTGTGTGTTCAACTCACAGAGTTGAACCTTCCTTTAGACAGAGCAGATTGGAAACCCTCTTTTTGAGGAATTTGCATGTGGAGATTTCAAGCGTTTGGGGCAATCGGTAGAAAAGGAAATATCCTCGTATAAAAACTAGAGAGAATCATTCTCAGAAACCACTTTGTGATGTGTGCATTCCACTCACAGAGTTTAACCTTTCTTTTCATAGAGCAGTTTGTAAACACTCTGTTTGTAAAGTCTGCAAGTGGATATATGGACTTCTTTGTGGATTTCGTTGGAAGCGGGATTTCTTCATCTAATGCTACACAGAAGATTTCTCAGTAACTTCGTTGATTTGTGTGTGTTCAACTCACAGAGTTGAACCTTCCTTTAGACAGAGCAGATTGGAAACCCTCTTTTTGAGGAATATGCATGTGGAGATTTCAAGCACTTTGGAGCCAACGGTAGAAAAGGAAATCTCCTCGTATAAAAACAAGAGAGAATCATTCTCAGACACTACTTTGTGATGTGTGCGTTCCACTCACAGAGTTTAACCTTTCTTTTCATAGAGCAGTTTGGAAACACTCTGTTTGTGAAGTCTGCAAGTGGATATTTGGACCTCTTTGTGGATTTCGTTGGAAGCGGGATTTCTTCATCTAATGCTAGAAGGAAGAATTCTCAGAAACTTCTTTGATTTGTGTGTGTTGAACTCACAGAGTTGAACCTTCCTTTAGACAGAGCAGATTGGAAACCCTCTTTTTGAGGAATTTGCATGTGGAGATTTCAAGCGTTTTGGAGCCATCGGTAGAAAAGGAAATCTCCTCGTATAAAAACTAGAGAGAATCATTCTCAGAAACCACTTTGTGATGTGTGCCTTCCACTCACAGTGTTTAACCTTTCTTTTCATAGAGCAGCTTGTAAACACTCTGTTTGTAAAGTCTGCAAGTGGATATTTGGACCTCTTTGTGGATTTCGTTGGAAGCGGGATTTCTTCATCTAATGCTACACAGAAGATTTCTCAATAACTTCGTTGATTTGTGAGTGTTCAACTAACAGAGTTGAACCTTCCTTTAGAGAGAGCATATTGGAAACTCGCTTTTTGAGGAATTTGCATGTGGAGATTTCAAGCGTTTTTGGGCCATCGGTAGAAAAGGAAATATCCTCGTATAAAAACTAGAGAGAATCATCTCAGAAACCACTTTGTGATGTGTGCGATCCACTCACAGAGTTTAACCTTTCTTTTCATAGAGCAGTTTGGAAACACTCTGTGAAGTCTGCAAGTGGATATTTGGACCTCTTGGAGGATTTCGTTAGAAGCGGGATTTCTTCATCTAATGCTACACAGAAGATTTCTCAGAAACTTCTTTGATTTGTGTGTGTTCAACTCACAGAGTTGAACCTTCCTTTAGACAGAGCAGATTGGAAACCCTCTTTTTGAGGAATTTGCATGTGGAGATTTCAAGCGTTTTTGGGCCATCGGTAGAAAAGGAAATATCCTCGTATAAAAACTAGAGAGAATCATTCTCAGAAACCACTTTGTTATGTGTGCGATCCACTCACAGAGTTTAACCTTTCTTTTCATAGAGCAGTTTGGAAACACTCTGTTTGTGAAGTCTGCAAGTGGATATTTGGACCTCTTGGAGGATTTCGTTGGAAGCGGGATTTCTTCATCTAATGCTAGAAGGAAGAATTCTCAGAAACTTCTTTGATTTGTGTGCGTTCAACTCACAGAGTTGAACCTTCCTTTAGACAGAGCAGATTGGAAACCCTCTTTTTGAGGAATATGCATGTGGAGATTTCAAGCTTTTTGTGGCCAACGGTAGAAAAGGAAATATCCTAATATAAAAACTAGAGAGAATCATTTTCAGAAACTACTTTCTGATGTGTGTGTTCCACTCACAGAGTTCAACCTTTCTTTTCATAGAGCAGTTTGGAAACACTCTGGTTTTGAAGTCTGCAAGGGGATATTTGGACCTCTTTGAGGATTTCATTGGAAGCGGGATTTCTTCATCTAATGCTAGAAGGAAGAATTTTCAGAAACTTCTTTGATTTGCGTGTGTTCAACTCACAGAGTTGAACCTTCCTTTAGACAGAGCAGATTGGAAACCCTCTTTTTGAGGAATTTACATGTGGAGATTTCAAGCGATTTGGGGCCTACGTTAGAAAAGGAAATATCCTCATAGAAAAACTAGAGAGAATCATTCTCAGAAACCACTTTGTGATGTGTGCGTTCCACTCACAGAGTTTAACCTTTCTTTTCATAGAGCAGTTTGGAAACACTCTGTTTGTAAAGTCTGCAAGTGGATATTTGTACCTCTTTGAGGATGTCGTTGGAAGTGGGGTTTCTTCATCTAATGCTACACAGAAGATTTCTCAGTAACTTCGTTGATTTCTGTGTGTTCAACTAACAGAGTTGAACCTTCCTTTAGACAGAGCAGATTGGAAACCCTCTTTTTGAGGAATTTGCATGTGGAGATTTCAAGCGATTTGGGGCCAACGGTAGAAAAGGAAGTATCCTCGTATAAAAACTAGAGAGAATCATTCTCAGAAACCACTTTGTGATGTGTGCGATCCACTCACAGAGTTTAACCTTTCTTTTCATAGAGCAGTTTGGAAACACTCTGTTTGTGAAGTCTGCAAGTGGATATTTGGACCTCTTGGAGGATTTCGTTGGAAGCGGGATTTCTTCATCTAATGCTAGAAGGAAGAATTCTCAGAAACTTCTTTGATTTGTGTGTGTTGAACTCACAGAGTTGAACCTTCCTTTAGACAGAGCAGATTGGAAACCCTCTTTTTGAGGAATTTTCATGTGGAGATTTCAAGCGTTTTGGAGCCATCGGTAGAAAAGGAAATCTCCTCGTATAAAAACTAGAGAGAATCATTCTCAGAAACCACTTTGTGATGTGTGCGTTCCACTCACAGAGTTTAACCTTTCTTCTCATAGAGCAGCTTGTAAACACTCTGTTTGTAAAGTCTGCAAGTGGATATTTGGACCTCTTTGTGGATTTCGTTGGAAGCGGGATTTCTTCATCTAATGCTACACAGAAGATTTCTCAATAACTTCGTTGATTTCTGTGTGTTCAACTAACAGAGTTGAACCTTCCTTTAGACAGAGCAGATTGGAAACACTCTTTTTGAGGAATATGCATGTGGAGATTTCAAGCATTTTGTGGCCAACGGTAGAAAAGGAAATATCCTCGTATAAAAACTGGAGAGAATCATTTTCAGAAACGACTTTGTGATGTGTGTGTTCCACTCACAGAGTTTAACCTTTCTTTTCATAGAGCAGATTGGAAACACTCTGGTTTTGAAGTCTGCAAGGGGATATTTGGACCTCTTTCAGGATTTCATTGGAAGCGGGATTTCTTCATCTAATGCTAGAAGGAAGAATTTTCAGAAACTTCTTTGATTTGCGTGTGTTCAACTCACAGAGTTGAACCTTCCTTTAGACAGAGCAGGTTGGAAACCCTCTTTTTGAGGAATTTGCATGTGGAGATTTCAAGCGTTTTGGGGCCAACGTTAGAAAAGGAAATATCCTCATAGAAAAACTAGAGAGAATCATTCTCAGAAACCTCTTTGTTATGTGTGCGTTCCACTCACAGAGTTTAACCTTTCTTTTCATAGAGCAGTTTGGAAACACTCTGTTTGTAACGTCTGCAAGAGGATATTTGTACCTCTTTGAGGATTTCGTTGGAAGTGGGGTTTCTTCATCTAATGCTACACAGAAGATTTCTCAGTAACTTCGTTGATTTCTGTGTGTTCAACTAACAGAGTTGAACCTTCCTTTAGACAGAGCAGATTGGAAACCCTCTTTTTGAGGAATTTGCATGTGGAGATTTCAAGCGATTTGGGGCCAACGGTAGAAAAGGAAGTATCCTCGTATAAAAACTAGAGAGAATCATTCTCAGAAACCACTTTGTGATGTGTGCGATCCACTCACAGAGTTTAACCTTTCTTTTCATAGAGCAGTTTGGAAACACTCTGTTTGTGAAGTCTGCAAGTGGAGATTTGGACCTCTTGGAGGATTTCGTTGGAAGCGGGATTTCTTCATCTAATGCTAGAAGGAAGAATTCTCAGAAACTTCTTTGATTTGTGTGTGTTGAACTCACAGAGTTGAACCTTCCTTTAGACAGAGCAGATTGGAAACCCTCTTTTTGAGGAATTTTCATGTGGAGATTTCAAGCGTTTTGGAGCCATCGGTAGAAAAGGAAATCTCCTCGTATAAAAACTAGAGAGAATCATTCTCAGAAACCACTTTGTGATGTGTGCGTTCCACTCACAGAGTTTAACCTTTCTTCTCATAGAGCAGCTTGTAAACACTCTGTTTGTAAAGTCTGCAAGTGGATATTTGGACCTCTTTGTGGATTTCGTTGGAAGCGGGATTTCTTCATCTAATGCTACACAGAAGATTTCTCAATAACTTCGTTGATTTGTGAGTGTTCAACTAACAGAGTTGAACCTTCCTTTAGACAGAGCAGATTGGAAACTCTCTTTTTGAGGAATTTGCATGTGGAGATTTCAAGCGTTTTTGGGCCATCGGTAGAAAAGGAAATATCCTCGTATAAAAACTAGAGAGAATCATCTCAGAAACCACTTTGTGATGTGTGCATTCCACTCACAGAGTTTAACCTTTCTTTTCATAGAGCAGTTTGTAAACACTCTGTTTGTAAAGTCTGCAAGTGGATATTTGGACCTCTTTGTGGATTTCGTTGGAAGCGGTATTTCATCATCTAATGCTACTCAGAAGATTTCTCAGTAACATCGTTGATTTCTGTGTGTTCAACTAACAGAGTTGAACCTTCCTTTAGACAGAGCAGATTGGAAACACTCTTTTTGAGGAATATGCATGTGGAGATTTCAAGCATTTTGTGGCCAACGGTAGAAAAGGAAATATCCTCGTATAAAAACTGGAGAGAATCATTTTCAGAAACGACTTTGTGATGTGTGTGTTCCACTCACAGAGTTTAACCTTTCTTTTCATAGAGCAGATTGGAAACACTCTGGTTTTGAAGTCTGCAAGGGGATATTTGGACCTCTTTGAGGATTTCATTGGAAGCGGGATTTCTTCATCTAATGCTAGAAGGAAGAATTTTCAGAAACTTCTTTGATTTGCGTGTGTTCAACTCACAGAGTTGAACCTTCCTTTAGACAGAGCAGATTGGAAACCCTCTTTTTGAGGAATTTGCATGTGGAGATTTCAAGCGTTTGGGGCAATCGGTAGAAAAGGAAATATCCTCGTATAAAAACTAGAGAGAATCATTCTCAGAAACCACTTTGTGATGTGTGCATTCCACTCACAGAGTTTAACCTTTCTTTTCATAGAGCAGTTTGTAAACACTCTGTTTGTGAAGTCTGCAAGTGGATATTTGGACCTCTTGGAGGATTTCGTTAGAAGCGGGATTTCTTCATCTAATGCTACACAGAAGATTTCTCAGAAACTTCTTTGATTTGTGTGTGTTCAACTCACAGAGTTGAACCTTCCTTTAGACAGAGCAGATTGGAAACCCTCTTTTTGAGGAATTTGCATGTGGAGATTTCAAGCGTTTTTGGGCCATCGGTAGAAAAGGAAATATCCTCGTATAAAAACTAGAGAGAATCATTCTCAGAAACCACTTTGTTATGTGTGCGATCCACTCACAGAGTTTAACCTTTCTTTTCATAGAGCAGTTTGGAAACACTCTGTTTGTGAAGTCTGCAAGTGGATATTTGGACCTCTTGGAGGATTTCGTTGGAAGCGGGATTTCTTCATCTAATGCTAGAAGGAAGAATTCTCAGAAACTTCTTTGATTTGTGTGCGTTCAACTCACAGAGTTGAACCTTCCTTTAGACAGAGCAGATTGGAAACCCTCTTTTTGAGGAATATGCATGTGGAGATTTCAAGCATTTTGTGGCCAACGGTAGAAAAGGAAATATCCTATTATAAAAACTAGAGAGAATCATTTTCAGAAACTACTTTCTGATGTGTGTGTTCCACTCACAGAGTTCAACCTTTCTTTTCATAGAGCAGTTTGGAAACACTCTGGTTTTGAAGTCTGCAAGGGGATATTTGGACCTCTTTGAGGATTTCATTGGAAGCGGGATTTCTTCATCTAATGCTAGAAGGAAGAATTTTCAGAAACTTCTTTGATTTGCGTGTGTTCAACTCACAGAGTTGAACCTTCCTTTAGACAGAGCAGATTGGAAACCCTCTTTTTGAGGAATTTACATGTGGAGATTTCAAGCGATTTGGGGCCTACGTTAGAAAAGGAAATATCCTCATAGAAAAACTAGAGAGAATCATTGTCAGAAATCACTTTGTGATGTGTGCGTTCCACTCACAGAGTTTAACCTTTCTTTTCATAGAGCAGTTTGGAAACACTCTGTTTGTAAAGTCTGCAAGTGGATATTTGTACCTCTTTGAGGATGTCGTTGGAAGTGGGGTTTCTTCATCTAATGCTACAGAGAAGATTTCTCAGTAACTTCGTTGATTTCTGTGTGTTCAACTAACAGAGTTGAACCTTCCTTTAGACAGAGCAGATTGGAAACCCTCTTTTTGAGGAATTTGCATGTGGAGATTTCAAGCGATTTGGGGCCAACGGTAGAAAAGGAAGTATCCTCGTATAAAAACTAGAGAGAATCATTCTCAGAAACCACTTTGTGATGTGTGCGATCCACTCACAGAGTTTAACCTTTCTTTTCATAGAGCAGTTTGGAAACACTCTGTTTGTGAAGTCTGCAAGTGGAGATTTGGACCTCTTGGAGGATTTCGTTGGAAGCGGGATTTCTTCATCTAATGCTAGAAGGAAGAATTCTCAGAAACTTCTTTGATTTGTGTGTGTTGAACTCACAGAGTTGAACCTTCCTTTAGACAGAGCAGATTGGAAACCCTCTTTTTGAGGAATTTTCATGTGGAGATTTCAAGCGTTTTGGAGCCATCGGTAGAAAAGGAAATCTCCTCGTATAAAAACTAGAGAGAATCATTCTCAGAAACCACTTTGTGATGTGTGCGTTCCACTCACAGAGTTTAACCTTTCTTCTCATAGAGCAGCTTGTAAACACTCTGTTTGTAAAGTCTGCAAGTGGATATTTGGACCTCTTTGTGGATTTCGTTGGAAGCGGGATTTCTTCATCTAATGCTACACAGAAGATTTCTCAATAACTTCGTTGATTTGTGAGTGTTCAACTAACAGAGTTGAACCTTCCTTTAGACAGAGCAGATTGGAAACTCTCTTTTTGAGGAATTTGCATGTGGTGATTTCAAGCGTTTTTGGGCCATCGGTAGAAAAGGAAATATCCTCGTATAAAAACTAGAGAGAATCATCTCAGAAACCACTTTGTGATGTGTGCGATCCACTCACAGAGTTTAACCTTTCTTTTCATAGAGCAGTTTGGAAACACTCTGTTTGTGAAGTCTGCAAGTGGATATTTGGACCTCTTGGAGGATTTCGTTAGAAGCGGGATATCTTCTTCTAATTCTAGAAGGAAGAATTCTCAGAAACTTCTTTGATTTGTGTTTGTTCAACTCACAGAGTTGAACCTTCCTTTAGACAGAGCAGATTGGAAACCCTCTTTTTGAGGAATATGCATGTGGAGATTTCAAGCACTTTGGCGCC
This sequence comes from Gorilla gorilla gorilla, assembly GCF_029281585.2. Classification (NCBI taxonomy): domain Eukaryota; kingdom Metazoa; phylum Chordata; class Mammalia; order Primates; family Hominidae; genus Gorilla; species Gorilla gorilla. The sequence goes on along the minus strand of NC_073232.2, from coordinate 78,365,885 downwards.
AACGGTAGAAAAGGAAATCTCCTCGTATAAAAACTAGAGAGAATCATTCTCAGAAACCACTTTGTGATGTGTGCGATCCACTCACAGAGTTTAACCTTTCTTTTCATAGAGCAGTTTGGAAACGCTCTGTTTGTGAAGTCTGCAAATGGATATTTGGACCTCTTTGTGGATTTCGTTGGAAGCGGGATTTCTTCATCTAATGCTACACAGAAGACTTCTCAATAACTTCGTTGATTTGTGAGTGTTCAACTAACAGAGTTGAACCTTCCTTTAGACAGAGCAGATTGGAAACTCTCTTTTTGAGGAATTTGCATGTGGAGATTTCAAGCGTTTTTGGGCCATCGGTAGAAAAGGAAATATCCTCGTATAAAAACTAGAGAGAATCATCTCAGAAACCACTTTGTGATGTGTGCGATCCACTCACAGAGTTTAACCTTTCTTTTCATAGAGCAGTTTGGAAACACTCTGTTTGTGAAGTCTGCAAGTGGATATTTGGACCTCTTGGAGGATTTCGTTAGAAGCGGGATTTCTTCATCTAATGCTAGAAGGAAGAATTCTCAGAAACTTCTTTGATTTGTGTGTGTTCAACTCACAGAGTTGAACCTTCCTTTAGACAGAGCAGATTGGAAACCCTCTTTTTGAGGAATTTGCATGTGGAGATTTCAAGCGTTTTGGGTCCATCGGTAGAAAAGGAAATATCCTCGTATAAAAACTAGAGAGAATCATTCTCAGAAACCACTTTGTGATGTGTGTGTTCCACTCACAGAGTTTAACCTTTCTTTTCATAGAGCAGTTTGGAAACACTCTGGTTTTGAAGTCTGCAAGGGGAAATTTGGACCTCTTTGAGGATTTCATTGGAAGCGGGATTTCTTCATCTAATGCTAGAAGGAAGAATTTTCAGAAACTTCTTTGATTTGCGTGTGTTCAACTCACAGAGTTGAACCTTCCTTTAGACAGAGCAGATTGGAAACCCTCTTTTTGAGGAATTTGCATGTGGAGATTTCAAGCGATTTGGGGCCTACGTTAGAAAAGGAAATATCCTCATAGAAAAACTAGAGAGAATCATTCTCAGAAACCACTTTGTGATGTGTGCGTTCCACTCACAGAGTTTAACCTTTCTTTTCATAGAGCAGTTTGGAAACACTCTGTTTGTAAAGTCTGCAAGTGGATATTTGTACCTCTTTGAGGATGTCGTTGGAAGTGGGGTTTCTTCATCTAATGCTACACAGAAGATTTCTCAGTAACTTCGTTGATTTCTGTGTGTTCAACTAACAGAGTTGAACCTTCCTTTAGACAGAGCAGATTGGAAACCCTCTTTTTGAGGAATTTGCATGTGGAGATTTCAAGCGATTTGGGGCCAACGGTAGAAAAGGAAGTATCCTCGTATAAAAACTAGAGAGAATCATTCTCAGAAACCACTTTGTGATGTGTGCGATCCACTCACAGAGTTTAACCTTTCTTTTCATAGAGCAGTTTGGAAACACTCTGTTTGTGAAGTCTGCAAGTGGATATTTGGACCTCTTGGAGGATTTCGTTGGAAGCGGGATTTCTTCATCTAATGTTAGAAGGAAGAATTCTCAGAAACTTCTTTGATTTGTGTGTGTTGAACTCACAGAGTTGAACCTTCCTTTAGACAGAGCAGATTGGAAACCCTCTTTTTGAGGAATTTTCATGTGGAGATTTCAAGCGTTTTGGAGCCATCGGTAGAAAAGGAAATCTCCTCGTATAAAAACTAGAGAGAATCATTCTCAGAAACCACTTTGTGATGTGTGCGTTCCACTCACAGAGTTTAACCTTTCTTCTCATAGAGCAGCTTGTAAACACTCTGTTTGTAAAGTCTGCAAGTGGATATTTGGACCTCTTTGTGGATTTCGTTGGAAGCGGGATTTCTTCATCTAATGCTACACAGAAGATTTCTCAATAACTTCGTTGATTTGTGAGTGTTCAACTAACAGGGTTGAACCTTCCTTTAGACATAGCAGATTGGAAACTCTCTTTTTGAGGAATTTGCATGTGGAGATTTCAAGCGTTTTTGGGCCATCGGTAGAAAAGGAAATATCCTCGTATAAAAACTAGAGAGAATCATCTCAGAAACCACTTTGTGATGTGTGCGATCCACTCACAGAGTTTAACCTTTCTTTTCATAGAGCAGTTTGGAAACACTCTGTTTGTGAAGTCTGCAAGTGGATATTTGGACCTCTTGGAGGATTTCGTTAGAAGCGGGATTTCTTCATCTAATGCTAGAAGGAAGAATTCTCAGAAACTTCTTTGATTTGTGTGTGTTCAACTCACAGAGTTGAACCTTCCTTTAGACAGAGCAGATTGGAAACCCTCTTTTTGAGGATTTTGCATGTGGAGATTTCAAGCGTTTTGGGGCCATCGGTAGAAAAGGAAATATCCTCGTATAAAAACTAGAGAGAATCATTCTCAGTAACCACTTTGTGATGTGAGCATTCCACTCACAGAGTTTAACCTTTCTTTTCATAGAGCAGTTTGTAAACACTCTGTTTGTAAAGTCTGCAAGTGGATATTTGGACCTCTTTGTGGATTTCGTTGGAAGCGGTATTTCATCATCTAATGCTACTCAGAAGATTTCTCAGTAACATCGTTGATTTCTGTGTGTTCAACTAACAGAGTTGAACCTTCCTTTAGACAGAGCAGATTGGAAACACTCTTTTTGAGGAATATGCATGTGGAGATTTCAAGCATTTTGTGGCCAACGGTAGAAAAGGAAATATCCTCGTATAAAAACTGGAGAGAATCATTTTCAGAAACGACTTTGTGATGTGTGTGTTCCACTCACAGAGTTTAACCTTTCTTTTCATAGAGCAGATTGGAAACACTCTGGTTTTGAAGTCTGCAAGGGGATATTTGGACCTCTTTCAGGATTTCATTGGAAGCGGGATTTCTTCATCTAATGCTAGAAGGAAGAATTTTCAGAAACTTCTTTGATTTGCGTGTGTTCAACTCACAGAGTTGAACCTTCCTTTAGACAGAGCAGATTGGAAACCCTCTTTTTGAGGAATTTGCATGTGGAGATTTCAAGCGTTTTGGGGCCAACGTTAGAAAAGGAAATATCCTCATAGAAAAACTAGAGAGAATCATTCTCAGAAACCTCTTTGTTATGTGTGCGTTCCACTCACAGAGTTTAACCTTTCTTTTCATAGAGCAGTTTGGAAACACTCTGTTTGTAACGTCTGCAAGAGGATATTTGTACCTCTTTGAGGATTTCGTTGGAAGTGGGGTTTCTTCATCTAATGCTACACAGAAGATTTCTCAGTAACTTCGTTGATTTCTGTGTGTTCAACTAACAGAGTTGAACCTTCCTTTAGACAGAGCAGATTGGAAACCCTCTTTTTGAGGAATTTGCATGTGGAGATTTCAAGGGTTTTTGGGCCATCGGTAGAAAAGGAAATATCCTCGTATAAAAACTAGAGGGAATCATTCTCAGAAACCACTTTGCGATGTGTGCGGTCCACTCACAGAGTTTAACCTTTCTTTTCATAGAGCCGTTTGGAAACACTCTGTTTGTGAAGTCTGCAAGTGGATATTTGGACCTCTTGGAGGATTTCGTTGGAAGCGGGATTTCTTCATCTAATGCTAGAAGGAAGAATTCTCAGAAACTTCTTTGATTTGTGTGTGTTCAACTCACAGAGTTGAACCTTCCTTTAGACAGAGCAGATTGGAAACCCTCTTTTTGAGGAATTTGCATGTGGAGATTTCAAGCGTTTGGGGCAATCGGTAGAAAAGGAAATATCCTCGTATAAAAACTAGAGAGAATCATTCTCAGAAACCACTTTGTGATGTGTGCATTCCACTCACAGAGTTTAACCTTTCTTTTCATAGAGCAGTTTGTAAACACTCTGTTTGTAAAGTCTGCAAGTGGATATATGGACTTCTTTGTGGATTTCGTTGGAAGCGGGATTTCTTCATCTAATGCTACACAGAAGATTTCTCAGTAACTTCGTTGATTTGTGTGTGTTCAACTCACAGAGTTGAACCTTCCTTTAGACAGAGCAGATTGGAAACCCTCTTTTTGAGGAATATGCATGTGGAGATTTCAAGCACTTTGGCGCCAACGGTAGAAAAGGAAATCTCCTCGTATAAAAACAAGAGAGAATCATTCTCAGACACTACTTTGTGATGTGTGCGTTCCACTCACAGAGTTTAACCTTTCTTTTCATAGAGCAGCTTGGAAACACTCTGTTTGTAAAGTCTGCAAGTGGATATTTGTACCTCTTTGAGGATGTCGTTGGAAGTGGGGTTTCTTCATCTAATGCTACACAGAAGATTTCTCAGTAACTTCGTTGATTTCTGTGTGTTCAACTAACAGAGTTGAACCTTCCTTTAGACAGAGCAGATTGGAAACCCTCTTTTTGAGGAATTTGCATGTGGAGATTTCAGCGATTTGGGGCCAACGGTAGAAAAGGAAATATCCTCGTATAAAAACTAGAGAGAATCATTCTCAGAAACCACTTTGTGATGTGTGCGATCCACTCACAGAGTTTAACCTTTCTTTTCATAGAGCAGTTTGGAAACACTCTGTTTGTGAAGTCTGCAAGTGGATATTTGGACCTCTTTGTGGATTTCGTTGGAAGCGGGATTTCTTCATCTAATGCTAGAAGGAAGAATTCTCAGAAACTTCTTTGATTTGTGTGTGTTGAACTCACAGAGTTGAACCTTCCTTTAGACAGAGCAGATTGGAAACCCTCTTTTTGAGGAATTTGCATGTGGAGATTTCAAGCGTTTTGGAGCCATCGGTAGAAAAGGAAATCTCCTCGTATAAAAACTAGAGAGAATCATTCTCAGAAACCACTTTGTGATGTGTGCCTTCCACTCACAGTGTTTAACCTTTCTTTTCATAGAGCAGCTTGTAAACACTCTGTTTGTAAAGTCTGCAAGTGGATATTTGGACCTCTTTGTGGATTTCGTTGGAAGCGGGATTTCTTCATCTAATGCTACACAGAAGATTTCTCAATAACTTCGTTGATTTGTGAGTGTTCAACTAACAGAGTTGAACCTTCCTTTAGACAGAGCATATTGGAAACTCTCTTTTTGAGGAATTTGCATGTGGAGATTTCAAGCGTTTTTGGGCCATCGGTAGAAAAGGAAATATCCTCGTATAAAAACTAGAGAGAATCATCTCAGAAACCACTTTGTGATGTGTGCGATCCACTCACAGAGTTTAACCTTTCTTTTCATAGAGCAGTTTGGAAACACTCTGTTTGTGAAGTCTGCAAGTGGATATTTGGACCTCTTGGAGGATTTCGTTAGAAGCGGGATTTCTTCATCTAATGCTACACAGAAGATTTCTCAGAAACTTCTTTGATTTGTGTGTGTTCAACTCACAGAGTTGAACCTTCCTTTAGACAGAGCAGATTGGAAACCCTCTTTTTGAGGAATTTGCATGTGGAGATTTCAAGCGTTTTTGGGCCATCGGTAGAAAAGGAAATATCCTCGTATAAAAACTAGAGAGAATCATTCTCAGAAACCACTTTGTTATGTGTGCGATCCACTCACAGAGTTTAACCTTTCTTTTCATAGAGCAGTTTGGAAACACTCTGTTTGTGAAGTCTGCAAGTGGATATTTGGACCTCTTGGAGGATTTCGTTGGAAGCGGGATTTCTTCATCTAATGCTAGAAGGAAGAATTCTCAGAAACTTCTTTGATTTGTGTGCGTTCAACTCACAGAGTTGAACCTTCCTTTAGACAGAGCAGATTGGAAACCCTCTTTTTGAGGAATATGCATGTGGAGATTTCAAGCATTTTGTGGCCAACGGTAGAAAAGGAAATATCCTAATATAAAAACTAGAGAGAATCATTTTCAGAAACTACTTTCTGATGTGTGTGTTCCTCTCACAGAGTTCAACCTTTCTTTTCATAGAGCAGTTTGGAAACACTCTGGTTTTGAAGTCTGCAAGGGGATATTTGGACCTCTTTGAGGATTTCATTGGAAGCGGGATTTCTTCATCTAATGCTAGAAGGAAGAATTTTCAGAAACTTCTTTGATTTGCGTGTGTTCAACTCACAGAGTTGAACCTTCCTTTAGACAGAGCAGATTGGAAACCCTCTTTTTGAGGAATTTACATGTGGAGATTTCAAGCGATTTGGGGCCTACGTTAGAAAAGGAAATATCCTCATAGAAAAACTAGAGAGAATCATTCTCAGAAACCACTTTGTGATGTGTGCGTTCCACTCACAGAGTTTAACCTTTCTTTTCATAGAGCAGTTTGGAAACACTCTGTTTGTAAAGTCTGCAAGTGGATATTTGTACCTCTTTGAGGATGTCGTTGGAAGTGGGGTTTCTTCATCTAATGCTACACAGAAGATTTCTCAGTAACTTCGTTGATTTCTGTGTGTTCAACTAACAGAGTTGAACCTTCCTTTAGACAGAGCAGATTGGAAACCCTCTTTTTGAGGAATTTGCATGTGGAGATTTCAAGCGATTTGGGGCCAACGGTAGAAAAGGAAGTATCCTCGTATAAAAACTAGAGAGAATCATTCTCAGAAACCACTTTGTGATGTGTGCGATCCACTCACAGAGTTTAACCTTTCTTTTCATAGAGCAGTTTGGAAACACTCTGTTTGTGAAGTCTGCAAGTGGATATTTGGACCTCTTGGAGGATTTCGTTGGAAGCGGGATTTCTTCATCTAATGCTAGAAGGAAGAATTTTCAGAAACTTCTTTGATTTGCGTGTGTTGAACTCACAGAGTTGAACCTTCCTTTAGACAGAGCAGATTGGAAACCCTCTTTTTGAGGAATTTTCATGTGGAGATTTCAAGCGTTTTGGAGCCATCGGTAGAAAAGGAAATCTCCTCGTATAAAAACTAGAGAGAATCATTCTCAGAAACCACTTTGTGATGTGTGCGTTCCACTCACAGAGTTTAACCTTTCTTCTCATAGAGCAGCTTGTAAACACTCTGTTTGTAAAGTCTGCAAGTGGATATTTGGACCTCTTTGTGGATTTCGTTGGAAGCGGGATTTCTTCATCTAATGCTACACAGAAGATTTCTCAATAACTTCGTTGATTTGTGAGTGTTCAACTAACAGAGTTGAACCTTCCTTTAGACAGAGCAGATTGGAAACTCTCTTTTTGAGGAATTTGCATGTGGTGATTTCAAGCGTTTTTGGGCCATCGGTAGAAAAGGAAATATCCTCGTATAAAAACTAGAGAGAATCATCTCAGAAACCACTTTGTGATGTGTGCGATCCACTCACAGAGTTTAACCTTTCTTTTCATAGAGCAGTTTGGAAACACTCTGTTTGTGAAGTCTGCAAGTGGATATTTGGACCTCTTGGAGGATTTCGTTAGAAGCGGGATATCTTCTTCTAATTCTAGAAGGAAGAATTCTCAGAAACTTCTTTGATTTGTGTTTGTTCAACTCACAGAGTTGAACCTTCCTTTAGACAGAGCAGATTGGAAACCCTCTTTTTGAGGAATATGCATGTGGAGATTTCAAGCACTTTGGCGCCAACGGTAGAAAAGGAAATCTCCTCGTATAAAAACTAGAGAGAATCATTCTCAGAAACCACTTTGTGATGTATGCGATCCACTCACAGAGTTTAACCTTTCTTTTCATAGAGCAGTTTGGAAACGCTCTGTTTGTGAAGTCTGCAAGTGGATATTTGGACCTCTTTGTGGATTTCGTTGGAAGCGGGATTTCTTCATCTAATGCTACACAGAAGATTTCTCAATAACTTCGTTGATTTGTGAGTGTTCAACTAACAGAGTTGAACCTTCCTTTAGACAGAGCAGATTGGAAACTCTCTTTTTGAGGAATTTGCATGTGGAGATTTCAAGCGTTTTTGGGCCATCGGTAGAAAAGGAAATATCCTCGTATAAAAACTAGAGAGAATCATCTCAGAAACCACTTTGTGATGTGTGCGATCCACTCACAGAGTTTAACCTTTCTTTTCATAGAGCAGTTTGGAAACACTCTGTTTGTAAAGTCTGCAAGTGGATATTTGGACCTCTTGGAGGATTTCGTTAGAAGCGGGATTTCTTCATCTAATGCTAGAAGGAAGAATTCTCAGAAACTTCTTTGATTTGTGTGTGTTCAACTCACAGAGTTGAACCTTCCTTTAGACAGAGCAGATTGGAAACCCTCTTTTTGAGGAATTTGCATGTGGAGATTTCAAGCGTTTTGGGTCCATCGGTAGAAAAGGAAATATCCTCGTATAAAAACTAGAGAGAATCATTCTCAGAAACCACTTTGTGATGTGTGTGTTCCACTCACAGAGTTTAACCTTTCTTTTCATAGAGCAGTTTGGAAACACTCTGGTTTTGAAGTCTGCAAGGGGAAATTTGGACCTCTTTGAGGATTTCATTGGAAGCGGGATTTCTTCATCTAATGCTAGAAGGAAGAATTTTCAGAAACTTCTTTGATTTGCGTGTGTTCAACTCACAGAGTTGAACCTTCCTTTAGAAAGAGCAGATTGGAAACCCTCTTTTTGAGGAATTTGCATGTGGAGATTTCAAGCGATTTGGGGCCTACGTTAGAAAAGGAAATATCCTCATAGAAAAACTAGAGAGAATCATTCTCAGAAACCACTTTGTGATGTGTGCGTTCCACTCACAGAGTTTAACCTTTCTTTTCATAGAGCAGTTTGGAAACACTCTGTTTGTAAAGTCTGCAAGTGGATATTTGTACCTCTTTGAGGATGTCGTTGGAAGTGGGGTTTCTTCATCTAATGCTACACAGAAGATTTCTCAGTAACTTCGTTGATTTCTGTGTGTTCAACTAACAGAGTTGAACCTTCCTTTAGACAGAGCAGATTGGAAACCCTCTTTTTGAGGAATTTGCATGTGGAGATTTCAAGCGATTTGGGGCCAACGGTAGAAAAGGAAGTATCCTCGTATAAAAACTAGAGAGAATCATTCTCAGAAACCACTTTGTGATGTGTGCGATCCACTCACAGAGTTTAACCTTTCTTTTCATAGAGCAGTTTGGAAACACTCTGTTTGTGAAGTCTGCAAGTGGATATTTGGACCTCTTGGAGGATTTCGTTGGAAGCGGGATTTCTTCATCTAATGCTAGAAGGAAGAATTCTCAGAAACTTCTTTGATTTGTGTGTGTTGAACTCACAGAGTTGAACCTTCCTTTAGACAGAGCAGATTGGAAACCCTCTTTTTGAGGAATTTTCATGTGGAGATTTCAAGCACTTTGGCGCCAACGGTAGAAAAGGAAATCTCCTCGTATAAAAACTAGAGAGAATCATTCTCAGAAACCACTTTGTGATGTGTGCGTTCCACTCACAGAGTTTAACCTTTCTTCTCATAGAGCAGCTTGTAAACACTCTGTTTGTAAAGTCTGCAAGTGGATATTTGGACCTCTTTGTGGATTTCGTTGGAAGCGGGATTTCTTCATCTAATGCTACACAGAAGATTTCTCAATAACTTCGTTGATTTGTGAGTGTTCAACTAACAGAGTTGAACCTTCCTTTAGACAGAGCAGATTGGAAACTCTCTTTTTGAGGAATTTGCATGTGGAGATTTCAAGCGTTTTTGGGCCATCGGTAGAAAAGGAAATATCCTCGTATAAAAACTAGAGAGAATCATCTCAGAAACCACTTTGTGATGTGTGCGATCCACTCACAGAGTTTAACCTTTCTTTTCATAGAGCAGTTTGGAAACACTCTGTTTGTGAAGTCTGCAAGTGGATATTTGGACCTCTTGGAGGATTTCGTTAGAAGCGGGATTTCTTCATCTAATGCTAGAAGGAAGAATTCTCAGAAACTTCTTTGATTTGTGTGTGTTCAACTCACAGAGTTGAACCTTCCTTTAGACAGAGCAGATTGGAAACCCTCTTTTTGAGGATTTTGCATGTGGAGATTTCAAGCGTTTTGGGGCCATCGGTAGAAAAGGAAATATCCTCGTATAAAAACTAGAGAGAATCATTCTCAGTAACCACTTTGTGATGTGAGCATTCCACTCACAGAGTTTAACCTTTCTTTTCATAGAGCAGTTTGTAAACACTCTGTTTGTAAAGTCTGCAAGTGGATATTTGGACCTCTTTGTGGATTTCGTTGGAAGCGGTATTTCATCATCTAATGCTACTCAGAAGATTTCTCAGTAACATCGTTGATTTCTGTGTGTTCAACTAACAGAGTTGAACCTTCCTTTAGACAGAGCAGATTGGAAACACTCTTTTTGAGGAATATGCATGTGGAGATTTCAAGCATTTTGTGGCCAACGGTAGAAAAGGAAATATCCTCGTATAAAAACTGGAGAGAATCATTTTCAGAAACGACTTTGTGATGTGTGTGTTCCACTCACAGAGTTTAACCTTTCTTTTCATAGAGCAGATTGGAAACACTCTGGTTTTGAAGTCTGCAAGGGGATATTTGGACCTCTTTCAGGATTTCATTGGAAGCGGGATTTCTTCATCTAATGCTAGAAGGAAGAATTTTCAGAAACTTCTTTGATTTGCGTGTGTTCAACTCACAGAGTTGAACCTTCCTTTAGACAGAGCAGATTGGAAACCCTCTTTTTGAGGAATTTGCATGTGGAGATTTCAAGCGTTTTGGGGCCAACGTTAGAAAAGGAAATATCCTCATAGAAAAACTAGAGAGAATCATTCTCAGAAACCTCTTTGTTATGTGTGCGTTCCACTCACAGAGTTTAACCTTTCTTTTCATAGAGCAGTTTGGAAACACTCTGTTTGTAACGTCTGCAAGAGGATATTTGTACCTCTTTGAGGATTTCGTTGGAAGTGGGGTTTCTTCATCTAATGCTACACAGAAGATTTCTCAGTAACTTCGTTGATTTCTGTGTGTTCAGCTAACAGAGTTGAACCTTCCTTTAGACAGAGCAGATTGGAAACCCTCTTTTTGAGGAATTTGCATGTGGAGATTTCAAGGGTTTTTGGGCCATCGGTAGAAAAGGAAATATCCTCGTATAAAAACTAGAGGGAATCATTCTCAGAAACCACTTTGTGATGTGTGCGGTCCACTCACAGAGTTTAACCTTTCTTTTCATAGAGCAGTTTGGAAACACTCTGTTTGTGAAGTCTGCAAGTGGATATTTGGACCTCTTGGAGGATTTCGTTGGAAGCGGGATTTCTTCATCTAATGCTAGAAGGAAGAATTCTCAGAAACTTCTTTGATTTGTGTGTGTTCAACTCACAGAGTTGAACCTTCCTTTAGACAGAGCAGATTGGAAACCCTCTTTTTGAGGAATTTGCATGTGGAGATTTCAAGCGTTTGGGGCAATCGGTAGAAAAGGAAATATCCTCGTATAAAAACTAGAGAGAATCATTCTCAGAAACCACTTTGTGATGTGTGCATTCCACTCACAGAGTTTAACCTTTCTTTTCATAGAGCAGTTTGTAAACACTCTGTTTGTAAAGTCTGCAAGTGGATATATGGACTTCTTTGTGGATTTCGTTGGAAGCGGGATTTCTTCATCTAATGCTACACAGAAGATTTCTCAGTAACTTCGTTGATTTGTGTGTGTTCAACTCACAGAGTTGAACCTTCCTTTAGACAGAGCAGATTGGAAACCCTCTTTTTGAGGAATATGCATGTGGAGATTTCAAGCACTTTGGCGCCAACGGTAGAAAAGGAAATCTCCTCGTATAAAAACAAGAGAGAATCATTCTCAGACACTACTTTGTGATGTGTGCGTTCCACTCACAGAGTTTAACCTTTCTTTTCATAGAGCAGCTTGGAAACACTCTGTTTGTAAAGTCTGCAAGTGGATATTTGTACCTCTTTGAGGATGTCGTTGGAAGTGGGGTTTCTTCATCTAATGCTACACAGAAGATTTCTCAGTAACTTCGTTGATTTCTGTGTGTTCAACTAACAGAGTTGAACCTTCCTTTAGACAGAGCAGATTGGAAACCCTCTTTTTGAGGAATTTGCATGTGGAGATTTCAGCGATTTGGGGCCAACGGTAGAAAAGGAAATATCCTCGTATAAAAACTAGAGAGAATCATCTCAGAAACCACTTTGTGATGTGTGCGATCCACTCACAGAGTTTAACCTTTCTTTTCATAGAGCAGTTTGGAAACACTCTGTGAAGTCTGCAAGTGGATATTTGGACCTCTTGGAGGATTTCGTTAGAAGCGTGATTTCTTCATCTAATGCTACACAGAAGATTTCTCAGAAACTTCTTTGATTTGTGTGTGTTCAACTCACAGAGTTGAACCTTCCTTTAGACAGAGCAGATTGGAAACCCTCTTTTTGAGGAATTTGCATGTGGAGATTTCAAGCGTTTTTGGGCCATCGGTAGAAAAGGAAATATCCTCGTATAAAAACTAGAGAGAATCATTCTCAGAAACCACTTTGTTATGTGTGCGATCCACTCACAGAGTTTAACCTTTCTTTTCATAGAGCAGTTTGGAAACACTCTGTTTGTGAAGTCTGCAAGTGGATATTTGGACCTCTTGGAGGATTTCGTTGGAAGCGGGATTTCTTCATCTAATGCTAGAAGGAAGAATTCTCAGAAACTTCTTTGATTTGTGTGCGTTCAACTCACAGAGTTGAACCTTCCTTTAGACAGAGCAGATTGGAAACCCTCTTTTTGAGGAATATGCATGTGGAGATTTCAAGCTTTTTGTGGCCAACGGTAGAAAAGGAAATATCCTAATATAAAAACTAGAGAGAATCTTTTTCAGAAACTACTTTCTGATGTGTGTGTTCCACTCACAGAGTTCAACCTTTCTTTTCATAGAGCAGTTTGGAAACACTCTGGTTTTGAAGTCTGCAAGGGGATATTTGGACCTCTTTGAGGATTTCATTGGAAGCGGGATTTCTTCATCTAATGCTAGAAGGAAGAATTTTCAGAAACTTCTTTGATTTGCGTGTGTTCAACTCACAGAGTTGAACCTTCCTTTAGACAGAGCAGATTGGAAACCCTCTTTTTGAGGAATTTGCATGTGGAGATTTCAAGCGATTTGGGGCCTACGTTAGAAAAGGAAATATCCTCATAGAAAAACTAGAGAGAATCATTCTCAGAAACCACTTTGTGATGTGTGCGTTCCACTCACAGAGTTTAACCTTTCTTTTCATAGAGCAGTTTGGAAACACTCTGTTTGTAAAGTCTGCAAGTGGATATTTGTACCTCTTTGAGGATGTCGCTGGAAGTGGGGTTTCTTCATCTAATGCTACACAGAAGATTTCTCAGTAACTTCGTTGATTTCTGTGTGTTCAACTGACAGAGTTGAACCTTCCTTTAGACAGAGCAGATTGGAAACCCTCTTTTTGAGGAATTTGCATGTGGAGATTTCAAGCGATTTGGGGCCAACGGTAGAAAAGGAAGTATCCTCGTATAAAAACTAGAGAGAATCATTCTCAGAAACCACTTTGTGATGTTTGCGATCCACTCACAGAGTTTAACCTTTCTTTTCATAGAGCAGTTTGGAAACACTCTGTTTGTGAAGTCTGCAAGTGGATATTTGGACCTCTTGGAGGATTTCGTTGGAAGCGGGATTTCTTCATCTAATGCTAGAAGGAAGAATTCTCAGAAACTTCTTTGATTTGTGTGTGTTGAACTCACAGAGTTGAACCTTCCTTTAGACAGAGCAGATTGGAAACCCTCTTTTTGAGGAATTTTCATGTGGAGATTTCAAGCGTTTTGGAGCCATCGGTAGAAAAGGAAATCTCCTCGTATAAAAACTAGAGAGAATCATTCTCAGAAACCACTTTGTGATGTGTGCGTTCCACTCACAGAGTTTAACCTTTCTTCTCATAGAGCAGCTTGTAAACACTCTGTTTGTAAAGTCTGCAAGTGGATATTTGGACCTCTTTGTGGATTTCGTTGGAAGCGGGATTTCTTCATCTAATGCTACACAGAAGATTTCTCAATAACTTCGTTGATTTCTGTGTGTTCAACTAACAGAGTTGAACCTTCCTTTAGACAGAGCAGATTGGAAACACTCTTTTTGAGGAATATGCATGTGGAGATTTCAAGCATTTTGTGGCCAACGGTAGAAAAGGAAATATCCTCGTATAAAAACTGGAGAGAATCATTTTCAGAAACGACTTTGTGATGTGTGTGTTCCACTCACAGAGTTTAACCTTTCTTTTCATAGAGCAGATTGGAAACACTCTGGTTTTGACGTCTGCAAGGGGATATTTGGACCTCTTTCAGGATTTCATTGGAAGCGGGTTTTCTTCATCTAATGCTAGAAGGAAGAATTTTCAGAAACTTCTTTGATTTGCGTGTGTTCAACTCACAGAGTTGAACCTTCCTTTAGACAGAGCAGATTGGAAACCCTCTTTATGAGGAATTTGCATGTGGAGATTTCAAGCGTTTTGGGGCCAACGTTAGAAAAGGAAATATCCTCATAGAAAAACTAGAGAGAATCATTCTCAGAAACCTCTTTGTTATGTGTGCGTTCCACTCACAGAGTTTAACCTTTCTTTTCATAGAGCAGTTTGGAAACACTCTGTTTGTAACGTCTGCAAGAGGATATTTGTACCTCTTTGAGGATTTCGTTGGAAGTGGGGTTTCTTCATCTAATGCTACACAGAAGATTTCTCAGTAACTTCGTTGATTTCTGTGTGTTCAACTAACAGAGTTGAACCTTCCTTTAGACAGAGCAGATTGGAAACCCTCTTTTTGAGGAATTTGCATGTGGAGATTTCAAGGGTTTTTGGGCCATCGGTAGAAAAGGAAATATCCTCGTATAAAAACTAGAGGGAATCATTCTCAGAAACCACTTTGTGATGTGTGCGGTCCACTCACAGAGTTTAACCTTTCTTTTCATAGAGCCGTTTGGAAACACTCTGTTTGTGAAGTCTGCAAGTGGATATTTGGACCTCTTGGAGGATTTCGTTGGAAGCGGGATTTCTTCATCTAATGCTAGAAGGAAGAATTCTCAGAAACTTCTTTGATTTGTGTGTGTTCAACTCACAGAGTTGAACCTTCCTTTAGACAGAGCAGATTGGAAACCCTCTTTTTGAGGAATTTGCATGTGGAGATTTCAAGCGTTTGGGGCAATCGGTAGAAAAGGAAATATCCTCGTATAAAAACTAGAGAGAATCATTCTCAGAAACCACTTTGTGATGTGTGCATTCCACTCACAGAGTTTAACCTTTCTTTTCATAGAGCAGTTTGTAAACACTCTGTTTGTAAAGTCTGCAAGTGGATATATGGACTTCTTTGTGGATTTCGTTGGAAGCGGGATTTCTTCATCTAATGCTACACAGAAGATTTCTCAGTAACTTCGTTGATTTGTGTGTGTTCAACTCACAGAGTTGAACCTTCCTTTAGACAGAGCAGATTGGAAACCCTCTTTTTGAGGAATTTGCATGTGGAGATTTCAAGCGATTTGGGGCCAACGGTAGAAAAGGAAATATCCTCGTATAAAAACTAGAGAGAATCATTCTCAGAAACCACTTTGTGATGTGTGCGATCCACTCACAGAGTTTAACCTTTCTTTTCATAGAGCAGTTTGGAAACACTCTGTTTGTGAAGTCTGCAAGTGGATATTTGGACCTCTTTGTGGATTTCGTTGGAAGCGGGATTTCTTCATCTAATGCTAGAAGGAAGAATTCTCAGAAACTTCTTTGATTTGTGTGTGTTGAACTCACAGAGTTGAACCTTCCTTTAGACAGAGCAGATTGGAAACCCTCTTTTTGAGGAATTTGCATGTGGAGATTTCAAGCGTTTTGGAGCCATCGGTAGAAAAGGAAATCTCCTCGTATAAAAACTAGAGAGAATCATTCTCAGAAACCACTTTGTGATGTGTGCGTTCCACTCACAGTGTTTAACCTTTCTTTTCATAGAGCAGCTTGTAAACACTCTGTTTGTAAAGTCTGCAAGTGGATATTTGGACCTCTTTGTGGATTTCGTTGGAAGCGGGATTTCTTCATCTAATGCTACACAGAAGATTTCTCAATAACTTCGTTGATTTGTGAGTGTTCAACTAACAGAGTTGAACCTTCCTTTAGACAGAGCATATTGGAAACTCTCTTTTTGAGGAATTTGCATGTGGAGATTTCAAGCGTTTTTGGGCCATCGGTAGAAAAGGAAATATCCTCGTATAAAAACTAGAGAGAATCATCTCAGAAACCACTTTGTGATGTGTGCGATCCACTCACAGAGTTTAACCTTTCTTTTCATAGAGCAGTTTGGAAACACTCTGTTTGTGAAGTCTGCAAGTGGATATTTGGACCTCTTGGAGGATTTCGTTAGAAGCGGGATTTCTTCATCTAATGCTACACAGAAGATTTCTCAGAAACTTCTTTGATTTGTGTGTGTTCAACTCACAGAGTTGAACCTTCCTTTAGACAGAGCAGATTGGAAACCCTCTTTTTGAGGAATTTGCATGTGGAGATTTCAAGCGTTTTTGGGCCATCGGTAGAAAAGGAAATCTCCTCGTATAAAAACTAGAGAGAATCATTCTCAGAAACCACTTTGTTATGTGTGCGATCCACTCACAGAGTTTAACCTTTCTTTTCATAGAGCAGTTTGGAAACACTCTGTTTGTGAAGTCTGCAAGTGGATATTTGGACCTCTTGGAGGATTTCGTTGTAAGCGGGATTTCTTCATCTAATGCTAGAAGGAAGAATTCTCAGAAACTTCTTTGATTTGTGTGCGTTCAACTCACAGAGTTGAACCTTCCTTTAGACAGAGCAGATTGGAAACCCTCTTTTTGAGGAATATGCATGTGGAGATTTCAAGCATTTTGTGGCCAACGGTAGAAAAGGAAATATCCTAATATAAAAACTAGAGAGAATCATTTTCAGAAACTACTTTCTGATGTGTGTGTTCCACTCACAGAGTTCAACCTTTCTTTTCATAGAGCAGTTTGGAAACACTCTGGTTTTGAAGTCTGCAAGGGGATATTTGGACCTCTTTGAGGATTTCATTGGAAGCGGGATTTCTTCATCTAATGCTAGAAGGAAGAATTTTCAGAAACTTCTTTGATTTGCGTGTGTTCAACTCACAGAGTTGAACCTTCCTTTAGACAGAGCAGATTGGAAACCCTCTTTTTGAGGAATTTACATGTGGAGATTTCAAGCGATTTGGGGCCTACGTTAGAAAAGGAAATATCCTCATAGAAAAACTAGAGAGAATCATTCTCAGAAACCACTTTGTGATGTGTGCGTTCCACTCACAGAGTTTAACCTTTCTTTTCATAGAGCAGTTTGGAAACACTCTGTTTGTAAAGTCTGCAAGTGGATATTTGTACCTCTTTGAGGATGTCGTTGGAAGTGGGGTTTCTTCATCTAATGCTACACAGAAGATTTCTCAGTAACTTCGTTGATTTCTGTGTGTTCAACTAACAGAGTTGAACCTTCCTTTAGACAGAGCAGATTGGAAACCCTCTTTTTGAGGAATTTGCATGTGTAGATTTCAAGGGTTTTTGGGCCATCGGTAGAAAAGGAAATATCCTCGTATAAAAACTAGAGGGAATCATTCTCAGAAACCACTTTGTGATGTGTGCGGTCCACTCACAGAGTTTAACCTTTCTTTTCATAGAGCCGTTTGGAAACACTCTGTTTGTGAAGTCTGCAAGTGGATATTTGGACCTCTTGGAGGATTTCGTTGGAAGCGGGATTTCTTCATCTAATGCTAGAAGGAAGAATTCTCAGAAACTTCTTTGATTTGTGTGTGTTCAACTCACAGAGTTGAACCTTCCTTTAGACAGAGCAGATTGGAAACCCTCTTTTTGAGGAATTTGCATGTGGAGATTTCAAGCGTTTGGGGCAATCGGTAGAAAAGGAAAT
Organism: Gorilla gorilla gorilla; assembly: GCF_029281585.2. Lineage (NCBI taxonomy): Eukaryota > Metazoa > Chordata > Mammalia > Primates > Hominidae > Gorilla > Gorilla gorilla. Next base: position 78,348,205 of record NC_073232.2, on the reverse strand, counting down.
ATCCTCGTATAAAAACTAGAGAGAATCATTCTCAGAAACCACTTTGTGATGTGTGCATTCCACTCACAGAGTTTAACCTTTCTTTTCATAGAGCAGTTTGTAAACACTCTGTTTGTAAAGTCTGCAAGTGGATATATGGACTTCTTTGTGGATTTCGTTGGAAGCGGGATTTCTTCATCTAATGCTACACAGAAGATTTCTCAGTAACTTCGTTGATTTGTGTGTGTTCAACTCACAGAGTTGAACCTTCCTTTAGACAGAGCAGATTGGAAACCCTCTTTTTGAGGAATTTGCATGTGGAGATTTCAAGCGATTTGGGGCCAACGGTAGAAAAGGAAATATCCTCGTATAAAAACTAGAGAGAATCATTCTCAGAAACCACTTTGTGATGTGTGCGATCCACTCACAGAGTTTAACCTTTCTTTTCATAGAGCAGTTTGGAAACACTCTGTTTGTGAAGTCTGCAAGTGGATATTTGGACCTCTTTGTGGATTTCGTTGGAAGCGGGATTTCTTCATCTAATGCTAGAAGGAAGAATTCTCAGAAATTTCTTTGATTTGTGTGTGTTGAACTCACAGAGTTGAACCTTCCTTTAGACAGAGCAGATTGGAAACCCTCTTTTTGAGGAATTTGCATGTGGAGATTTCAAGCGTTTTGGAGCCATCGGTAGAAAAGGAAATCTCCTCGTATAAAAACTAGAGAGAATCATTCTCAGAAACCACTTTGTGATGTGTGCGTTCCACTCACAGTGTTTAACCTTTCTTTTCATAGAGCAGCTTGTAAACACTCTGTTTGTAAAGTCTGCAAGTGGATATTTGGACCTCTTTGTGGATTTCGTTGGAAGCGGGATTTCTTCATCTAATGCTACACAGAAGATTTCTCAATAACTTCGTTGATTTGTGAGTGTTCAACTAACAGAGTTGAACCTTCCTTTAGACAGAGCATATTGGAAACTCTCTTTTTGAGGAATTTGCATGTGGAGATTTCAAGCGTTTTTGGGCCATCGGTAGAAAAGGAAATATCCTCGTATAAAAACTAGAGAGAATCATCTCAGAAACCACTTTGTGATGTGTGCGATCCACTCACAGAGTTTAACCTTTCTTTTCATAGAGCAGTTTGGAAACACTCTGTTTGTGAAGTCTGCAAGTGGATATTTGGACCTCTTGGAGGATTTCGTTAGAAGCGGGATTTCTTCATCTAATGCTACACAGAAGATTTCTCAGAAACTTCTTTGATTTGTGTGTGTTCAACTCACAGAGTTGAACCTTCCTTTAGACAGAGCAGATTGGAAACCCTCTTTTTGAGGAATTTGCATGTGGAGATTTCAAGCGTTTTTGGGCCATCGGTAGAAAAGGAAATATCCTCGTATAAAAACTAGAGAGAATCATTCTCAGAAACCACTTTGTTATGTGTGCGATCCACTCACAGAGTTTAACCTTTCTTTTCATAGAGCAGTTTGGAAACACTCTGTTTGTGAAGTCTGCAAGTGGATATTTGGACCTCTTGGAGGATTTCGTTGGAAGCGGGATTTCTTCATCTAATGCTAGAAGGAAGAATTCTCAGAAACTTCTTTGATTTGTGTGCGTTCAACTCACAGAGTTGAACCTTCCTTTAGACAGAGCAGATTGGAAACCCTCTTTTTGAGGAATATGCATGTGGAGATTTCAAGCATTTTGTGGCCAACGGTAGAAAAGGAAATATCCTAATATAAAAACTAGAGAGAATCATTTTCAGAAACTACTTTCTGATGTGTGTGTTCCACTCACAGAGTTCAACCTTTCTTTTCATAGAGCAGTTTGGAAACACTCTGGTTTTGAAGTCTGCAAGGGGATATTTGGACCTCTTTGAGGATTTCATTGGAAGCGGGATTTCTTCATCTAATGCTAGAAGGAAGAATTTTCAGAAACTTCTTTGATTTGCGTGTGTTCAACTCACAGAGTTGAACCTTCCTTTAGACAGAGCAGATTGGAAACCCTCTTTTTGAGGAATTTACATGTGGAGATTTCAAGCGATTTGGGGCCTACGTTAGAAAAGGAAATATCCTCATAGAAAAACTAGAGAGAATCATTCTCAGAAACCACTTTGTGATGTGTGCGTTCCACTCACAGAGTTTAACCTTTCTTTTCATAGAGCAGTTTGGAAACACTCTGTTTGTAAAGTCTGCAAGTGGATATTTGTACCTCTTTGAGGATGTCGTTGGAAGTGGGGTTTCTTCATCTAATGCTACACAGAAGATTTCTCAGTAACTTCGTTGATTTCTGTGTGTTCAACTAACAGAGTTGAACCTTCCTTTAGACAGAGCAGATTGGAAACCCTCTTTTTGAGGAATTTGCATGTGGAGATTTCAAGGGTTTTTGGGCCATCGGTAGAAAAGGAAATATCCTCGTATAAAAACTAGAGGGAATCATTCTCAGAAACCACTTTGTGATGTGTGCGGTCCACTCACAGAGTTTAACCTTTCTTTTCATAGAGCCGTTTGGAAACACTCTGTTTGTGAAGTCTGCAAGTGGATATTTGGACCTCTTGGAGGATTTCGTTGGAAGCGGGATTTCTTCATCTAATGCTAGAAGGAAGAATTCTCAGAAACTTCTTTGATTTGTGTGTGTTCAACTCACAGAGTTGAACCTTCCTTTAGACAGAGCAGATTGGAAACCCTCTTTTTGAGGAATTTGCATGTGGAGATTTCAAGCGTTTGGGGCAATCGGTAGAAAAGGAAATATCCTCGTATAAAAACTAGAGAGAATCATTCTCAGAAACCACTTTGTGATGTGTGCATTCCACTCACAGAGTTTAACCTTTCTTTTCATAGAGCAGTTTGTAAACACTCTGTTTGTAAAGTCTGCAAGTGGATATATGGACTTCTTTGTGGATTTCGTTGGAAGCGGGATTTCTTCATCTAATGCTACACAGAAGATTTCTCAGTAACTTCGTTGATTTGTGTGTGTTCAACTCACAGAGTTGAACCTTCCTTTAGACAGAGCAGATTGGAAACCCTCTTTTTGAGGAATTTGCATGTGGAGATTTCAAGCGATTTGGGGCCAACGGTAGAAAAGGAAATATCCTCGTATAAAAACTAGAGAGAATCATTCTCAGAAACCACTTTGTGATGTGTGCGATCCACTCACAGAGTTTAACCTTTCTTTTCATAGAGCAGTTTGGAAACACTCTGTTTGTGAAGTCTGCAAGTGGATATTTGGACCTCTTTGTGGATTTCGTTGGAAGCGGGATTTCTTCATCTAATGCTAGAAGGAAGAATTCTCAGAAACTTCTTTGATTTGTGTGTGTTGAACTCACAGAGTTGAACCTTCCTTTAGACAGAGCAGATTGGAAACCCTCTTTTTGAGGAATTTGCATGTGGAGATTTCAAGCGTTTTGGAGCCATCGGTAGAAAAGGAAATCTCCTCGTATAAAAACTAGAGAGAATCATTCTCAGAAACCACTTTGTGATGTGTGCCTTCCACTCACAGTGTTTAACCTTTCTTTTCATAGAGCAGCTTGTAAACACTCTGTTTGTAAAGTCTGCAAGTGGATATTTGGACCTCTTTGTGGATTTCGTTGGAAGCGGGATTTCTTCATCTAATGCTACACAGAAGATTTCTCAATAACTTCGTTGATTTGTGAGTGTTCAACTAACAGAGTTGAACCTTCCTTTAGACAGAGCATATTGGAAACTCTCTTTTTGAGGAATTTGCATGTGGAGATTTCAAGCGTTTTTGGGCCATCGGTAGAAAAGGAAATATCCTCGTATAAAAACTAGAGAGAATCATCTCAGAAACCACTTTGTGATGTGTGCGATCCACTCACAGAGTTTAACCTTTCTTTTCATAGAGCAGTTTGGAAACACTCTGTTTGTGAAGTCTGCAAGTGGATATTTGGACCTCTTGGAGGATTTCGTTAGAAGCGGGATTTCTTCATCTAATGCTACACAGAAGATTTCTCAGAAACTTCTTTGAGTTGTGTGTGTTCAACTCACAGAGTTGAACCTTCCTTTAGACAGAGCAGATTGGAAACCCTCTTTTTGAGGAATTTGCATGTGGAGATTTCAAGCGTTTTTGGGCCATCGGTAGAAAAGGAAATATCCTCGTATAAAAACTAGAGAGAATCATTCTCAGAAACCACTTTGTTATGTGTGCGATCCACTCACAGAGTTTAACCTTTCTTTTCATAGAGCAGTTTGGAAACACTCTGTTTGTGAAGTCTGCAAGTGGATATTTGGACCTCTTGGAGGATTTCGTTGGAAGCGGGATTTCTTCATCTAATGCTAGAAGGAAGAATTCTCAGAAACTTCTTTGATTTGTGTGCGTTCAACTCACAGAGTTGAACCTTCCTTTAGACAGAGCAGATTGGAAACCCTCTTTTTGAGGAATATGCATGTGGAGATTTCAAGCATTTTGTGGCCAACGGTAGAAAAGGAAATATCCTAATATAAAAACTAGAGAGAATCATTTTCAGAAACTACTTTCTGATGTGTGTGTTCCACTCACAGAGTTCAACCTTTCTTTTCATAGAGCAGTTTGGAAACACTCTGGTTTTGAAGTCTGCAAGGGGATATTTGGACCTCTTTGAGGATTTCATTGGAAGCGGGATTTCTTCATCTAATGCTAGAAGGAAGAATTTTCAGAAATTTCTTTGATTTGCGTGTGTTCAACTCACAGAGTTGAACCTTCCTTTAGACAGAGCAGATTGGAAACCCTCTTTTTGAGGAATTTACATGTGGAGATTTCAAGCGATTTGGGGCCTACGTTAGAAAAGGAAATATCCTCATAGAAAAACTAGAGAGAATCATTCTCAGAAACCACTTTGTGATGTGTGCGTTCCACTCACAGAGTTTAACCTTTCTTTTCATAGAGCAGTTTGGAAACACTCTGTTTGTAAAGTCTGCAAGTGGATATTTGTACCTCTTTGAGGATGTCGTTGGAAGTGGGGTTTCTTCATCTAATGCTACACAGAAGATTTCTCAGTAACTTCGTTGATTTCTGTGTGTTCAACTAACAGAGTTGAACCTTCCTTTAGACAGAGCAGATTGGAAACCCTCTTTTTGAGGAATTTGCATGTGGAGATTTCAAGGGTTTTTGGGCCATCGGTAGAAAAGGAAATATCCTCGTATAAAAACTAGAGGGAATCATTCTCAGAAACCACTTTGTGATGTGTGCGGTCCACTCACAGAGTTTAACCTTTCTTTTCATAGAGCCATTTGGAAACACTCTGTTTGAGAAGTCTGCAAGTGGATATTTGGACCTCTTGGAGGATTTCGTTGGAAGCGGGATTTCTTCATCTAATGCTAGAAGGAAGAATTCTCAGAAACTTCTTTGATTTGTGTGTGTTCAACTCACAGAGTTGAACCTTCCTTTAGACAGAGCAGATTGGAAACCCTCTTTTTGAGGAATTTGCATGTGGAGATTTCAAGCGTTTGGGGCAATCGGTAGAAAAGGAAATATCCTCGTATAAAAACTAGAGAGAATCATTCTCAGAAACCACTTTGTGATGTGTGCATTCCACTCACAGAGTTTAACCTTTCTTTTCATAGAGCAGTTTGTAAACACTCTGTTTGTAAAGTCTGCAAGTGGATATATGGACTTCTTTGTGGATTTCGTTGGAAGCGGGATTTCTTCATCTAATGCTACACAGAAGATTTCTCAGTAACTTCGTTGATTTGTGTGTGTTTAACTCACAGAGTTGAACCTTCCTTTAGACAGAGCAGATTGGAAACCCTCTTTTTGAGGAATTTGCATGTGGAGATTTCAAGCGATTTGGGGCCAACGGTAGAAAAGGAAATATCCTCGTATAAAAACTAGAGAGAATCATTCTCAGAAACCACTTTGTGATGTGTGCGATCCACTCACAGAGTTTAACCTTTCTTTTCATAGAGCAGTTTGGAAACACTCTGTTTGTGAAGTCTGCAAGTGGATATTTGGACCTCTTTGTGGATTTCGTTGGAAGCGGGATTTCTTCATCTAATGCTAGAAGGAAGAATTCTCAGAAACTTCTTTGATTTGTGTGTGTTGAACTCACAGAGTTGAACCTTCCTTTAGACAGAGCAGATTGGAAACCCTCTTTTTGAGGAATTTGCATGTGGAGATTTCAAGCGTTTTGGAGCCATCGGTAGAAAAGGAAATCTCCTCGTATAAAAACTAGAGAGAATCATTCTCAGAAACCACTTTGTGATGTGTGCGTTCCACTCACAGTGTTTAACCTTTCTTTTCATAGAGCAGCTTGTAAACACTCTGTTTGTAAAGTCTGCAAGTGGATATTTGGACCTCTTTGTGGATTTCGTTGGAAGCGGGATTTCTTCATCTAATGCTACACAGAAGATTTCTCAATAACTTCGTTGATTTGTGAGTGTTCAACTAACAGAGTTGAACCTTCCTTTAGACAGAGCATATTGGAAACTCTCTTTTTGAGGAATTTGCATGTGGAGATTTCAAGCGTTTTTGGGCCATCGGTAGAAAAGGAAATATCCTCGTATAAAAACTAGAGAGAATCATCTCAGAAACCACTTTGTGATGTGTGCGATCCACTCACAGAGTTTAACCTTTCTTTTCATAGAGCAGTTTGGAAACACTCTGTTTGTGAAGTCTGCAAGTGGATATTTGGACCTCTTGGAGGATTTCGTTAGAAGCGGGATTTCTTCATCTAATGCTACACAGAAGATTTCTCAGAAACTTCTTTGATTTGTGTGTGTTCAACTCACAGAGTTGAACCTTCCTTTAGACAGAGCAGATTGGAAACCCTCTTTTTGAGGAATTTGCATGTGGAGATTTCAAGCGTTTTGGGGCCATCGGTAGAAAAGGAAATATCCTCGTATAAAAACTAGAGAGAATCATTCTCAGAAACCACTTTGTTATGTGTGCGATCCACTCACAGAGTTTAACCTTTCTTTTCATAGAGCAGTTTGGAAACACTCTGTTTGTGAAGTCTGCAAGTGGATATTTGGACCTCTTTGAGGATTTCATTGGAAGCGGGATTTCTTCATCTAATGCTAGAAGGAAGAATTTTCAGAAACTTCTTTGATTTGCGTGTGTTCAACTCACAGAGTTGAACCTTCCTTTAGACAGAGCAGATTGGAAACCCTCTTTTTGAGGAATTTGCATGTGGAGATTTCAAGCGATTTGGGGCCTACGTTAGAAAAGGAAATATCCTCATAGAAAAACTAGAGAGAATCATTCTCAGAAACCACTTTGTGATGTGTGCGTTCCACTCACAGAGTTTAACCTTTCTTTTCATAGAGCAGTTTGGAAACACTCTGTTTGTAAAGTCTGCAAGTGGATATTTGTACCTCTTTGAGGATGTCGTTGGAAGTGGGGTTTCTTCATCTAATGCTACACAGAAGATTTCTCAGTAACTTCGTTGATTTCTGTGTGTTCAACTAACAGAGTTGAACCTTCCTTTAGACAGAGCAGATTGGAAACCCTCTTTTTGAGGAATTTGCATGTGGAGATTTCAAGCGATTTGGGGCCAACGGTAGAAAAGGAAGTATCCTCGTATAAAAACTAGAGAGAATCATTCTCAGAAACCACTTTGTGATGTGTGCGATCCACTCACAGAGTTTAACCTTTCTTTTCATAGAGCAGTTTGGAAACACTCTGTTTGTGAAGTCTGCAAGTGGATATTTGGACCTCTTTGTGGATTTCGTTGGAAGCGGGATTTCTTCATCTAATGCTAGAAGGAAGAATTCTCAGAAACTTCTTTGATTTGTGTGTGTTGAACTCACAGAGTTGAACCTTCCTTTAGACAGAGCAGATTGGAAACCCTCTTTTTGAGGAATTTGCATGTGGAGATTTCAAGCGTTTTGGAGCCATCGGTAGAAAAGGAAATCTCCTCGTATAAAAACTAGAGAGAATCATTCTCAGAAACCACTTTGTGATGTGTGCGTTCCACTCACAGTGTTTAACCTTTCTTTTCATAGAGCAGCTTGTAAACACTCTGTTTGTAAAGTCTGCAAGTGGATATTTGGACCTCTTTGTGGATTTCGTTGGAAGCGGGATTTCTTCATCTAATGCTACACAGAAGATTTCTCAATAACTTCGTTGATTTGTGAGTGTTCAACTAACAGAGTTGAACCTTCCTTTAGACAGAGCATATTGGAAACTCTCTTTTTGAGGAATTTGCATGTGGAGATTTCAAGCGTTTTTGGGCCATCGGTAGAAAAGGAAATATCCTCGTATAAAAACTAGAGAGAATCATCTCAGAAACCACTTTGTGATGTGTGCGATCCACTCACAGAGTTTAACCTTTCTTTTCATAGAGCAGTTTGGAAACACTCTGTTTGTGAAGTCTGCAAGTGGATATTTGGACCTCTTGGAGGATTTCGTTAGAAGCGGGATTTCTTCATCTAATGCTACACAGAAGATTTCTCAGAAACTTCTTTGATTTGTGTGTGTTCAACTCACAGAGTTGAACCTTCCTTTAGACAGAGCAGATTGGAAACCCTCTTTTTGAGGAATTTGCATGTGGAGATTTCAAGCGTTTTGGGGCCATCGGTAGAAAAGGAAATATCCTCGTATAAAAACTAGAGAGAATCATTCTCAGAAACCACTTTGTTATGTGTGCGATCCACTCACAGAGTTTAACCTTTCTTTTCATAGAGCAGTTTGGAAACACTCTGTTTGTGAAGTCTGCAAGTGGATATTTGGACCTCTTTGAGGATTTCATTGGAAGCGGGATTTCTTCATCTAATGCTAGAAGGAAGAATTTTCAGAAACTTCTTTGATTTGCGTGTGTTCAACTCACAGAGTTGAACCTTCCTTTAGACAGAGCAGATTGGAAACCCTCTTTTTGAGGAATTTGCATGTGGAGATTTCAAGCGATTTGGGGCCTACGTTAGAAAAGGAAATATCCTCATAGAAAAACTAGAGAGAATCATTCTCAGAAACCACTTTGTGATGTGTGCGTTCCACTCACAGAGTTTAACCTTTCTTTTCATAGAGCAGTTTGGAAACACTCTGTTTGTAAAGTCTGCAAGTGGATATTTGTACCTCTTTGAGGATGTCGTTGGAAGTGGGGTTTCTTCATCTAATGCTACACAGAAGATTTCTCAGTAACTTCGTTGATTTCTGTGTGTTCAACTAACAGAGTTGAACCTTCCTTTAGACAGAGCAGATTGGAAACCCTCTTTTTGAGGAATTTGCATGTGGAGATTTCAAGCGATTTGGGGCCAACGGTAGAAAAGGAAGTATCCTCGTATAAAAACTAGAGAGAATCATTCTCAGAAACCACTTTGTGATGTGTGCGATCCACTCACAGAGTTTAACCTTTCTTTTCATAGAGCAGTTTGGAAACACTCTGTTTGTGAAGTCTGCAAGTGGATATTTGGACCTCTTGGAGGATTTCGTTGGAAGCGGGATTTCTTCATCTAATGCTAGAAGGAAGAATTCTCAGAAACTTCTTTGATTTGTGTGTGTTGAACTCACAGAGTTGAACCTTCCTTTAGACAGAGCAGATTGGAAACCCTCTTTTTGAGGAATTTTCATGTGGAGATTTCAAGCGTTTTGGAGCCATCGGTAGAAAAGGAAATCTCCTCGTATAAAAACTAGAGAGAATCATTCTCAGAAACCACTTTGTGATGTGTGCGTTCCACTCACAGAGTTTAACCTTTCTTCTCATAGAGCAGCTTGTAAACACTCTGTTTGTAAAGTCTGCAAGTGGATATTTGGACCTCTTTGTGGATTTCGTTGGAAGCGGGATTTCTTCATCTAATGCTACACAGAAGATTTCTCAATAACTTCGTTGATTTGTGAGTGTTCAACTAACAGAGTTGAACCTTCCTTTAGACAGAGCAGATTGGAAACTCTCTTTTTGAGGAATTTGCATGTGGAGATTTCAAGCGTTTTTGGGCCATCGGTAGAAAAGGAAATATCCTCGTATAAAAACTAGAGAGAATCATCTCAGAAACCACTTTGTGATGTGTGCGATCCACTCACAGAGTTTAACCTTTCTTTTCATAGAGCAGTTTGGAAACACTCTGTTTGTGAAGTCTGCAAGTGGATATTTGGACCTCTTGGAGGATTTCGTTAGAAGCGGGATTTCTTCATCTAATGCTAGAAGGAAGAATTCTCAGAAACTTCTTTGATTTGTGTGTGTTCAACTCACAGAGTTGAACCTTCCTTTAGACAGAGCAGATTGGAAACCCTCTTTTTGAGGATTTTGCATGTGGAGATTTCAAGCGTTTTGGGGCCATCGGTAGAAAAGGAAATATCCTCGTATAAAAACTAGAGAGAATCATTCTCAGTAACCACTTTGTGATGTGAGCATTCCACTCACAGAGTTTAACCTTTCTTTTCATAGAGCAGTTTGTAAACACTCTGTTTGTAAAGTCTGCAAGTGGATATTTGGACCTCTTTGTGGATTTCGTTGGAAGCGGTATTTCATCATCTAATGCTACTCAGAAGATTTCTCAGTAACATCGTTGATTTCTGTGTGTTCAACTAACAGAGTTGAACCTTCCTTTAGACAGAGCAGATTGGAAACACTCTTTTTGAGGAATATGCATGTGGAGATTTCAAGCATTTTGTGGCCAACGGTAGAAAAGGAAATATCCTCGTATAAAAACTGGAGAGAATCATTTTCAGAAACGACTTTGTGATGTGTGTGTTCCACTCACAGAGTTTAACCTTTCTTTTCATAGAGCAGATTGGAAACACTCTGGTTTTGAAGTCTGCAAGGGGATATTTGGACCTCTTTCAGGATTTCATTGGAAGCGGGATTTCTTCATCTAATGCTAGAAGGAAGAATTTTCAGAAACTTCTTTGATTTGCGTGTGTTCAACTCACAGAGTTGAACCTTCCTTTAGACAGAGCAGATTGGAAACCCTCTTTTTGAGGAATTTGCATGTGGAGATTTCAAGCGTTTTGGGGCCAACGTTAGAAAAGGAAATATCCTCATAGAAAAACTAGAGAGAATCATTCTCAGAAACCTCTTTGTTATGTGTGCGTTCCACTCACAGAGTTTAACCTTTCTTTTCATAGAGCAGTTTGGAAACACTCTGTTTGTAACGTCTGCAAGAGGATATTTGTACCTCTTTGAGGATTTCGTTGGAAGTGGGGTTTCTTCATCTAATGCTACACAGAAGATTTCTCAGTAACTTCGTTGATTTCTGTGTGTTCAACTAACAGAGTTGAACCTTCCTTTAGACAGAGCAGATTGGAAACCCTCTTTTTGAGGAATTTGCATGTGGAGATTTCAAGGGTTTTTGGGCCATCGGTAGAAAAGGAAATATCCTCGTATAAAAACTAGAGGGAATCATTCTCAGAAACCACTTTGTGATGTGTGCGGTCCACTCACAGAGTTTAACCTTTCTTTTCATAGAGCCGTTTGGAAACACTCTGTTTGTGAAGTCTGCAAGTGGATATTTGGACCTCTTGGAGGATTTCGTTGGAAGCGGGATTTCTTCATCTAATGCTAGAAGGAAGAATTCTCAGAAACTTCTTTGATTTGTGTGTGTTCAACTCACAGAGTTGAACCTTCCTTTAGACAGAGCAGATTGGAAACCCTCTTTTTGAGGAATTTGCATGTGGAGATTTCAAGCGTTTGGGGCAATCGGTAGAAAAGGAAATATCCTCGTATAAAAACTAGAGAGAATCATTCTCAGAAACCACTTTGTGATGTGTGCATTCCACTCACAGAGTTTAACCTTTCTTTTCATAGAGCAGTTTGGAAACACTCTGTTTGTAAAGTCTGCAAGTGGATATATGGACTTCTTTGTGGATTTCGTTGGAAGCGGGATTTCTTCATCTAATGCTACACAGAAGATTTCTCAGTAACTTCGTTGATTTGTGTGTGTTCAACTCACAGAGTTGAACCTTCCTTTAGACAGAGCAGATTGGAAACCCTCTTTTTGAGGAATTTGCATGTGGAGATTTCAAGCGATTTGGGGCCAACGGTAGAAAAGGAAATATCCTCGTATAAAAACTAGAGAGAATCATTCTCAGAAACCACTTTGTGATGTGTGCGATCCACTCACAGAGTTTAACCTTTCTTTTCATAGAGCAGTTTGGAAACACTCTGTTTGTGAAGTCTGCAAGTGGATATTTGGACCTCTTTGTGGATTTCGTTGGAAGCGGGATTTCTTCATCTAATGCTAGAAGGAAGAATTCTCAGAAACTTCTTTGATTTGTGTGTGTTGAACTCACAGAGTTGAACCTTCCTTTAGACAGAGCAGATTGGAAACCCTCTTTTTGAGGAATTTGCATGTGGAGATTTCAAGCGTTTTGGAGCCATCGGTAGAAAAGGAAATCTCCTCGTATAAAAACTAGAGAGAATCATTCTCAGAAACCACTTTGTGATGTGTGCGTTCCACTCCCAGTGTTTAACCTTTCTTTTCATAGAGCAGCTTGTAAACACTCTGTTTGTAAAGTCTGCAAGTGGATATTTGGACCTCTTTGTGGATTTCGTTGGAAGCGGGATTTCTTCATCTAATGCTACACAGAAGATTTCTCAATAACTTCGTTGATTTGTGAGTGTTCAACTAACAGAGTTGAACCTTCCTTTAGACAGAGCATATTGGAAACTCTCTTTTTGAGGAATTTGCATGTGGAGATTTCAAGCGTTTTTGGGCCATCGGTAGAAAAGGAAATATCCTCGTATAAAAACTAGAGAGAATCATCTCAGAAACCACTTTGTGATGTGTGCGATCCACTCACAGAGTTTAACCTTTCTTTTCATAGAGCAGTTTGGAAACACTCTGTTTGTGAAGTCTGCAAGTGGATATTTGGACCTCTTGGAGGATTTCGTTAGAAGCGGGATTTCTTCATCTAATGCTACACAGAAGATTTCTCAGAAACTTCTTTGATTTGTGTGTGTTCAACTCACAGAGTTGAACCTTCCTTTAGACAGAGCAGATTGGAAACCCTCTTTTTGAGGAATTTGCATGTGGAGATTTCAAGCGTTTTTGGGCCATCGGTAGAAAAGGAAATATCCTCGTATAAAAACTAGAGAGAATCATTCTCAGAAACCACTTTGTTATGTGTGCGATCCACTCACAGAGTTTAACCTTTCTTTTCATAGAGCAGTTTGGAAACACTCTGTTTGTGAAGTCTGCAAGTGGATATTTGGACCTCTTGGAGGATTTCGTTGGAAGCGGGATTTCTTCATCTAATGCTAGAAGGAAGAATTCTCAGAAACTTCTTTGATTTGTGTGCGTTCAACTCACAGAGTTGAACCTTCCTTTAGACAGAGCAGATTGGAAACCCTCTTTTTGAGGAATATGCATGTGGAGATTTCAAGCATTTTGTGGCCAACGGTAGAAAAGGAAATATCCTAATATAAAAACTAGAGAGAATCATTTTCAGAAACTACTTTCTGATGTGTGTGTTCCACTCACAGAGTTCAACCTTTCTTTTCATAGAGCAGTTTGGAAACACTCTGGTTTTGAAGTCTGCAAGGGGATATTTGGACCTCTTTGAGGATTTCATTGGAAGCGGGATTTCTTCATCTAATGCTAGAAGGAAGAATTTTCAGAAACTTCTTTGATTTGCGTGTGTTCAACTCACAGAGTTGAACCTTCCTTTAGACAGAGCAGATTGGAAACCCTCTTTTTGAGGAATTTACATGTGGAGATTTCAAGCGATTTGGGGCCTACGTTAGAAAAGGAAATATCCTCATAGAAAAACTAGAGAGAATCATTCTCAGAAACCACTTTGTGATGTGTGCGTTCCACTCACAGAGTTTAACCTTTCTTTTCATAGAGCAGTTTGGAAACACTCTGTTTGTAAAGTCTGCAAGTGGATATTTGTACCTCTTTGAGGATGTCGTTGGAAGTGGGGTTTCTTCATCTAATGCTACACAGAAGATTTCTCAGTAACTTCGTTGATTTCTGTGTGTTCAACTAACAGAGTTGAACCTTCCTTTAGACAGAGCAGATTGGAAACCCTCTTTTTGAGGAATTTGCATGTGGAGATTTCAAGGGTTTTTGGGCCATCGGTAGAAAAGGAAATATCCTCGTATAAAAACTAGAGGGAATCATTCTCAGAAACCACTTTGTGATGTGTGCGGTCCACTCACAGAGTTTAACCTTTCTTTTCATAGAGCCGTTTGGAAACACTCTGTTTGTGAAGTCTGCAAGTGGATATTTGGACCTCTTGGAGGATTTCGTTGGAAGCGGGATTTCTTCATCTAATGCTAGAAGGAAGAATTCTCAGAAACTTCTTTGATTTGTGTGTGTTCAACTCACAGAGTTGAACCTTCCTTTAGACAGAGCAGATTGGAAACCCTCTTTTTGAGGAATTTGCATGTGGAGATTTCAAGCGTTTGGGGCAATCGGTAGAAAAGGAAATATCCTCGTATAAAAACTAGAGAGAATCATTCTCAGAAACCACTTTGTGATGTGTGCATTCCACTCACAGAGTTTAAACTTTCTTTTCATAGAGCAGTTTGTAAACACTCTGTTTGTAAAGTCTGCAAGTGGATATATGGACTTCTTTGTGGATTTCGTTGGAAGCGGGATTTCTTCATCTAATGCTACACAGAAGATTTCTCAGTAACTTCGTTGATTTGTGTGTGTTCAACTCACAGAGTTGAACCTTCCTTTAGACAGAGCAGATTGGAAACCCTCTTTTTGAGGAATTTGCATGTGGAGATTTCAAGCGATTTGGGGCCAACGGTAGAAAAGGAAATATCCTCGTATAAAAACTAGAGAGAATCATTCTCAGAAACCACTTTGTGATGTGTGCGATCCACTCACAGAGTTTAACCTTTCTTTTCATAGAGCAGTTTGGAAACACTCTGTTTGTGAAGTCTGCAAGTGGATATTTGGACCTCTTTGTGGATTTCGTTGGAAGCGGGATTTCTTCATCTAATGCTAGAAGGAAGAATTCTCAGAAACTTCTTTGATTTGTGTGTGTTGAACTCACAGAGTTGAACCTTCCTTTAGACAGAGCAGATTGGAAACCCTCTTTTTGAGGAATTTGCATGTGGAGATTTCAAGCGTTTTGGAGCCATCGGTAGAAAAGGAAATCTCCTCGTATAAAAACTAGAGAGAATCATTCTCAGAAACCACTTTGTGATGTGTGCGTTCCACTCCCAGTGTTTAACCTTTCTTTTCATAGAGCAGCTTGTAAACACTCTGTTTGTAAAGTCTGCAAGTGGATATTTGGACCTCTTTGTGGATTTCGTTGGAAGCGGGATTTCTTCATCTAATGCTACACAGAAGATTTCTCAATAACTTCGTTGATTTGTGAGTGTTCAACTAACAGAGTTGAACCTTCCTTTAGACAGAGCATATTGGAAACTCTTTTTGAGGAATTTGCATGTGGAGATTTCAAGCGTTTTTGGGCCATCGGTAGAAAAGGAAATATCCTCGTATAAAAACTAGAGAGAATCATCTCAGAAACCACTTTGTGATGTGTGCGATCCACTCACAGAGTTTAACCTTTCTTTTCATAGAGCAGTTTGGAAACACTCTGTTTGTGAAGTCTGCAAGTGGATATTTGGACCTCTTGGAGGATTTCGTTAGAAGCGGGATTTCTTCATCTAATGCTACACAGAAGATTTCTCAGAAACTTCTTTGATTTGTGTGTGTTCAACTCACAGAGTTGAACCTTCCTTTAGACAGAGCAGATTGGAAACCCTCTTTTTGAGGAATTTGCATGTGGAGATTTCAAGCGTTTTTGGGCCATCGGTAGAAAAGGAAATATCCTCGTATAAAAACTAGAGAGAATCATTCTCAGAAACCACTTTGTTATGTGTGCGATCCACTCACAGAGTTTAACCTTTCTTTTCATAGAGCAGTTTGGAAACACTCTGTTTGTGAAGTCTGCAAGTGGATATTTGGACCTCTTGGAGGATTTCGTTGGAAGCGGGATTTCTTCATCTAATGCTAGAAGGAAGAATTCTCAGAAACTTCTTTGATTTGTGTGTGTTCAACTCACAGAGTTGAACCTTCCTTTAGACAGAGCAGATTGGAAACCCTCTTTTTGAGGAATTTGCATGTGGAGATTTCAAGCGTTTTGGGTCCATCGGTAGAAAAGGAAATATCCTCGTATAAAAACTAGAGAGAATCATTCTCAGAAACCACTTTGTGATGTGTGTGTTCCACTCACAGAGTTCAACCTTTCTTTTCATAGAGCAGTTTGGAAACACTCTGGTTTTGAAGTCTGCAAGGGGAAATTTGGACCTCTTTGAGGATTTCATTGGAAGCGGGATTTCTTCATCTAATGCTAGAAGGAAGAATTTTCAGAAACTTCTTTGATTTGCGTGTGTTCAACTCACAGAGTTGAACCTTCCTTTAGACAGAGCAGATTGGAAACCCTCTTTTTGAGGAATTTGCATGTGGAGATTTCAAGCGATTTGGGGCCTACGTTAGAAAAGGAAATATCCTCATAGAAAAACTAGAGAGAATCATTCTCAGAAACCACTTTGTGATGTGTGCGTTCCACTCACAGAGTTTAACCTTTCTTTTCATAGAGCAGTTTGGAAACACTCTGTTTGTAAAGTCTGCAAGTGGATATTTGTACCTCTTTGAGGATGTCGTTGGAAGTGGGGTTTCTTCATCTAATGCTACACAGAAGATTTCTCAGTAACTTCGTTGATTTCTGTGTGTTCAACTAACAGAGTTGAACCTTCCTTTAGACAGAGCAGATTGGAAACCCTCTTTTTGAGGAATTTGCATGTGGAGATTTCAAGCGATTTGGGGCCAACGGTAGAAAAGGAAGTATCCTCGTATAAAAACTAGAGAGAATCATTCTCAGAAACCACTTTGTGATGTGTGCGATCCACTCACAGAGTTTAACCTTTCTTTTCATAGAGCAGTTTGGAAACACTCTGTTTGTGAAGTCTGCAAGTGGATATTTGGACCTCTTGGAGGATTTCGTTGGAAGCGGGATTTCTTCATCTAATGCTAGAAGGAAGAATTCTCAGAAACTTCTTTGATTTGTGTGTGTTGAACTCACAGAGTTGAACCTTCCTTTAGACAGAGCAGATTGGAAACCCTCTTTTTGAGGAATTTTCATGTGGAGATTTCAAGCGTTTTGGAGCCATCGGTAGAAAAGGAAATCTCCTCGTATAAAAACTAGAGAGAATCATTCTCAGAAACCACTTTGTGATGTGTGCGTTCCACTCACAGAGTTTAACCTTTCTTCTCATAGAGCAGCTTGTAAACACTCTGTTTGTAAAGTCTGCAAGTGGATATTTGGACCTCTTTGTGGATTTCGTTGGAAGCGGGATTTCTTCATCTAATGCTACACAGAAGATTTCTCAATAACTTCGTTGATTTGTGAGTGTTCAACTAACAGAGTTGAACCTTCCTTTAGACAGAGCAGATTGGAAACTCTCTTTTTGAGGAATTTGCATGTGGAGATTTCAAGCGTTTTTGGGCCATCGGTAGAAAAGGAAATATCCTCGTATAAAAACTAGAGAGAATCATCTCAGAAACCACTTTGTGATGTGTGCGATCCACTCACAGAGTTTAACCTTTCTTTTCATAGAGCAGTTTGGAAACACTCTGTTTGTGAAGTCTGCAAGTGGATATTTGGACCTCTTGGAGGATTTCGTTAGAAGCGGGATTTCTTCATCTAATGCTAGAAGGAAGAATTCTCAGAAACTTCTTTGATTTGTGTGTGTTCAACTCACAGAGTTGAACCTTCCTTTAGACAGAGCAGATTGGAAACCCTCTTTTTGAGGATTTTGCATGTGGAGATTTCAAGCGTTTTGGGGCCATCGGTAGAAAAGGAAATATCCTCGTATAAAAACTAGAGAGAATCATTCTCAGTAACCACTTTGTGATGTGAGCATTCCACTCACAGAGTTTAACCTTTCTTTTCATAGAGCAGTTTGTAAACACTCTGTTTGTAAAGTCTGCAAGTGGATATTTGGACCTCTTTGTGGATTTCGTTGGAAGCGGTATTTCATCATCTAATGCTACTCAGAAGATTTCTCAGTGACATCGTTGATTTCTGTGTGTTCAACTAACAGAGTTGAACCTTCCTTTAGACAGAGCAGATTGGAAACACTCTTTTTGAGGAATATGCATGTGGAGATTTCAAGCATTTTGTGGCCAACGGTAGAAAAGGAAATATCCTCGTATAAAAACTGGAGAGAATCATTTTCAGAAACGACTTTGTGATGTGTGTGTTCCACTCACAGAGTTTAACCTTTCTTTTCATAGAGCAGATTGGAAACACTCTGGTTTTGAAGTCTGCAAGGGGATATTTGGACCTCTTTCAGGATTTCATTGGAAGCGGGATTTCTTCATCTAATGCTAGAAGGAAGAATTTTCAGAAACTTCTTTGATTTGCGTGTGTTCAACTCACAGAGTTGAACCTTCCTTTAGACAGAGCAGATTGGAAACCCTCTTTTTGAGGAATTTGCATGTGGAGATTTCAAGCGTTTTGGGGCCAACGTTAGAAAAGGAAATATCCTCATAGAAAAACTAGAGAGAATCATTCTCAGAAACCTCTTTGTTATGTGTGCGTTCCACTCACAGAGTTTAACCTTTCTTTTCATAGAGCAGTTTGGAAACACTCTGTTTGTAACGTCTGCAAGAGGATATTTGTACCTCTTTGAGGATTTCGTTGGAAGTGGGGTTTCTTCATCTAATGCTACACAGAAGATTTCTCAGTAACTTCGTTGATTTCTGTGTGTTCAACTAACAGAGTTGAACCTTCCTTTAGACAGAGCAGATTGGAAACCCTCTTTTTGAGGAATTTGCATGTGGAGATTTCAAGGGTTTTTGGGCCATCGGTAGAAAAGGAAATATACTCGTATAAAAACTAGAGGGAATCATTCTCAGAAACCACTTTGTGATGTGTGCGGTCCACTCACAGAGTTTAACCTTTCTTTTCATAGAGCCGTTTGGAAACACTCTGTTTGTGAAGTCTGCAAGTGGATATTTGGACCTCTTGGAGGATTTCGTTGGAAGCGGGATTTCTTCATCTAATGCTAGAAGGAAGAATTCTCAGAAACTTCTTTGATTTGTGTGTGTTCAACTCACAGAGTTGAACCTTCCTTTAGACAGAGCAGATTGGAAACCCTCTTTTTGAGGAATTTGCATGTGGAGATTTCAAGCGTTTGGGGCAATCGGTAGAAAAGGAAATATCCTCGTATAAAAACTAGAGAGAATCATTCTCAGAAACCACTTTGTGATGTGTGCATTCCACTCACAGAGTTTAACCTTTCTTTTCATAGAGCAGTTTGTAAACACTCTGTTTGTAAAGTCTGCAAGTGGATATATGGACTTCTTTGTGGATTTCGTTGGAAGCGGGATTTCTTCATCTAATGCTACACAGAAGATTTCTCAGTAACTTCGTTGATTTGTGTGTGTTCAACTCACAGAGTTGAACCTTCCTTTAGACAGAGCAGATTGGAAACCCTCTTTTTGAGGAATTTGCATGTGGAGATTTCAAGCGATTTGGGGCCAACGGTAGAAAAGGAAATATCCTCGTATAAAAACTAGAGAGAATCATTCTCAGAAACCACTTTGTGATGTGTGCGATCCACTCACAGAGTTTAACCTTTCTTTTCATAGAGCAGTTTGGAAACACTCTGTTTGTGAAGTCTGCAAGTGGATATTTGGACCTCTTTGTGGATTTCGTTGGAAGCGGGATTTCTTCATCTAATGCTAGAAGGAAGAATTCTCAGAAACTTCTTTGATTTGTGTGTGTTGAACTCACAGAGTTGAACCTTCCTTTAGACAGAGCAGATTGGAAACCCTCTTTTTGAGGAATTTGCATGTGGAGATTTCAAGCGTTTTGGAGCCATCGGTAGAAAAGGAAATCTCCTCGTATAAAAACTAGAGAGAATCATTCTCAGAAACCACTTTGTGATGTGTGCGTTCCACTCCCAGTGTTTAACCTTTCTTTTCATAGAGCAGCTTGTAAACACTCTGTTTGTAAAGTCTGCAAGTGGATATTTGGACCTCTTTGTGGATTTCGTTGGAAGCGGGATTTCTTCATCTAATGCTACACAGAAGATTTCTCAATAACTTCGTTGATTTGTGAGTGTTCAACTAACAGAGTTGAACCTTCCTTTAGACAGAGCATATTGGAAACTCTCTTTTTGAGGAATTTGCATGTGGAGATTTCAAGCGTTTTTGGGCCATCGGTAGAAAAGGAAATATCCTCGTATAAAAACTAGAGAGAATCATCTCAGAAACCACTTTGTGATGTGTGCGATCCACTCACAGAGTTTAACCTTTCTTTTCATAGAGCAGTTTGGAAACACTCTGTTTGTGAAGTCTGCAAGTGGATATTTGGACCTCTTGGAGGATTTCGTTAGAAGCGGGATTTCTTCATCTAATGCTACACAGAAGATTTCTCAGAAACTTCTTTGATTTGTGTGTGTTCAACTCACAGAGTTGAACCTTCCTTTAGACAGAGCAGATTGGAAACCCTCTTTTTGAGGAATTTGCATGTGGAGATTTCAAGCGTTTTTGGGCCATCGGTAGAAAAGGAAATATCCTCGTATAAAAACTAGAGAGAATCATTCTCAGAAACCACTTTGTTATGTGTGCGATCCACTCACAGAGTTTAACCTTTCTTTTCATAGAGCAGTTTGGAAACACTCTGTTTGTGAAGTCTGCAAGTGGATATTTGGACCTCTTGGAGGATTTCGTTGGAAGCGGGATTTCTTCATCTAATGCTAGAAGGAAGAATTCTCAGAAACTTCTTTGATTTTTGTGCGTTCAACTCACAGAGTTGAACCTTCCTTTAGACAGAGCAGATTGGAAACCCTCTTTTTGAGGAATATGCATGTGGAGATTTCAAGCATTTTGTGGCCAACGGTAGAAAAGGAAATATCCTAATATAAAAACTAGAGAGAATCATTTTCAGAAACTACTTTCTGATGTGTGTGTTCCACTCACAGAGTTCAACCTTTCTTTTCATAGAGCAGTTTGGAAACACTCTGGTTTTGAAGTCTGCAAGGGGATATTTGGACCTCTTTGAGGATTTCATTGGAAGCGGGATTTCTTCATCTAATGCTAGAAGGAAGAATTTTCAGAAACTTCTTTGATTTGCGTGTGTTCAACTCACAGAGTTGAACCTTCCTTTAGACAGAGCAGATTGGAAACCCTCTTTTTGAGGAATTTGCATGTGGAGATTTCAAGCGATTTGGGGCCTACGTTAGAAAAGGAAATATCCTCATAGAAAAACTAGAGAGAATCATTCTCAGAAACCACTTTGTGATGTGTGCGTTCCACTCACAGAGTTTAACCTTTCTTTTCATAGAGCAGTTTGGAAACACTCTGTTTGTAAAGTCTGCAAGTGGATATTTGTACCTCTTTGAGGATGTCGTTGGAAGTGGGGTTTCTTCATCTAATGCTACACAGAAGATTTCTCAGTAACTTCGTTGATTTCTGTGTGTTCAACTAACAGAGTTGAACCTTCCTTTAGACAGAGCAGATTGGAAACCCTCTTTTTGAGGAATTTGCATGTGGAGATTTCAAGGGTTTTTGGGCCATCGGTAGAAAAGGAAATATCCTCGTATAAAAACTAGAGGGAATCATTCTCAGAAACCACTTTGTGATGTGTGCGGTCCACTCACAGAGTTTAACCTTTCTTTTCATAGAGCCGTTTGGAAACACTCTGTTTGTGAAGTCTGCAAGTGGATATTTGGACCTCTTGGAGGATTTCGTTGGAAGCGGGATTTCTTCATCTAATGCTAGAAGGAAGAATTCTCAGAAACTTCTTTGATTTGTGTGTGTTCAACTCACAGAGTTGAACCTTCCTTTAGACAGAGCAGATTGGAAACCCTCTTTTTGAGGAATTTGCATGTGGAGATTTCAAGCGTTTGGGGCAATCGGTAGAAAAGGAAATATCCTCGTATAAAAACTAGAGAGAATCATTCTCAGAAACCACTTTGTGATGTGTGCATTCCACTCACAGAGTTTAACCTTTCTTTTCATAGAGCAGTTTGTAAACACTCTGTTTGTAAAGTCTGCAAGTGGATATATGGACTTCTTTGTGGATTTCGTTGGAAGCGGGATTTCTTCATCTAATGCTACACAGAAGATTTCTCAGTAACTTCGTTGATTTGTGTGTGTTCAACTCACAGAGTTGAACCTTCCTTTAGACAGAGCAGATTGGAAACCCTCTTTTTGAGGAATTTGCATGTGGAGATTTCAAGCGATTTGGGGCCAACGGTAGAAAAGGAAATATCCTCGTATAAAAACTAGAGAGAATCATTCTCAGAAACCACTTTGTGATGTGTGCGATCCACTCACAGAGTTTAACCTTTCTTTTCATAGAGCAGTTTGGAAACACTCTGTTTGTGAAGTCTGCAAGTGGATATTTGGACCTCTTTGTGGATTTCGTTGGAAGCGGGATTTCTTCATCTAATGCTAGAAGGAAGAATTCTCAGAAACTTCTTTGATTTGTGTGTGTTGAACTCACAGAGTTGAACCTTCCTTTAGACAGAGCAGATTGGAAACCCTCTTTTTGAGGAATTTGCATGTGGAGATTTCAAGCGTTTTGGAGCCATCGGTAGAAAAGGAAATCTCCTCGTATAAAAACTAGAGAGAATCATTCTCAGAAACCACTTTGTGATGTGTGCGTTCCACTCACAGTGTTTAACCTTTCTTTTCATAGAGCAGCTTGTAAACACTCTGTTTGTAAAGTCTGCAAGTGGATATTTGGACCTCTTTGTGGATTTCGTTGGAAGCGGGATTTCTTCATCTAATGCTACACAGAAGATTTCTCAATAACTTCGTTGATTTGTGAGTGTTCAACTAACAGAGTTGAACCTTCCTTTAGACAGAGCATATTGGAAACTCTCTTTTTGAGGAATTTGCATGTGGAGATTTCAAGCGTTTTTGGGCCATCGGTAGAAAAGGAAATATCCTCGTATAAAAACTAGAGAGAATCATCTCAGAAACCACTTTGTGATGTGTGCGATCCACTCACAGAGTTTAACCTTTCTTTTCATAGAGCAGTTTGGAAACACTCTGTTTGTGAAGTCTGCAAGTGGATATTTGGACCTCTTGGAGGATTTCGTTAGAAGCGGGATTTCTTCATCTAATGCTACACAGAAGATTTCTCAGAAACTTCTTTGATTTGTGTGTGTTCAACTCACAGAGTTGAACCTTCCTTTAGACAGAGCAGATTGGAAACCCTCTTTTTGAGGAATTTGCATGTGGAGATTTCAAGCGTTTTTGGGCCATCGGTAGAAAAGGAAATATCCTCGTATAAAAACTAGAGAGAATCATTCTCAGAAACCACTTTGTTATGTGTGCGATCCACTCACAGAGTTTAACCTTTCTTTTCATAGAGCAGTTTGGAAACACTCTGTTTGTGAAGTCTGCAAGTGGATATTTGGACCTCTTGGAGGATTTCGTTGGAAGCGGGATTTCTTCATCTAATGCTAGAAGGAAGAATTCTCAGAAACTTCTTTGATTTGTGTGCGTTCAACTCACAGAGTTGAACCTTCCTTTAGACAGAGCAGATTGGAAACCCTCTTTTTGAGGAATATGCATGTGGAGATTTCAAGCATTTTGTGGCCAACGGTAGAAAAGGAAATATCCTAATATAAAAACTAGAGAGAATCATTTTCAGAAACTACTTTCTGATGTGTGTGTTCCACTCACAGAGTTCAACCTTTCTTTTCATAGAGCAGTTTGGAAACACTCTGGTTTTGAAGTCTGCAAGGGGATATTTGGACCTCTTTGAGGATTTCATTGGAAGCGGGATTTCTTCATCTAATGCTAGAAGGAAGAATTTTCAGAAACTTCTTTGATTTGCGTGTGTTCAACTCACAGAGTTGAACCTTCCTTTAGACAGAGCAGATTGGAAACCCTCTTTTTGAGGAATTTACATGTGGAGATTTCAAGCGATTTGGGGCCTACGTTAGAAAAGGAAATATCCTCATAGAAAAACTAGAGAGAATCATTCTCAGAAACCACTTTGTGATGTGTGCGTTCCACTCACAGAGTTTAACCTTTCTTTTCATAGAGCAGTTTGGAAACACTCTGTTTGTAAAGTCTGCAAGTGGATATTTGTACCTCTTTGAGGATGTCGTTGGAAGTGGGGTTTCTTCATCTAATGCTACACAGAAGATTTCTCAGTAACTTCGTTGATTTCTGTGTGTTCAACTAACAGAGTTGAACCTTCCTTTAGACAGAGCAGATTGGAAACCCTCTTTTTGAGGAATTTGCATGTGGAGATTTCAAGCGATTTGGGGCCAACGGTAGAAAAGGAAGTATCCTCGTATAAAAACTAGAGAGAATCATTCTCAGAAACCACTTTGTGATGTGTGCGATCCACTCACAGAGTTTAACCTTTCTTTTCATAGAGCAGTTTGGAAACACTCTGTTTGTGAAGTCTGCAAGTGGATATTTGGACCTCTTGGAGGATTTCGTTGGAAGCGGGATTTCTTCATCTAATGCTAGAAGGAAGAATTCTCAGAAACTTCTTTGATTTGTGTGTGTTGAACTCACAGAGTTGAACCTTCCTTTAGACAGAGCAGATTGGAAACCCTCTTTTTGAGGAATTTTCATGTGGAGATTTCAAGCGTTTTGGAGCCATCGGTAGAAAAGGAAATCTCCTCGTATAAAAACTAGAGAGAATCATTCTCAGAAACCACTTTGTGATGTGTGCGTTCCACTCACAGAGTTTAACCTTTCTTCTCATAGAGCAGCTTGTAAACACTCTGTTTGTAAAGTCTGCAAGTGGATATTTGGACCTCTTTGTGGATTTCGTTGGAAGCGGGATTTCTTCATCTAATGCTACACAGAAGATTTCTCAATAACTTCGTTGATTTGTGAGTGTTCAACTAACAGAGTTGAACCTTCCTTTAGACAGAGCAGATTGGAAACCCTCTTTTTGAGGATTTTGCATGTGGAGATTTCAAGCGTTTTGGGGCCATCGGTAGAAAAGGAAATATCCTCGTATAAAAACTAGAGAGAATCATTCTCAGTAACCACTTTGTGATGTGAGCATTCCACTCACAGAGTTTAACCTTTCTTTTCATAGAGCAGTTTGTAAACACTCTGTTTGTAAAGTCTGCAAGTGGATATTTGGACCTCTTTGTGGATTTCGTTGGAAGCGGTATTTCATCATCTAATGCTACTCAGAAGATTTCTCAGTAACATCGTTGATTTCTGTGTGTTCAACTAACAGAGTTGAACCTTCCTTTAGACAGAGCAGATTGGAAACACTCTTTTTGAGGAATATGCATGTGGAGATTTCAAGCATTTTGTGGCCAACGGTAGAAAAGGAAATATCCTCGTATAAAAACTGGAGAGAATCATTTTCAGAAACGACTTTGTGATGTGTGTGTTCCACTCACAGAGTTTAACCTTTCTTTTCATAGAGCAGATTGGAAACACTCTGGTTTTGAAGTCTGCAAGGGGATATTTGGACCTCTTTCAGGATTTCATTGGAAGCGGGATTTCTTCATCTAATGCTAGAAGGAAGAATTTTCAGAAACTTCTTTGATTTGCGTGTGTTCAACTCACAGAGTTGAACCTTCCTTTAGACAGAGCAGATTGGAAACCCTCTTTTTGAGGAATTTGCATGTGGAGATTTCAAGCGTTTTGGGGCCAACGTTAGAAAAGGAAATATCCTCATAGAAAAACTAGAGAGAATCATTCTCAGAAACCTCTTTGTTATGTGTGCGTTCCACTCACAGAGTTTAACCTTTCTTTTCATAGAGCAGTTTGGAAACACTCTGTTTGTAACGTCTGCAAGAGGATATTTGTACCTCTTTGAGGATTTCGTTGGAAGTGGGGTTTCTTCATCTAATGCTACACAGAAGATTTCTCAGTAACTTCGTTGATTTCTGTGTGTTCAACTAACAGAGTTGAACCTTCCTTTAGACAGAGCAGATTGGAAACCCTCTTTTTGAGGAATTTGCATGTGGAGATTTCAAGGGTTTTTGGGCCATCGGTAGAAAAGGAAATATACTCGTATAAAAACTAGAGGGAATCATTCTCAGAAACCACTTTGTGATGTGTGCGGTCCACTCACAGAGTTTAACCTTTCTTTTCATAGAGCCGTTTGGAAACACTCTGTTTGTGAAGTCTGCAAGTGGATATTTGGACCTCTTGGAGGATTTCGTTGGAAGCGGGATTTCTTCATCTAATGCTAGAAGGAAGAATTCTCAGAAACTTCTTTGATTTGTGTGTGTTCAACTCACAGAGTTGAACCTTCCTTTAGACAGAGCAGATTGGAAACCCTCTTTTTGAGGAATTTGCATGTGGAGATTTCAAGCGTTTGGGGCAATCGGTAGAAAAGGAAATATCCTCGTATAAAAACTAGAGAGAATCATTCTCAGAAACCACTTTGTGATGTGTGCATTCCACTCACAGAGTTTAACCTTTCTTTTCATAGAGCAGTTTGTAAACACTCTGTTTGTAAAGTCTGCAAGTGGATATATGGACTTCTTTGTGGATTTCGTTGGAAGCGGGATTTCTTCATCTAATGCTACACAGAAGATTTCTCAGTAACTTCGTTGATTTGTGTGTGTTCAACTCACAGAGTTGAACCTTCCTTTAGACAGAGCAGATTGGAAACCCTCTTTTTGAGGAATTTGCATGTGGAGATTTCAAGCGATTTGGGGCCAACGGTAGAAAAGGAAATATCCTCGTATAAAAACTAGAGAGAATCATTCTCAGAAACCACTTTGTGATGTGTGCGATCCACTCACAGAGTTTAACCTTTCTTTTCATAGAGCAGTTTGGAAACACTCTGTTTGTGAAGTCTGCAAGTGGATATTTGGACCTCTTTGTGGATTTCGTTGGAAGCGGGATTTCTTCATCTAATGCTAGAAGGAAGAATTCTCAGAAACTTCTTTGATTTGTGTGTGTTGAACTCACAGAGTTGAACCTTCCTTTAGACAGAGCAGATTGGAAACCCTCTTTTTGAGGAATTTGCATGTGGAGATTTCAAGCGTTTTGGAGCCATCGGTAGAAAAGGAAATCTCCTCGTATAAAAACTAGAGAGAATCATTCTCAGAAACCACTTTGTGATGTGTGCGTTCCACTCCCAGTGTTTAACCTTTCTTTTCATAGAGCAGCTTGTAAACACTCTGTTTGTAAAGTCTGCAAGTGGATATTTGGACCTCTTTGTGGATTTCGTTGGAAGCGGGATTTCTTCATCTAATGCTACACAGAAGATTTCTCAATAACTTCGTTGATTTGTGAGTGTTCAACTAACAGAGTTGAACCTTCCTTTAGACAGAGCATATTGGAAACTCTCTTTTTGAGGAATTTGCATGTGGAGATTTCAAGCGTTTTTGGGCCATCGGTAGAAAAGGAAATATCCTCGTATAAAAACTAGAGAGAATCATCTCAGAAACCACTTTGTGATGTGTGCGATCCACTCACAGAGTTTAACCTTTCTTTTCATAGAGCAGTTTGGAAACACTCTGTTTGTGAAGTCTGCAAGTGGATATTTGGACCTCTTGGAGGATTTCGTTAGAAGCGGGATTTCTTCATCTAATGCTACACAGAAGATTTCTCAGAAACTTCTTTGATTTGTGTGTGTTCAACTCACAGAGTTGAACCTTCCTTTAGACAGAGCAGATTGGAAACCCTCTTTTTGAGGAGTTTGCATGTGGAGATTTCAAGCGTTTTCGGGCCATCGGTAGAAAAGGAAATATCCTCGTATAAAAACTAGAGAGAATCATTCTCAGAAACCACTTTGTTATGTGTGCGATCCACTCACAGAGTTTAACCTTTCTTTTCATAGAGCAGTTTGGAAACACTCTGTTTGTGAAGTCTGCAAGTGGATATTTGGACCTCTTGGAGGATTTCGTTGGAAGCGGGATTTCTTCATCTAATGCTAGAAGGAAGAATTCTCAGAAACTTCTTTGATTTGTGTGCGTTCAACTCACAGAGTTGAACCTTCCTTTAGACAGAGCAGATTGGAAACCCTCTTTTTGAGGAATATGCATGTGGAGATTTCAAGCATTTTGTGGCCAACGGTAGAAAAGGAAATATCCTAATATAAAAACTAGAGAGAATCATTTTCAGAAACTACTTTCTGATGTGTGTGTTCCACTCACAGAGTTCAACCTTTCTTTTCATAGAGCAGTTTGGAAACACTCTGGTTTTGAAGTCTGCAAGGGGATATTTGGACCTCTTTGAGGATTTCATTGGAAGCGGGATTTCTTCATCTAATGCTAGAAGGAAGAATTTTCAGAAACTTCTTTGATTTGCGTGTGTTCAACTCACAGAGTTGAAGCTTCCTTTAGACAGAGCAGATTGGAAACCCTCTTTTTGAGGAATTTACATGTGGAGATTTCAAGCGATTTGGGGCCTACGTTAGAAAAGGAAATATCCTCATAGAAAAACTAGAGAGAATCATTCTCAGAAACCACTTTGTGATGTGTGCGTTCCACTCACAGAGTTTAACCTTTCTTTTCATAGAGCAGTTTGGAAACACTCTGTTTGTAAAGTCTGCAAGTGGATATTTGTACCTCTTTGAGGATGTCGTTGGAAGTGGGGTTTCTTCATCTAATGCTACACAGAAGATTTCTCAGTAACTTCGTTGATTTCTGTGTGTTCAACTAACAGAGTTGAACCTTCCTTTAGACAGAGCAGATTGGAAACCCTCTTTTTGAGGAATTTGCATGTGGAGATTTCAAGGGTTTTTGGGCCATCGGTAGAAAAGGAAATATCCTCGTATAAAAACTAGAGGGAATCATTCTCAGAAACCACTTTGTGATGTGTGCGGTCCACTCACAGAGTTTAACCTTTCTTTTCATAGAGCCGTTTGGAAACACTCTGTTTGTGAAGTCTGCAAGTGGATATTTGGACCTCTTGGAGGATTTCGTTGGAAGCGGGATTTCTTCATCTAATGCTAGAAGGAAGAATTCTCAGAAACTTCTTTGATTTGTGTGTGTTCAACTCACAGAGTTGAACCTTCCTTTAGACAGAGCAGATTGGAAACCCTCTTTTTGAGGAATTTGCATGTGGAGATTTCAAGCGTTTGGGGCAATCGGTAGAAAAGGAAATATCCTCGTATAAAAACTAGAGAGAATCATTCTCAGAAACCACTTTGTGATGTGTGCATTCCACTCACAGAGTTTAACCTTTCTTTTCATAGAGCAGTTTGTAAACACTCTGTTTGTAAAGTCTGCAAGTGGATATATGGACTTCTTTGTGGATTTCGTTGGAAGCGGGATTTCTTCATCTAATGCTACACAGAAGATTTCTCAGTAACTTCGTTGATTTGTGTGTGTTCAACTCACAGAGTTGAACCTTCCTTTAGACAGAGCAGATTGGAAACCCTCTTTTTGAGGAATTTGCATGTGGAGATTTCAAGCGATTTGGGGCCAACGGTAGAAAAGGAAATATCCTCGTATAAAAACTAGAGAGAATCATTCTCAGAAACCACTTTGTGATGTGTGCGATCCACTCACAGAGTTTAACCTTTCTTTTCATAGAGCAGTTTGGAAACACTCTGTTTGTGAAGTCTGCAAGTGGATATTTGGACCTCTTTGTGGATTTCGTTGGAAGCGGGATTTCTTCATCTAATGCTAGAAGGAAGAATTCTCAGAAACTTCTTTGATTTGTGTGTGTTGAACTCACAGAGTTGAACCTTCCTTTAGACAGAGCAGATTGGAAACCCTCTTTTTGAGGAATTTGCATGTGGAGATTTCAAGCGTTTTGGAGCCATCGGTAGAAAAGGAAATCTCCTCGTATAAAAACTAGAGAGAATCATTCTCAGAAACCACTTTGTGATGTGTGCGTTCCACTCACAGTGTTTAACCTTTCTTTTCATAGAGCAGCTTGTAAACACTCTGTTTGTAAAGTCTGCAAGTGGATATTTGGACCTCTTTGTGGATTTCGTTGGAAGCGGGATTTCTTCATCTAATGCTACACAGAAGATTTCTCAATAACTTCGTTGATTTGTGAGTGTTCAACTAACAGAGTTGAACCTTCCTTTAGACAGAGCATATTGGAAACTCTCTTTTTGAGGAATTTGCATGTGGAGATTTCAAGCGTTTTTGGGCCATCGGTAGAAAAGGAAATATCCTCGTATAAAAACTAGAGAGAATCATCTCAGAAACCACTTTGTGATGTGTGCGATCCACTCACAGAGTTTAACCTTTCTTTTCATAGAGCAGTTTGGAAACACTCTGTTTGTGAAGTCTGCAAGTGGATATTTGGACCTCTTGGAGGATTTCGTTAGAAGCGGGATTTCTTCATCTAATGCTACACAGAAGATTTCTCAGAAACTTCTTTGATTTGTGTGTGTTCAACTCACAGAGTTGAACCTTCCTTTAGACAGAGCAGATTGGAAACCCTCTTTTTGAGGAATTTGCATGTGGAGATTTCAAGCGTTTTTGGGCCATCGGTAGAAAAGGAAATATCCTCGTATAAAAACTAGAGAGAATCATTCTCAGAAACCACTTTGTTATGTGTGCGATCCACTCACAGAGTTTAACCTTTCTTTTCATAGAGCAGTTTGGAAACACTCTGTTTGTGAAGTCTGCAAGTGGATATTTGGACCTCTTGGAGGATTTCGTTGGAAGCGGGATTTCTTCATCTAATGCTAGAAGGAAGAATTCTCAGAAACTTCTTTGATTTGTGTGCGTTCAACTCACAGAGTTGAACCTTCCTTTAGACAGAGCAGATTGGAAACCCTCTTTTTGAGGAATATGCATGTGGAGATTTCAAGCATTTTGTGGCCAACGGTAGAAAAGGAAATATCCTAATATAAAAACTAGAGAGAATCATTTTCAGAAACTACTTTCTGATGTGTGTGTTCCACTCACAGAGTTCAACCTTTCTTTTCATAGAGCAGTTTGGAAACACTCTGGTTTTGAAGTCTGCAAGGGGATATTTGGACCTCTTTGAGGATTTCATTGGAAGCGGGATTTCTTCATCTAATGCTAGAAGGAAGAATTTTCAGAAACTTCTTTGATTTGCGTGTGTTCAACTCACAGAGTTGAACCTTCCTTTAGACAGAGCAGATTGGAAACCCTCTTTTTGAGGAATTTACATGTGGAGATTTCAAGCGATTTGGGGCCTACGTTAGAAAAGGAAATATCCTCATAGAAAAACTAGAGAGAATCATTCTCAGAAACCACTTTGTGATGTGTGCGTTCCACTCACAGAGTTTAACCTTTCTTTTCATAGAGCAGTTTGGAAACACTCTGTTTGTAAAGTCTGCAAGTGGATATTTGTACCTCTTTGAGGATGTCGTTGGAAGTGGGGTTTCTTCATCTAATGCTACACAGAAGATTTCTCAGTAACTTCGTTGATTTCTGTGTGTTCAACTAACAGAGTTGAACCTTCCTTTAGACAGAGCAGATTGGAAACCCTCTTTTTGAGGAATTTGCATGTGGAGATTTCAAGCGATTTGGGGCCAACGGTAGAAAAGGAAGTATCCTCGTATAAAAACTAGAGAGAATCATTCTCAGAAACCACTTTGTGATGTGTGCGATCCACTCACAGAGTTTAACCTTTCTTTTCATAGAGCAGTTTGGAAACACTCTGTTTGTGAAGTCTGCAAGTGGATATTTGGACCTCTTGGAGGATTTCGTTGGAAGCGGGATTTCTTCATCTAATGCTAGAAGGAAGAATTCTCAGAAACTTCTTTGATTTGTGTGTGTTGAACTCACAGAGTTGAACCTTCCTTTAGACAGAGCAGATTGGAAACCCTCTTTTTGAGGAATTTTCATGTGGAGATTTCAAGCGTTTTGGAGCCATCGGTAGAAAAGGAAATCTCCTCGTATAAAAACTAGAGAGAATCATTCTCAGAAACCACTTTGTGATGTGTGCGTTCCACTCACAGAGTTTAACCTTTCTTCTCATAGAGCAGCTTGTAAACACTCTGTTTGTAAAGTCTGCAAGTGGATATTTGGACCTCTTTGTGGATTTCGTTGGAAGCGGGATTTCTTCATCTAATGCTACACAGAAGATTTCTCAATAACTTCGTTGATTTGTGAGTGTTCAACTAACAGAGTTGAACCTTCCTTTAGACAGAGCAGATTGGAAACTCTCTTTTTGAGGAATTTGCATGTGGTGATTTCAAGCGTTTTTGGGCCATCGGTAGAAAAGGAAATATCCTCGTATAAAAACTAGAGAGAATCATCTCAGAAACCACTTTGTGATGTGTGCGATCCACTCACAGAGTTTAACCTTTCTTTTCATAGAGCAGTTTGGAAACACTCTGTTTGTGAAGTCTGCAAGTGGATATTTGGACCTCTTGGAGGATTTCGTTAGAAGCGGGATATCTTCTTCTAATTCTAGAAGGAAGAATTCTCAGAAACTTCTTTGATTTGTGTTTGTTCAACTCACAGAGTTGAACCTTCCTTTAGACAGAGCAGATTGGAAACCCTCTTTTTGAGGAATATGCATGTGGAGATTTCAAGCACTTTGGCGCCAACGGTAGAAAAGGAAATCTCCTCGTATAAAAACTAGAGAGAATCATTCTCAGAAACCACTTTGTGATGTGTGCGATCCACTCACAGAGTTTAACCTTTCTTTTCATAGAGCAGTTTGGAAACGCTCTGTTTGTGAAGTCTGCAAGTGGATATTTGGACCTCTTTGTGGATTTCGTTGGAAGCGGGATTTCTTCATCTAATGCTACACAGAAGATTTCTCAATAACTTCGTTGATTTGTGAGTGTTCAACTAACAGAGTTGAACCTTCCTTTAGACAGAGCAGATTGGAAACTCTCTTTTTGAGGAATTTGCATGTGGAGATTTCAAGCGTTTTTGGGCCATCGGTAGAAAAGGAAATATCCTCGTATAAAAACTAGAGAGAATCATCTCAGAAACCACTTTGTGATGTGTGCGATCCACTCACAGAGTTTAACCTTTCTTTTCATAGAGCAGTTTGGAAACACTCTTTTTGTGAAGTCTGCAAGTGGATATTTGGACCTCTTGGAGGATTTCGTTAGAAGCGGGATTTCTTCATCTAATGCTAGAAGGAAGAATTCTCAGAAACTTCTTTGATTTGTGTGTGTTCAACTCACAGAGTTGAACCTTCCTTTAGACAGAGCAGATTGGAAACCCTCTTTTTGAGGAATTTGCATGTGGAGATTTCAAGCGTTTTGGGTCCATCGGTAGAAAAGGAAATATCCTCGTATAAAAACTAGAGAGAATCATTCTCAGAAACCACTTTGTGATGTGTGTGTTCCACTCACAGAGTTTAACCTTTCTTTTCATAGAGCAGTTTGGAAACACTCTGGTTTTGAAGTCTGCAAGGGGAAATTTGGACCTCTTTGAGGATTTCATTGGAAGCGGGATTTCTTCATCTAATGCTAGAAGGAAGAATTTTCAGAAACTTCTTTGATTTGCGTGTGTTCAACTCACAGAGTTGAACCTTCCTTTAGACAGAGCAGATTGGAAACCCTCTTTTTGAGGAATTTGCATGTGGAGATTTCAAGCGATTTGGGGCCTACGTTAGAAAAGGAAATATCCTCATAGAAAAACTAGAGAGAATCATTCTCAGAAACCACTTTGTGATGTGTGCGTTCCACTCACAGAGTTTAACCTTTCTTTTCATAGAGCAGTTTGGAAGCACTCTGTTTGTAAAGTCTGCAAGTGGATATTTGTACCTCTTTGAGGATGTCGTTGG
This sequence comes from Gorilla gorilla gorilla, assembly GCF_029281585.2. Lineage (NCBI taxonomy): Eukaryota > Metazoa > Chordata > Mammalia > Primates > Hominidae > Gorilla > Gorilla gorilla. Next base: position 78,314,748 of record NC_073232.2, on the reverse strand, counting down.
AAGTGGGGTTTCTTCATCTAATGCTACACAGAAGATTTCTCAGTAACTTCGTTGATTTCTGTGTGTTCAACTAACAGAGTTGAACCTTCCTTTAGACAGAGCAGATTGGAAACCCTCTTTTTGAGGAATTTGCATGTGGAGATTTCAAGCGATTTGGGGCCAACGGTAGAAAAGGAAATATCCTCGTATAAAAACTAGAGAGAATCATTCTCAGAAACCACTTTGTGATGTGTGCGATCCACTCACAGAGTTTAACCTTTCTTTTCATAGAGCAGTTTGGAAACACTCTGTTTGTGAAGTCTGCAAGTGGATATTTGGACCTCTTGGAGGATTTCGTTGGAAGCGGGATTTCTTCATCTAATGCTAGAAGGAAGAATTCTCAGAAACTTCTTTGATTTGTGTGTGTTGAACTCACAGAGTTGAACCATCCTTTAGACAGAGCAGATTGGAAACCCTCTTTTTGAGGAATTTGCATGTGGAGATTTCAAGCGTTTTGGAGCCATCGGTAGAAAAGGAAATCTCCTCGTATAAAAACTAGAGAGAATCATTCTCAGAAACCACTTTGTGATGTGTGCGTTCCACTCACAGTGTTTAACCTTTCTTTTCATAGAGCAGCTTGTAAACACTCCGTTTGTAAAGTCTGCAAGTGGATATTTGGACCTCTTTGTGGATTTCGTTGGAAGCGGGATTTCTTCATCTAATGCTACACAGAAGATTTCTCAGTAACTTCGTTGATTTGTGTGTGTTCAACTCACAGAGTTGAACCTTCCTTTAGACAGAGCAGATTGGAAACCCTCTTTTTGAGGAATATGCATGTGGAGATTTCAAGCACTTTGGCGCCAACGGTAGAAAAGGAAATCTCCTCGTATAAAAACTAGAGAGAATCATTCTCAGAAAACACTTTGTGATGTGTGCGATCCACTCACAGAGTTTAACCTTTCTTTTCATAGAGCAGTTTGGAAACACTCTGTTTGTGAAGTCTGCAAGTGGATATTTGGACCTCTTTGTGGATTTCGTTGGAAGCGGGATTTCTTCATCTAATGCTACACAGAAGATTTCTCAATAACTTCGTTGATTTGTGAGTGTTCAACTAACAGAGTTGAACCTTCCTTTAGACAGAGCAGATTGGAAACTCTCTTTTTGAGGAATTTGCATGTGGAGATTTCAAGCGTTTTTGGGCCATCGGTAGAAAAGGAAATATCCTCGTATAAAAACTAGAGAGAATCATCTCAGAAACCACTTTGTGATGTGTGCGATCCACTCACAGAGTTTAACCTTTCTTTTCATAGAGCAGTTTGGAAACACTCTTTTTGTGAAGTCTGCAAGTGGATATTTGGACCTCTTGGAGGATTTCGTTAGAAGCGGGATTTCTTCATCTAATGCTAGAAGGAAGAATTCTCAGAAACTTCTTTGATTTGTGGGTGTTCAACTCACAGAGTTGAACCTTCCTTTAGACAGAGCAGATTGGAAACCCTCTTTTTGAGGAATTTGCATGTGGAGATTTCAAGCGTTTTGGGTCCATCGGTAGAAAAGGAAATATCCTCGTATAAAAACTAGAGAGAATCATTCTCAGAAACCACTTTGTGATGTGTGTGTTCCACTCACAGAGTTTAACCTTTCTTTTCATAGAGCAGTTTGGAAACACTCTGGTTTTGAAGTCTGCAAGGGGAAATTTGGACCTCTTTGAGGATTTCATTGGAAGCGGGATTTCTTCATCTAATGCTAGAAGGAAGAATTTTCAGAAACTTCTTTGATTTGCGTGTGTTCAACTCACAGAGTTGAACCTTCCTTTAGACAGAGCAGATTGGAAACCCTCTTTTTGAGGAATTTGCATGTGGAGATTTCAAGCGATTTGGGGCCTACGTTAGAAAAGGAAATATCCTCATAGAAAAACCAGAGAGAATCATTCTCAGAAACCACTTTGTGATGTGTGCGTTCCACTCACAGAGTTTAACCTTTCTTTTCATAGAGCAGTTTGGAAGCACTCTGTTTGTAAAGTCTGCAAGTGGATATTTGTACCTCTTTGAGGATGTCGTTGGAAGTGGGGTTTCTTCATCTAATGCTACACAGAAGATTTCTCAGTAACTTCGTTGATTTCTGTGTGTTCAACTAACAGAGTTGAACCTTCCTTTAGACAGAGCAGATTGGAAACCCTCTTTTTGAGGAATTTGCATGTGGAGATTTCAAGCGATTTGGGGCCAACGGTAGAAAAGGAAATATCCTCGTATAAAAACTAGAGAGAATCATTCTCAGAAACCACTTTGTGATGTGTGCGATCCACTCACAGAGTTTAACCTTTCTTTTCATAGAGCAGTTTGGAAACACTCTGTTTGTGAAGTCTGCAAGTGGATATTTGGACCTCTTGGAGGATTTCGTTGGAAGCGGGATTTCTTCATCTAATGCTAGAAGGAAGAATTCTCAGAAACTTCTTTGATTTGTGTGTGTTGAACTCACAGAGTTGAACCATCCTTTAGACAGAGCAGAATGGAAACCCTCTTTTTGAGGAATTTGCATGTGGAGATTTCAAGCGTTTTGGAGCCATCGGTAGAAAAGGAAATCTCCTCGTATAAAAACTAGAGAGAATCATTCTCAGAAACCACTTTGTGATGTGTGCGTTCCACTCACAGTGTTTAACCTTTCTTTTCATAGAGCAGCTTGTAAACACTCTGTTTGTAAAGTCTGCAAGTGGATATTTGGACCTCTTTGTGGATTTCGTTGGAAGCGGGATTTCTTCATCTAATGCTACACAGAAGATTTCTCAATAACTTCGTTGATTTGTGAGTGTTCAACTAACAGAGTTGAACCTTCCTTTAGACAGAGCAGATTGGAAACTCTCTTTTTGAGGAATTTGCATGTGGAGATTTCAAGCGTTTTTGGGCCATCGGTAGAAAAGGAAATATCCTCGTATAAAAACTAGAGAGAATCATCTCAGAAACCACTTTGTGATGTGCGCGATCCACTCACAGAGTTTAACCTTTCTTTTCATAGAGCAGTTTGGAAACACTCTGTTTGTGAAGTCTGCAAGTGGATATTTGGACCTCTTGGAGGATTTCGTTAGAAGCGGGATTTCTTCATCTAATGCTAGAAGGAAGAATTCTCAGAAACTTCTTTGATTTGTGTGTGTTCAACTCACAGAGTTGAACCTTCCTTTAGACAGAGCAGATTGGAAACCCTCTTTTTGAGGAATTTGCATGTGGAGATTTCAAGCGTTTTTGGGCCATCGGTAGAAAAGGAAATATCCTCGTATAAAAACTAGAGAGAATCATTCTCAGAAACCACTTTGTTATGTGTGCGTTCCACTCACAGAGTTTAACCTTTCTTTTCATAGAGCAGTTTGGAAACACTCTGTTTGTGAAGTCTGCAAGTGGATATTTGGACCTCTTGGAGGATGTCGTTGGAAGTGGGGTTTCTTCATCTAATGCTACACAGAAGAATTCTCAGAAACTTCTTTGATTTGTGTGCGTTCAACTCACAGAGTTGAACCTTCCTTTAGACAGAGCAGATTGGAAACCCTCTTTTTGAGGAATATGCATGTGGAGATTTCAAGCTTTTTGTGGCCAACGGTAGAAAAGGAAATATCCTAATATAAAAACTAGAGAGAATCATTTTCAGAAACTACTTTCTGATGTGTGTGTTCCACTCACAGAGTTCAACCTTTCTTTTCATAGAGCAGTTTGGAAACACTCTGGTTTTGAAGTCTGCAAGGGGATATTTGGACCTCTTTGAGGATTTCATTGGAAGCGGGATTTCTTCATCTAATGCTAGAAGGAAGAATTTTCAGAAACTTCTTTGATTTGCGTGTGTTCAACTCACAGAGTTGAACCTTCCTTTAGACAGAGCAGATTGGAAACCCTCTTTTTGAGGAATTTTCATGTGGAGATTTCAAGCGTTTTGGAGCCATCGGTAGAAAAGGAAATCTCCTCGTATAAAAACTAGAGAGAATCATTCTCAGAAACCACTTTGTGATGTGTGCGTTCCACTCACAGAGTTTAACCTTTCTTCTCATAGAGCAGCTTGTAAACACTCTGTTTGTAAAGTCTGCAAGTGGATATTTGGACCTCTTTGTGGATTTCGTTGGAAGCGGGATTTCTTCATCTAATGCTACACAGAAGATTTCTCAATAACTTCGTTGATTTGTGAGTGTTCAACTAACAGAGTTGAACCTTCCTTTAGACAGAGCAGATTGGAAACTCTCTTTTTGTGGAATTTGCATGTGGAGATTTCAAGCGTTTTTGGGCCATCGGTAGAAAAGGAAATATCCTCGTATAAAAACTAGAGAGAATCATTCTCAGAAACCACTTTGTGATGTGTGCGTTCCACTCACAGTGTTTAACCTTTCTTTTCATAGAGCAGCTTGTAAACACTCTGTTTGTAAAGTCTGCAAGTGGATATTTGGACCTCTTTGTGGATTTCGTTGGAAGCGGGATTTCTTCATCTAATGCTACACAGAAGATTTCTCAATAACTTCGTTGATTTGTGAGTGTTCAACTAACAGAGTTGAACCTTCCTTTAGACAGAGCATATTGGAAACTCTCTTTTTGAGGAATTTGCATGTGGAGATTTCAAGCGTTTTTGGGCCATCGGTAGAAAAGGAAATATCCTCGTATAAAAACTAGAGAGAATCATCTCAGAAACCACTTTGTGATGTGTGCGATCCACTCACAGAGTTTAACCTTTCTTTTCATAGAGCAGTTTGGAAACACTCTGTTTGTGAAGTCTGCAAGTGGATATTTGGACCTCTTGGAGGATTTCGTTAGAAGCGGGATTTCTTCATCTAATGCTACACAGAAGATTTCTCAGAAACTTCTTTGATTTGTGTGTGTTCAACTCACAGAGTTGAACCTTCCTTTAGACAGAGCAGATTGGAAACCCTCTTTTTGAGGAATTTGCATGTGGAGATTTCAAGCGTTTTTGGGCCATCGGTAGAAAAGGAAATATCCTCGTATAAAAACTAGAGAGAATCATTCTCAGAAACCACTTTGTTATGTGTGCGATCCACTCACAGAGTTTAACCTTTCTTTTCATAGAGCAGTTTGGAAACACTCTGTTTGTGAAGTCTGCAAGTGGATATTTGGACCTCTTGGAGGATTTCGTTGGAAGCGGGATTTCTTCATCTAATGCTAGAAGGAAGAATTCTCAGAAACTTCTTTGATTTGTGTGCGTTCAACTCACAGAGTTGAACCTTCCTTTAGACAGAGCAGATTGGAAACCCTCTTTTTGAGGAATATGCATGTGGAGATTTCAAGCATTTTGTGGCCAACGGTAGAAAAGGAAATATCCTAATATAAAAACTAGAGAGAATCATTTTCAGAAACTACTTTCTGATGTGTGTGTTCCACTCACAGAGTTCAACCTTTCTTTTCATAGAGCAGTTTGGAAACACTCTGGTTTTGAAGTCTGCAAGGGGATATTTGGACCTCTTTGAGGATTTCATTGGAAGCGGGATTTCTTCATCTAATGCTAGAAGGAAGAATTTTCAGAAAATTCTTTGATTTGCGTGTGTTCAACTCACAGAGTTGAACCTTCCTTTAGACAGAGCAGATTGGAAACCCTCTTTTTGAGGAATTTACATGTGGAGATTTCAAGCGATTTGGGGCCTACGTTAGAAAAGGAAATATCCTCATAGAAAAACTAGAGAGAATCATTCTCAGAAACCACTTTGTGATGTGTGCGTTCCACTCACAGAGTTTAACCTTTCTTTTCATAGAGCAGTTTGGAAACACTCTGTTTGTAAAGTCTGCAAGTGGATATTTGTACCTCTTTGAGGATGTCGTTGGAAGTGGGGTTTCTTCATCTAATGCTACACAGAAGATTTCTCAGTAACTTCGTTGATTTCTGTGTGTTCAACTAACAGAGTTGAACCTTCCTTTAGACAGAGCAGATTGGAAACCCTCTTTTTGAGGAATTTGCATGTGGAGATTTCAAGGGTTTTTGGGCCATCGGTAGAAAAGGAAATATCCTCGTATAAAAACTAGAGGGAATCATTCTCAGAAACCACTTTGTGATGTGTGCGGTCCACTCACAGAGTTTAACCTTTCTTTTCATAGAGCCGTTTGGAAACACTCTGTTTGTGAAGTCTGCAAGTGGATATTTGGACCTCTTGGAGGATTTCGTTGGAAGCGGGATTTCTTCATCTAATGCTAGAAGGAAGAATTCTCAGAAACTTCTTTGATTTGTGTGTGTTCAACTCACAGAGTTGAACCTTCCTTTAGACAGAGCAGATTGGAAACCCTCTTTTTGAGGAATTTGCATGTGGAGATTTCAAGCGTTTGGGGCAATCGGTAGAAAAGGAAATATCCTCGTATAAAAACTAGAGAGAATCATTCTCAGAAACCACTTTGTGATGTGTGCATTCCACTCACAGAGTTTAACCTTTCTTTTCATAGAGCAGTTTGTAAACACTCTGTTTGTAAAGTCTGCAAGTGGATATATGGACTTCTTTGTGGATTTCGTTGGAAGCGGGATTTCTTCATCTAATGCTACACAGAAGATTTCTCAGTAACTTCGTTGATTTGTGTGTGTTCAACTCACAGAGTTGAACCTTCCTTTAGACAGAGCAGATTGGAAACCCTCTTTTTGAGGAATTTGCATGTGGAGATTTCAAGCGATTTGGGGCCAACGGTAGAAAAGGAAATATCCTCGTATAAAAACTAGAGAGAATCATTCTCAGAAACCACTTTGTGATGTGTGCGATCCACTCACAGAGTTTAACCTTTCTTTTCATAGAGCAGTTTGGAAACACTCTGTTTGTGAAGTCTGCAAGTGGATATTTGGACCTCTTTGTGGATTTCGTTGGAAGCGGGATTTCTTCATCTAATGCTAGAAGGAAGAATTCTCAGAAACTTCTTTGATTTGTGTGTGTTGAACTCACAGAGTTGAACCTTCCTTTAGACAGAGCAGATTGGAAACCCTCTTTTTGAGGAATTTGCATGTGGAGATTTCAAGCGTTTTGGAGCCATCGGTAGAAAAGGAAATCTCCTCGTATAAAAACTAGAGAGAATCATTCTCAGAAACCACTTTGTGATGTGTGCGTTCCACTCACAGTGTTTAACCTTTCTTTTCATAGAGCAGCTTGTAAACACTCTGTTTGTAAAGTCTGCAAGTGGATATTTGGACCTCTTTGTGGATTTCGTTGGAAGCGGGATTTCTTCATCTAATGCTACACAGAAGATTTCTCAATAACTTCGTTGATTTGTGAGTGTTCAACTAACAGAGTTGAACCTTCCTTTAGACAGAGCATATTGGAAACTCTCTTTTTGAGGAATTTGCATGTGGAGATTTCAAGCGTTTTTGGGCCATCGGTAGAAAAGGAAATATCCTCGTATAAAAACTAGAGAGAATCATCTCAGAAACCACTTTGTGATGTGTGCGATCCACTCACAGAGTTTAACCTTTCTTTTCATAGAGCAGTTTGGAAACACTCTGTTTGTGAAGTCTGCAAGTGGATATTTGGACCTCTTGGAGGATTTCGTTAGAAGCGGGATTTCTTCATCTAATGCTACACAGAAGATTTCTCAGAAACTTCTTTGATTTGTGTGTGTTCAACTCACAGAGTTGAACCTTCCTTTAGACAGAGCAGATTGGAAACCCTCTTTTTGAGGAATTTGCATGTGGAGATTTCAAGCGTTTTGGGGCCATCGGTAGAAAAGGAAATATCCTCGTATAAAAACTAGAGAGAATCATTCTCAGAAACCACTTTGTTATGTGTGCGATCCACTCACAGAGTTTAACCTTTCTTTTCATAGAGCAGTTTGGAAACACTCTGTTTGTGAAGTCTGCAAGTGGATATTTGGACCTCTTGGAGGATTTCGTTGGAAGCGGGATTTCTTCATCTAATGCTAGAAGGAAGAATTCTCAGAAACTTCTTTGATTTGTGTGCGTTCAACTCACAGAGTTGAACCTTCCTTTAGACAGAGCAGATTGGAAACCCTCTTTTTGAGGAATATGCATGTGGAGATTTCAAGCATTTTGTGGCCAACGGTAGAAAAGGAAATATCCTAATATAAAAACTAGAGAGAATCATTTTCAGAAACTACTTTCTGATGTGTGTGTTCCACTCACAGAGTTCAACCTTTCTTTTCATAGAGCAGTTTGGAAACACTCTGGTTTTGAAGTCTGCAAGGGGATATTTGGACCTCTTTGAGGATTTCATTGGAAGCGGGATTTCTTCATCTAATGCTAGAAGGAAGAATTTTCAGAAATTTCTTTGATTTGCGTGTGTTCAACTCACAGAGTTGAACCTTCCTTTAGACAGAGCAGATTGGAAACCCTCTTTTTGAGGAATTTACATGTGGAGATTTCAAGCGATTTGGGGCCTACGTTAGAAAAGGAAATATCCTCATAGAAAAACTAGAGAGAATCATTCTCAGAAACCACTTTGTGATGTGTGCGTTCCACTCACAGAGTTTAACCTTTCTTTTCATAGAGCAGTTTGGAAACACTCTGTTTGTAAAGTCTGCAAGTGGATATTTGTACCTCTTTGAGGATGTCGTTGGAAGTGGGGTTTCTTCATCTAATGCTACACAGAAGATTTCTCAGTAACTTCGTTGATTTCTGTGTGTTCAACTAACAGAGTTGAACCTTCCTTTAGACAGAGCAGATTGGAAACCCTCTTTTTGAGGAATTTGCATGTGGAGATTTCAAGGGTTTTTGGGCCATCGGTAGAAAAGGAAATATCCTCGTATAAAAACTAGAGGGAATCATTCTCAGAAACCACTTTGTGATGTGTGCGGTCCACTCACAGAGTTTAACCTTTCTTTTCATAGAGCCATTTGGAAACACTCTGTTTGAGAAGTCTGCAAGTGGATATTTGGACCTCTTGGAGGATTTCGTTGGAAGCGGGATTTCTTCATCTAATGCTAGAAGGAAGAATTCTCAGAAACTTCTTTGATTTGTGTGTGTTCAACTCACAGAGTTGAACCTTCCTTTAGACAGAGCAGATTGGAAACCCTCTTTTTGAGGAATTTGCATGTGGAGATTTCAAGCGTTTGGGGCAATCGGTAGAAAAGGAAATATCCTCGTATAAAAACTAGAGAGAATCATTCTCAGAAACCACTTTGTGATGTGTGCATTCCACTCACAGAGTTTAACCTTTCTTTTCATAGAGCAGTTTGTAAACACTCTGTTTGTAAAGTCTGCAAGTGGATATATGGACTTCTTTGTGGATTTCGTTGGAAGCGGGATTTCTTCATCTAATGCTACACAGAAGATTTCTCAGTAACTTCGTTGATTTGTGTGTGTTTAACTCACAGAGTTGAACCTTCCTTTAGACAGAGCAGATTGGAAACCCTCTTTTTGAGGAATTTGCATGTGGAGATTTCAAGCGATTTGGGGCCAACGGTAGAAAAGGAAATATCCTCGTATAAAAACTAGAGAGAATCATTCTCAGAAACCACTTTGTGATGTGTGCGATCCACTCACAGAGTTTAACCTTTCTTTTCATAGAGCAGTTTGGAAACACTCTGTTTGTGAAGTCTGCAAGTGGATATTTGGACCTCTTTGTGGATTTCGTTGGAAGCGGGATTTCTTCATCTAATTCTAGAAGGAAGAATTCTCAGAAACTTCTTTGATTTGTGTGTGTTGAACTCACAGAGTTGAACCTTCCTTTAGACAGAGCAGATTGGAAACCCTCTTTTTGAGGAATTTGCATGTGGAGATTTCAAGCGTTTTGGAGCCATCGGTAGAAAAGGAAATCTCCTCGTATAAAAACTAGAGAGAATCATTCTCAGAAACCACTTTGTGATGTGTGCGTTCCACTCACAGTGTTTAACCTTTCTTTTCATAGAGCAGCTTGTAAACACTCTGTTTGTAAAGTCTGCAAGTGGATATTTGGACCTCTTTGTGGATTTCGTTGGAAGCGGGATTTCTTCATCTAATGCTACACAGAAGATTTCTCAATAACTTCGTTGATTTGTGAGTGTTCAACTAACAGAGTTGAACCTTCCTTTAGACAGAGCATATTGGAAACTCTCTTTTTGAGGAATTTGCATGTGGAGATTTCAAGCGTTTTTGGGCCATCGGTAGAAAAGGAAATATCCTCGTATAAAAACTAGAGAGAATCATCTCAGAAACCACTTTGTGATGTGTGCGATCCACTCACAGAGTTTAACCTTTCTTTTCATAGAGCAGTTTGGAAACACTCTGTTTGTGAAGTCTGCAAGTGGATATTTGGACCTCTTGGAGGATTTCGTTAGAAGCGGGATTTCTTCATCTAATGCTACACAGAAGATTTCTCAGAAACTTCTTTGATTTGTGTGTGTTCAACTCACAGAGTTGAACCTTCCTTTAGACAGAGCAGATTGGAAACCCTCTTTTTGAGGAATTTGCATGTGGAGATTTCAAGCGTTTTTGGGCCATCGGTAGAAAAGGAAATATCCTCGTATAAAAACTAGAGAGAATCATTCTCAGAAACCACTTTGTTATGTGTGCGATCCACTCACAGAGTTTAACCTTTCTTTTCATAGAGCAGTTTGGAAACACTCTGTTTGTGAAGTCTGCAAGTGGATATTTGGACCTCTTTGAGGATTTCATTGGAAGCGGGATTTCTTCATCTAATGCTAGAAGGAAGAATTTTCAGAAACTTCTTTGATTTGCGTGTGTTCAACTCACAGAGTTGAACCTTCCTTTAGACAGAGCAGATTGGAAACCCTCTTTTTGAGGAATTTGCATGTGGAGATTTCAAGCGATTTGGGGCCTACGTTAGAAAAGGAAATATCCTCATAGAAAAACTAGAGAGAATCATTCTCAGAAACCACTTTGTGATGTGTGCGTTCCACTCACAGAGTTTAACCTTTCTTTTCATAGAGCAGTTTGGAAACACTCTGTTTGTAAAGTCTGCAAGTGGATATTTGTACCTCTTTGAGGATGTCGTTGGAAGTGGGGTTTCTTCATCTAATGCTACACAGAAGATTTCTCAGTAACTTCGTTGATTTCTGTGTGTTCAACTAACAGAGTTGAACCTTCCTTTAGACAGAGCAGATTGGAAACCCTCTTTTTGAGGAATTTGCATGTGGAGATTTCAAGCGATTTGGGGCCAACGGTAGAAAAGGAAGTATCCTCGTATAAAAACTAGAGAGAATAATTCTCAGAAACCACTTTGTGATGTGTGCGATCCACTCACAGAGTTTAACCTTTCTTTTCATAGAGCAGTTTGGAAACACTCTGTTTGTGAAGTCTGCAAGTGGATATTTGGACCTCTTTGAGGATTTCGTTGGAAGCGGGATTTCTTCATCTAATGCTAGAAGGAAGAATTCTCAGAAACTTCTTTGATTTGTGTGTGTTGAACTCACAGAGTTGAACCTTCCTTTAGACAGAGCAGATTGGAAACCCTCTTTTTGAGGAATTTTCATGTGGAGATTTCAAGCGTTTTGGAGCCATCGGTAGAAAAGGAAATCTCCTCGTATAAAAACTAGAGAGAATCATTCTCAGAAACCACTTTGTGATGTGTGCGTTCCACTCACAGAGTTTAACCTTTCTTCTCATAGAGCAGCTTGTAAACACTCTGTTTGTAAAGTCTGCAAGTGGATATTTGGACCTCTTTGTGGATCTCGTTGGAAGCGGGATTTCTTCATCTAATGCTACACAGAAGATTTCTCAATAACTTCGTTGATTTGTGAGTGTTCAACTAACAGAGTTGAACCTTCCTTTAGACAGAGCAGATTGGAAACTCTCTTTTTGAGGAATTTGCATGTGGAGATTTCAAGCGTTTTTGGGCCATCGGTAGAAAAGGAAATATCCTCGTATAAAAACTAGAGAGAATCATCTCAGAAACCACTTTGTGATGTGTGCGATCCACTCACAGAGTTTAACCTTTCTTTTCATAGAGCAGTTTGGAAACACTCTGTTTGTGAAGTCTGCAAGTGGATATTTGGACCTCTTGGAGGATTTCGTTAGAAGCGGGATTTCTTCATCTAATGCTAGAAGGAAGAATTCTCAGAAACTTCTTTGATTTGTGTGTGTTCAACTCACAGAGTTGAACCTTCCTTTAGACAGAGCAGATTGGAAACCCTCTTTTTGAGGATTTTGCATGTGGAGATTTCAAGCGTTTTGGGGCCATCGGTAGAAAAGGAAATATCCTCGTATAAAAACTAGAGAGAATCATTCTCAGTAACCACTTTGTGATGTGAGCATTCCACTCACAGAGTTTAACCTTTCTTTTCATAGAGCAGTTTGTAAACACTCTGTTTGTAAAGTCTGCAAGTGGATATTTGGACCTCTTTGTGGATTTCGTTGGAAGCGGTATTTCATCATCTAATGCTACTCAGAAGATTTCTCAGTAACATCGTTGATTTCTGTGTGTTCAACTAACAGAGTTGAACCTTCCTTTAGACAGAGCAGATTGGAAACACTCTTTTTGAGGAATATGCATGTGGAGATTTCAAGCATTTTGTGGCCAACGGTAGAAAAGGAAATATCCTCGTATAAAAACTGGAGAGAATCATTTTCAGAAACGACTTTGTGATGTGTGTGTTCCACTCACAGAGTTTAACCTTTCTTTTCATAGAGCAGATTGGAAACACTCTGGTTTTGTAGTCTGCAAGGGGATATTTGGACCTCTTTCAGGATTTCATTGGAAGCGGGATTTCTTCATCTAATGCTAGAAGGAAGAATTTTCAGAAACTTCTTTGATTTGCGTGTGTTCAACTCACAGAGTTGAACCTTCCTTTAGACAGAGCAGATTGGAAACCCTCTTTTTGAGGAATTTGCATGTGGAGATTTCAAGCGTTTTGGGGCCAACGTTAGAAAAGGAAATATCCTCATAGAAAAACTAGAGAGAATCATTCTCAGAAACCTCTTTGTTATGTGTGCGTTCCACTCACAGAGTTTAACCTTTCTTTTCATAGAGCAGTTTGGAAACACTCTGTTTGTAACGTCTGCAAGAGGATATTTGTACCTCTTTGAGGATTTCGTTGGAAGTGGGGTTTCTTCATCTAATGCTACACAGAAGATTTCTCAGTAACTTCGTTGATTTCTGTGTGTTCAACTAACAGAGTTGAACCTTCCTTTAGACAGAGCAGATTGGAAACCCTCTTTTTGAGGAATTTGCATGTGGAGATTTCAAGGGTTTTTGGGCCATCGGTAGAAAAGGAAATATCCTCGTATAAAAACTAGAGGGAATCATTCTCAGAAACCACTTTGTGATGTGTGCGGTCCACTCACAGAGTTTAACCTTTCTTTTCATAGAGCCGTTTGGAAACACTCTGTTTGTGAAGTCTGCAAGTGGATATTTGGACCTCTTGGAGGATTTCGTTGGAAGCGGGATTTCTTCATCTAATGCTAGAAGGAAGAATTCTCAGAAACTTCTTTGATTTGTGTGTGTTCAACTCACAGAGTTGAACCTTCCTTTAGACAGAGCAGATTGGAAACCCTCTTTTTGAGGAATTTGCATGTGGAGATTTCAAGCGTTTGGGGCAATCGGTAGAAAAGGAAATATCCTCGTATAAAAACTAGAGAGAATCATTCTCAGAAACCACTTTGTGATGTGTGCATTCCACTCACAGAGTTTAACCTTTCTTTTCATAGAGCAGTTTGTAAACACTCTGTTTGTAAAGTCTGCAAGTGGATATATGGACTTCTTTGTGGATTTCGTTGGAAGCGGGATTTCTTCATCTAATGCTACACAGAAGATTTCTCAGTAACTTCGTTGATTTGTGTGTGTTCAACTCACAGAGTTGAACCTTCCTTTAGACAGAGCAGATTGGAAACCCTCTTTTTGAGGAATTTGCATGTGGAGATTTCAAGCGATTTGGGGCCAACGGTAGAAAAGGAAATATCCTCGTATAAAAACTAGAGAGAATCATTCTCAGAAACCACTTTGTGATGTGTGCGATCCACTCACAGAGTTTAACCTTTCTTTTCATAGAGCAGTTTGGAAACACTCTGTTTGTGAAGTCTGCAAGTGGATATTTGGACCTCTTTGTGGATTTCGTTGGAAGCGGGATTTCTTCATCTAATGCTAGAAGGAAGAATTCTCAGAAACTTCTTTGATTTGTGTGTGTTGAACTCACAGAGTTGAACCTTCCTTTAGACAGAGCAGATTGGAAACCCTCTTTTTGAGGAATTTGCATGTGGAGATTTCAAGCGTTTTGGAGCCATCGGTAGAAAAGGAAATCTCCTCGTATAAAAACTAGAGAGAATCATTCTCAGAAACCACTTTGTGATGTGTGCGTTCCACTCCCAGTGTTTAACCTTTCTTTTCATAGAGCAGCTTGTAAACACTCTGTTTGTAAAGTCTGCAAGTGGATATTTGGACCTCTTTGTGGATTTCGTTGGAAGCGGGATTTCTTCATCTAATGCTACACAGAAGATTTCTCAATAACTTCGTTGATTTGTGAGTGTTCAACTAACAGAGTTGAACCTTCCTTTAGACAGAGCATATTGGAAACTCTCTTTTTGAGGAATTTGCATGTGGAGATTTCAAGCGTTTTTGGGCCATCGGTAGAAAAGGAAATATCCTCGTATAAAAACTAGAGAGAATCATCTCAGAAACCACTTTGTGATGTGTGCGATCCACTCACAGAGTTTAACCTTTCTTTTCATAGAGCAGTTTGGAAACACTCTGTTTGTGAAGTCTGCAAGTGGATATTTGGACCTCTTGGAGGATTTCGTTAGAAGCGGGATTTCTTCATCTAATGCTAGAAGGAAGAATTCTCAGAAACTTCTTTGATTTGTGTGTGTTCAACTCACAGAGTTGAACCTTCCTTTAGACAGAGCAGATTGGAAACCCTCTTTTTGAGGAATTTGCATGTGGAGATTTCAAGCGTTTTTGGGCCATCGGTAGAAAAGGAAATATCCTCGTATAAAAACTAGAGAGAATCATTCTCAGAAACCACTTTGTTATGTGTGCGTTCCACTCACAGAGTTTAACCTTTCTTTTCATAGAGCAGTTTGGAAACACTCTGTTTGTGAAGTCTGCAAGTGGATATTTGGACCTCTTGGAGGATGTCGTTGGAAGTGGGGTTTCTTCATCTAATGCTACACAGAAGAATTCTCAGAAACTTCTTTGATTTGTGTGCGTTCAACTCACAGAGTTGAACCTTCCTTTAGACAGAGCAGATTGGAAACCCTCTTTTTGAGGAATATGCATGTGGAGATTTCAAGCTTTTTGTGGCCAACGGTAGAAAAGGAAATATCCTAATATAAAAACTAGAGAGAATCATTTTCAGAAACTACTTTCTGATGTGTGTGTTCCACTCACAGAGTTCAACCTTTCTTTTCATAGAGCAGTTTGGAAACACTCTGGTTTTGAAGTCTGCAAGGGGATATTTGGACCTCTTTGAGGATTTCATTGGAAGCGGGATTTCTTCATCTAATGCTAGAAGGAAGAATTTTCAGAAACTTCTTTGATTTGCGTGTGTTCAACTCACAGAGTTGAACCTTCCTTTAGACAGAGCAGATTGGAAACCCTCTTTTTGAGGAATTTTCATGTGGAGATTTCAAGCGTTTTGGAGCCATCGGTAGAAAAGGAAATCTCCTCGTATAAAAACTAGAGAGAATCATTCTCAGAAACCACTTTGTGATGTGTGCGTTCCACTCACAGAGTTTAACCTTTCTTCTCATAGAGCAGCTTGTAAACACTCTGTTTGTAAAGTCTGCAAGTGGATATTTGGACCTCTTTGTGGATTTCGTTGGAAGCGGGATTTCTTCATCTAATGCTACACAGAAGATTTCTCAATAACTTCGTTGATTTGTGAGTGTTCAACTAACAGAGTTGAACCTTCCTTTAGACAGAGCAGATTGGAAACTCTCTTTTTGTGGAATTTGCATGTGGAGATTTCAAGCGTTTTTGGGCCATCGGTAGAAAAGGAAATATCCTCGTATAAAAACTAGAGAGAATCATTCTCAGAAACCACTTTGTGATGTGTGCGTTCCACTCACAGTGTTTAACCTTTCTTTTCATAGAGCAGCTTGTAAACACTCTGTTTGTAAAGTCTGCAAGTGGATATTTGGACCTCTTTGTGGATTTCGTTGGAAGCGGGATTTCTTCATCTAATGCTACACAGAAGATTTCTCAATAACTTCGTTGATTTGTGAGTGTTCAACTAACAGAGTTGAACCTTCCTTTAGACAGAGCATATTGGAAACTCTCTTTTTGAGGAATTTGCATGTGGAGATTTCAAGCGTTTTTGGGCCATCGGTAGAAAAGGAAATATCCTCGTATAAAAACTAGAGAGAATCATCTCAGAAACCACTTTGTGATGTGTGCGATCCACTCACAGAGTTTAACCTTTCTTTTCATAGAGCAGTTTGGAAACACTCTGTTTGTGAAGTCTGCAAGTGGATATTTGGACCTCTTGGAGGATTTCGTTAGAAGCGGGATTTCTTCATCTAATGCTACACAGAAGATTTCTCAGAAACTTCTTTGATTTGTGTGTGTTCAACTCACAGAGTTGAACCTTCCTTTAGACAGAGCAGATTGGAAACCCTCTTTTTGAGGAATTTGCATGTGGAGATTTCAAGCGTTTTTGGGCCATCGGTAGAAAAGGAAATATCCTCGTATAAAAACTAGAGAGAATCATTCTCAGAAACCACTTTGTTATGTGTGCGATCCACTCACAGAGTTTAACCTTTCTTTTCATAGAGCAGTTTGGAAACACTCTGTTTGTGAAGTCTGCAAGTGGATATTTGGACCTCTTGGAGGATTTCGTTGGAAGCGGGATTTCTTCATCTAATGCTAGAAGGAAGAATTCTCAGAAACTTCTTTGATTTGTGTGCGTTCAACTCACAGAGTTGAACCTTCCTTTAGACAGAGCAGATTGGAAACCCTCTTTTTGAGGAATATGCATGTGGAGATTTCAAGCATTTTGTGGCCAACGGTAGAAAAGGAAATATCCTAATATAAAAACTAGAGAGAATCATTTTCAGAAACTACTTTCTGATGTGTGTGTTCCACTCACAGAGTTCAACCTTTCTTTTCATAGAGCAGTTTGGAAACACTCTGGTTTTGAAGTCTGCAAGGGGATATTTGGACCTCTTTGAGGATTTCATTGGAAGCGGGATTTCTTCATCTAATGCTAGAAGGAAGAATTTTCAGAAACTTCTTTGATTTGCGTGTGTTCAACTCACAGAGTTGAACCTTCCTTTAGACAGAGCAGATTGGAAACCCTCTTTTTGAGGAATTTACATGTGGAGATTTCAAGCGATTTGGGGCCTACGTTAGAAAAGGAAATATCCTCATAGAAAAACTAGAGAGAATCATTCTCAGAAACCACTTTGTGATGTGTGCGTTCCACTCACAGAGTTTAACCTTTCTTTTCATAGAGCAGTTTGGAAACACTCTGTTTGTAAAGTCTGCAAGTGGATATTTGTACCTCTTTGAGGATGTCGTTGGAAGTGGGGTTTCTTCATCTAATGCTACACAGAAGATTTCTCAGTAACTTCGTTGATTTCTGTGTGTTCAACTAACAGAGTTGAACCTTCCTTTAGACAGAGCAGATTGGAAACCCTCTTTTTGAGGAATTTGCATGTGGAGATTTCAAGGGTTTTTGGGCCATCGGTAGAAAAGGAAATATCCTCGTATAAAAACTAGAGGGAATCATTCTCAGAAACCACTTTGTGATGTGTGCGGTCCACTCACAGAGTTTAACCTTTCTTTTCATAGAGCCGTTTGGAAACACTCTGTTTGTGAAGTCTGCAAGTGGATATTTGGACCTCTTGGAGGATTTCGTTGGAAGCGGGATTTCTTCATCTAATGCTAGAAGGAAGAATTCTCAGAAACTTCTTTGATTTGTGTGTGTTCAACTCACAGAGTTGAACCTTCCTTTAGACAGAGCAGATTGGAAACCCTCTTTTTGAGGAATTTGCATGTGGAGATTTCAAGCGTTTGGGGCAATCGGTAGAAAAGGAAATATCCTCGTATAAAAACTAGAGAGAATCATTCTCAGAAACCACTTTGTGATGTGTGCATTCCACTCACAGAGTTTAACCTTTCTTTTCATAGAGCAGTTTGTAAACACTCTGTTTGTAAAGTCTGCAAGTGGATATATGGACTTCTTTGTGGATTTCGTTGGAAGCGGGATTTCTTCATCTAATGCTACACAGAAGATTTCTCAGTAACTTCGTTGATTTGTGTGTGTTCAACTCACAGAGTTGAACCTTCCTTTAGACAGAGCAGATTGGAAACCCTCTTTTTGAGGAATTTGCATGTGGAGATTTCAAGCGATTTGGGGCCAACGGTAGAAAAGGAAATATCCTCGTATAAAAACTAGAGAGAATCATTCTCAGAAACCACTTTGTGATGTGTGCGATCCACTCACAGAGTTTAACCTTTCTTTTCATAGAGCAGTTTGGAAACACTCTGTTTGTGAAGTCTGCAAGTGGATATTTGGACCTCTTTGTGGATTTCGTTGGAAGCGGGATTTCTTCATCTAATGCTAGAAGGAAGAATTCTCAGAAACTTCTTTGATTTGTGTGTGTTGAACTCACAGAGTTGAACCTTCCTTTAGACAGAGCAGATTGGAAACCCTCTTTTTGAGGAATTTGCATGTGGAGATTTCAAGCGTTTTGGAGCCATCGGTAGAAAAGGAAATCTCCTCGTATAAAAACTAGAGAGAATCATTCTCAGAAACCACTTTGTGATGTGTGCGTTCCACTCACAGTGTTTAACCTTTCTTTTCATAGAGCAGCTTGTAAACACTCTGTTTGTAAAGTCTGCAAGTGGATATTTGGACCTCTTTGTGGATTTCGTTGGAAGCGGGATTTCTTCATCTAATGCTACACAGAAGATTTCTCAATAACTTCGTTGATTTGTGAGTGTTCAACTAACAGAGTTGAACCTTCCTTTAGACAGAGCATATTGGAAACTCTCTTTTTGAGGAATTTGCATGTGGAGATTTCAAGCGTTTTTGGGCCATCGGTAGAAAAGGAAATATCCTCGTATAAAAACTAGAGAGAATCATCTCAGAAACCACTTTGTGATGTGTGCGATCCACTCACAGAGTTTAACCTTTCTTTTCATAGAGCAGTTTGGAAACACTCTGTTTGTGAAGTCTGCAAGTGGATATTTGGACCTCTTGGAGGATTTCGTTAGAAGCGGGATTTCTTCATCTAATGCTACACAGAAGATTTCTCAGAAACTTCTTTGATTTGTGTGTGTTCAACTCACAGAGTTGAACCTTCCTTTAGACAGAGCAGATTGGAAACCCTCTTTTTGAGGAATTTGCATGTGGAGATTTCAAGCGTTTTGGGGCCATCGGTAGAAAAGGAAATATCCTCGTATAAAAACTAGAGAGAATCATTCTCAGAAACCACTTTGTTATGTGTGCGATCCACTCACAGAGTTTAACCTTTCTTTTCATAGAGCAGTTTGGAAACACTCTGTTTGTGAAGTCTGCAAGTGGATATTTGGACCTCTTGGAGGATTTCGTTGGAAGCGGGATTTCTTCATCTAATGCTAGAAGGAAGAATTCTCAGAAACTTCTTTGATTTGTGTGCGTTCAACTCACAGAGTTGAACCTTCCTTTAGACAGAGCAGATTGGAAACCCTCTTTTTGAGGAATATGCATGTGGAGATTTCAAGCATTTTGTGGCCAACGGTAGAAAAGGAAATATCCTAATATAAAAACTAGAGAGAATCATTTTCAGAAACTACTTTCTGATGTGTGTGTTCCACTCACAGAGTTCAACCTTTCTTTTCATAGAGCAGTTTGGAAACACTCTGGTTTTGAAGTCTGCAAGGGGATATTTGGACCTCTTTGAGGATTTCATTGGAAGCGGGATTTCTTCATCTAATGCTAGAAGGAAGAATTTTCAGAAATTTCTTTGATTTGCGTGTGTTCAACTCACAGAGTTGAACCTTCCTTTAGACAGAGCAGATTGGAAACCCTCTTTTTGAGGAATTTACATGTGGAGATTTCAAGCGATTTGGGGCCTACGTTAGAAAAGGAAATATCCTCATAGAAAAACTAGAGAGAATCATTCTCAGAAACCACTTTGTGATGTGTGCGTTCCACTCACAGAGTTTAACCTTTCTTTTCATAGAGCAGTTTGGAAACACTCTGTTTGTAAAGTCTGCAAGTGGATATTTGTACCTCTTTGAGGATGTCGTTGGAAGTGGGGTTTCTTCATCTAATGCTACACAGAAGATTTCTCAGTAACTTCGTTGATTTCTGTGTGTTCAACTAACAGAGTTGAACCTTCCTTTAGACAGAGCAGATTGGAAACCCTCTTTTTGAGGAATTTGCATGTGGAGATTTCAAGGGTTTTTGGGCCATCGGTAGAAAAGGAAATATCCTCGTATAAAAACTAGAGGGAATCATTCTCAGAAACCACTTTGTGATGTGTGCGGTCCACTCACAGAGTTTAACCTTTCTTTTCATAGAGCCATTTGGAAACACTCTGTTTGAGAAGTCTGCAAGTGGATATTTGGACCTCTTGGAGGATTTCGTTGGAAGCGGGATTTCTTCATCTAATGCTAGAAGGAAGAATTCTCAGAAACTTCTTTGATTTGTGTGTGTTCAACTCACAGAGTTGAACCTTCCTTTAGACAGAGCAGATTGGAAACCCTCTTTTTGAGGAATTTGCATGTGGAGATTTCAAGCGTTTGGGGCAATCGGTAGAAAAGGAAATATCCTCGTATAAAAACTAGAGAGAATCATTCTCAGAAACCACTTTGTGATGTGTGCATTCCACTCACAGAGTTTAACCTTTCTTTTCATAGAGCAGTTTGTAAACACTCTGTTTGTAAAGTCTGCAAGTGGATATATGGACTTCTTTGTGGATTTCGTTGGAAGCGGGATTTCTTCATCTAATGCTACACAGAAGATTTCTCAGTAACTTCGTTGATTTGTGTGTGTTTAACTCACAGAGTTGAACCTTCCTTTAGACAGAGCAGATTGGAAACCCTCTTTTTGAGGAATTTGCATGTGGAGATTTCAAGCGATTTGGGGCCAACGGTAGAAAAGGAAATATCCTCGTATAAAAACTAGAGAGAATCATTCTCAGAAACCACTTTGTGATGTGTGCGATCCACTCACAGAGTTTAACCTTTCTTTTCATAGAGCAGTTTGGAAACACTCTGTTTGTGAAGTCTGCAAGTGGATATTTGGACCTCTTTGTGGATTTCGTTGGAAGCGGGATTTCTTCATCTAATGCTAGAAGGAAGAATTCTCAGAAACTTCTTTGATTTGTGTGTGTTGAACTCACAGAGTTGAACCTTCCTTTAGACAGAGCAGATTGGAAACCCTCTTTTTGAGGAATTTGCATGTGGAGATTTCAAGCGTTTTGGAGCCATCGGTAGAAAAGGAAATCTCCTCGTATAAAAACTAGAGAGAATCATTCTCAGAAACCACTTTGTGATGTGTGCGTTCCACTCACAGTGTTTAACCTTTCTTTTCATAGAGCAGCTTGTAAACACTCTGTTTGTAAAGTCTGCAAGTGGATATTTGGACCTCTTTGTGGATTTCGTTGGAAGCGGGATTTCTTCATCTAATGCTACACAGAAGATTTCTCAATAACTTCGTTGATTTGTGAGTGTTCAACTAACAGAGTTGAACCTTCCTTTAGACAGAGCATATTGGAAACTCTCTTTTTGAGGAATTTGCATGTGGAGATTTCAAGCGTTTTTGGGCCATCGGTAGAAAAGGAAATATCCTCGTATAAAAACTAGAGAGAATCATCTCAGAAACCACTTTGTGATGTGTGCGATCCACTCACAGAGTTTAACCTTTCTTTTCATAGAGCAGTTTGGAAACACTCTGTTTGTGAAGTCTGCAAGTGGATATTTGGACCTCTTGGAGGATTTCGTTAGAAGCGGGATTTCTTCATCTAATGCTACACAGAAGATTTCTCAGAAACTTCTTTGATTTGTGTGTGTTCAACTCACAGAGTTGAACCTTCCTTTAGACAGAGCAGATTGGAAACCCTCTTTTTGAGGAATTTGCATGTGGAGATTTCAAGCGTTTTTGGGCCATCGGTAGAAAAGGAAATATCCTCGTATAAAAACTAGAGAGAATCATTCTCAGAAACCACTTTGTTATGTGTGCGATCCACTCACAGAGTTTAACCTTTCTTTTCATAGAGCAGTTTGGAAACACTCTGTTTGTGAAGTCTGCAAGTGGATATTTGGACCTCTTTGAGGATTTCATTGGAAGCGGGATTTCTTCATCTAATGCTAGAAGGAAGAATTTTCAGAAACTTCTTTGATTTGCGTGTGTTCAACTCACAGAGTTGAACCTTCCTTTAGACAGAGCAGATTGGAAACCCTCTTTTTGAGGAATTTGCATGTGGAGATTTCAAGCGATTTGGGGCCTACGTTAGAAAAGGAAATATCCTCATAGAAAAACTAGAGAGAATCATTCTCAGAAACCACTTTGTGATGTGTGCGTTCCACTCACAGAGTTTAACCTTTCTTTTCATAGAGCAGTTTGGAAACACTCTGTTTGTAAAGTCTGCAAGTGGATATTTGTACCTCTTTGAGGATGTCGTTGGAAGTGGGGTTTCTTCATCTAATGCTACACAGAAGATTTCTCAGTAACTTCGTTGATTTCTGTGTGTTCAACTAACAGAGTTGAACCTTCCTTTAGACAGAGCAGATTGGAAACCCTCTTTTTGAGGAATTTGCATGTGGAGATTTCAAGCGATTTGGGGCCAACGGTAGAAAAGGAAGTATCCTCGTATAAAAACTAGAGAGAATAATTCTCAGAAACCACTTTGTGATGTGTGCGATCCACTCACAGAGTTTAACCTTTCTTTTCATAGAGCAGTTTGGAAACACTCTGTTTGTGAAGTCTGCAAGTGGATATTTGGACCTCTTTGAGGATTTCGTTGGAAGCGGGATTTCTTCATCTAATGCTAGAAGGAAGAATTCTCAGAAACTTCTTTGATTTGTGTGTGTTGAACTCACAGAGTTGAACCTTCCTTTAGACAGAGCAGATTGGAAACCCTCTTTTTGAGGAATTTTCATGTGGAGATTTCAAGCGTTTTGGAGCCATCGGTAGAAAAGGAAATCTCCTCGTATAAAAACTAGAGAGAATCATTCTCAGAAACCACTTTGTGATGTGTGCGTTCCACTCACAGAGTTTAACCTTTCTTCTCATAGAGCAGCTTGTAAACACTCTGTTTGTAAAGTCTGCAAGTGGATATTTGGACCTCTTTGTGGATCTCGTTGGAAGCGGGATTTCTTCATCTAATGCTACACAGAAGATTTCTCAATAACTTCGTTGATTTGTGAGTGTTCAACTAACAGAGTTGAACCTTCCTTTAGACAGAGCAGATTGGAAACTCTCTTTTTGAGGAATTTGCATGTGGAGATTTCAAGCGTTTTTGGGCCATCGGTAGAAAAGGAAATATCCTCGTATAAAAACTAGAGAGAATCATCTCAGAAACCACTTTGTGATGTGTGCGATCCACTCACAGAGTTTAACCTTTCTTTTCATAGAGCAGTTTGGAAACACTCTGTTTGTGAAGTCTGCAAGTGGATATTTGGACCTCTTGGAGGATTTCGTTAGAAGCGGGATTTCTTCATCTAATGCTAGAAGGAAGAATTCTCAGAAACTTCTTTGATTTGTGTGTGTTCAACTCACAGAGTTGAACCTTCCTTTAGACAGAGCAGATTGGAAACCCTCTTTTTGAGGATTTTGCATGTGGAGATTTCAAGCGTTTTGGGGCCATCGGTAGAAAAGGAAATATCCTCGTATAAAAACTAGAGAGAATCATTCTCAGTAACCACTTTGTGATGTGAGCATTCCACTCACAGAGTTTAACCTTTCTTTTCATAGAGCAGTTTGTAAACACTCTGTTTGTAAAGTCTGCAAGTGGATATTTGGACCTCTTTGTGGATTTCGTTGGAAGCGGTATTTCATCATCTAATGCTACTCAGAAGATTTCTCAGTAACATCGTTGATTTCTGTGTGTTCAACTAACAGAGTTGAACCTTCCTTTAGACAGAGCAGATTGGAAACACTCTTTTTGAGGAATATGCATGTGGAGATTTCAAGCATTTTGTGGCCAACGGTAGAAAAGGAAATATCCTCGTATAAAAACTGGAGAGAATCATTTTCAGAAACGACTTTGTGATGTGTGTGTTCCACTCACAGAGTTTAACCTTTCTTTTCATAGAGCAGATTGGAAACACTCTGGTTTTGTAGTCTGCAAGGGGATATTTGGACCTCTTTCAGGATTTCATTGGAAGCGGGATTTCTTCATCTAATGCTAGAAGGAAGAATTTTCAGAAACTTCTTTGATTTGCGTGTGTTCAACTCACAGAGTTGAACCTTCCTTTAGACAGAGCAGATTGGAAACCCTCTTTTTGAGGAATTTGCATGTGGAGATTTCAAGCGTTTTGGGGCCAACGTTAGAAAAGGAAATATCCTCATAGAAAAACTAGAGAGAATCATTCTCAGAAACCTCTTTGTTATGTGTGCGTTCCACTCACAGAGTTTAACCTTTCTTTTCATAGAGCAGTTTGGAAACACTCTGTTTGTAACGTCTGCAAGAGGATATTTGTACCTCTTTGAGGATTTCGTTGGAAGTGGGGTTTCTTCATCTAATGCTACACAGAAGATTTCTCAGTAACTTCGTTGATTTCTGTGTGTTCAACTAACAGAGTTGAACCTTCCTTTAGACAGAGCAGATTGGAAACCCTCTTTTTGAGGAATTTGCATGTGGAGATTTCAAGGGTTTTTGGGCCATCGGTAGAAAAGGAAATATCCTCGTATAAAAACTAGAGGGAATCATTCTCAGAAACCACTTTGTGATGTGTGCGGTCCACTCACAGAGTTTAACCTTTCTTTTCATAGAGCCGTTTGGAAACACTCTGTTTGTGAAGTCTGCAAGTGGATATTTGGACCTCTTGGAGGATTTCGTTGGAAGCGGGATTTCTTCATCTAATGCTAGAAGGAAGAATTCTCAGAAACTTCTTTGATTTGTGTGTGTTCAACTCACAGAGTTGAACCTTCCTTTAGACAGAGCAGATTGGAAACCCTCTTTTTGAGGAATTTGCATGTGGAGATTTCAAGCGTTTGGGGCAATCGGTAGAAAAGGAAATATCCTCGTATAAAAACTAGAGAGAATCATTCTCAGAAACCACTTTGTGATGTGTGCATTCCACTCACAGAGTTTAACCTTTCTTTTCATAGAGCAGTTTGTAAACACTCTGTTTGTAAAGTCTGCAAGTGGATATATGGACTTCTTTGTGGATTTCGTTGGAAGCGGGATTTCTTCATCTAATGCTACACAGAAGATTTCTCAGTAACTTCGTTGATTTGTGTGTGTTCAACTCACAGAGTTGAACCTTCCTTTAGACAGAGCAGATTGGAAACCCTCTTTTTGAGGAATTTGCATGTGGAGATTTCAAGCGATTTGGGGCCAACGGTAGAAAAGGAAATATCCTCGTATAAAAACTAGAGAGAATCATTCTCAGAAACCACTTTGTGATGTGTGCGATCCACTCACAGAGTTTAACCTTTCTTTTCATAGAGCAGTTTGGAAACACTCTGTTTGTGAAGTCTGCAAGTGGATATTTGGACCTCTTTGTGGATTTCGTTGGAAGCGGGATTTCTTCATCTAATGCTAGAAGGAAGAATTCTCAGAAACTTCTTTGATTTGTGTGTGTTGAACTCACAGAGTTGAACCTTCCTTTAGACAGAGCAGATTGGAAACCCTCTTTTTGAGGAATTTGCATGTGGAGATTTCAAGCGTTTTGGAGCCATCGGTAGAAAAGGAAATCTCCTCGTATAAAAACTAGAGAGAATCATTCTCAGAAACCACTTTGTGATGTGTGCGTTCCACTCCCAGTGTTTAACCTTTCTTTTCATAGAGCAGCTTGTAAACACTCTGTTTGTAAAGTCTGCAAGTGGATATTTGGACCTCTTTGTGGATTTCGTTGGAAGCGGGATTTCTTCATCTAATGCTACACAGAAGATTTCTCAATAACTTCGTTGATTTGTGAGTGTTCAACTAACAGAGTTGAACCTTCCTTTAGACAGAGCATATTGGAAACTCTCTTTTTGAGGAATTTGCATGTGGAGATTTCAAGCGTTTTTGGGCCATCGGTAGAAAAGGAAATATCCTCGTATAAAAACTAGAGAGAATCATCTCAGAAACCACTTTGTGATGTGTGCGATCCACTCACAGAGTTTAACCTTTCTTTTCATAGAGCAGTTTGGAAACACTCTGTTTGTGAAGTCTGCAAGTGGATATTTGGACCTCTTGGAGGATTTCGTTAGAAGCGGGATTTCTTCATCTAATGCTAGAAGGAAGAATTCTCAGAAACTTCTTTGATTTGTGTGTGTTCAACTCACAGAGTTGAACCTTCCTTTAGACAGAGCAGATTGGAAACCCTCTTTTTGAGGAATTTGCATGTGGAGATTTCAAGCGTTTTTGGGCCATCGGTAGAAAAGGAAATATCCTCGTATAAAAACTAGAGAGAATCATTCTCAGAAACCACTTTGTTATGTGTGCGTTCCACTCACAGAGTTTAACCTTTCTTTTCATAGAGCAGTTTGGAAACACTCTGTTTGTGAAGTCTGCAAGTGGATATTTGGACCTCTTGGAGGATGTCGTTGGAAGTGGGGTTTCTTCATCTAATGCTACACAGAAGATTTCTCAATAACTTCGTTGATTTGTGAGCGTTCAACTCACAGAGTTGAACCTTCCTTTAGACAGAGCAGATTGGAAACCCTCTTTTTGAGGAATATGCATGTGGAGATTTCAAGCTTTTTGTGGCCAACGGTAGAAAAGGAAATATCCTAATATAAAAACTAGAGAGAATCATTTTCAGAAACTACTTTCTGATGTGTGTGTTCCACTCACAGAGTTCAACCTTTCTTTTCATAGAGCAGTTTGGAAACACTCTGGTTTTGAAGTCTGCAAGGGGATATTTGGACCTCTTTGAGGATTTCATTGGAAGCGGGATTTCTTCATCTAATGCTAGAAGGAAGAATTTTCAGAAACTTCTTTGATTTGCGTGTGTTCAACTCACAGAGTTGAACCTTCCTTTAGACAGAGCAGATTGGAAACCCTCTTTTTGAGGAATTTTCATGTGGAGATTTCAAGCGTTTTGGAGCCATCGGTAGAAAAGGAAATCTCCTCGTATAAAAACTAGAGAGAATCATTCTCAGAAACCACTTTGTGATGTGTGCGTTCCACTCACAGAGTTTAACCTTTCTTCTCATAGAGCAGCTTGTAAACACTCTGTTTGTAAAGTCTGCAAGTGGATATTTGGACCTCTTTGTGGATTTCGTTGGAAGCGGGATTTCTTCATCTAATGCTACACAGAAGATTTCTCAATAACTTCGTTGATTTGTGAGTGTTCAACTAACAGAGTTGAACCTTCCTTTAGACAGAGCAGATTGGAAACTCTCTTTTTGTGGAATTTGCATGTGGAGATTTCAAGCGTTTTTGGGCCATCGGTAGAAAAGGAAATATCCTCGTATAAAAACTAGAGAGAATCATTCTCAGAAACCACTTTGTGATGTGTGCGTTCCACTCACAGTGTTTAACCTTTCTTTTCATAGAGCAGCTTGTAAACACTCTGTTTGTAAAGTCTGCAAGTGGATATTTGGACCTCTTTGTGGATTTCGTTGGAAGCGGGATTTCTTCATCTAATGCTACACAGAAGATTTCTCAATAACTTCGTTGATTTGTGAGTGTTCAACTAACAGAGTTGAACCTTCCTTTAGACAGAGCATATTGGAAACTCTCTTTTTGAGGAATTTGCATGTGGAGATTTCAAGCGTTTTTGGGCCATCGGTAGAAAAGGAAATATCCTCGTATAAAAACTAGAGAGAATCATCTCAGAAACCACTTTGTGATGTGTGCGATCCACTCACAGAGTTTAACCTTTCTTTTCATAGAGCAGTTTGGAAACACTCTGTTTGTGAAGTCTGCAAGTGGATATTTGGACCTCTTGGAGGATTTCGTTAGAAGCGGGATTTCTTCATCTAATGCTACACAGAAGATTTCTCAGAAACTTCTTTGATTTGTGTGTGTTCAACTCACAGAGTTGAACCTTCCTTTAGACAGAGCAGATTGGAAACCCTCTTTTTGAGGAATTTGCATGTGGAGATTTCAAGCGTTTTTGGGCCATCGGTAGAAAAGGAAATATCCTCGTATAAAAACTAGAGAGAATCATTCTCAGAAACCACTTTGTTATGTGTGCGATCCACTCACAGAGTTTAACCTTTCTTTTCATAGAGCAGTTTGGAAACACTCTGTTTGTGAAGTCTGCAAGTGGATATTTGGACCTCTTGGAGGATTTCGTTGGAAGCGGGATTTCTTCATCTAATGCTAGAAGGAAGAATTCTCAGAAACTTCTTTGATTTGTGTGCGTTCAACTCACAGAGTTGAACCTTCCTTTAGACAGAGCAGATTGGAAACCCTCTTTTTGAGGAATATGCATGTGGAGATTTCAAGCATTTTGTGGCCAACGGTAGAAAAGGAAATATCCTAATATAAAAACTAGAGAGAATCATTTTCAGAAACTACTTTCTGATGTGTGTGTTCCACTCACAGAGTTCAACCTTTCTTTTCATAGAGCAGTTTGGAAACACTCTGGTTTTGAAGTCTGCAAGGGGATATTTGGACCTCTTTGAGGATTTCATTGGAAGCGGGATTTCTTCATCTAATGCTAGAAGGAAGAATTTTCAGAAACTTCTTTGATTTGCGTGTGTTCAACTCACAGAGTTGAACCTTCCTTTAGACAGAGCAGATTGGAAACCCTCTTTTTGAGGAATTTACATGTGGAGATTTCAAGCGATTTGGGGCCTACGTTAGAAAAGGAAATATCCTCATAGAAAAACTAGAGAGAATCATTCTCAGAAACCACTTTGTGATGTGTGCGTTCCACTCACAGAGTTTAACCTTTCTTTTCATAGAGCAGTTTGGAAACACTCTGTTTGTAAAGTCTGCAAGTGGATATTTGTACCTCTTTGAGGATGTCGTTGGAAGTGGGGTTTCTTCATCTAATGCTACACAGAAGATTTCTCAGTAACTTCGTTGATTTCTGTGTGTTCAACTAACAGAGTTGAACCTTCCTTTAGACAGAGCAGATTGGAAACCCTCTTTTTGAGGAATTTGCATGTGGAGATTTCAAGGGTTTTTGGGCCATCGGTAGAAAAGGAAATATCCTCGTATAAAAACTAGAGGGAATCATTCTCAGAAACCACTTTGTGATGTGTGCGGTCCACTCACAGAGTTTAACCTTTCTTTTCATAGAGCCGTTTGGAAACACTCTGTTTGTGAAGTCTGCAAGTGGATATTTGGACCTCTTGGAGGATTTCGTTGGAAGCGGGATTTCTTCATCTAATGCTAGAAGGAAGAATTCTCAGAAACTTCTTTGATTTGTGTGTGTTCAACTCACAGAGTTGAACCTTCCTTTAGACAGAGCAGATTGGAAACCCTCTTTTTGAGGAATTTGCATGTGGAGATTTCAAGCGTTTGGGGCAATCGGTAGAAAAGGAAATATCCTCGTATAAAAACTAGAGAGAATCATTCTCAGAAACCACTTTGTGATGTGTGCATTCCACTCACAGAGTTTAACCTTTCTTTTCATAGAGCAGTTTGTAAACACTCTGTTTGTAAAGTCTGCAAGTGGATATATGGACTTCTTTGTGGATTTCGTTGGAAGCGGGATTTCTTCATCTAATGCTACACAGAAGATTTCTCAGTAACTTCGTTGATTTGTGTGTGTTCAACTCACAGAGTTGAACCTTCCTTTAGACAGAGCAGATTGGAAACCCTCTTTTTGAGGAATTTGCATGTGGAGATTTCAAGCGATTTGGGGCCAACGGTAGAAAAGGAAATATCCTCGTATAAAAACTAGAGAGAATCATTCTCAGAAACCACTTTGTGATGTGTGCGATCCACTCCCAGAGTTTAACCTTTCTTTTCATAGAGCAGTTTGGAAACACTCTGTTTGTGAAGTCTGCAAGTGGATATTTGGACCTCTTTGTGGATTTCGTTGGAAGCGGGATTTCTTCATCTAATGCTAGAAGGAAGAATTCTCAGAAACTTCTTTGATTTGTGTGTGTTGAACTCACAGAGTTGAACCTTCCTTTAGACAGAGCAGATTGGAAACCCTCTTTTTGAGGAATTTGCATGTGGAGATTTCAAGCGTTTTGGAGCCATCGGTAGAAAAGGAAATCTCCTCGTATAAAAACTAGAGAGAATCATTCTCAGAAACCACTTTGTGATGTGTGCATTCCACTCACAGTGTTTAACCTTTCTTTTCATAGAGCAGCTTGTAAACACTCTGTTTGTAAAGTCTGCAAGTGGATATTTGGACCTCTTTGTGGATTTCGTTGGAAGCGGGATTTCTTCATCTAATGCTACACAGAAGATTTCTCAATAACTTCGTTGATTTGTGAGTGTTCAACTAACAGAGTTGAACCTTCCTTTAGACAGAGCATATTGGAAACTCTCTTTTTGAGGAATTTGCATGTGGAGATTTCAAGCGTTTTTGGGCCATCGGTAGAAAAGGAAATATCCTCGTATAAAAACTAGAGAGAATCATCTCAGAAACCACTTTGTGATGTGTGCGATCCACTCACAGAGTTTAACCTTTCTTTTCATAGAGCAGTTTGGAAACACTCTGTTTGTGAAGTCTGCAAGTGGATATTTGGACCTCTTGGAGGATTTCGTTAGAAGCGGGATTTCTTCATCTAATGCTACACAGAAGATTTCTCAGAAACTTCTTTGATTTGTGTGTGTTCAACTCACAGAGTTGAACCTTCCTTTAGACAGAGCAGATTGGAAACCCTCTTTTTGAGGAATTTGCATGTGGAGATTTCAAGCGTTTTGGGGCCATCGGTAGAAAAGGAAATATCCTCGTATAAAAACTAGAGAGAATCATTCTCAGAAACCACTTTGTTATGTGTGCGATCCACTCACAGAGTTTAACCTTTCTTTTCATAGAGCAGTTTGGAAACACTCTGTTTGTGAAGTCTGCAAGTGGATATTTGGACCTCTTGGAGGATTTCGTTGGAAGCGGGATTTCTTCATCTAATGCTAGAAGGAAGAATTCTCAGAAACTTCTTTGATTTGTGTGCGTTCAACTCACAGAGTTGAACCTTCCTTTAGACAGAGCAGATTGGAAACCCTCTTTTTGAGGAATATGCATGTGGAGATTTCAAGCATTTTGTGGCCAACGGTAGAAAAGGAAATATCCTAATATAAAAACTAGAGAGAATCATTTTCAGAAACTACTTTCTGATGTGTGTGTTCCACTCACAGAGTTCAACCTTTCTTTTCATAGAGCAGTTTGGAAACACTCTGGTTTTGAAGTCTGCAAGGGGATATTTGGACCTCTTTGAGGATTTCATTGGAAGCGGGATTTCTTCATCTAATGCTAGAAGGAAGAATTTTCAGAAATTTCTTTGATTTGCGTGTGTTCAACTCACAGAGTTGAACCTTCCTTTAGACAGAGCAGATTGGAAACCCTCTTTTTGAGGAATTTACATGTGGAGATTTCAAGCGATTTGGGGCCTACGTTAGAAAAGGAAATATCCTCATAGAAAAACTAGAGAGAATCATTCTCAGAAACCACTTTGTGATGTGTGCGTTCCACTCACAGAGTTTAACCTTTCTTTTCATAGAGCAGTTTGGAAACACTCTGTTTGTAAAGTCTGCAAGTGGATATTTGTACCTCTTTGAGGATGTCGTTGGAAGTGGGGTTTCTTCATCTAATGCTACACAGAAGATTTCTCAGTAACTTCGTTGATTTCTGTGTGTTCAACTAACAGAGTTGAACCTTCCTTTAGACAGAGCAGATTGGAAACCCTCTTTTTGAGGAATTTGCATGTGGAGATTTCAAGGGTTTTTGGGCCATCGGTAGAAAAGGAAATATCCTCGTATAAAAACTAGAGGGAATCATTCTCAGAAACCACTTTGTGATGTGTGCGGTCCACTCACAGAGTTTAACCTTTCTTTTCATAGAGCCATTTGGAAACACTCTGTTTGAGAAGTCTGCAAGTGGATATTTGGACCTCTTGGAGGATTTCGTTGGAAGCGGGATTTCTTCATCTAATGCTAGAAGGAAGAATTCTCAGAAACTTCTTTGATTTGTGTGTGTTCAACTCACAGAGTTGAACCTTCCTTTAGACAGAGCAGATTGGAAACCCTCTTTTTGAGGAATTTGCATGTGGAGATTTCAAGCGTTTGGGGCAATCGGTAGAAAAGGAAATATCCTCGTATAAAAACTAGAGAGAATCATTCTCAGAAACCACTTTGTGATGTGTGCATTCCACTCACAGAGTTTAACCTTTCTTTTCATAGAGCAGTTTGTAAACACTCTGTTTGTAAAGTCTGCAAGTGGATATATGGACTTCTTTGTGGATTTCGTTGGAAGCGGGATTTCTTCATCTAATGCTACACAGAAGATTTCTCAGTAACTTCGTTGATTTGTGTGTGTTTAACTCACAGAGTTGAACCTTCCTTTAGACAGAGCAGATTGGAAACCCTCTTTTTGAGGAATTTGCATGTGGAGATTTCAAGCGATTTGGGGCCAACGGTAGAAAAGGAAATATCCTCGTATAAAAACTAGAGAGAATCATTCTCAGAAACCACTTTGTGATGTGTGCGATCCACTCACAGAGTTTAACCTTTCTTTTCATAGAGCAGTTTGGAAACACTCTGTTTGTGAAGTCTGCAAGTGGATATTTGGACCTCTTTGTGGATTTCGTTGGAAGCGGGATTTCTTCATCTAATGCTAGAAGGAAGAATTCTCAGAAACTTCTTTGATTTGTGTGTGTTGAACTCACAGAGTTGAACCTTCCTTTAGACAGAGCAGATTGGAAACCCTCTTTTTGAGGAATTTGCATGTGGAGATTTCAAGCGTTTTGGAGCCATCGGTAGAAAAGGAAATCTCCTCGTATAAAAACTAGAGAGAATCATTCTCAGAAACCACTTTGTGATGTGTGCGTTCCACTCACAGTGTTTAACCTTTCTTTTCATAGAGCAGCTTGTAAACACTCTGTTTGTAAAGTCTGCAAGTGGATATTTGGACCTCTTTGTGGATTTCGTTGGAAGCGGGATTTCTTCATCTAATGCTACACAGAAGATTTCTCAATAACTTCGTTGATTTGTGAGTGTTCAACTAACAGAGTTGAACCTTCCTTTAGACAGAGCATATTGGAAACTCTCTTTTTGAGGAATTTGCATGTGGAGATTTCAAGCGTTTTTGGGCCATCGGTAGAAAAGGAAATATCCTCGTATAAAAACTAGAGAGAATCATCTCAGAAACCACTTTGTGATGTGTGCGATCCACTCACAGAGTTTAACCTTTCTTTTCATAGAGCAGTTTGGAAACACTCTGTTTGTGAAGTCTGCAAGTGGATATTTGGACCTCTTGGAGGATTTCGTTAGAAGCGGGATTTCTTCATCTAATGCTACACAGAAGATTTCTCAGAAACTTCTTTGATTTGTGTGTGTTCAACTCACAGAGTTGAACCTTCCTTTAGACAGAGCAGATTGGAAACCCTCTTTTTGAGGAATTTGCATGTGGAGATTTCAAGCGTTTTTGGGCCATCGGTAGAAAAGGAAATATCCTCGTATAAAAACTAGAGAGAATCATTCTCAGAAACCACTTTGTTATGTGTGCGATCCACTCACAGAGTTTAACCTTTCTTTTCATAGAGCAGTTTGGAAACACTCTGTTTGTGAAGTCTGCAAGTGGATATTTGGACCTCTTTGAGGATTTCATTGGAAGCGGGATTTCTTCATCTAATGCTAGAAGGAAGAATTTTCAGAAACTTCTTTGATTTGCGTGTGTTCAACTCACAGAGTTGAACCTTCCTTTAGACAGAGCAGATTGGAAACCCTCTTTTTGAGGAATTTGCATGTGGAGATTTCAAGCGATTTGGGGCCTACGTTAGAAAAGGAAATATCCTCATAGAAAAACTAGAGAGAATCATTCTCAGAAACCACTTTGTGATGTGTGCGTTCCACTCACAGAGTTTAACCTTTCTTTTCATAGAGCAGTTTGGAAACACTCTGTTTGTAAAGTCTGCAAGTGGATATTTGTACCTCTTTGAGGATGTCGTTGGAAGTGGGGTTTCTTCATCTAATGCTACACAGAAGATTTCTCAGTAACTTCGTTGATTTCTGTGTGTTCAACTAACAGAGTTGAACCTTCCTTTAGACAGAGCAGATTGGAAACCCTCTTTTTGAGGAATTTGCATGTGGAGATTTCAAGCGATTTGGGGCCAACGGTAGAAAAGGAAGTATCCTCGTATAAAAACTAGAGAGAATCATTCTCAGAAACCACTTTGTGATGTGTGCGATCCACTCACAGAGTTTAACCTTTCTTTTCATAGAGCAGTTTGGAAACACTCTGTTTGTGAAGTCTGCAAGTGGATATTTGGACCTCTTGGAGGATTTCGTTGGAAGCGGGATTTCTTCATCTAATGCTAGAAGGAAGAATTCTCAGAAACTTCTTTGATTTGTGTGTGTTGAACTCACAGAGTTGAACCTTCCTTTAGACAGAGCAGATTGGAAACCCTCTTTTTGAGGAATTTTCATGTGGAGATTTCAAGCGTTTTGGAGCCATCGGTAGAAAAGGAAATCTCCTCGTATAAAAACTAGAGAGAATCATTCTCAGAAACCACTTTGTGATGTGTGCGTTCCACTCACAGAGTTTAACCTTTCTTCTCATAGAGCAGCTTGTAAACACTCTGTTTGTAAAGTCTGCAAGTGGATATTTGGACCTCTTTGTGGATTTCGTTGGAAGCGGGATTTCTTCATCTAATGCTACACAGAAGATTTCTCAATAACTTCGTTGATTTGTGAGTGTTCAACTAACAGAGTTGAACCTTCCTTTAGACAGAGCAGATTGGAAACTCTCTTTTTGAGGAATTTGCATGTGGAGATTTCAAGCGTTTTTGGGCCATCGGTAGAAAAGGAAATATCCTCGTATAAAAACTAGAGAGAATCATCTCAGAAACCACTTTGTGATGTGTGCGATCCACTCACAGAGTTTAACCTTTCTTTTCATAGAGCAGTTTGGAAACACTCTGTTTGTGAAGTCTGCAAGTGGATATTTGGACCTCTTGGAGGATTTCGTTAGAAGCGGGATTTCTTCATCTAATGCTAGAAGGAAGAATTCTCAGAAACTTCTTTGATTTGTGTGTGTTCAACTCACAGAGTTGAACCTTCCTTTAGACAGAGCAGATTGGAAACCCTCTTTTTGAGGATTTTGCATGTGGAGATTTCAAGCGTTTTGGGGCCATCGGTAGAAAAGGAAATATCCTCGTATAAAAACTAGAGAGAATCATTCTCAGTAACCACTTTGTGATGTGAGCATTCCACTCACAGAGTTTAACCTTTCTTTTCATAGAGCAGTTTGTAAACACTCTGTTTGTAAAGTCTGCAAGTGGATATTTGGACCTCTTTGTGGATTTCGTTGGAAGCGGTATTTCATCATCTAATGCTACTCAGAAGATTTCTCAGTAACATCGTTGATTTCTGTGTGTTCAACTAACAGAGTTGAACCTTCCTTTAGACAGAGCAGATTGGAAACACTCTTTTTGAGGAATATGCATGTGGAGATTTCAAGCATTTTGTGGCCAACGGTAGAAAAGGAAATATCCTCGTATAAAAACTGGAGAGAATCATTTTCAGAAACGACTTTGTGATGTGTGTGTTCCACTCACAGAGTTTAACCTTTCTTTTCATAGAGCAGATTGGAAACACTCTGGTTTTGTAGTCTGCAAGGGGATATTTGGACCTCTTTCAGGATTTCATTGGAAGCGGGATTTCTTCATCTAATGCTAGAAGGAAGAATTTTCAGAAACTTCTTTGATTTGCGTGTGTTCAACTCACAGAGTTGAACCTTCCTTTAGACAGAGCAGATTGGAAACCCTCTTTTTGAGGAATTTGCATGTGGAGATTTCAAGCGTTTTGGGGCCAACGTTAGAAAAGGAAATATCCTCATAGAAAAACTAGAGAGAATCATTCTCAGAAACCTCTTTGTTATGTGTGCGTTCCACTCACAGAGTTTAACCTTTCTTTTCATAGAGCAGTTTGGAAACACTCTGTTTGTAACGTCTGCAAGAGGATATTTGTACCTCTTTGAGGATTTCGTTGGAAGTGGGGTTTCTTCATCTAATGCTACACAGAAGATTTCTCAGTAACTTCGTTGATTTCTGTGTGTTCAACTAACAGAGTTGAACCTTCCTTTAGACAGAGCAGATTGGAAACCCTCTTTTTGAGGAATTTGCATGTGGAGATTTCAAGGGTTTTTGGGCCATCGGTAGAAAAGGAAATATCCTCGTATAAAAACTAGAGGGAATCATTCTCAGAAACCACTTTGTGATGTGTGCGGTCCACTCACAGAGTTTAACCTTTCTTTTCATAGAGCCGTTTGGAAACACTCTGTTTGTGAAGTCTGCAAGTGGATATTTGGACCTCTTGGAGGATTTCGTTGGAAGCGGGATTTCTTCATCTAATGCTAGAAGGAAGAATTCTCAGAAACTTCTTTGATTTGTGTGTGTTCAACTCACAGAGTTGAACCTTCCTTTAGACAGAGCAGATTGGAAACCCTCTTTTTGAGGAATTTGCATGTGGAGATTTCAAGCGTTTGGGGCAATCGGTAGAAAAGGAAATATCCTCGTATAAAAACTAGAGAGAATCATTCTCAGAAACCACTTTGTGATGTGTGCATTCCACTCACAGAGTTTAACCTTTCTTTTCATAGAGCAGTTTGTAAACACTCTGTTTGTAAAGTCTGCAAGTGGATATATGGACTTCTTTGTGGATTTCGTTGGAAGCGGGATTTCTTCATCTAATGCTACACAGAAGATTTCTCAGTAACTTCGTTGATTTCTGTGTGTTCAACTCACAGAGTTGAACCTTCCTTTAGACAGAGCAGATTGGAAACCCTCTTTTTGAGGAATTTGCATGTGGAGATTTCAAGCGATTTGGGGCCAACGGTAGAAAAGGAAATATCCTCGTATAAAAACTAGAGAGAATCATTCTCAGAAACCACTTTGTGATGTGTGCGATCCACTCACAGAGTTTAACCTTTCTTTTCATAGAGCAGTTTGGAAACACTCTGTTTGTGAAGTCTGCAAGTGGATATTTGGACCTCTTTGTGGATTTCGTTGGAAGCGGGATTTCTTCATCTAATGCTAGAAGGAAGAATTCTCAGAAACTTCTTTGATTTGTGTGTGTTGAACTCACAGAGTTGAACCTTCCTTTAGACAGAGCAGATTGGAAACCCTCTTTTTGAGGAATTTGCATGTGGAGATTTCAAGCGTTTTGGAGCCATCGGTAGAAAAGGAAATCTCCTCGTATAAAAACTAGAGAGAATCATTCTCAGAAACCACTTTGTGATGTGTGCGTTCCACTCCCAGTGTTTAACCTTTCTTTTCATAGAGCAGCTTGTAAACACTCTGTTTGTAAAGTCTGCAAGTGGATATTTGGACCTCTTTGTGGATTTCGTTGGAAGCGGGATTTCTTCATCTAATGCTACACAGAAGATTTCTCAATAACTTCGTTGATTTGTGAGTGTTCAACTAACAGAGTTGAACCTTCCTTTAGACAGAGCATATTGGAAACTCTCTTTTTGAGGAATTTGCATGTGGAGATTTCAAGCGTTTTTGGGCCATCGGTAGAAAAGGAAATATCCTCGTATAAAAACTAGAGAGAATCATCTCAGAAACCACTTTGTGATGTGTGCGATCCACTCACAGAGTTTAACCTTTCTTTTCATAGAGCAGTTTGGAAACACTCTGTTTGTGAAGTCTGCAAGTGGATATTTGGACCTCTTGGAGGATTTCGTTAGAAGCGGGATTTCTTCATCTAATGCTACACAGAAGATTTCTCAGAAACTTCTTTGATTTGTGTGTGTTCAACTCACAGAGTTGAACCTTCCTTTAGACAGAGCAGATTGGAAACCCTCTTTTTGAGGAATTTGCATGTGGAGATTTCAAGCGTTTTTGGGCCATCTGTAGAAAAGGAAATATCCTCGTATAAAAACTAGAGAGAATCATTCTCAGAAACCACTTTGTTATGTGTGCGATCCACTCACAGAGTTTAACCTTTCTTTTCATAGAGCAGTTTGGAAACACTCTGTTTGTGAAGTCTGCAAGTGGATATTTGGACCTCTTGGAGGATTTCGTTGGAAGCGGGATTTCTTCATCTAATGCTAGAAGGAAGAATTCTCAGAAACTTCTTTGATTTGTGTGCGTTCAACTCACAGAGTTGAACCTTCCTTTAGACAGAGCAGATTGGAAACCCTCTTTTTGAGGAATATGCATGTGGAGATTTCAAGCATTTTGTGGCCAACGGTAGAAAAGGAAATATCCTAATATAAAAACTAGAGAGAATCATTTTCAGAAACTACTTTCTGATGTGTGTGTTCCACTCACAGAGTTCAACCTTTCTTTTCATAGAGCAGTTTGGAAACACTCTGGTTTTGAAGTCTGCAAGGGGATATTTGGACCTCTTTGAGGATTTCATTGGAAGCGGGATTTCTTCATCTAATGCTAGAAGGAAGAATTTTCAGAAACTTCTTTGATTTGCGTGTGTTCAACTCACAGAGTTGAACCTTCCTTTAGACAGAGCAGATTGGAAACCCTCTTTTTGAGGAATTTACATGTGGAGATTTCAAGCGATTTGGGGCCTACGTTAGAAAAGGAAATATCCTCATAGAAAAACTAGAGAGAATCATTCTCAGAAACCACTTTGTGATGTGTGCGTTCCACTCACAGAGTTTAACCTTTCTTTTCATAGAGCAGTTTGGAAACACTCTGTTTGTAAAGTCTGCAAGTGGATATTTGTACCTCTTTGAGGATGTCGTTGGAAGTGGGGTTTCTTCATCTAATGCTACACAGAAGATTTCTCAGTAACTTCGTTGATTTCTGTGTGTTCAACTAACAGAGTTGAACCTTCCTTTAGACAGAGCAGATTGGAAACCCTCTTTTTGAGGAATTTGCATGTGGAGATTTCAAGGGTTTTTGGGCCATCGGTAGAAAAGGAAATATCCTCGTATAAAAACTAGAGGGAATCATTCTCAGAAACCACTTTGTGATGTGTGCGGTCCACTCACAGAGTTTAACCTTTCTTTTCATAGAGCCGTTTGGAAACACTCTGTTTGTGAAGTCTGCAAGTGGATATTTGGACCTCTTGGAGGATTTCGTTGGAAGCGGGATTTCTTCATCTAATGCTAGAAGGAAGAATTCTCAGAAACTTCTTTGATTTGTGTGTGTTCAACTCACAGAGTTGAACCTTCCTTTAGACAGAGCAGATTGGAAACCCTCTTTTTGAGGAATTTGCATGTGGAGATTTCAAGCGTTTGGGGCAATCGGTAGAAAAGGAAATATCCTCGTATAAAAACTAGAGAGAATCATTCTCAGAAACCACTTTGTGATGTGTGCATTCCACTCACAGAGTTTAACCTTTCTTTTCATAGAGCAGTTTGTAAACACTCTGTTTGTAAAGTCTGCAAGTGGATATATGGACTTCTTTGTGGATTTCGTTGGAAGCGGGATTTCTTCATCTAATGCTACACAGAAGATTTCTCAGTAACTTCGTTGATTTGTGTGTGTTCAACTCACAGAGTTGAACCTTCCTTTAGACAGAGCAGATTGGAAACCCTCTTTTTGAGGAATTTGCATGTGGTGATTTCAAGCGATTTGGGGCCAACGGTAGAAAAGGAAATATCCTCGTATAAAAACTAGAGAGAATCATTCTCAGAAACCACTTTGTGATGTGTGCGATCCACTCACAGAGTTTAACCTTTCTTTTCATAGAGCAGTTTGGAAACACTCTGTTTGTGAAGTCTGCAAGTGGATATTTGGACCTCTTTGTGGATTTCGTTGGAAGCGGGATTTCTTCATCTAATGCTAGAAGGAAGAATTCTCAGAAACTTCTTTGATTTGTGTGTGTTGAACTCACAGAGTTGAACCTTCCTTTAGACAGAGCAGATTGGAAACCCTCTTTTTGAGGAATTTGCATGTGGAGATTTCAAGCGTTTTGGATCCATCGGTAGAAAAGGAAATCTCCTCGTATAAAAACTAGAGAGAATCATTCTCAGAAACCACTTTGTGATGTGTGCGTTCCACTCACAGTGTTTAACCTTTCTTTTCATAGAGCAGCTTGTAAACACTCTGTTTGTAAAGTCTGCAAGTGGATATTTGGACCTCTTTGTGGATTTCGTTGGAAGCGGGATTTCTTCATCTAATGCTACACAGAAGATTTCTCAATAACTTCGTTGATTTGTGAGTGTTCAACTAACAGAGTTGAACCTTCCTTTAGACAGAGCATATTGGAAACTCTCTTTTTGAGGAATTTGCATGTGGAGATTTCAAGCGTTTTTGGGCCATCGGTAGAAAAGGAAATATCCTCGTATAAAAACTAGAGAGAATCATCTCAGAAACCACTTTGTGATGTGTGCGATCCACTCACAGAGTTTAACCTTTCTTTTCATAGAGCAGTTTGGAAACACTCTGTTTGTGAAGTCTGCAAGTGGATATTTGGACCTCTTGGAGGATTTCGTTAGAAGCGGGATTTCTTCATCTTATGCTACACAGAAGATTTCTCAGAAACTTCTTTGATTTGTGTGTGTTCAACTCACAGAGTTGAACCTTCCTTTAGACAGAGCAGATTGGAAACCCTCTTTTTGAGGAATTTGCATGTGGAGATTTCAAGCGTTTTTGGGCCATCGGTAGAAAAGGAAATATCCTCGTATAAAAACTAGAGAGAATCATTCTCAGAAACCACTTTGTTATGTGTGCGATCCACTCACAGAGTTTAACCTTTCTTTTCATAGAGCAGTTTGGAAACACTCTGTTTGTGAAGTCTGCAAGTGGATATTTGGACCTCTTGGAGGATTTCGTTGGAAGCGGGATTTCTTCATCTAATGCTAGAAGGAAGAATTCTCAGAAACTTCTTTGATTTGTGTGCGTTCAACTCACAGAGTTGAACCTTCCTTTAGACAGAGCAGATTGGAAACCCTCTTTTTGAGGAATTTGCATGTGGAGATTTCAAGCGTTTTGGGTCCATCGGTAGAAAAGGAAATATCC
Organism: Gorilla gorilla gorilla; assembly: GCF_029281585.2. Taxonomy (NCBI): domain Eukaryota; kingdom Metazoa; phylum Chordata; class Mammalia; order Primates; family Hominidae; genus Gorilla; species Gorilla gorilla. Next base: position 78,273,793 of record NC_073232.2, on the reverse strand, counting down.
TCGTATAAAAACTAGAGAGAATCATTCTCAGAAACCACTTTGTGATGTGTGTGTTCCACTCACAGAGTTTAACCTTTCTTTTCATAGAGCAGTTTGGAAACACTCTGGTTTTGAAGTCTGCAAGTGGATATTTGGACCTCTTTGAGGATTTCATTGGAAGCGGGATTTCTTCATCTAATGCTAGAAGGAAGAATTTTCAGAAACTTCTTTGATTTGCGTGTGTTCAACTCACAGAGTTGAACCTTCCTTTAGACAGAGCAGATTGGAAACCCTCTTTTTGAGGAATTTGCATGTGGAGATTTCAAGCGATTTGGGGCCTACGTTAGAAAAGGAAATATCCTCATAGAAAAACTAGAGAGAATCATTCTCAGAAACCACTTTGTGATGTGTGCGTTCCACTCACAGAGTTTAACCTTTCTTTTCATAGAGCAGTTTGGAAACACTCTGTTTGTAAAGTCTGCAAGTGGATATTTGTACCTCTTTGAGGATGTCGTTGGAAGTGGGGTTTCTTCATCTAATGCTACACAGAAGATTTCTCAGTAACTTCGTTGATTTCTGTGTGTTCAACTAACAGAGTTGAACCTTCCTTTAGACAGAGCAGATTGGAAACCCTCTTTTTGAGGAATTTGCATGTGGAGATTTCAAGCGATTTGGGGCCAACGGTAGAAAAGGAAGTATCCTCGTATAAAAACTAGAGAGAATCATTCTCAGAAACCACTTTGTGATGTGTGCGATCCACTCACAGAGTTTAACCTTTCTTTTCATAGAGCAGTTTGGAAACACTCTGTTTGTGAAGTCTGCAAGTGGATATTTGGACCTCTTGGAGGATTTCGTTGGAAGCGGGATTTCTTCATCTAATGCTAGAAGGAAGAATTCTCAGAAACTTCTTTGATTTGTGTGTGTTGAACTCACAGAGTTGAACCTTCCTTTAGACAGAGCAGATTGGAAACCCTCTTTTTGAGGAATTTTCATGTGGAGATTTCAAGCGTTTTGGAGCCATCGGTAGAAAAGGAAATCTCCTCGTATAAAAACTAGAGAGAATCATTCTCAGAAACCACTTTGTGATGTGTGCGTTCCACTCACAGAGTTTAACCTTTCTTCTCATAGAGCAGCTTGTAAACACTCTGTTTGTAAAGTCTGCAAGTGGATATTTGGACCTCTTTGTGGATTTCGTTGGAAGCGGGATTTCTTCATCTAATGCTACACAGAAGATTTCTCAATAACTTCGTTGATTTGTGAGTGTTCAACTAACAGAGTTGAACCTTCCTTTAGACAGAGCAGATTGGAAACTCTCTTTTTGAGGAATTTGCATGTGGAGATTTCAAGCGTTTTTGGGCCATCGGTAGAAAAGGAAATATCCTCGTATAAAAACTAGAGAGAATCATCTCAGAAACCACTTTGTGATGTGTGCGATCCACTCACAGAGTTTAACCTTTCTTTTCATAGAGCAGTTTGGAAACACTCTGTTTGTGAAGTCTGCAAGTGGATATTTGGACCTCTTGGAGGATTTCGTTAGAAGCGGGATTTCTTCATCTAATGCTAGAAGGAAGAATTCTCAGAAACTTCTTTGATTTGTGTGTGTTCAACTCACAGAGTTGAACCTTCCTTTAGACAGAGCAGATTGGAAACCCTCTTTTTGAGGATTTTGCATGTGGAGATTTCAAGCGTTTTGGGGCCATCGGTAGAAAAGGAAATATCCTCGTATAAAAACTAGAGAGAATCATTCTCAGTAACCACTTTGTGATGTGAGCATTCCACTCACAGAGTTTAACCTTTCTTTTCATAGAGCAGTTTGTAAACACTCTGTTTGTAAAGTCTGCAAGTGGATATTTGGACCTCTTTGTGGATTTCGTTGGAAGCGGTATTTCATCATCTAATGCTACTCAGAAGATTTCTCAGTAACATCGTTGATTTCTGTGTGTTCAACTAACAGAGTTGAACCTTCCTTTAGACAGAGCAGATTGGAAACACTCTTTTTGAGGAATATGCATGTGGAGATTTCAAGCATTTTGTGGCCAACGGTAGAAAAGGAAATATCCTCGTATAAAAACTGGAGAGAATCATTTTCAGAAACGACTTTGTGATGTGTGTGTTCCACTCACAGAGTTTAACCTTTCTTTTCATAGAGCAGATTGGAAACACTCTGGTTTTGAAGTCTGCAAGGGGATATTTGGACCTCTTTCAGGATTTCATTGGAAGCGGGATTTCTTCATCTAATGCTAGAAGGAAGAATTTTCAGAAACTTCTTTGATTTGCGTGTGTTCAACTCACAGAGTTGAACCTTCCTTTAGACAGAGCAGATTGGAAACCCTCTTTTTGAGGAATTTGCATGTGGAGATTTCAAGCGTTTTGGGGCCAACGTTAGAAAAGGAAATATCCTCATAGAAAAACTAGAGAGAATCATTCTCAGAAACCTCTTTGTTATGTGTGCGTTCCACTCACAGAGTTTAACCTTTCTTTTCATAGAGCAGTTTGGAAACACTCTGTTTGTAACGTCTGCAAGAGGATATTTGTACCTCTTTGAGGATTTCGTTGGAAGTGGGGTTTCTTCATCTAATGCTACACAGAAGATTTCTCAGTAACTTCGTTGATTTCTGTGTGTTCAACTAACAGAGTTGAACCTTCCTTTAGACAGAGCAGATTGGAAACCCTCTTTTTGAGGAATTTGCATGTGGAGATTTCAAGGGTTTTTGGGCCATCGGTAGAAAAGGAAATATCCTCGTATAAAAACTAGAGGGAATCATTCTCAGAAACCACTTTGTGATGTGTGCGGTCCACTCACAGAGTTTAACCTTTCTTTTCATAGAGCCGTTTGGAAACACTCTGTTTGTGAAGTCTGCAAGTGGATATTTGGACCTCTTGGAGGATTTCGTTGGAAGCGGGATTTCTTCATCTAATGCTAGAAGGAAGAATTCTCAGAAACTTCTTTGATTTGTGTGTGTTCAACTCACAGAGTTGAACCTTCCTTTAGACAGAGCAGATTGGAAACCCTCTTTTTGAGGAATTTGCATGTGGAGATTTCAAGCGTTTGGGGCAATCGGTAGAAAAGGAAATATCCTCGTATAAAAACTAGAGAGAATCATTCTCAGAAACCACTTTGTGATGTGTGCATTCCACTCACAGAGTTTAACCTTTCTTTTCATAGAGCAGTTTGTAAACACTCTGTTTGTAAAGTCTGCAAGTGGATATATGGACTTCTTTGTGGATTTCGTTGGAAGCGGGATTTCTTCATCTAATGCTACACAGAAGATTTCTCAGTAACTTCGTTGATTTGTGTGTGTTCAACTCACAGAGTTGAACCTTCCTTTAGACAGAGCAGATTGGAAACCCTCTTTTTGAGGAATTTGCATGTGGAGATTTCAAGCGATTTGGGGCCAACGGTAGAAAAGGAAATATCCTCGTATAAAAACTAGAGAGAATCATTCTCAGAAACCACTTTGTGATGTGTGCGATCCACTCACAGAGTTTAACCTTTCTTTTCATAGAGCAGTTTGGAAACACTCTGTTTGTGAAGTCTGCAAGTGGATATTTGGACCTCTTTGTGGATTTCGTTGGAAGCGGGATTTCTTCATCTAATGCTAGAAGGAAGAATTCTCAGAAACTTCTTTGATTTGTGTGTGTTGAACTCACAGAGTTGAACCTTCCTTTAGACAGAGCAGATTGGAAACCCTCTTTTTGAGGAATTTGCATGTGGAGATTTCAAGCGTTTTGGAGCCATCGGTAGAAAAGGAAATCTCCTCGTATAAAAACTAGAGAGAATCATTCTCAGAAACCACTTTGTGATGTGTGCGTTCCACTCCCAGTGTTTAACCTTTCTTTTCATAGAGCAGCTTGTAAACACTCTGTTTGTAAAGTCTGCAAGTGGATATTTGGACCTCTTTGTGGATTTCGTTGGAAGCGGGATTTCTTCATCTAATGCTACACAGAAGATTTCTCAATAACTTCGTTGATTTGTGAGTGTTCAACTAACAGAGTTGAACCTTCCTTTAGACAGAGCATATTGGAAACTCTCTTTTTGAGGAATTTGCATGTGGAGATTTCAAGCGTTTTTGGGCCATCGGTAGAAAAGGAAATATCCTCGTATAAAAACTAGAGAGAATCATCTCAGAAACCACTTTGTGATGTGTGCGATCCACTCACAGAGTTTAACCTTTCTTTTCATAGAGCAGTTTGGAAACACTCTGTTTGTGAAGTCTGCAAGTGGATATTTGGACCTCTTGGAGGATTTCGTTAGAAGCGGGATTTCTTCATCTAATGCTACACAGAAGATTTCTCAGAAACTTCTTTGATTTGTGTGTGTTCAACTCACAGAGTTGAACCTTCCTTTAGACAGAGCAGATTGGAAACCCTCTTTTTGAGGAATTTGCATGTGGAGATTTCAAGCGTTTTTGGGCCATCGGTAGAAAAGGAAATATCCTCGTATAAAAACTAGAGAGAATCATTCTCAGAAACCACTTTGTTATGTGTGCGATCCACTCACAGAGTTTAACCTTTCTTTTCATAGAGCAGTTTGGAAACACTCTGTTTGTGAAGTCTGCAAGTGGATATTTGGACCTCTTGGAGGATTTCGTTGGAAGCGGGATTTCTTCATCTAATGCTAGAAGGAAGAATTCTCAGAAACTTCTTTGATTTGTGTGCGTTCAACTCACAGAGTTGAACCTTCCTTTAGACAGAGCAGATTGGAAACCCTCTTTTTGAGGAATATGCATGTGGAGATTTCAAGCATTTTGTGGCCAACGGTAGAAAAGGAAATATCCTAATATAAAAACTAGAGAGAATCATTTTCAGAAACTACTTTCGGATGTGTGTGTTCCACTCACAGAGTTCAACCTTTCTTTTCATAGAGCAGTTTGGAAACACTCTGGTTTTGAAGTCTGCAAGGGGATATTTGGACCTCTTTGAGGATTTCATTGGAAGCGGGATTTCTTCATCTAATGCTAGAAGGAAGAATTTTCAGAAACTTCTTTGATTTGCGTGTGTTCAACTCACAGAGTTGAACCTTCCTTTAGACAGAGCAGATTGGAAACCCTCTTTTTGAGGAATTTACATGTGGAGATTTCAAGCGATTTGGGGCCTACGTTAGAAAAGGAAATATCCTCATAGAAAAACTAGAGAGAATCATTCTCAGAAACCACTTTGTGATGTGTGCGTTCCACTCACAGAGTTTAACCTTTCTTTTCATAGAGCAGTTTGGAAACACTCTGTTTGTAAAGTCTGCAAGTGGATATTTGTACCTCTTTGAGGATGTCGTTGGAAGTGGGGTTTCTTCATCTAATGCTACACAGAAGATTTCTCAGTAACTTCGTTGATTTCTGTGTGTTCAACTAACAGAGTTGAACCTTCCTTTAGACAGAGCAGATTGGAAACCCTCTTTTTGAGGAATTTGCATGTGGAGATTTCAAGGGTTTTTGGGCCATCGGTAGAAAAGGAAATATCCTCGTATAAAAACTAGAGGGAATCATTCTCAGAAACCACTTTGTGATGTGTGCGGTCCACTCACAGAGTTTAACCTTTCTTTTCATAGAGCCGTTTGGAAACACTCTGTTTGTGAAGTCTGCAAGTGGATATTTGGACCTCTTGGAGGATTTCGTTGGAAGCGGGATTTCTTCATCTAATGCTAGAAGGAAGAATTCTCAGAAACTTCTTTGATTTGTGTGTGTTGAACTCACAGAGTTGAACCTTCCTTTAGACAGAGCAGATTGGAAACCCTCTTTTTGAGGAATTTTCATGTGGAGATTTCAAGCGTTTTGGAGCCATCGGTAGAAAAGGAAATCTCCTCGTATAAAAACTAGAGAGAATCATTCTCAGAAACCACTTTGTGATGTGTGCGTTCCACTCACAGAGTTTAACCTTTCTTCTCATAGAGCAGCTTGTAAACACTCTGTTTGTAAAGTCTGCAAGTGGATATTTGGACCTCTTTGTGGATTTCGTTGGAAGCGGGATTTCTTCATCTAATGCTACACAGAAGATTTCTCAATAACTTCGTTGATTTGTGAGTGTTCAACTAACAGAGTTGAACCTTCCTTTAGACAGAGCAGATTGGAAACTCTCTTTTTGAGGAATTTGCATGTGGTGATTTCAAGCGTTTTTGGGCCATCGGTAGAAAAGGAAATATCCTCGTATAAAAACTAGAGAGAATCATCTCAGAAACCACTTTGTGATGTGTGCGATCCACTCACAGAGTTTAACCTTTCTTTTCATAGAGCAGTTTGGAAACACTCTGTTTGTGAAGTCTGCAAGTGGATATTTGGACCTCTTGGAGGATTTCGTTAGAAGCGGGATATCTTCTTCTAATTCTAGAAGGAAGAATTCTCAGAAACTTCTTTGATTTGTGTTTGTTCAACTCACAGAGTTGAACCTTCCTTTAGACAGAGCAGATTGGAAACCCTCTTTTTGAGGAATATGCATGTGGAGATTTCAAGCACTTTGGCGCCAACGGTAGAAAAGGAAATCTCCTCGTATAAAAACTAGAGAGAATCATTCTCAGAAACCACTTTGTGATGTGTGCGATCCACTCACAGAGTTTAACCTTTCTTTTCATAGAGCAGTTTGGAAACGCTCTGTTTGTGAAGTCTGCAAGTGGATATTTGGACCTCTTTGTGGATTTCGTTGGAAGCGGGATTTCTTCATCTAATGCTACACAGAAGATTTCTCAATAACTTCGTTGATTTGTGAGTGTTCAACTAACAGAGTTGAACCTTCCTTTAGACAGAGCAGATTGGAAACTCTCTTTTTGAGGAATTTGCATGTGGAGATTTCAAGCGTTTTTGGGCCATCGGTAGAAAAGGAAATATCCTCGTATAAAAACTAGAGAGAATCATCTCAGAAACCACTTTGTGATGTGTGCGATCCACTCACAGAGTTTAACCTTTCTTTTCATAGAGCAGTTTGGAAACACTCTGTTTGTGAAGTCTGCAAGTGGATATTTGGACCTCTTGGAGGATTTCGTTAGAAGCGGGATTTCTTCATCTAATGCTAGAAGGAAGAATTCTCAGAAACTTCTTTGATTTGTGTGTGTTCAACTCACAGAGTTGAACCTTCCTTTAGACAGAGCAGATTGGAAACCCTCTTTTTGAGGAATTTGCATGTGGAGATTTCAAGCGTTTTGGGGCCATCGGTAGAAAAGGAAATATCCTCGTATAAAAACTAGAGAGAATCATTCTCAGAAACCACTTTGTGATGTGTGTGTTCCACTCACAGAGTTTAACCTTTCTTTTCATAGAGCAGTTTGGAAACACTCTGGTTTTGAAGTCTGCAAGGGGAAATTTGGACCTCTTTGAGGATTTCATTGGAAGCGGGATTTCTTCATCTAATGCTAGAAGGAAGAATTTTCAGAAACTTCTTTGATTTGCGTGTGTTCAACTCACAGAGTTGAACCTTCCTTTAGACAGAGCAGATGGAAACCCTCTTTTTGAGGAATTTGCATGTGGAGATTTCAAGCGATTTGGGGCCTACGTTAGAAAAGGAAATATCCTCATAGAAAAACTAGAGAGAATCATTCTCAGAAACCACTTTGTGATGTGTGCGTTCCACTCACAGAGTTTAACCTTTCTTTTCATAGAGCAGTTTGGAAGCACTCTGTTTGTAAAGTCTGCAAGTGGATATTTGTACCTCTTTGAGGATGTCGTTGGAAGTGGGGTTTCTTCATCTAATGCTACACAGAAGATTTCTCAGTAACTTCGTTGATTTCTGTGTGTTCAACTAACAGAGTTGAACCTTCCTTTAGACAGAGCAGATTGGAAACCCTCTTTTTGAGGAATTTGCATGTGGAGATTTCAAGCGATTTGGGGCCAACGGTAGAAAAGGAAATATCCTCGTATAAAAACTAGAGAGAATCATTCTCAGAAACCACTTTGTGATGTGTGCGATCCACTCACAGAGTTTAACCTTTCTTTTCATAGAGCAGTTTGGAAACACTCTGTTTGTGAAGTCTGCAAGTGGATATTTGGACCTCTTGGAGGATTTCGTTGGAAGCGGGATTTCTTCATCTAATGCTAGAAGGAAGAATTCTCAGAAACTTCTTTGATTTGTGTGTGTTGAACTCACAGAGTTGAACCATCCTTTAGACAGAGCAGATTGGAAACCCTCTTTTTGAGGAATTTTCATGTGGAGATTTCAAGCGTTTTGGAGCCATCGGTAGAAAAGGAAATCTCCTCGTATAAAAACTAGAGAGAATCATTCTCAGAAACCACTTTGTGATGTGTGCGTTCCACTCACAGTGTTTAACCTTTCTTTTCATAGAGCAGCTTGTAAACACTCTGTTTGTAAAGTCTGCAAGTGGATATTTGGACCTCTTTGTGGATTTCGTTGGAAGCGGGATTTCTTCATCTAATGCTACACAGAAGATTTCTCAGTAACTTCGTTGATTTGTGTGTGTTCAACTCACAGAGTTGAACCTTCCTTTAGACAGAGCAGATTGGAAACCCTCTTTTTGAGGAATATGCATGTGGAGATTTCAAGCACTTTGGCGCCAACGGTAGAAAAGGAAATCTCCTCGTATAAAAACTAGAGAGAATCATTCTCAGAAACCACTTTGTGATGTGTGCGATCCACTCACAGAGTTTAACCTTTCTTTTCATAGAGCAGTTTGGAAACACTCTGTTTGTGAAGTCTGCAAGTGGATATTTGGACCTCTTTGTGGATTTCGTTGGAAGCGGGATTTCTTCATCTAATGCTACACAGAAGATTTCTCAATAACTTCGTTGATTTGTGAGTGTTCAACTAACAGAGTTGAACCTTCCTTTAGACAGAGCAGATTGGAAACTCTCTTTTTGAGGAATTTGCATGTGGAGATTTCAAGCGTTTTTGGGCCATCGGTAGAAAAGGAAATATCCTCGTATAAAAACTAGAGAGAATCATCTCAGAAACCACTTTGTGATGTGTGCGATCCACTCACAGAGTTTAACCTTTCTTTTCATAGAGCAGTTTGGAAACACTCTTTTTGTGAAGTCTGCAAGTGGATATTTGGACCTCTTGGAGGATTTCGTTAGAAGCGGGATTTCTTCATCTAATGCTAGAAGGAAGAATTCTCAGAAACTTCTTTGATTTGTGGGTGTTCAACTCACAGAGTTGAACCTTCCTTTAGACAGAGCAGATTGGAAACCCTCTTTTTGAGGAATTTGCATGTGGAGATTTCAAGCGTTTTGGGTCCATCGGTAGAAAAGGAAATATCCTCGTATAAAAACTAGAGAGAATCATTCTCAGAAACCACTTTGTGATGTGTGTGTTCCACTCACAGAGTTTAACCTTTCTTTTCATAGAGCAGTTTGGAAACACTCTGGTTTTGAAGTCTGCAAGGGGAAATTTGGACCTCTTTGAGGATTTCATTGGAAGCGGGATTTCTTCATCTAATGCTAGAAGGAAGAATTTTCAGAAACTTCTTTGATTTGCGTGTGTTCAACTCACAGAGTTGAACCTTCCTTTAGACAGAGCAGATTGGAAACCCTCTTTTTGAGGAATTTGCATGTGGAGATTTCAAGCGATTTGGGGCCTACGTTAGAAAAGGAAATATCCTCATAGAAAAACCAGAGAGAATCATTCTCAGAAACCACTTTGTGATGTGTGCGTTCCACTCACAGAGTTTAACCTTTCTTTTCATAGAGCAGTTTGGAAGCACTCTGTTTGTAAAGTCTGCAAGTGGATATTTGTACCTCTTTGAGGATGTCGTTGGAAGTGGGGTTTCTTCATCTAATGCTACACAGAAGATTTCTCAGTAACTTCGTTGATTTCTGTGTGTTCAACTAACAGAGTTGAACCTTCCTTTAGACAGAGCAGATTGGAAACCCTCTTTTTGAGGAATTTGCATGTGGAGATTTCAAGCGATTTGGGGCCAACGGTAGAAAAGGAAATATCCTCGTATAAAAACTAGAGAGAATCATTCTCAGAAACCACTTTGTGATGTGTGCGATCCACTCACAGAGTTTAACCTTTCTTTTCATAGAGCAGTTTGGAAACACTCTGTTTGTGAAGTCTGCAAGTGGATATTTGGACCTCTTGGAGGATTTCGTTGGAAGCGGGATTTCTTCATCTAATGCTAGAAGGAAGAATTCTCAGAAACTTCTTTGATTTGTGTGTGTTGAACTCACAGAGTTGAACCATCCTTTAGACAGAGCAGAATGGAAACCCTCTTTTTGAGGAATTTGCATGTGGAGATTTCAAGCGTTTTGGAGCCATCGGTAGAAAAGGAAATCTCCTCGTATAAAAACTAGAGAGAATCATTCTCAGAAACCACTTTGTGATGTGTGCGTTCCACTCACAGTGTTTAACCTTTCTTTTCATAGAGCAGCTTGTAAACACTCTGTTTGTAAAGTCTGCAAGTGGATATTTGGACCTCTTTGTGGATTTCGTTGGAAGCGGGATTTCTTCATCTAATGCTACACAGAAGATTTCTCAATAACTTCGTTGATTTGTGAGTGTTCAACTAACAGAGTTGAACCTTCCTTTAGACAGAGCAGATTGGAAACTCTCTTTTTGAGGAATTTGCATGTGGAGATTTAAAGCGTTTTTGGGCCATCGGTAGAAAAGGAAATATCCTCGTATAAAAACTAGAGAGAATCATCTCAGAAACCACTTTGTGATGTGCGCGATCCACTCACAGAGTTTAACCTTTCTTTTCATAGAGCAGTTTGGAAACACTCTGTTTGTGAAGTCTGCAAGTGGATATTTGGACCTCTTGGAGGATTTCGTTAGAAGCGGGATTTCTTCATCTAATGCTAGAAGGAAGAATTCTCAGAAACTTCTTTGATTTGTGTGTGTTCAACTCACAGAGTTGAACCTTCCTTTAGACAGAGCAGATTGGAAACCCTCTTTTTGAGGAATTTGCATGTGGAGATTTCAAGCGTTTTTGGGCCATCGGTAGAAAAGGAAATATCCTCGTATAAAAACTAGAGAGAATCATTCTCAGAAACCACTTTGTTATGTGTGCGTTCCACTCACAGAGTTTAACCTTTCTTTTCATAGAGCAGTTTGGAAACACTCTGTTTGTGAAGTCTGCAAGTGGATATTTGGACCTCTTGGAGGATGTCGTTGGAAGTGGGGTTTCTTCATCTAATGCTACACAGAAGAATTCTCAGAAACTTCTTTGATTTGTGTGCGTTCAACTCACAGAGTTGAACCTTCCTTTAGACAGAGCAGATTGGAAACCCTCTTTTTGAGGAATATGCATGTGGAGATTTCAAGCTTTTTGTGGCCAACGGTAGAAAAGGAAATATCCTAATATAAAAACTAGAGAGAATCATTTTCAGAAACTACTTTCTGATGTGTGTGTTCCACTCACAGAGTTCAACCTTTCTTTTCATAGAGCAGTTTGGAAACACTCTGGTTTTGAAGTCTGCAAGGGGATATTTGGACCTCTTTGAGGATTTCATTGGAAGCGGGATTTCTTCATCTAATGCTAGAAGGAAGAATTTTCAGAAACTTCTTTGATTTGCGTGTGTTCAACACACAGAGTTGAACCTTCCTTTAGACAGAGCAGATTGGAAACCCTCTTTTTGAGGAATTTGCATGTGGAGATTTCAAGCGATTTGGGGCCTACGTTAGAAAAGGAAATATCCTCATAGAAAAACTAGAGAGAATCATTCTCAGAAACCACTTTGTGATGTGTGCGTTCCACTCACAGAGTTTAACCTTTCTTTTCATAGAGCAGTTTGGAAGCACTCTGTTTGTAAAGTCTGCAAGTGGATATTTGTACCTCTTTGAGGATGTCGTTGGAAGTGGGGATTCTTCATCTAATGCTACACAGAAGATTTCTCAGTAACTTCGTTGATTTCTGTGTGTTCAACTAACAGAGTTGAACCTTCCTTTAGACAGAGCAGATTGGAAACCCTCTTTTTGAGGAATTTGCATGTGGAGATTTCAAGCGATTTGGGGCCAACGGTAGAAAAGGAAATATCCTCGTATAAAAACTAGAGAGAATCATTCTCAGAAACCACTTTGTGATGTGTGCGATCCACTCACAGAGTTTAACCTTTCTTTTCATAGAGCAGTTTGGAAACACTCTGTTTGTGAAGTCTGCAAGTGGATATTTGGACCTCTTGGAGGATTTCGTTGGAAGCGGGATTTCTTCATCTAATGCTAGAAGGAAGAATTCTCAGAAACTTCTTTGATTTGTGTGTGTTGAACTCACAGAGTTGAACCATCCTTTAGACAGAGCAGAATGGAAACCCTCTTTTTGAGGAATTTGCATGTGGAGATTTCAAGCGTTTTGGAGCCATCGGTAGAAAAGGAAATCTCCTCGTATAAAAACTAGAGAGAATCATTCTCAGAAACCACTTTGTGATGTGTGCGTTCCACTCACAGTGTTTAACCTTTCTTTTCATAGAGCAGCTTGTAAACACTCTGTTTGTAAAGTCTGCAAGTGGATATTTGGACCTCTTTGTGGATTTCGTTGGAAGCGGGATTTCTTCATCTAATGCTACACAGAAGATTTCTCAATAACTTCGTTGATTTGTGAGTGTTCAACTAACAGAGTTGAACCTTCCTTTAGACAGAGCATATTGGAAACTCTCTTTTTGAGGAATTTGCATGTGGAGATTTCAAGCGTTTTTGGGCCATCGGTAGAAAAGGAAATATCCTCGTATAAAAACTAGAGAGAATCATCTCAGAAACCACTTTGTGATGTGTGCGATCCACTCACAGAGTTTAACCTTTCTTTTCATAGAGCAGTTTGGAAACACTCTGTTTGTGAAGTCTGCAAGTGGATATTTGGACCTCTTGGAGGATTTCGTTAGAAGCGGGATTTCTTCATCTAATGCTACACAGAAGATTTCTCAGAAACTTCTTTGATTTGTGTGTGTTCAACTCACAGAGTTGAACCTTCCTTTAGACAGAGCAGATTGGAAACCCTCTTTTTGAGGAATTTGCATGTGGAGATTTCAAGCGTTTTGGGGCCAATGGTAGAAAAGGAAATATCCTCGTATAAAAACTAGAGAGAATCATTCTCAGAAACCAGTTTGTTATGTGTGCGTTCCACTCACAGAGTTTAACCTTTCTTTTCATAGAGCAGTTTGGAAACACTCTGTTTGTGAAGTCTGCAAGTGGATATTTGGACCTCTTGGAGGATGTCGTTGGAAGTGGGGTTTCTTCATCTAATGCTACACAGAAGAATTCTCAGAAACTTCTTTGATTTGTGTGCGTTCAACTCACAGAGTTGAACCTTCCTTTAGACAGAGCAGATTGGAAACCCTCTTTTTGAGGAATATGCATGTGGAGATTTCAAGCTTTTTGTGGCCAACGGTAGAAAAGGAAATATCCTAATATAAAAACTAGAGAGAATCATTTTCAGAAACTACTTTCTGATGTGTGTGTTCCACTCACAGAGTTCAACCTTTCTTTTCATAGAGCAGTTTGGAAACACTCTGGTTTTGAAGTCTGCAAGGGGATATTTGGACCTCTTTGAGGATTTCATTGGAAGCGGGATTTCTTCATCTAATGCTAGAAGGAAGAATTTTCAGAAACTTCTTTGATTTGCGTGTGTTCAACTCACAGAGTTGAACCTTCCTTTAGACAGAGCAGATTGGAAACCCTCTTTTTGAGGAATTTGCATGTGGAGATTTCAAGCGATTTGGGGCCTACGTTAGAAAAGGAAATATCCTCATAGAAAAACTAGAGAGAATCATTCTCAGAAACCACTTTGTGATGTGTGCGTTCCACTCACAGAGTTTAACCTTTCTTTTCATAGAGCAGTTTGGAAACACTCTGTTTGTAAAGTCTGCAAGTGGATATTTGTACCTCTTTGAGGATGTCGTTGGAAGTGGGGTTTCTTCATCTAATGCTACACAGAAGATTTCTCAGTAACTTCGTTGATTTCTGTGTGTTCAACTAACAGAGTTGAACCTTCCTTTAGACAGAGCAGATTGGAAACCCTCTTTTTGAGGAATTTGCATGTGGAGATTTCAAGCGATTTGGGGCCAACGGTAGAAAAGGAAGTATCCTCGTATAAAAACTAGAGAGAATCATTCTCAGAAACCACTTTGTGATGTGTGCGATCCACTCACAGAGTTTAACCTTTCTTTTCATAGAGCAGTTTGGAAACACTCTGTTTGTGAAGTCTGCAAGTGGATATTTGGACCTCTTGGAGGATTTCGTTGGAAGCGGGATTTCTTCATCTAATGCTAGAAGGAAGAATTCTCAGAAACTTCTTTGATTTGTGTGTGTTGAACTCACAGAGTTGAACCTTCCTTTAGACAGAGCAGATTGGAAACCCTCTTTTTGAGGAATTTTCATGTGGAGATTTCAAGCGTTTTGGAGCCATCGGTAGAAAAGGAAATCTCCTCGTATAAAAACTAGAGAGAATCATTCTCAGAAACCACTTTGTGATGTGTGCGTTCCACTCACAGAGTTTAACCTTTCTTTTCATAGAGCAGCTTGTAAACACTCTGTTTGTAAAGTCTGCAAGTGGATATTTGGACCTCTTTGTGGATTTCGTTGGAAGCGGGATTTCATCATCTAATGCTACACAGAAGATTTCTCAATAACTTCGTTGATTTGTGAGTGTTCAACTAACAGAGTTGAACCTTCCTTTAGACAGAGCAGATTGGAAACTCTCTTTTTGAGGAATTTGCATGTGGAGATTTCAAGCGTTTTTGGGCCATCGGTAGAAAAGGAAATATCCTCGTATAAAAACTAGAGAGAATCATCTCAGAAACCACTTTGTGATGTGTGCGATCCACTCACAGAGTTTAACCTTTCTTTTCATAGAGCAGTTTGGAAACAATCTGTTTGTGAAGTCTGCAAGTGGATATTTGGACCTCTTGGAGGATTTCGTTAGAAGCGGGATTTCTTCATCTAATTCTAGAAGGAAGAATTCTCAGAAACTTCTTTGATTTGTGTGTGTTCAACTCACAGAGTTGAACCTTCCTTTAGACAGAGCAGATTGGAAACCCTCTTTTTGAGGAATTTGCATGTGGAGATTTCAAGCGTTTTGGGGCCATCGGTAGAAAAGGAAATATCCTCGTATAAAAACTAGAGAGAATCATTCTCAGAAACCACTTTGTGATGTGTGCATTCCACTCACAGAGTTTAACCTTTCTTTTCATAGAGCAGTTTGTAAACACTCTGTTTGTAAAGTCTGCAAGTGGATATATGGACTTCTTTGTGGATTTCGTTGGAAGCGGGATTTCTTCATCTAATGCTACACAGAAGATTTCTCAGTAACTTCTTTGATTTGTGTGTGTTCAACTCACAGAGTTGAACCTTCCTTTAGACAGAGCAGATTGGAAACCCTCTTTTTGAGGAATATGCATGTGGAGATTTCAAGCACTTTGGCGCCAACGGTAGAAAAGGAAATCTCCTCGTATAAAAACTAGAGAGAATCATTCTCAGAAACCACTTTGTGATGTGTGCGATCCACTCACAGAGTTTAACCTTTCTTTTCATAGAGCAGTTTGGAAACACTCTGTTTGTGAAGTCTGCAAGTGGATATTTGGACCTCTTTGTGGATTTCGTTGGAAGCGGGATTTCTTCATCTAATGCTACACAGAAGATTTCTCAATAACTTCGTTGATTTGTGAGTGTTCAACTAACAGAGTTGAACCTTCCTTTAGACAGAGCAGATTGGAAACTCTCTTTTTGAGGAATTTGCATGTGGAGATTTCAAGCGTTTTTGGGCCATCGGTAGAAAAGGAAATATCCTCGTATAAAAACTAGAGAGAATCATCTCAGAAACCACTTTGTGATGTGTGCGATCCACTCACAGAGTTTAACCTTTCTTTTCATAGAGCAGTTTGGAAACACTCTTTTTGTGAAGTCTGCAAGTGGATATTTGGACCTCTTGGAGGATTTCGTTAGAAGCGGGATTTCTTCATCTAATGCTAGAAGGAAGAATTCTCAGAAACTTCTTTGATTTGTGTGTGTTCAACTCACAGAGTTGAACCTTCCTTTAGACAGAGCAGATTGGAAACCCTCTTTTTGAGGAATTTGCATGTGGAGATTTCAAGCGTTTTGGGTCCATCGGTAGAAAAGGAAATATCCTCGTATAAAAACTAGAGAGAATCATTCTCAGAAACCACTTTGTGATGTGTGTGTTCCACTCACAGAGTTTAACCTTTCTTTTCATAGAGCAGTTTGGAAACACTCTGGTTTTGAAGTCTGGAAGGGGAAATTTGGACCTCTTTGAGGATTTCATTGGAAGCGGGATTTCTTCATCTAATGCTAGAAGGAAGAATTTTCAGAAACTTCTTTGATTTGCGTGTGTTCAACTCACAGAGTTGAACCTTCCTTTAGACAGAGCAGATTGGAAACCCTCTTTTTGAGGAATTTGCATGTGGAGATTTCAAGCGATTTGGGGCCTACGTTAGAAAAGGAAATATCCTCATAGAAAAACTAGAGAGAATCATTCTCAGAAACCACTTTGTGATGTGTGCGTTCCACTCACAGAGTTTAACCTTTCTTTTCATAGAGCAGTTTGGAAGCACTCTGTTTGTAAAGTCTGCAAGTGGATATTTGTACCTCTTTGAGGATGTCGTTGGAAGTGGGGTTTCTTCATCTAATGCTACACAGAAGATTTCTCAGTAACTTCGTTGATTTCTGTGTGTTCAACTAACAGAGTTGAACCTTCCTTTAGACAGAGCAGATTGGAAACCCTCTTTTTGAGGAATTTGTATGTGGAGATTTCAAGCGATTTGGGGCAAACGGTAGAAAAGGAAATATCCTCGTATAAAAACCAGAGAGAATCATTCTCAGAAACCACTTTGTGATGTGTGCGATCCACTCACAGAGTTTAACCTTTCTTTTTATAGAGCAGTTTGGAAACACTCTGTTTGTGAAGTCTGCAAGTGGATATTTGGACCTCTTGGAGGATTTCGTTAGAAGCGGGATTTCTTCATCTAATGCTAGAAGGAAGAATTCTCAGAAACTTTTCGATTTGTGTGTGTTGAACTCACAGAGTTGAACCTTCCTTTAGACAGAGCAGATTGGAAACCCTCTTTTTGAGGAATATGCATGTGGAGATTTCAATCCTTTTGGGGCCAACGGTAGAAAAGGCTATATCCTCTTATAAAAACTAGAGAGAATCATTCTCAGAAACCACTTTGTGATGTGTGCGTTCCACTCAGAGAGTTTAACCTTTCTTTTCATAGAGCAGTTTGTAAACACTCTGTTTGTAAAGTCTGCAAGTGGATATTTGGACCACTTTGTGGATTTCATTGGAAGCGGGATTTCTTCATCTAATGCTACACAGAAGATTTCTCAGTAACTTCGTTGATTTGTGTGTGTTCAACTAACAGAGTTGAACCTTCCTTTAGACAGAGCAGATTGGAAACCCTCTTTTTGAGGAATTTGCATGTGGAGATTTCAAGCGTTTTCGGGCCATCGGTAGAAAAGGAAATATCCTCGTATAAAAACTAGAGAGAATCATTCTCAGAAACGACTTTGTGAAGTGCGCGTTCCACTCACAGAGTTTAACCTTTCTTTTCATAGAGCAGTTTGGAAACACTCTGTTTGTGAAGTCTGCAAGTGGATATTTGGACCTCTTAGAGGATTTCGTTGGAAGCGGGATTTCTTCATCTAATGCTAGAAGGAAGAATTCTCAGAAACTTCTTTGATTTGTGTGTGTTCAACTCACAGAGTTGAACCTTCCTTTAGACAGAGCAGATTGGAAACCCTCTTTTTGAGGAATTTGCATGTGGAGATTTCAAGCGATTTGGGGCCAACATTAGAAAAGGAAATCTCGTCGTATAAAAACTAGAGAGGATCATTCTCAGAAACCACTTTGTGACGTGTGCGTTCCACCCACAGAGTTTAACCTTTCTTTTCATAGAGCAGTTTGGAAACACTCTGTTGGTAAAATCTGCAAGTGGATATTTGGACCTCTTAGAGGATTTCGTTGGAAGCGGGATTGCTTCATCTAATGCTAGAAGGAAGAATTCTCAGAAAGTTCTTTGATTTGTGTATGTTCAACTCACAGAGTTGTACCTTCCTTTAGACAGAGCAGATTGGAAACCCTCTTTTTGAGAAATTT
This sequence comes from Gorilla gorilla gorilla, assembly GCF_029281585.2. Taxonomy (NCBI): domain Eukaryota; kingdom Metazoa; phylum Chordata; class Mammalia; order Primates; family Hominidae; genus Gorilla; species Gorilla gorilla. The sequence continues at coordinate 78,255,837 of NC_073232.2, read as the reverse complement.
GCATTTGGAGATTTCAAGCGTTTTGGGGCCAAAGGTAGAAAAGGAAATATCCTCGTATAAAAACTAGAGAGAATCATTCTCAGAAACCACTTTGTGATGTGTGCGTTCCACTCACAGAGTTTAACCTTTCTTTTTATAGAGCAGTTTGGAAACACTCTGTTTGTGAAGTCTGCAAGTGGATACTTGGACCTTTTTGAGGATTTCGTTGGAAGCGGGATTTCTTCATCTAATGCTAGAAGGAAGAGTTCTCAGAAACTTCTTCGATTTGTGTGTGTTCAACTCACAGAGTTGAACCTTCCTTTAGACAGAGCAGATTGGAAACCCTCTTTTTGAGGAATTTGCATGTGGAGATTTCAAGCGTTTTGGGGCCATCGGTAGAAAAGGAAATATCCTCGTATAAAAACTAGAGAGAATCATTCTCAGAAACCACTTTGTGATGTGTGCGTTCCACTCACAGAGTTTAACCTTTCTTTTCATAGAGAAGTTTGGAAACACTCTGTTTGTAAAGTCTGCAAGTGGATATTTTGACGTCTTTGAGGATTTCGTTGGAAGCGGGATTTCTTCATCTAATGCTAGAAGGAAGAATTCTCAGAAACTTCTTTGATTTTTGTGTGTTCAACTCACAGAGTTGAACCTTCCTTTAGACAGAGCAGATTGGAAACCCTCTTTTTGAGGAATATGCATGTGGAGATTTCAAGCAATTTGGGGCCAACGGTTGAAAAGGAAATCTCCTCGTATAAAAACAAGAGAGAATCATTCTCAGAAACTACTTTGTGATGTGTGCGTTCCACTCACAGAGTTTAACCTTTCTTTTCATAGAGCAGTTTGGAAACACTCTGTTTGTAAATTCTGCAAGTGGATATTTGGACCTATTTGAGGATTTCGTTGGAAGAGGGATTTCTTCATCTAATGCTAGAAGGAAGAATTCTCAGAAACTTCTTTGATTTGTGTGTATTCAACTCACAGAGTTGAACCTTCCTTTAGACAGAGCAGATTGGAAACACTCTTTTTTAGGAATTTGCATGTGGAGATTTCAAGCGTTTTGGGGCCATCGGTAAAAAAGGCTATATCCTCGTATAAAAACTAGAGAGAATCATTCTCAGAAACTACTTTGTGATGTGTGCGTTCCACTCACAGAGTTTAACCTTTCTTTTCATAGAGCAGTTTGTAAACACTCTGTTTGTAAAGTCTGCAAGTGGATATTTGGACCTCTTTGAGGATTTCGTTGGAAGCGGGATTTCTTCATCTAATGCTACACAGAAGATTTCTCAGTAACTTCGTTGATTTGTGTATGTTCATCTCACAGAGTTGAACCTTCCTTTAGACAGAGCAGATTGGAAACCCTCTTTTTGCGGGATTTGCATGTGGAGATTTCAATCTATTTGGGGCCAACGTTAGAAAAGGAAATCTCGTCGTATAAAAACTAGAGAGGATCATTCTCAGAAACCACTTTGTGATGTGTGCGTTCCACTCACAGAGTTTAACCTTTCTTTTCATAGAGCAGTTTGGAAACACTCTGTTTGTAAAATCTGCAAGTGGATATTTGGACCTCTTAGAGGATTTCGTTGGAAGCGGGATTTCTTCATCTAATGCTAGAAGGAAGAATTCTCAGAAAGTTCTTTGATTTGTGTATGTTCAACTCACAGAGTTGTACCTTCCTTTAGACAGAGCAGATGGGAAACCCTCTTTTTGAGAAATTTGCATGTGGAGATTTCAAGCGTTTTGGGGCCAACGGTAGAAAAGGAAATATCCTCGTATAAAAACTAGAGAGAATCATTCTCAGAAACCACTTTGTGATGTGTGCGTTCCACTCACAGAGTTTAACGTTTCTTTTTATAGAGCAGTTTGGAAACACACTGTTTGTGAAGTCTGCAAGTGGATACTTGGACCTCTTTGAGGATTTCGTTGGAAGCGGGATTTCTTCATCTAATGCTAGAAGGAAGAGTTCTCAGAAACTTCTTTGATTTGTGTGTGTTCAACTCACAGAGTTGAACCTTCCTTTAGACAGAGCAGATTGGAAACCCTCTTTTTGAGGAATTTGCATGTGGAGATTTCAAGCGTTTTGGGGCCATCGGTAGAAAAGGAAATATCCTCGTATAAAAACTAGAGAGAATCATTCTCAGAAACCACTTTGTGATGTGTGCGTTCCACTCACAGAGTTTAACCTTTGATTTCATAGAGCAGTTTGTAAACACTCTGTTTGTAAAGTCTGCAAGTGGATATTTGGACCTCTTTGTGGATTTCGTTGGAAGCGGTATTTCATCATCTAATGCTACACAGAAGATTTCTCAGTAACTTCGTTGATTTGTGTGTGTTCAACTAACAGAGTTGAACCTTCCTTTAGACAGAGCAGATTGGAAACCCTCTTTTTGAGGAATTTGCATGTGGAGATTTCAAGCGTTTTGGGGCCATCGGTAAAAAAGGAAATATCCTCGTATAAAAACTAGAGAGAATCATTCTAAGAAACCACTTCGTGATGTGTGCGTTCCACTCACAGAGTTTAACCTTTCTTTTCATAGAGCAGTTTGTAAACACTCTGTTTGTAAAGTCTGCAAGTGGATATTTGGACCTCTTTGTGGATTTCGTTGGAAGCGGGATTTCTTCATCTAATTCTACACAGAAGATTTCTCAATAACTTCGTTGATTTGTGTGTGTTCAACTAACAGAGTTGAACCTTCCTTTAGACAGAGCAGATTGGAAACCCTCTTTTTGAGGAATTTGCATGTGGAGATTTCAAGAGTTTTCGGGCCATCGGTAGAAAAGGAAATATCCTCGTATAAAAACTAGAGAGAATCATTCTCAGAAACCACTTTGTGATGTGTGCGTTCCACTCACAGAGTTTAACCTTTCTTTTCATAGAGAAGTTTGGAAACACTCTGTTTGTAAAATCTGCAAGTGGATATTTGGACCTATTTGAGGATTTCGTTGGAAGCGGGATTTCTTCATCTAATGCTAGAAGGAAGAATTCTCAGAAACTTCTTTGATTTGTGTGTGTTCAACTCACAGAGTTGAACCTTCCTTTAGACAGAGCAGATTGGAAACCCTCTTTTTGAGGAATATGCATGTGGAGATTTCAAGCACTTTGGGGCCAACGGTTGAAAAGGAAATCTCGTCGTATAAAAAAAGAGAGAATCATTCTCAGAAACTACTTTGTGATGGGTGCGTTCCACTCACAGAGTTTAACCTTTCTTTTCATAGAGCAGTTTGGAAACACTCTGTTTGTAAAGTCTGCAAGTGGATATTTGGACCTATTTGAGGATTTCGTTGGAAGCGGGATTTCTTCATCTAATGCTAGAAGGAAGAATTCTCAGAAACTTCTTTGATTTGTGTGTGTTCAACTCACAGAGTTGAACCTTCCTTTAGACAGAGCAGATTGGAACCCCTCTTTTTGAGGAATTTGCATGTGGAGATTTCAAGCGTTTTGGGGCCATCGGTAAAAAAGGAAATATCCTCGTATAAAAACTAGAGAGAATCATTCTCAGAAACCACTTCGTGATGTGTGCGTTCCACTCACAGAGTTTAACCTTTCTTTTCATAGAGCAGTTTGGAAACACTCTGTTTGTAAAATCTGCAAGTGGATATTTGGACCTCTTTGAGGATTTCGTTGGAAGCGGGATTTCTTCATCTAATGCTACACAGAAGATTTCTCAGTAACTTCGTTGATTTGTGTATGTTCATCTCACAGAGTTGAACCTTCCTTTAGACAGAGCAGATTGGAAACCCTCTTTTTGCGGGATTTGCATGTGGAGATTTCAATCTATTTGGTGCCAACGTTAGAAAAGGAAATCTCGTCGTATAAAAACTAGAGAGGATCATTCTCAGAAACCACTTTGTGATGTGTGCGTTCCACTCACAGAGTTTAACCTTTCTTTTTATAGAGCAGTTTGGAAACACTCTGTTTGTGAAGTCTGCAAGTGGATACTTGGACCTCTTTGAGGATTTCGTTGGAAGCGGGATTTCTTCATCTAATGCTAGAAGGAAGAGTTCTCAGAAACTTCTTTGATTTGTGTGTGTTCAACTCACAGAGTTGAACCTTCCTTTAGACAGAGCAGATTGGAAACCCTCTTTTTGAGAAATTTGCATGTGGAGATTTCAAGCGTTTTGGGGCCATCGGTAGAAAAGGCTATATCCTCGTATAAAAACTAGAGAGAATCATTCTCAGAAACCACTTTGTGATGTGTGCGTTCCACTCACAGAGTTTAACCTTTCTTTTCATAGAGCAGTTTGTAAACACTCTGTTTGTAAACTCTGCAAGTGGATATTTGGACCTCTTTGTGGATTTCATTGGAAGCGGGATTTCTTCATCTAATGCTACACAGAAGATTTCTCAGTAACTTCGTTGATTTGTGTGTGTTCAACTAACAGAGTTGAACCTTCCTTTAGACAGAGCAGATTGGAAACCCTCTTTTTGAGGAATTTGCATGTGGAGATTTCAAGCGTTTTTGGGCCATCGGTAGAAAAGGAAATATCCTCGTATAAAAACTAGAGAGAATCATTCTCAGAAACGACTTTGTGAAGTGTGCGTTCCACTCACAGAGTTTAACCTTTCTTTTCATAGAGCAGTTTGGAAACACTCTGTTTGTGAAGTCTGCAAGTGGATATTTGGACCTCTTAGAGGATTTCGTTGGAAGCGGGATTTCTTCATCTAATGCTAGAAGGAAGAATTCTCAGAAAGTTCTTTGATTTGTGTGTGTTCAACTCACAGAGTTGAACCTTCCTTTAGACAGAGCAGATTGGAAACCCTCCTTTTGAGGAATTTGCATGTGGAGATTTCAAGCGATTTGGGGCCAACATTACAAAAGGAAACCTCCTCGTATAAAAACTAGAAAGGATCATTCTCAGAAACCACTTTGTGATGTGTGCGTTCCACTCACAGAGTTTAACCTTTCTTTTTATAGAGCAGTTTGGAAACACACTGTTTGTGAAGTCTGCAAGTGGATACTTGGACCTCTTTGAGGATTTCGTTGGAAGCGGGATTTCTTCATCTAATGCTAGAAGGAAGAGTTCTCAGAAACTTCTTTGATTTGTGTGTGTTCAACTCACAGAGTTGAACCTTCCTTTAGACAGAGCAGATTGGAAACCCTCTTTTTGAGGAATTTGCATGTGGAGATTTCAAGCGTTTTGGGGCCATCGGTAGAAAAGGAAATATCCTCGTATAAAAACTAGAGAGAATCATTCTCAGAAACCACTTTGTGATGTGTGCGTTCCACTCACAGAGTTTAACCTTTGATTTCATAGAGCAGTTTGTAAACACTCTGTTTGTAAAGTCTGCAAGTGGATATTTGGACCTCTTTGTGGATTTCGTTGGAAGCGGTATTTCATCATCTAATGCTACACAGAAGATTTCTCAGTAACTTCGTTGATTTGTGTGTGTTCAACTAACAGAGTTGAACCTTCCTTTAGACAGAGCAGATTGGAAACACTCTTTTTTAGGAATTTGCATGTAGAGATTTCAAGCGTTTTGGGGCCATCGGTAAAAAAGGAAATATCCTCGTATAAAAACTTGAGAGAATCATTCTCAGAAACCACTTCGTGATGTGTGCGTTCCACTCACAGAGTTTAACCTTTCTTTTCATAGAGCAGTTTGGAAACACTCTGTTTGTAACGTCTGCAAGAGGATATTTGTACCTCTTTGAGGATTTCGTTGGAAGTGGGATTTGTTCATCTAATGCTACACAGAAGATTTCTCAGTAACTTCGTTGATTTCTGTGTGTTCAACTAACAGAGTTGAACCTTCCTTTAGACAGAGCAGATTGGAAACCCTCTTTTTGAGGAATTTGCATGTGGAGATTTCAAGCGTTTTTGGGCCATCGGTAGAAAAGGAAATCTCCTCGTATAAAAACTAGAGAGAATCATTCTCAGAAACGACTTTGGGAAGTGTGCGTTCCACTCACAGAGTTTAACCTTTCTTTTCATAGAGCAGTTTGGAAACACTCTTGTTTGTGAAGTCTGCAAGTGGATATTTGGACCTCTTAGAGGATTTCGTTGGAAGCGGGATTTCTTCATCTAATGCTAGAAGGAAGAATTCTCAGAAACTTCTTTGATTTGTGTGTGTTCAACTCACAGAGTTGAACCTTCCTTTAGACAGAGCAGATTGGAAACCCTCTTTTTGAGGAATTTGCATGTGGAGATTTCAAGCGTTTTGGGTCCATCGGTAGAAAAGGAAATATCCTCGTATAAAAACTAGAGAGAATCATTCTCAGAAACCACTTTGTGATGTGTGTGTTCCACTCACAGAGTTTAACCTTTCTTTTCATAGAGCAGTTTGGAAACACTCTGGTTTTGAAGTCTGCAAGGGGAAATTTGGACCTCTTTGAGGATTTCATTGGAAGCGGGATTTCTTCATCTAATGCTAGAAGGAAGAATTTTCAGAAACTTCTTTGATTTGCGTGTGTTCAACTCACAGAGTTGAACCTTCCTTTAGACAGAGCAGATTGGAAACCCTCTTTTTGAGGAATTTGCATGTGGAGATTTCAAGCGATTTGGGGCCTACGTTAGAAAAGGAGATATCCTCATAGAAAAACTAGAGAGAATCATTCTCAGAAACCACTTTGTGATGTGTGCGTTCCACTCACAGAGTTTAACCTTTCTTTTCATAGAGCAGTTTGGAAGCACTCTGTTTGTAAAGTCTGCAAGTGGATATTTGTACCTCTTTGAGGATGTCGTTGGAAGTGGGCTTTCTTCATCTAATGCTACACAGAAGATTTCTCAGTAACTTCGTTGATTTCTGTGTGTTCAACTAACAGAGTTGAACCTTCCTTTAGACAGAGCAGATTGGAAACCCTCTTTTTGAGGAATTTGCATGTGGAGATTTCAAGCGATTTGGGGCCAACGGTAGAAAAGGAAATATCCTCGTATAAAAACTAGAGAGAATCATTCTCAGAAACCACTTTGTGATGTGTGCGATCCACTCACAGAGTTTAACCTTTCTTTTCATAGAGCAGTTTGGAAACACTCTGTTTGCAAAATCTGCAAGTGGATATTTGGACCTCTTAGAGGATTTCGTTGGAAGCGGGATTTCTTCATCTAATGCTAGAAGGAAGAATTCTCAGAAAGTTCTTTGATTTGTGTATGTTCAACTCACAGAGTTGTACCTTCCTTTAGACAGAGCAGATTGGAAACCCTCTTTTTGAGAAATTTGCATGTGGAGATTTCAAGCGTTTTGGGGCCAACGGTAGAAAAGGAAATATCCTCGTATAAAAACTAGAGAGAATCATTCTCAGAAACCACTTTGTGATGTGTGCGTTCCACTCACAGAGTTTAACGTTTCTTTTTATAGAGCAGTTTGGAAACACACTGTTTGTGAAGTCTGCAAGTGGATACTTGGACCTCTTTGAGGATTTCGTTGGAAGAGGGATTTCTTCATCTAATGCTAGAAGGAAGAGTTCTCAGAAACTTCTTTGATTTGTGTGTGTTCAACTCACAGAGTTGAACCTTCCTTTAGACAGAGCAGATTGGAAACCCTCTTTTTGAGGAATTTGCATGTGGAGATTTCAAGCGTTTTGGGGCCATCGGTAGAAAAGGAAATATCCTCGTATAAAAACTAGAGAGAATCATTCTCAGAAACCACTTTGTGATGTGTGCGTTCCACTCACAGAGTTTAACCTTTGATTTCATAGAGCAGTTTGTAAACACTCTGTTTGTAAAGTCTGCAAGTGGATATTTGGACCTCTTTGTGGATTTCGTTGGAAGCGGTATTTCATCATCTAATGCTACACAGAAGATTTCTCAGTAACTTCGTTGATTTGTGTGTGTTCAACTAACAGAGTTGAACCTTCCTTTAGACAGAGCAGATTGGAAACCCTCTTTTTGAGGAATTTGCATGTGGAGATTTCAAGCGTTTTTGGGCCATCGGTAGAAAAGGAAATCTCCTCGTATAAAAACTAGAGAGCATCATTCTCAGAAACCACTTTGGGAAGTGTGCGTTCCACTCACAGAGTTTAACCTTTCTTTTCATAGAGCAGTTTGGAAACACTCTTGTTTGTGAAGTCTGCAAGTGGATATTTGGACCTCTTAGAGGATTTCGTTGGAAGCGGGATTTCTTCATCTAATGCTAGAAGGAAGAATTCTCAGAAACTTCTTTGATTTGTGTGTGTTCAACTCACAGAGTTGAACCTTCCTTTAGACAGAGCAGATTGGAAACCCTCTTTTTGAGGAATTTGCATGTGGAGATTTCAAGCGTTTTGGGTCCATCGGTAGAAAAGGAAATATCCTCGTATAAAAACTAGAGAGAATCATTTTAAAAAACACTTTGTGATGTGTGTGTTCCACTCACAGAGTTTAACCTTTCTTTTCATAGAGCAGTTTGGAAACACTCTGGTTTTGAAGTCTGCAAGGGGAAATTTGGACCTCTTTGAGGATTTCATTGGAAGCGGGATTTCTTCATCTAATGCTAGAAGGAAGAATTTTCAGAAACTTCTTTGATTTGCGTGTGTTCAACTCACAGAGTTGAACCTTCCTTTAGACAGAGCAGATTGGAAACCCTCTTTTTGAGGAATTTGCATGTGGAGATTTCAAGCGATTTGGGGCCTACGTTAGAAAAGGAGATATCCTCATAGAAAAACTAGAGAGAATCATTCTCAGAAACCACTTTGTGATGTGTGCGTTCCACTCACAGAGTTTAACCTTTCTTTTCATAGAGCAGTTTGGAAGCACTCTGTTTGTAAAGTCTGCAAGTGGATATTTGTACCTCTTTGAGGATGTCGTTGGAAGTGGGCTTTCTTCATCTAATGCTACACAGAAGATTTCTCAGTAACTTCGTTGATTTCTGTGTGTTCAACTAACAGAGTTGAACCTTCCTTTAGACAGAGCAGATTGGAAACCCCCTTTTTGAGGAATTTGCATGTGGAGATTTCAAGCGATTTGGGGCCAACGGTAGAAAAGGAAATATCCTCGTATAAAAACTAGAGAGAATCATTCTCAGAAACCACTTTGTGATGTGTGCGATCCACTCACAGAGTTTAACCTTTCTTTTCATAGAGCAGTTTGGAAACACTCTGTTTGTGAAGTCTGCAAGTGGATATTTGGACCTCTTGGAGGATTTCGTTGGAAGCGGGATTTCTTCATCTAATGCTAGAAGGAAGAATTCTCAGAAACTTCTTTGATTTGTGTGTGTTCAACTCACAGAGTTGAACCTTCCTTTAGACAGAGCAGATTGGAAACCCTCTTTTTGAGGAATTTGCATGTGGAGATTTCAAGCGTTTTGGAGCCATCGGTAGAAAAGGAAATCTCCTCGTATAAAAACTAGAGAGAATCATTCTCAGAAACCACTTTGTTATGTGTGTGTTCCACTCACAGAGTTTAACCTTTCTTTTCATAGAGCAGTTTGGAAACACTCTGGTTTTGAAGTCTGCAAGGGGAAATTTGGACCTCTTTGAGGATTTCATTGGAAGCGGGATTTCTTCATCTAATGCTAGAAGGAAGAATTTTCAGAAACTTCTTTGATTTGCGTGTGTTCAACTCACAGAGTTGAACCTTCCTTTAGACAGAGCAGATTGGAAACCCTCTTTTTGAGGAATTTGCATGTGGAGATTTCAAGCGATTTGGGGCCTACGTTAGAAAAGGAAATATCCTCACAGAAAAACTAGAGAGAATAATTCTCAGAAACCACTTTGTGATGTGTGCGATCCACTCACAGAGTTTAACCTTTCTTTTCATAGAGCAGTTTGGAAACACTCTGTTTGTAAAATCTGCAAGTGGATATTTGGACCTCTTTGAGGATTTCGTTGGAAGCGGGATTTCTTCATCTAATGCTACACAGAAGATTTCTCAGTAACTTCGTTGATTTGTGTATGTTCATCTCACAGGGTTGAACCTTCCTTTAGACAGAGCAGATTGGAAACCCTCTTTTTGCGGGATTTGCATGTGGAGATTTCAATCTATTTGGGGCCAACGTTAGAAAAGGAAATCTCGTCGTATAAAAACTAGAGAGGATCATTCTCAGAAACCACTTTGTGATGTGTGCGTTCCACTCACAGAGTTTAACCTTTCTTTTCATAGAGCAGTTTGGAAACACTCTGTTTGTAAAATCTGCAAGTGGATATTTGGACCTCTTAGAGGATTTCGTTGGAAGCGGGATTTCTTCATCTAATGCTAGAAGGAAGAATTCTCAAAAAGTTCTTTGATTTGTGTATGTTCAACTCACAGAGTTGTACCTTCCTTTAGACAGAGCAGATTGGAAACCCTCTTTTTGAGAAATTTGCATGTGGAGATTTCAAGCGTTTTGGGGCCAACGGTAGAAAAGGAAATATCCTCCTATAAAAACTAGAGAGAATCATTCTCAGAAACCACTTTGTGATGTGTGCGTTCCACTCACAGAGTTTAACCTTTCTTTTTATAGAGCAGTTTGGAAACACTCTGTTTGTGAAGTCTGCAAGTGGATACTTGGACCTCTTTGAGGATTTCGTTGGAAGAGGGATTTCTTCATCTAATGCTAGAAGGAAGAGTTCTCAGAAACTTCTTTGATTTGTGTGTGTTCAACTCACAGAGTTGAACCTTCCTTTAGACAGAGCAGATTGGAAACCCTCTTTTTGAGGAATTTGCATGTGGAGATTTCAAGCGTTTTGGGGCCATCGGTAGAAAAGGCTATATCCTCGTATAAAAACTAGAGAGAATCATTCTCAGAAACCACTTTGTGATGTGTGCGTTCCACTCACAGAGTTTAACCTTTCTTTTCATAGAGCAGTTTGTAAACACTCTGTTTGTAAAGTCTGCAAGTGGATATTTGGACCTCTTTGTGGATTTCGTTGGAAGCGGGATTTCTTCATCTAATGCTACACAGAAGATTTCTCAGTAACTTCGTTGATTTGTGTGTGTTCAACTAACAGAGTTGAACCTTCCTTTAGACAGAGCAGATTGGAAACCCTCTTTTTGAGGAATTTGCATGTGGAGATTTCAAGCGTTTTTGGGCCATCGGTAGAAAAGGAAATATCCTCGTATAAAAACTAGAGCGAATCATTCTCAGAAACGACTTTGTGAAGTGTGCGTTCCACTCACAGAGTTTAACCTTTCTTTTCATAGAGCAGTTTGGAAACACTCTGTTTGTGAAGTCTGCAAGTGGATATTTGGACCTCTTAGAGGATTTCGTTGGAAGCGGGATTTCTTCATCTAATGCTAGAAGGAAGAATTCTCAGAAACTTCTTTGATTTGTGTGTGTTCAACTCACAGAGTTGAACCTTCCTTTAGACAGAGCAGATTGGAAACCCTCTTTTTGAGGAATTTGCATGTGGAGATTTCAAGCGATTTGGGGCCAACATTACAAAAGGAAATCTCCTCGTATAAAAACTAGAAAGGATCATTCTCAGAAACCACTTTGTGATGTGTGCGTTCCACTCACAGAGTTTAACCTTTCTTTTCATAGAGCAGTTTGGAAACACTCTGTTTGTAAAATCTGCAAGTGGATATTTGGACTTCTTTGAGGATTTGGTTGGAAGCGGGATTTCTTCATCTAATGCTACACAGAAGATTTCTCAGTAACTTCGTTGATTTGTGTATGTTCATCTCACAGAGTTGAACCTTCCTTTAGACAGAGCAGATTGGAAACCCTCTTTTTGCGGGATTTGCATGTGGAGATTTCAATCTATTTGGGGCCAACGTTAGAAAAGGAAATCTCGTCGTATAAAAACTAGAGAGGATCATTCTCAGAAACCACTTTGTGATGTGTGCGTTCCACTCACAGAGTTTAACCTTTCTTTTCATAGAGCAGTTTGGAAACACTCTGTTTGTAAAATCTGCAAGTGGATATTTGGACCTCTTAGAGGATTTCGTTGGAAGCGGGATTTCTTCATGTAATGCTAGAAGGAAGAATTCTCAGAAAGTTCTTTGATTTGTGTATGTTCAACTCACAGAGTTGTACCTTCCTTTAGACAGAGCAGATTGGAAACCCTCTTTTTGAGAAATTTGCATGTGGAGATTTCAAGCGTTTTGGGGCCAACGGTAGAAAAGGAAATATCCTCGTATAAAAACTAGAGAGAATCATTCTCAGAAACCACTTTGTGATGTGTGCGTTCCACTCACAGAGTTTAACCTTTCTTTTTATAGAGCAGTTTGGAAACACTCTGTTTGTGAAGTCTGCAAGTGGATACTTGGACCTCTTTGAGGATTTCGTTGGAAGCGGGATTTCTTCATCTAATGCTAGAAGGAAGAGTTCTCAGAAACTTCTTTGATTTGTGTGTGTTCAACTCACAGAGTTGAACCTTCCTTTAGACAGAGCAGATTGGAAACCCTATTTTTGAGGAATTTGCATGTGGAGATTTCAAGCGTTTTGGGGCCATCGGTAGAAAAGGAAATATCCTCGTATAAAAACTAGAGAGAATCATTCTCAGAAACCACTTCGTGATGTGTGCGTTCCACTCACAGAGTTTAACCTTTCTTTTCATAGAGCAGTTTGGAAACACTCTGTTTGTAACGTCTGCAAGTGGATATTTGGACCTCTTTGTGGATTTCGTTGGAAGCGGTATTTCATCATCTAATGCTACACAGAAGATTTCTCAGTAACTTCGTTGATTTGTGTGTGTTCAACTAACAGAGTTGAACCTTCCTTTAGACAGAGCAGATTGGAAACCCTCTTTTTGAGGAATTTGCATGTGGAGATTTCAAGCGTTTTGGGGCCATCGGTAAAAAAGGAAATATCCTCGTATAAAAACTAGAGAGAATCATTCTAAGAAACCACTTCGTGATGTGTGCGTTCCACTCACAGAGTTTAACCTTTCTTTTCATAGAGCAGTTTGTAAACACTCTGTTTGTAAAGTCTGCAAGTGGATGTTTGGACCTCTTTGTGGATTTCGTTGGAAGCGGGATTTCTTCATCTAATTCTACACAGAAGATTTCTCAATAACTTCGTTGATTTGTGTGTGTTCAACTAACAGAGTTGAACCTTCCTTTAGACAGAGCAGATTGGAAACCCTCTTTTTGAGGAATTTGCATGTGGAGATTTCAAGAGTTTTCGGGCCATCGGTAGAAAAGGAAATATCCTCGTATAAAAACTAGAGAGAATCATTCTCAGAAACCACTTTGTGATGTGTGCGTTCCACTCACAGAGTTTAACCTTTCTTTTCATAGAGAAGTTTGGAAACACTCTGTTTGTGAAGTCTGCAAGTGGTTATTTGGACCTCTTGGAGGATTTCGTTGGAAGCGGGATTTCTTCATCTAATGCTAGAAGGAAGAATTCTCAGAAACTTCTTTGATTTGTGTGTGTTCAACTCACAGAGTTGAACCTTCCTTTAGACAGAGCAGATTGGAAACCCTCTTTTTGAGGAATTTGCATGTGGAGATTTCAAGCGTTTTGGAGCCATCGGTAGAAAAGGAAATCTCCTCGTATAAAAACTAGAGAGAATCATTCTCAGAAACCACTTTGTTATGTGTGTGTTCCACTCACAGAGTTTAACCTTTCTTTTCATAGAGCAGTTTGGAAACACTCTGGTTTTGAAGTCTGCAAGGGGAAATTTGGACCTCTTTGAGGATTTCATTGGAAGCGGGATTTCTTCATCTAATGCTAGAAGGAAGAATTTTCAGAAACTTCTTTGATTTGCGTGTGTTCAACTCACAGAGTTGAACCTTCCTTTAGACAGAGCAGATTGGAAACCCTCTTTTTGAGGAATTTGCATGTGGAGATTTCAAGCGATTTGGGGCCTACGTTAGAAAAGGAAATATCCTCACAGAAAAACTAGAGAGAATAATTCTCAGAAACCACTTTGTGATGTGTGCGATCCACTCACAGAGTTTAACCTTTCTTTTCATAGAGCAGTTTGGAAACACTCTGTTTGTAAAATCTGCAAGTGGATATTTGGACCTCTTGGAGGATTTCGTTGGAAGCGGGATTTCTTCATCTAATGCTAGAAGGAAGAGTTCTCAGAAACTTCTTTGATTTGTGTGTGTTCAACTCACAGAGTTGAACCTTCCTTTAGACAGAGCAGATTGGAAACCCTCTTTTTGAGGAATTTGCATGTGGAGATTTCAAGCGTTTTGGGGCCATCGGTAGAAAAGGCTATATCCTCGTATAAAAACTAGAGAGAATCATTCTCAGAAACCACTTTGTGATGTGTGCGTTCCACTCACAGAGTTTAACCTTTCTTTTCATAGAGCAGTTTGTAAACACTCTGTTTGTAAACTCTGCAAGTGGATATTTGGACCTCTTTGTGGATTTCATTGGAAGCGGGATTTCTTCATCTAATGCTACACAGAAGATTTCTCAGTAACTTCGTTGATTTGTGTGTGTTCAACTAACAGAGTTGAACCTTCCTTTAGACAGAGCAGATTGGAAACCCTCTTTTTGAGGAATTTGCATGTGGAGATTTCAAGCGTTTTTGGGCCATCGGTAGAAAAGGAAATATCCTCGTATAAAAACTAGAGAGAATCATTCTCAGAAACGACTTTGTGAAGTGTGCGTTCCACTCACAGAGTTTAACCTTTCTTTTCATAGAGCAGTTTGGAAACACTCTGTTTGTGAAGTCTGCAAGTGGATATTTGGACCTCTTAGAGGATTTCGTTGGAAGCGGGATTTCTTCATCTAATGCTAGAAGGAAGAATTCTCAGAAAGTTCTTTGATTTGTGTGTGTTCAACTCACAGAGTTGAACCTTCCTTTAGACAGAGCAGATTGGAAACCCTCTTTTTGAGGAATTTGCATGTGGAGATTTCAAGCGATTTGGGGCCAACATTACAAAAGGAAACCTCCTCGTATAAAAACTAGAAAGGATCATTCTCAGAAACCACTTTGTGATGTGTGCGTTCCACTCACAGAGTTTAACCTTTCTTTTCATAGAGCAGTTTGGAAACACTCTGTTTGTAAAATCTGCAAGTGGATATTTGGACCTCTTTGAGGATTTCGTTGGAAGCGGGATTTCTTCATCTAATGCTACACAGAAGATTTCTCAGTAACTTCGTTGATTTGTGTATGTTCATCTCACAGAGTTGAACCTTCCTTTAGACAGAGCAGATTGGAAACCCTCTTTTTGCGGGATTTGCATGTGGAGATTTCAATCTATTTGGGGCCAACGTTAGAAAAGGAAATCTCGTCGTATAAAAACTAGAGAGGATCATTCTCAGAAACCACTTTGTGATGTGTGCGTTCCACTCACAGAGTTTAACCTTTCTTTTCATAGAGCAGTTTGGAAACACTCTGTTTGCAAAATCTGCAAGTGGATATTTGGACCTCTTAGAGGATTTCGTTGGAAGCGGGATTTCTTCATCTAATGCTAGAAGGAAGAATTCTCAGAAAGTTCTTTGATTTGTGTATGTTCAACTCACAGAGTTGTACCTTCCTTTAGACAGAGCAGATTGGAAACCCTCTTTTTGAGAAATTTGCATGTGGAGATTTCAAGCGTTTTGGGGCCAACGGTAGAAAAGGAAATATCCTCGTATAAAAACTAGAGAGAATCATTCTCAGAAACCACTTTGTGATGTGTGCGTTCCACTCACAGAGTTTAACGTTTCTTTTTATAGAGCAGTTTGGAAACACACTGTTTGTGAAGTCTGCAAGTGGATACTTGGACCACTTTGAGGATTTCGTTGGAAGCGGGATTTCTTCATCTAATGCTAGAAGGAAGAGTTCTCAGAAACTTCTTTGATTTGTGTGTGTTCAACTCACAGAGTTGAACCTTCCTTTAGACAGAGCAGATTGGAAACCCTCTTTTTGAGGAATTTGCATGTGGAGATTTCAAGCGTTTTGGGGCCATCGGTAGAAAAGGAAATATCCTCGTATAAAAACTAGAGAGAATCATTCTCAGAAACCACTTTGTGATGTGTGCGTTCCACTCACAGAGTTTAACCTTTGATTTCATAGAGCAGTTTGTAAACACTCTGTTTGTAAAGTCTGCAAGTGGATATTTGGACCTCTTTGTGGATTTCGTTGGAAGCGGTATTTCATCATCTAATGCTACACAGAAGATTTCTCAGTAACTTCGTTGATTTGTGTGTGTTCAACTAACAGAGTTGAACCTTCCTTTAGACAGAGCAGATTGGAAACCCTCTTTTTGAGGAATTTGCATGTGGAGATTTCAAGCGTTTTTGGGCCATCGGTAGAAAAGGAAATCTCCTCGTATAAAAACTAGAGAGAATCATTCTCAGAAACGACTTTGGGAAGTGTGCGTTCCACTCACAGAGTTTAACCTTTCTTTTCATAGAGCAGTTTGGAAACACTCTTGTTTGTGAAGTCTGCAAGTGGATATTTGGACCTCTTAGAGGATTTCGTTGGAAGCGGGATTTCTTCATCTAATGCTAGAAGGAAGAATTCTCAGAAACTTCTTTGATTTGTGTGTGTTCAACTCACAGAGTTGAACCTTCCTTTAGACAGAGCAGATTGGAAACCCTCTTTTTGAGGAATTTGCATGTGGAGATTTCAAGCGTTTTGGGTCCATCGGTAGAAAAGGAAATATCCTCGTATAAAAACTAGAGAGAATCATTCTCAGAAACCACTTTGTGATGTGTGTGTTCCACTCACAGAGTTTAACCTTTCTTTTCATAGAGCAGTTTGGAAACACTCTGGTTTTGAAGTCTGCAAGGGGAAATTTGGACCTCTTTGAGGATTTCATTGGAAGCGGGATTTCTTCATCTAATGCTAGAAGGAAGAATTTTCAGAAACTTCTTTGATTTGCGTGTGTTCAACTCACAGAGTTGAACCTTCCTTTAGACAGAGCAGATTGGAAACCCTCTTTTTGAGGAATTTGCATGTGGAGATTTCAAGCGATTTGGGGCCTACGTTAGAAAAGGAGATATCCTCATAGAAAAACTAGAGAGAATCATTCTCAGAAACCACTTTGTGATGTGTGCGTTCCACTCACAGAGTTTAACCTTTCTTTTCATAGAGCAGTTTGGAAGCACTCTGTTTGTAAAGTCTGCAAGTGGATATTTGTACCTCTTTGAGGATGTCGTTGGAAGTGGGCTTTCTTCATCTAATGCTACACAGAAGATTTCTCAGTAACTTCGTTGATTTCTGTGTGTTCAACTAACAGAGTTGAACCTTCCTTTAGACAGAGCAGATTGGAAACCCTCTTTTTGAGGAATTTGCATGTGGAGATTTCAAGCGATTTGGGGCCAACGGTAGAAAAGGAAATATCCTCGTATAAAAACTAGAGAGAATCATTCTCAGAAACCACTTTGTGATGTGTGCGATCCACTCACAGAGTTTAACCTTTCTTTTCATAGAGCAGTTTGGAAACACTCTGTTTGCAAAATCTGCAAGTGGATATTTGGACCTCTTAGAGGATTTCGTTGGAAGCGGGATTTCTTCATCTAATGCTAGAAGGAAGAATTCTCAGAAAGTTCTTTGATTTGTGTATGTTCAACTCACAGAGTTGTACCTTCCTTTAGACAGAGCAGATTGGAAACCCTCTTTTTGAGAAATTTGCATGTGGAGATTTCAAGCGTTTTGGGGCCAACGGTAGAAAAGGAAATATCCTCGTATAAAAACTAGAGAGAATCATTCTCAGAAACCACTTTGTGATGTGTGCCTTCCACTCACAGAGTTTAACGTTTCTTTTTATAGAGCAGTTTGGAAACACACTGTTTGTGAAGTCTGCAAGTGGATACTTGGACCTCTTTGAGGATTTCGTTGGAAGCGGGATTTCTTCATCTAATGCTAGAAGGAAGAGTTCTCAGAAACTTCTTTGATTTGTGTGTGTTCAACTCACAGAGTTGAACCTTCCTTTAGACAGAGCAGATTGGAAACCCTGTTTTTGAGGAATTTGCATGTGGAGATTTCAAGCGTTTTGGGGCCATCGGTAGAAAAGGAAATATCCTCGTATAAAAACTAGAGAGAATCATTCTCAGAAACCACTTTGTGATGTGTGCGTTCCACTCACAGAGTTTAACCTTTGATTTCATAGAGCAGTTTGTAAACACTCTGTTTGTAAAGTCTGCAAGTGGATATTTGGACCTCTTTGTGGATTTCGTTGGAAGCGGTATTTCATCATCTAATGCTACACAGAAGATTTCTCAGTAACTTCGTTGATTTGTGTGTGTTCAACTAACAGAGTTGAACCTTCCTTTAGACAGAGCAGATTGGAAACCCTCTTTTTGAGGAATTTGCATGTGGAGATTTCAAGCGTTTTTGGGCCATCGGTAGAAAAGGAAATCTCCTCGTATAAAAACTAGAGAGAATCATTCTCAGAAACGACTTTGGGAAGTGTGCGTTCCACTCACAGAGTTTAACCTTTCTTTTCATAGAGCAGTTTGGAAACACTCTTGTTTGTGAAGTCTGCAAGTGGATATTTGGACCTCTTAGAGGATTTCGTTGGAAGCGGGATTTCTTCATCTAATGCTAGAAGGAAGAATTCTCAGAAACTTCTTTGATTTGTGTGTGTTCAACTCACAGAGTTGAACCTTCCTTTAGACAGAGCAGATTGGAAACCCTCTTTTTGAGGAATTTGCATGTGGAGATTTCAAGCGTTTTGGGTCCATCGGTAGAAAAGGAAATATCCTCGTATAAAAACTAGAGAGAATCATTCTCAGAAACCACTTTGTGATGTGTGTGTTCCACTCACAGAGTTTAACCTTTCTTTTCATAGAGCAGTTTGGAAACACTCTGGTTTTGAAGTCTGCAAGGGGAAATTTGGACCTCTTTGAGGATTTCATTGGAAGCGGGATTTCTTCATCTAATGCTAGAAGGAAGAATTTTCAGAAACTTCTTTGATTTGCGTGTGTTCAACTCACAGAGTTGAACCTTCCTTTAGACAGAGCAGATTGGAAACCCTCTTTTTGAGGAATTTGCATGTGGAGATTTCAAGCGATTTGGGGCCTACGTTAGAAAAGGAGATATCCTCATAGAAAAACTAGAGAGAATCATTCTCAGAAACCACTTTGTGATGTGTGCGTTCCACTCACAGAGTTTAACCTTTCTTTTCATAGAGCAGTTTGGAAGCACTCTGTTTGTAAAGTCTGCAAGTGGATATTTGTACCTCTTTGAGGATGTCGTTGGAAGTGGGCTTTCTTCATCTAATGCTACACAGAAGATTTCTCAGTAACTTCGTTGATTTCTGTGTGTTCAACTAACAGAGTTGAACCTTCCTTTAGACAGAGCAGATTGGAAACCCTCTTTTTGAGGAATTTGCATGTGGAGATTTCAAGCGATTTGGGGCCAACGGTAGAAAAGGAAATATCCTCGTATAAAAACTAGAGAGAATCATTCTCAGAAACCACTTTGTGATGTGTGCGATCCACTCACAGAGTTTAACCTTTCTTTTCATAGAGCAGTTTGGAAACACTCTGTTTGTGAAGTCTGCAAGTGGATATTTGGACCTCTTGGAGGATTTCGTTGGAAGCGGGATTTCTTCATCTAATGCTAGAAGGAAGAATTCTCAGAAACTTCTTTGATTTGTGTGTGTTCAACTCACAGAGTTGAACCTTCCTTTAGACAGAGCAGATTGGAAACCCTCTTTTTGAGGAATTTGCATGTGGAGATTTCAAGCGTTTTGGAGCCATCGGTAGAAAAGGAAATATCCTCGTATAAAAACTAGAGAGAATCATTCTCAGAAACCACTTTGTTATGTGTGTGTTCCACTCACAGAGTTTAACCTTTCTTTTCATAGAGCAGTTTGGAAACACTCTGGTTTTGAAGTCTGCAAGGGGAAATTTGGACCTCTTTGAGGATTTCATTGGAAGCGGGATTTCTTCATCTAATGCTAGAAGGAAGAATTTTCAGAAACTTCTTTGATTTGCGTGTGTTCAACTCACAGAGTTGAACCTTCCTTTAGACAGAGCAGATTGGAAACCCTCTTTTTGAGGAATTTGCATGTGGAGATTTCAAGCGATTTGGGGCCTACGTTAGAAAAGGAAATATCCTCACAGAAAAACTAGAGAGAATAATTCTCAGAAACCACTTTGTGATGTGTGCGATCCACTCACAGAGTTTAACCTTTCTTTTCATAGAGCAGTTTGGAACCACTCTGTTTGTAAAATCTGCAAGTGGATATTTGGACCTCTTTGAGGATTTCGTTGGAAGCGGGATTTCTTCATCTAATGCTACACAGAAGATTTCTCAGTAACTTCGTTGATTTGTGTATGTTCATCTCACAGGGTTGAACCTTCCTTTAGACAGAGCAGATTGGAAACCCTCTTTTTGCGGGATTTGCATGTGGAGATTTCAATCTATTTGGGGCCAACGTTAGAAAAGGAAATCTCGTCGTATAAAAACTAGAGAGGATCATTCTCAGAAACCACTTTGTGATGTGTGCGTTCCACTCACAGAGTTTAACCTTTCTTTTTATAGAGCAGTTTGGAAACACTCTGTTTGTGAAGTCTGCAAGTGGATACTTGGACCTCTTTGAGGATTTCGTTGGAAGAGGGATTTCTTCATCTAATGCTAGAAGGAAGAGTTCTCAGAAACTTCTTTGATTTGTGTGTGTTCAACTCACAGAGTTGAACCTTCCTTTAGACAGAGCAGATTGGAAACCCTCTTTTTGAGGAATTTGCATGTGGAGATTTCAAGCGTTTTGGGGCCATCGGTAGAAAAGGCTATATCCTCGTATAAAAACTAGAGAGAATCATTCTCAGAAACCACTTTGTGATGTGTGCGTTCCACTCACAGAGTTTAACCTTTCTTTTCATAGAGCAGTTTGTAAACACTCTGTTTGTAAAGTCTGCAAGTGGATATTTGGACCTCTTTGTGGATTTCGTTGGAAGCGGGATTTCTTCATCTAATGCTACACAGAAGATTTCTCAGTAACTTCGTTGATTTGTGTGTGTTCAACTAACAGAGTTGAACCTTCCTTTAGACAGAGCAGATTGGAAACCCTCTTTTTGAGGAATTTGCATGTGGAGATTTCAAGCGTTTTTGGGCCATCGGTAGAAAAGGAAATATCCTCGTATAAAAACTAGAGCGAATCATTCTCAGAAACGACTTTGTGAAGTGTGCGTTCCACTCACAGAGTTTAACCTTTCTTTTCATAGAGCAGTTTGGAAACACTCTGTTTGTGAAGTCTGCAAGTGGATATTTGGACCTCTTAGAGGATTTCGTTGGAAGCGGGATTTCTTCATCTAATGCTAGAAGGAAGAATTCTCAGAAACTTCTTTGATTTGTGTGTGTTCAACTCACAGAGTTGAACCTTCCTTTAGACAGAGCAGATTGGAAACCCTCTTTTTGAGGAATTTGCATGTGGAGATTTCAAGCGATTTGGGGCCAACATTACAAAAGGAAATCTCCTCGTATAAAAACTAGAAAGGATCATTCTCAGAAACCACTTTGTGATGTGTGCGTTCCACTCACAGAGTTTAACCTTTCTTTTCATAGAGCAGTTTGGAAACACTCTGTTTGTAAAATCTGCAAGTGGATATTTGGACTTCTTTGAGGATTTGGTTGGAAGCGGGATTTCTTCATCTAATGCTACACAGAAGATTTCTCAGTAACTTCGTTGATTTGTGTATGTTCATCTCACAGAGTTGAACCTTCCTTTAGACAGAGCAGATTGGAAACCCTCTTTTTGCGGGATTTGCATGTGGAGATTTCAATCTATTTGGGGCCAACGTTAGAAAAGGAAATCTCGTCGTATAAAAACTAGAGAGGATCATTCTCAGAAACCACTTTGTGATGTGTGCGTTCCACTCACAGAGTTTAACCTTTCTTTTCATAGAGCAGTTTGGAAACACTCTGTTTGTAAAATCTGCAAGTGGATATTTGGACCTCTTAGAGGATTTCGTTGGAAGCGGGATTTCTTCATCTAATGCTAGAAGGAAGAATTCGCAGAAAGTTCTTTGATTTGTGTATGTTCAACTCACAGAGTTGTACCTTCCTTTAGACAGAGCAGATTGGAAACCCTCTTTTTGAGAAATTTGCATGTGGAGATTTCAAGCGTTTTGGGGCCAACGGTAGAAAAGGAAATATCCTCGTATAAAAACTAGAGAGAATCATTCTCAGAAACCACTTTGTGATGTGTGCGTTCCACTCACAGAGTTTAACCTTTCTTTTTATAGAGCAGTTTGGAAACACTCTGTTTGTGAAGTCTGCAAGTGGATACTTGGACCTCTTTGAGGATTTCGTTGGAAGCGGGATTTCTTCATCTAATGCTAGAAGGAAGAGTTCTCAGAAACTTCTTTGATTTATGTGTGTTCAACTCACAGAGTTGAACCTTCCTTTAGACAGAGCAGATTGGAAACCCTATTTTTGAGGAATTTGCATGTGGAGATTTCAAGCGTTTTGGGGCCATCGGTAGAAAAGGAAATATCCTCGTATAAAAACTAGAGAGAATCATTCTCAGAAACCACTTCGTGATGTGTGCGTTCCACTCACAGAGTTTAACCTTTCTTTTCATAGAGCAGTTTGGAAACACTCTGTTTGTAACGTCTGCAAGAGGATATTTGTACCTCTTTGAGGATTTCGTTGGAAGTGGGATTTCTTCATCTAATGCTACACAGAAGATTTCTCAGTAACTTCGTTGATTTCTGTGTGTTCAACTAACAGGGTTGAACCTTCCTTTAGACAGAGCAGATTGGAAACCCTCTTATTGAGGAATTTGCATGTGGAGATTTCAAGGGTTTTTGGGCCATCGGTAGAAAAGGAAATATCCTCGTATAAAAACTAGAGGGAATCATTCTCAGAAACCACTTTGTGATGTGTGCGATCCACTCACAGAGTTTAACCTTTCTTTTCATAGAGCCGTTTGGAAACACTCTGTTTGTGAAGTCTGCAAGTGGATATTTGGACCTCTTGGAGGATTTCGTTGGAAGCGGGATTTCTTCATCTAATGCTTGAAGGAAGAATTCTCAGAAACTTCTTTGATTTGTGTGTGTTCAACTCACAGAGTTGAACCTTCCTTTAGACAGAGCAGATTGGAAACCCTCTTTTTGAGGAATTTGCATGTGGAGATTTCAAGCGTTTTGGGGCCATCGGTAGAAAAGGAAATATCCTCGTATAAAAACTAGAGAGAATCATTCTCAGAAACCACTTTGTGATGTGTGCATTCCACTCACAGAGTTTAACCTTTCTTTTCATAGAGCAGTTTGTAAACACTCTGTTTGTAAAGTCTGCAAGTGGATATATGGACTTCTTTGTGGATTTCGTTGGAAGCGGGATTTCTTCATCTAATGCTACACAGAAGATTTCTCAGTAACTTCGTTGATTTGTGTGTGTTCAACTCACAGAGTTGAACCTTCCTTTAGACAGAGCAGATTGGAAACCCTCTTTTTGAGGAATATGCATGTGGAGATTTCAAGCACTTTGGCGCCAACGGTAGAAAAGGAAATCTCCTCGTATAAAAACAAGAGAGAATCATTCTCAGAAACTACTTTGTGATGTGTGCGTTCCACTCACAGAGTTTAACCTTTCTTTTCATAGAGCAGTTTGGAAACACTCTGTTTGTAAAGTCTGCAAGAGGATATTTGTACCTCTTTGAGGATTTCGTTGGAAGTCGATTTCTTCATCTAATGCTACACAGAAGATTTCTCAGTAACTTCGTTGATTTCTGTGTGTTCAACTAACAGAGTTGAACCTTCCTTTAGACAGAGCAGATTGGAAACCCTCTTATTGAGGAATTTGCATGTGGAGATTTCAAGGGTTTTTGGCCCATCGGTAGAAAAGGAAATATCCTCGTATAAAAACTAGAGGGAATCATTCTCAGAAACCACTTTGTGATGTGTGCGATCCGCTCACAGAGTTTAACCTTTCTTTTCATAGAGCCGTTTGGAAACACTCTGTTTGTGAAGTCTGCAAGTGGATATTTGGACCTCTTGGAGGATTTTGTTGGAAGCGGGATTTCTTCATCTAATGCTAGAAGGAAGAATTCTCAGAAAGTTCTTTGATTTGTGTATGTTCAACTCACAGAGTTGTACCTTCCTTTAGACAGAGCAGATGGGAAACCCTCTTTTTGAGAAATTTGCATGTGGAGATTTCAAGCGTTTTGGGGCCAACGGTAGAAAAGGAAATATCCTCGTATAAAAACTAGAGAGAATCATTCTCAGAAACCACTTTGTGATGTGTGCGTTCCACTCACAGAGTTTAACCTTTCTTTTTATAGAGCAGTTTGGAAACACACTGTTTGTTAAGTCTGCAAGTGGATACTTGGACCTCTTTGAGGATTTCGTTGGAAGCGGGATTTCTTCATCTAATGCTAGAAGGAAGAGTTCTCAGAAACTTCTTTGATTTGTGTGTGTTCAACTCACAGAGTTGAAACTTCCTTTAGACAGAGCAGATTGGAAACCCTCTTTTTGAGGAATTTGCATGTGGAGATTTCAAGCGTTTTGGGGCCATCGGTAGAAAAGGAAATATCCTCGTATAAAAACTAGAGAGAATCATTCTCAGAAACCACTTCGTGATGTGTGCGTTCCACTCACAGAGTTTAACCTTTCTTTTCATAGAGCAGTTTGTAAACACTCTGTTTGTAAAGTCTGCAAGTGGATATTTGGACCTCTTTGTGGATTTCGTTGGAAGCGGTATTTCATCATCTAATGCTACACAGAAGATTTCTCAGTAACTTCGTTGATTTGTGTGTGTTCAACTAACAGAGTTGAACCTTCCTTTAGACAGAGCAGATTGGAAACCCTCTTTTTGAGGAATTTGCATGTGGAGATTTCAAGCGTTTTGGGGCCATCGGTAAAAAAGGAAATATCCTCGTATAAAAACTAGAGAGAATCATTCTAAGAAACCACTTCGTGATGTGTGCGTTCCACTCACAGAGTTTAACCTTTCTTTTCATAGAGCAGTTTGTAAACACTCTGTTTGTAAAGTCTGCAAGTGGATATTTGGACCTCTTTGTGGATTTCGTTGGAAGCGGGATTTCTTCATCTAATTCTACACAGAAGATTTCTCAATAACTTCGTTGATTTGTGTGTGTTCAACTAACAGAGTTGAACCTTCCTTTAGACAGAGCAGATTGGAAACCCTCTTTTTGAGGAATTTGCATGTGGAGATTTCAAGAGTTTTCGGGCCATCGGTAGAAAAGGAAATATCCTCGTATAAAAACTAGAGAGAATCATTCTCAGAAACCACTTTGTGATGTGTGCGTTCCACTCACAGAGTTTAACCTTTCTTTTCATAGAGAAGTTTGGAAACACTCTGTTTGTGAAGTCTGCAAGTGGTTATTTGGACCTCTTGGAGGATTTCGTTGGAAGCGGGATTTCTTCATCTAATGCTAGAAGGAAGACTTCTCAGAAACTTCTTTGATTTGTGTGTGTTCAACTCACAGAGTTGAACCTTCCTTTAGACAGAGCAGATTGGAAACCCTCTTTTTGAGGAATTTGCATGTGGAGATTTCAAGCGTTTTGGAGCCATCGGTAGAAAAGGAAATCTCCTCGTATAAAAACTAGAGAGAATCATTCTCAGAAACCACTTTGTTATGTGTGTGTTCCACTCACAGAGTTTAACCTTTCTTTTCATAGAGCAGTTTGGAAACACTCTGGTTTTGAAGTCTGCAAGGGGAAATTTGGACCTCTTTGAGGATTTCATTGGAAGCGGGATTTCTTCATCTAATGCTAGAAGGAAGAATTTTCAGAAACTTCTTTGATTTGCGTGTGTTCAACTCACAGAGTTGAACCTTCCTTTAGACAGAGCAGATTGGAAACCCTCTTTTTGAGGAATTTGCATGTGGAGATTTCAAGCGATTTGGGGCCTACGTTAGAAAAGGAAATATCCTCACAGAAAAACTAGAGAGAATAATTCTCAGAAACCACTTTGTGATGTGTGCGATCCACTCACAGAGTTTAACCTTTCTTTTCATAGAGCAGTTTGGAAACACTCTGTTTGTAAAATCTGCAAGTGGATATTTGGACCTCTTTGAGGATTTCGTTGGAAGCGGGATTTCTTCATCTAATGCTACACAGAAGATTTCTCAGTAACTTCGTTGATTTGTGTATGTTCATCTCACAGGGTTGAACCTTCCTTTAGACAGAGCAGATTGGAAACCCTCTTTTTGCGGGATTTGCATGTGGAGATTTCAATCTATTTGGGGCCAACGTTAGAAAAGGAAATCTCGTCGTATAAAAACTAGAGAGGATCATTCTCAGAAACCACTTTGTGATGTGTGCGTTCCACTCACAGAGTTTAACCTTTCTTTTCATAGAGCAGTTTGGAAACACTCTGTTTGTAAAATCTGCAAGTGGATATTTGGACCTCTTAGAGGATTTCGTTGGAAGCGGGATTTCTTCATCTAATGCTAGAAGGAAGAATTCTCAAAAAGTTCTTTGATTTGTGTATGTTCAACTCACAGAGTTGAACCTTCCTTTAGACAGAGCAGATTGGAAACCCTCTTTTTGAGGAATTTTCATGTGGAGATTTCAAGCGTTTTGGGGCCAACGGTAGAAAAGGAAATATCCTCGTATAAAAACTAGAGAGAATCATTCTCAGAAACCACTTTGTGATGTGTGCGTTCCACTCACAGAGTTTAACCTTTCTTTTTATAGAGCAGTTTGGAAACACTCTGTTTGTGAAGTCTGCAAGTGGATACTTGGACCTCTTTGAGGATTTCGTTGGAAGAGGGATTTCTTCATCTAATGCTAGAAGGAAGAGTTCTCAGAAACTTCTTTGATTTGTGTGTGTTCAACTCACAGAGTTGAACCTTCCTTTAGACAGAGCAGATTGGAAACCCTCTTTTTGAGGAATTTGCATGTGGAGATTTCAAGCGTTTTGGGGCCATCGGTAGAAAAGGCTATATCCTCGTATAAAAACTAGAGAGAATCATTCTCAGAAACCACTTTGTGATGTGTGCGTTCCACTCACAGAGTTTAACCTTTCTTTTCATAGAGCAGTTTGTAAACACTCTGTTTGTAAAGTCTGCAAGTGGATATTTGGACCTCTTTGTGGATTTCGTTGGAAGTGGGATTTCTTCATCTAATGCTACACAGAAGATTTCTCAGTAACTTCGTTGATTTGTGTGTGTTCAACTAACAGAGTTGAACCTTCCTTTAGACAGAGCAGATTGGAAACCCTCTTTTTGAGGAATTTGCATGTGGAGATTTCAAGCGTTTTTGGGCCATCGGTAGAAAAGGAAATATCCTCGTATAAAAACTAGAGCGAATCATTCTCAGAAACGACTTTGTGAAGTGTGCGTTCCACTCACAGAGTTTAACCTTTCTTTTCATAGAGCAGTTTGGAAACACTCTGTTTGTGAAGTCTGCAAGTGGATATTTGGACCTCTTAGAGGATTTCGTTGGAAGCGGGATTTCTTCATCTAATGCTAGAAGGAAGAATTCTCAGAAACTTCTTTGATTTGTGTGTGTTCAACTCACAGAGTTGAACCTTCCTTTAGACAGAGCAGATTGGAAACCCTCTTTTTGAGGAATTTGCATGTGGAGATTTCAAGCGATTTGGGGCCAACATTACAAAAGGAAATCTCCTCGTATAAAAACTAGAAAGGATCATTCTCAGAAACCACTTTGTGATGTGTGCGTTCCACTCACAGAGTTTAACCTTTCTTTTCATAGAGCAGTTTGGAAACACTCTGTTTGTAAAATCTGCAAGTGGATATTTGGACTTCTTTGAGGATTTGGTTGGAAGCGGGATTTCTTCATCTAATGCTACACAGAAGATTTCTCAGTAACTTCGTTGATTTGTGTATGTTCATCTCACAGAGTTGAACCTTCCTTTAGACAGAGCAGATTGGAAACCCTCTTTTTGCGGGATTTGCATGTGGAGATTTCAATCTATTTGGGGCCAACGTTAGAAAAGGAAATCTCGTCGTATAAAAACTAGAGAGGATCATTCTCAGAAACCACTTTGTGATGTGTGCGTTCCACTCACAGAGTTTAACCTTTCTTTTCATAGAGCAGTTTGGAAACACTCTGTTTGTAAAATCTGCAAGTGGATATTTGGACCTCTTAGAGGATTTCGTTGGAAGCGGGATTTCTTCATCTAATGCTAGAAGGAAGAATTCTCAGAAAGTTCTTTGATTTGTGTATGTTCAACTCACAGAGTTGTACCTTCCTTTAGACAGAGCAGATTGGAAACCCTCTTTTTGAGAAATTTGCATGTGGAGATTTCAAGCGTTTTGGGGCCAACGGTAGAAAAGGAAATATCCTCGTATAAAAACTAGAGAGAATCATTCTCAGAAACCACTTTGTGATGTGTGCGTTCCACTCACAGAGTTTAACCTTTCTTTTTATAGAGCAGTTTGGAAACACTCTGTTTGTGAAGTCTGCAAGTGGATACTTGGACCTCTTTGAGGATTTCGTTGGAAGAGGGATTTCTTCATCTAATGCTAGAAGGAAGAGTTCTCAGAAACTTCTTTGATTTGTGTGTGTTCAACTCACAGAGTTGAACCTTCCTTTAGACAGAGCAGATTGGAAACCCTCTTTTTGAGGAATTTGCATGCGGAGATTTCAAGCGTTTTGGGGCCATCGGTAGAAAAGGCTATATCCTCGTATAAAAACTAGAGAGAATCATTCTCAGAAACCACTTTGTGATGTGTGCGTTCCACTCACAGAGTTTAACCTTTCTTTTCATAGAGCAGTTTGTAAACACTCTGTTTGTAAAGTCTGCAAGTGGATATTTGGACCTCTTTGTGGATTTCGTTGGAAGCGGGATTTCTTCATCTAATGCTACACAGAAGATTTCTCAGTAACTTCGTTGATTTGTGTGTGTTCAACTAACAGAGTTGAACCTTCCTTTAGACAGAGCAGATTGGAAACCCTCTTTTTGAGGAATTTGCATGTGGAGATTTCAAGCGTTTTTGGGCCATCGGTAGAAAAGGAAATATCCTCGTATAAAAACTAGAGCGAATCATTCTCAGAAACGACTTTGTGAAGTGTGCGTTCCACTCACAGAGTTTAACCTTTCTTTTCATAGAGCAGTTTGGAAACACTCTGTTTGTGAAGTCTGCAAGTGGATATTTGGACCTCTTAGAGGATTTCGTTGGAAGCGGGATTTCTTCATCTAATGCTAGAAGGAAGAATTCTCAGAAACTTCTTTGATTTGTGTGTGTTCAACTCACAGAGTTGAACCTTCCTTTAGACAGAGCAGATTGGAAACCCTCTTTTTGAGGAATTTGCATGTGGAGATTTCAAGCGATTTGGGGCCAACATTACAAAAGGAAATCTCCTCGTATAAAAACTAGAAAGGATCATTCTCAGAAACCACTTTGTGATGTGTGCGTTCCACTCACAGAGTTTAACCTTTCTTTTCATAGAGCAGTTTGGAAACACTCTGTTTGTAAAATCTGCAAGTGGATATTTGGACTTCTTTGAGGATTTGGTTGGAAGCGGGATTTCTTCATCTAATGCTACACAGAAGATTTCTCAGTAACTTCGTTGATTTGTGTATGTTCATCTCACAGAGTTGAACCTTCCTTTAGACAGAGCAGATTGGAAACCCTCTTTTTGCGGGATTTGCATGTGGAGATTTCAATCTATTTGGGGCCAACGTTAGAAAAGGAAATCTCGTCGTATAAAAACTAGAGAGGATCATTCTCAGAAACCACTTTGTGATGTGTGCGTTCCACTCACAGAGTTTAACCTTTCTTTTCATAGAGCAGTTTGGAAACACTCTGTTTGTAAAATCTGCAAGTGGATATTTGGACCTCTTAGAGGATTTCGTTGGAAGCGGGATTTCTTCATCTAATGCTAGAAGGAAGAATTCGCAGAAAGTTCTTTGATTTGTGTATGTTCAACTCACAGAGTTGTACCTTCCTTTAGACAGAGCAGATTGGAAACCCTCTTTTTGAGAAATTTGCATGTGGAGATTTCAAGCGTTTTGGGGCCAACGGTAGAAAAGGAAATATCCTCGTATAAAAACTAGAGAGAATCATTCTCAGAAACCACTTTGTGATGTGTGCGTTCCACTCACAGAGTTTAACCTTTCTTTTTATAGAGCAGTTTGGAAACACTCTGTTTGTGAAGTCTGCAAGTGGATACTTGGACCTCTTTGAGGATTTCGTTGGAAGAGGGATTTCTTCATCTAATGCTAGAAGGAAGAGTTCTCAGAAACTTCTTTGATTTGTGTGTGTTCAACTCACAGAGTTGAACCTTCCTTTAGACAGAGCAGATTGGAAACCCTCTTTTTGAGGAATTTGCATGTGGAGATTTCAAGCGTTTTGGGGCCATCGGTAGAAAAGGCTATATCCTCGTATAAAAACTAGAGAGAATCATTCTCAGAAACCACTTTGTGATGTGTGCGTTCCACTCACAGAGTTTAACCTTTCTTTTCATAGAGCAGTTTGTAAACACTCTGTTTGTAAAGTCTGCAAGTGGATATTTGGACCTCTTTGTGGATTTCGTTGGAAGCGGGATTTCTTCATCTAATGCTACACAGAAGATTTCTCAGTAACTTCGTTGATTTGTGTGTGTTCAACTAACAGAGTTGAACCTTCCTTTAGACAGAGCAGATTGGAAACCCTCTTTTTGAGGAATTTGCATGTGGAGATTTCAAGCGTTTTTGGGCCATCGGTAGAAAAGGAAATATCCTCGTATAAAAACTAGAGCGAATCATTCTCAGAAACGACTTTGTGAAGTGTGCGTTCCACTCACAGAGTTTAACCTTTCTTTTCATAGAGCAGTTTGGAAACACTCTGTTTGTGAAGTCTGCAAGTGGATATTTGGACCTCTTAGAGGATTTCGTTGGAAGCGGGATTTCTTCATCTAATGCTAGAAGGAAGAATTCTCAGAAACTTCTTTGATTTGTGTGTGTTCAACTCACAGAGTTGAACCTTCCTTTAGACAGAGCAGATTGGAAACCCTCTTTTTGAGGAATTTGCATGTGGAGATTTCAAGCGATTTGGGGCCAACATTACAAAAGGAAATCTCCTCGTATAAAAACTAGAAAGGATCATTCTCAGAAACCACTTTGTGATGTGTGCGTTCCACTCACAGAGTTTAACCTTTCTTTTCATAGAGCAGTTTGGAAACACTCTGTTTGTAAAATCTGCAAGTGGATATTTGGACTTCTTTGAGGATTTGGTTGGAAGCGGGATTTCTTCATCTAATGCTACACAGAAGATTTCTCAGTAACTTCGTTGATTTGTGTATGTTCATCTCACAGAGTTGAACCTTCCTTTAGACAGAGCAGATTGGAAACCCTCT
Organism: Gorilla gorilla gorilla; assembly: GCF_029281585.2. Classification (NCBI taxonomy): domain Eukaryota; kingdom Metazoa; phylum Chordata; class Mammalia; order Primates; family Hominidae; genus Gorilla; species Gorilla gorilla. The sequence goes on along the minus strand of NC_073232.2, from coordinate 78,224,909 downwards.
TTTTGCGGGATTTGCATGTGGAGATTTCAATCTATTTGGGGCCAACGTTAGAAAAGGAAATCTCGTCGTATAAAAACTAGAGAGGATCATTCTCAGAAACCACTTTGTGATGTGTGCGTTCCACTCACAGAGTTTAACCTTTCTTTTCATAGAGCAGTTTGGAAACACTCTGTTTGTAAAATCTGCAAGTGGATATTTGGACCTCTTAGAGGATTTCGTTGGAAGCGGGATTTCTTCATCTAATGCTAGAAGGAAGAATTCGCAGAAAGTTCTTTGATTTGTGTATGTTCAACTCACAGAGTTGTACCTTCCTTTAGACAGAGCAGATTGGAAACCCTCTTTTTGAGAAATTTGCATGTGGAGATTTCAAGCGTTTTGGGGCCAACGGTAGAAAAGGAAATATCCTCGTATAAAAACTAGAGAGAATCATTCTCAGAAACCACTTTGTGATGTGTGCGTTCCACTCACAGAGTTTAACCTTTCTTTTTATAGAGCAGTTTGGAAACACTCTGTTTGTGAAGTCTGCAAGTGGATACTTGGACCTCTTTGAGGATTTCGTTGGAAGCGGGATTTCTTCATCTAATGCTAGAAGGAAGAGTTCTCAGAAACTTCTTTGATTTATGTGTGTTCAACTCACAGAGTTGAACCTTCCTTTAGACAGAGCAGATTGGAAACCCTATTTTTGAGGAATTTGCATGTGGAGATTTCAAGCGTTTTGGGGCCATCGGTAGAAAAGGAAATATCCTCGTATAAAAACTAGAGAGAATCATTCTCAGAAACCACTTCGTGATGTGTGCGTTCCACTCACAGAGTTTAACCTTTCTTTTCATAGAGCAGTTTGGAAACACTCTGTTTGTAACGTCTGCAAGAGGATATTTGTACCTCTTTGAGGATTTCGTTGGAAGTGGGATTTCTTCATCTAATGCTACACAGAAGATTTCTCAGTAACTTCGTTGATTTCTGTGTGTTCAACTAACAGGGTTGAACCTTCCTTTAGACAGAGCAGATTGGAAACCCTCTTATTGAGGAATTTGCATGTGGAGATTTCAAGGGTTTTTGGGCCATCGGTAGAAAAGGAAATATCCTCGTATAAAAACTAGAGGGAATCATTCTCAGAAACCACTTTGTGATGTGTGCGATCCACTCACAGAGTTTAACCTTTCTTTTCATAGAGCCGTTTGGAAACACTCTGTTTGTGAAGTCTGCAAGTGGATATTTGGACCTCTTGGAGGATTTCGTTGGAAGCGGGATTTCTTCATCTAATGCTTGAAGGAAGAATTCTCAGAAACTTCTTTGATTTGTGTGTGTTCAACTCACAGAGTTGAACCTTCCTTTAGACAGAGCAGATTGGAAACCCTCTTTTTGAGGAATTTGCATGTGGAGATTTCAAGCGTTTTGGGGCCATCGGTAGAAAAGGAAATATCCTCGTATAAAAACTAGAGAGAATCATTCTCAGAAACCACTTTGTGATGTGTGCATTCCACTCACAGAGTTTAACCTTTCTTTTCATAGAGCAGTTTGTAAACACTCTGTTTGTAAAGTCTGCAAGTGGATATATGGACTTCTTTGTGGATTTCGTTGGAAGCGGGATTTCTTCATCTAATGCTACACAGAAGATTTCTCAGTAACTTCGTTGATTTGTGTGTGTTCAACTCACAGAGTTGAACCTTCCTTTAGACAGAGCAGATTGGAAACCCTCTTTTTGAGGAATATGCATGTGGAGATTTCAAGCACTTTGGCGCCAACGGTAGAAAAGGAAATCTCCTCGTATAAAAACAAGAGAGAATCATTCTCAGAAACTACTTTGTGATGTGTGCGTTCCACTCACAGAGTTTAACCTTTCTTTTCATAGAGCAGTTTGGAAACACTCTGTTTGTAAAGTCTGCAAGAGGATATTTGTACCTCTTTGAGGATTTCGTTGGAAGTCGATTTCTTCATCTAATGCTACACAGAAGATTTCTCAGTAACTTCGTTGATTTCTGTGTGTTCAACTAACAGAGTTGAACCTTCCTTTAGACAGAGCAGATTGGAAACCCTCTTATTGAGGAATTTGCATGTGGAGATTTCAAGGGTTTTTGGCCCATCGGTAGAAAAGGAAATATCCTCGTATAAAAACTAGAGGGAATCATTCTCAGAAACCACTTTGTGATGTGTGCGATCCGCTCACAGAGTTTAACCTTTCTTTTCATAGAGCCGTTTGGAAACACTCTGTTTGTGAAGTCTGCAAGTGGATATTTGGACCTCTTGGAGGATTTTGTTGGAAGCGGGATTTCTTCATCTAATGCTAGAAGGAAGAATTCTCAGAAAGTTCTTTGATTTGTGTATGTTCAACTCACAGAGTTGTACCTTCCTTTAGACAGAGCAGATGGGAAACCCTCTTTTTGAGAAATTTGCATGTGGAGATTTCAAGCGTTTTGGGGCCAACGGTAGAAAAGGAAATATCCTCGTATAAAAACTAGAGAGAATCATTCTCAGAAACCACTTTGTGATGTGTGCGTTCCACTCACAGAGTTTAACCTTTCTTTTTATAGAGCAGTTTGGAAACACACTGTTTGTTAAGTCTGCAAGTGGATACTTGGACCTCTTTGAGGATTTCGTTGGAAGCGGGATTTCTTCATCTAATGCTAGAAGGAAGAGTTCTCAGAAACTTCTTTGATTTGTGTGTGTTCAACTCACAGAGTTGAAACTTCCTTTAGACAGAGCAGATTGGAAACCCTCTTTTTGAGGAATTTGCATGTGGAGATTTCAAGCGTTTTGGGGCCATCGGTAGAAAAGGAAATATCCTCGTATAAAAACTAGAGAGAATCATTCTCAGAAACCACTTCGTGATGTGTGCGTTCCACTCACAGAGTTTAACCTTTCTTTTCATAGAGCAGTTTGTAAACACTCTGTTTGTAAAGTCTGCAAGTGGATATTTGGACCTCTTTGTGGATTTCGTTGGAAGCGGTATTTCATCATCTAATGCTACACAGAAGATTTCTCAGTAACTTCGTTGATTTGTGTGTGTTCAACTAACAGAGTTGAACCTTCCTTTAGACAGAGCAGATTGGAAACCCTCTTTTTGAGGAATTTGCATGTGGAGATTTCAAGCGTTTTGGGGCCATCGGTAAAAAAGGAAATATCCTCGTATAAAAACTAGAGAGAATCATTCTAAGAAACCACTTCGTGATGTGTGCGTTCCACTCACAGAGTTTAACCTTTCTTTTCATAGAGCAGTTTGTAAACACTCTGTTTGTAAAGTCTGCAAGTGGATATTTGGACCTCTTTGTGGATTTCGTTGGAAGCGGGATTTCTTCATCTAATTCTACACAGAAGATTTCTCAATAACTTCGTTGATTTGTGTGTGTTCAACTAACAGAGTTGAACCTTCCTTTAGACAGAGCAGATTGGAAACCCTCTTTTTGAGGAATTTGCATGTGGAGATTTCAAGAGTTTTCGGGCCATCGGTAGAAAAGGAAATATCCTCGTATAAAAACTAGAGAGAATCATTCTCAGAAACCACTTTGTGATGTGTGCGTTCCACTCACAGAGTTTAACCTTTCTTTTCATAGAGAAGTTTGGAAACACTCTGTTTGTGAAGTCTGCAAGTGGTTATTTGGACCTCTTGGAGGATTTCGTTGGAAGCGGGATTTCTTCATCTAATGCTAGAAGGAAGACTTCTCAGAAACTTCTTTGATTTGTGTGTGTTCAACTCACAGAGTTGAACCTTCCTTTAGACAGAGCAGATTGGAAACCCTCTTTTTGAGGAATTTGCATGTGGAGATTTCAAGCGTTTTGGAGCCATCGGTAGAAAAGGAAATCTCCTCGTATAAAAACTAGAGAGAATCATTCTCAGAAACCACTTTGTTATGTGTGTGTTCCACTCACAGAGTTTAACCTTTCTTTTCATAGAGCAGTTTGGAAACACTCTGGTTTTGAAGTCTGCAAGGGGAAATTTGGACCTCTTTGAGGATTTCATTGGAAGCGGGATTTCTTCATCTAATGCTAGAAGGAAGAATTTTCAGAAACTTCTTTGATTTGCGTGTGTTCAACTCACAGAGTTGAACCTTCCTTTAGACAGAGCAGATTGGAAACCCTCTTTTTGAGGAATTTGCATGTGGAGATTTCAAGCGATTTGGGGCCTACGTTAGAAAAGGAAATATCCTCACAGAAAAACTAGAGAGAATAATTCTCAGAAACCACTTTGTGATGTGTGCGATCCACTCACAGAGTTTAACCTTTCTTTTCATAGAGCAGTTTGGAAACACTCTGTTTGTAAAATCTGCAAGTGGATATTTGGACCTCTTTGAGGATTTCGTTGGAAGCGGGATTTCTTCATCTAATGCTACACAGAAGATTTCTCAGTAACTTCGTTGATTTGTGTATGTTCATCTCACAGGGTTGAACCTTCCTTTAGACAGAGCAGATTGGAAACCCTCTTTTTGCGGGATTTGCATGTGGAGATTTCAATCTATTTGGGGCCAACGTTAGAAAAGGAAATCTCGTCGTATAAAAACTAGAGAGGATCATTCTCAGAAACCACTTTGTGATGTGTGCGTTCCACTCACAGAGTTTAACCTTTCTTTTCATAGAGCAGTTTGGAAACACTCTGTTTGTAAAATCTGCAAGTGGATATTTGGACCTCTTAGAGGATTTCGTTGGAAGCGGGATTTCTTCATCTAATGCTAGAAGGAAGAATTCTCAAAAAGTTCTTTGATTTGTGTATGTTCAACTCACAGAGTTGAACCTTCCTTTAGACAGAGCAGATTGGAAACCCTCTTTTTGAGGAATTTTCATGTGGAGATTTCAAGCGTTTTGGGGCCAACGGTAGAAAAGGAAATATCCTCGTATAAAAACTAGAGAGAATCATTCTCAGAAACCACTTTGTGATGTGTGCGTTCCACTCACAGAGTTTAACCTTTCTTTTTATAGAGCAGTTTGGAAACACTCTGTTTGTGAAGTCTGCAAGTGGATACTTGGACCTCTTTGAGGATTTCGTTGGAAGAGGGATTTCTTCATCTAATGCTAGAAGGAAGAGTTCTCAGAAACTTCTTTGATTTGTGTGTGTTCAACTCACAGAGTTGAACCTTCCTTTAGACAGAGCAGATTGGAAACCCTCTTTTTGAGGAATTTGCATGTGGAGATTTCAAGCGTTTTGGGGCCATCGGTAGAAAAGGCTATATCCTCGTATAAAAACTAGAGAGAATCATTCTCAGAAACCACTTTGTGATGTGTGCGTTCCACTCACAGAGTTTAACCTTTCTTTTCATAGAGCAGTTTGTAAACACTCTGTTTGTAAAGTCTGCAAGTGGATATTTGGACCTCTTTGTGGATTTCGTTGGAAGTGGGATTTCTTCATCTAATGCTACACAGAAGATTTCTCAGTAACTTCGTTGATTTGTGTGTGTTCAACTAACAGAGTTGAACCTTCCTTTAGACAGAGCAGATTGGAAACCCTCTTTTTGAGGAATTTGCATGTGGAGATTTCAAGCGTTTTTGGGCCATCGGTAGAAAAGGAAATATCCTCGTATAAAAACTAGAGCGAATCATTCTCAGAAACGACTTTGTGAAGTGTGCGTTCCACTCACAGAGTTTAACCTTTCTTTTCATAGAGCAGTTTGGAAACACTCTGTTTGTGAAGTCTGCAAGTGGATATTTGGACCTCTTAGAGGATTTCGTTGGAAGCGGGATTTCTTCATCTAATGCTAGAAGGAAGAATTCTCAGAAACTTCTTTGATTTGTGTGTGTTCAACTCACAGAGTTGAACCTTCCTTTAGACAGAGCAGATTGGAAACCCTCTTTTTGAGGAATTTGCATGTGGAGATTTCAAGCGATTTGGGGCCAACATTACAAAAGGAAATCTCCTCGTATAAAAACTAGAAAGGATCATTCTCAGAAACCACTTTGTGATGTGTGCGTTCCACTCACAGAGTTTAACCTTTCTTTTCATAGAGCAGTTTGGAAACACTCTGTTTGTAAAATCTGCAAGTGGATATTTGGACTTCTTTGAGGATTTGGTTGGAAGCGGGATTTCTTCATCTAATGCTACACAGAAGATTTCTCAGTAACTTCGTTGATTTGTGTATGTTCATCTCACAGAGTTGAACCTTCCTTTAGACAGAGCAGATTGGAAACCCTCTTTTTGCGGGATTTGCATGTGGAGATTTCAATCTATTTGGGGCCAACGTTAGAAAAGGAAATCTCGTCGTATAAAAACTAGAGAGGATCATTCTCAGAAACCACTTTGTGATGTGTGCGTTCCACTCACAGAGTTTAACCTTTCTTTTCATAGAGCAGTTTGGAAACACTCTGTTTGTAAAATCTGCAAGTGGATATTTGGACCTCTTAGAGGATTTCGTTGGAAGCGGGATTTCTTCATCTAATGCTAGAAGGAAGAATTCTCAGAAAGTTCTTTGATTTGTGTATGTTCAACTCACAGAGTTGTACCTTCCTTTAGACAGAGCAGATTGGAAACCCTCTTTTTGAGAAATTTGCATGTGGAGATTTCAAGCGTTTTGGGGCCAACGGTAGAAAAGGAAATATCCTCGTATAAAAACTAGAGAGAATCATTCTCAGAAACCACTTTGTGATGTGTGCGTTCCACTCACAGAGTTTAACCTTTCTTTTTATAGAGCAGTTTGGAAACACTCTGTTTGTGAAGTCTGCAAGTGGATACTTGGACCTCTTTGAGGATTTCGTTGGAAGAGGGATTTCTTCATCTAATGCTAGAAGGAAGAGTTCTCAGAAACTTCTTTGATTTGTGTGTGTTCAACTCACAGAGTTGAACCTTCCTTTAGACAGAGCAGATTGGAAACCCTCTTTTTGAGGAATTTGCATGCGGAGATTTCAAGCGTTTTGGGGCCATCGGTAGAAAAGGCTATATCCTCGTATAAAAACTAGAGAGAATCATTCTCAGAAACCACTTTGTGATGTGTGCGTTCCACTCACAGAGTTTAACCTTTCTTTTCATAGAGCAGTTTGTAAACACTCTGTTTGTAAAGTCTGCAAGTGGATATTTGGACCTCTTTGTGGATTTCGTTGGAAGCGGGATTTCTTCATCTAATGCTACACAGAAGATTTCTCAGTAACTTCGTTGATTTGTGTGTGTTCAACTAACAGAGTTGAACCTTCCTTTAGACAGAGCAGATTGGAAACCCTCTTTTTGAGGAATTTGCATGTGGAGATTTCAAGCGTTTTTGGGCCATCGGTAGAAAAGGAAATATCCTCGTATAAAAACTAGAGCGAATCATTCTCAGAAACGACTTTGTGAAGTGTGCGTTCCACTCACAGAGTTTAACCTTTCTTTTCATAGAGCAGTTTGGAAACACTCTGTTTGTGAAGTCTGCAAGTGGATATTTGGACCTCTTAGAGGATTTCGTTGGAAGCGGGATTTCTTCATCTAATGCTAGAAGGAAGAATTCTCAGAAACTTCTTTGATTTGTGTGTGTTCAACTCACAGAGTTGAACCTTCCTTTAGACAGAGCAGATTGGAAACCCTCTTTTTGAGGAATTTGCATGTGGAGATTTCAAGCGATTTGGGGCCAACATTACAAAAGGAAATCTCCTCGTATAAAAACTAGAAAGGATCATTCTCAGAAACCACTTTGTGATGTGTGCGTTCCACTCACAGAGTTTAACCTTTCTTTTCATAGAGCAGTTTGGAAACACTCTGTTTGTAAAATCTGCAAGTGGATATTTGGACTTCTTTGAGGATTTGGTTGGAAGCGGGATTTCTTCATCTAATGCTACACAGAAGATTTCTCAGTAACTTCGTTGATTTGTGTATGTTCATCTCACAGAGTTGAACCTTCCTTTAGACAGAGCAGATTGGAAACCCTCTTTTTGCGGGATTTGCATGTGGAGATTTCAATCTATTTGGGGCCAACGTTAGAAAAGGAAATCTCGTCGTATAAAAACTAGAGAGGATCATTCTCAGAAACCACTTTGTGATGTGTGCGTTCCACTCACAGAGTTTAACCTTTCTTTTCATAGAGCAGTTTGGAAACACTCTGTTTGTAAAATCTGCAAGTGGATATTTGGACCTCTTAGAGGATTTCGTTGGAAGCGGGATTTCTTCATCTAATGCTAGAAGGAAGAATTCGCAGAAAGTTCTTTGATTTGTGTATGTTCAACTCACAGAGTTGTACCTTCCTTTAGACAGAGCAGATTGGAAACCCTCTTTTTGAGAAATTTGCATGTGGAGATTTCAAGCGTTTTGGGGCCAACGGTAGAAAAGGAAATATCCTCGTATAAAAACTAGAGAGAATCATTCTCAGAAACCACTTTGTGATGTGTGCGTTCCACTCACAGAGTTTAACCTTTCTTTTTATAGAGCAGTTTGGAAACACTCTGTTTGTGAAGTCTGCAAGTGGATACTTGGACCTCTTTGAGGATTTCGTTGGAAGAGGGATTTCTTCATCTAATGCTAGAAGGAAGAGTTCTCAGAAACTTCTTTGATTTGTGTGTGTTCAACTCACAGAGTTGAACCTTCCTTTAGACAGAGCAGATTGGAAACCCTCTTTTTGAGGAATTTGCATGTGGAGATTTCAAGCGTTTTGGGGCCATCGGTAGAAAAGGCTATATCCTCGTATAAAAACTAGAGAGAATCATTCTCAGAAACCACTTTGTGATGTGTGCGTTCCACTCACAGAGTTTAACCTTTCTTTTCATAGAGCAGTTTGTAAACACTCTGTTTGTAAAGTCTGCAAGTGGATATTTGGACCTCTTTGTGGATTTCGTTGGAAGCGGGATTTCTTCATCTAATGCTACACAGAAGATTTCTCAGTAACTTCGTTGATTTGTGTGTGTTCAACTAACAGAGTTGAACCTTCCTTTAGACAGAGCAGATTGGAAACCCTCTTTTTGAGGAATTTGCATGTGGAGATTTCAAGCGTTTTTGGGCCATCGGTAGAAAAGGAAATATCCTCGTATAAAAACTAGAGCGAATCATTCTCAGAAACGACTTTGTGAAGTGTGCGTTCCACTCACAGAGTTTAACCTTTCTTTTCATAGAGCAGTTTGGAAACACTCTGTTTGTGAAGTCTGCAAGTGGATATTTGGACCTCTTAGAGGATTTCGTTGGAAGCGGGATTTCTTCATCTAATGCTAGAAGGAAGAATTCTCAGAAACTTCTTTGATTTGTGTGTGTTCAACTCACAGAGTTGAACCTTCCTTTAGACAGAGCAGATTGGAAACCCTCTTTTTGAGGAATTTGCATGTGGAGATTTCAAGCGATTTGGGGCCAACATTACAAAAGGAAATCTCCTCGTATAAAAACTAGAAAGGATCATTCTCAGAAACCACTTTGTGATGTGTGCGTTCCACTCACAGAGTTTAACCTTTCTTTTCATAGAGCAGTTTGGAAACACTCTGTTTGTAAAATCTGCAAGTGGATATTTGGACTTCTTTGAGGATTTGGTTGGAAGCGGGATTTCTTCATCTAATGCTACACAGAAGATTTCTCAGTAACTTCGTTGATTTGTGTATGTTCATCTCACAGAGTTGAACCTTCCTTTAGACAGAGCAGATTGGAAACCCTCTTTTTGCGGGATTTGCATGTGGAGATTTCAATCTATTTGGGGCCAACGTTAGAAAAGGAAATCTCGTCGTATAAAAACTAGAGAGGATCATTCTCAGAAACCACTTTGTGATGTGTGCGTTCCACTCACAGAGTTTAACCTTTCTTTTCATAGAGCAGTTTGGAAACACTCTGTTTGTAAAATCTGCAAGTGGATATTTGGACCTCTTAGAGGATTTCGTTGGAAGCGGGATTTCTTCATCTAATGCTAGAAGGAAGAATTCGCAGAAAGTTCTTTGATTTGTGTATGTTCAACTCACAGAGTTGTACCTTCCTTTAGACAGAGCAGATTGGAAACCCTCTTTTTGAGAAATTTGCATGTGGAGATTTCAAGCGTTTTGGGGCCAACGGTAGAAAAGGAAATATCCTCGTATAAAAACTAGAGAGAATCATTCTCAGAAACCACTTTGTGATGTGTGCGTTCCACTCACAGAGTTTAACCTTTCTTTTTATAGAGCAGTTTGGAAACACTCTGTTTGTGAAGTCTGCAAGTGGATACTTGGACCTCTTTGAGGATTTCGTTGGAAGAGGGATTTCTTCATCTAATGCTAGAAGGAAGAGTTCTCAGAAACTTCTTTGATTTGTGTGTGTTCAACTCACAGAGTTGAACCTTCCTTTAGACAGAGCAGATTGGAAACCCTCTTTTTGAGGAATTTGCATGTGGAGATTTCAAGCGTTTTGGGGCCATCGGTAGAAAAGGCTATATCCTCGTATAAAAACTAGAGAGAATCATTCTCAGAAACCACTTTGTGATGTGTGCGTTCCACTCACAGAGTTTAACCTTTCTTTTCATAGAGCAGTTTGTAAACACTCTGTTTGTAAAGTCTGCAAGTGGATATTTGGACCTCTTTGTGGATTTCGTTGGAAGCGGGATTTCTTCATCTAATGCTACACAGAAGATTTCTCAGTAACTTCGTTGATTTGTGTGTGTTCAACTAACAGAGTTGAACCTTCCTTTAGACAGAGCAGATTGGAAACCCTCTTTTTGAGGAATTTGCATGTGGAGATTTCAAGCGTTTTTGGGCCATCGGTAGAAAAGGAAATATCCTCGTATAAAAACTAGAGCGAATCATTCTCAGAAACGACTTTGTGAAGTGTGCGTTCCACTCACAGAGTTTAACCTTTCTTTTCATAGAGCAGTTTGGAAACACTCTGTTTGTGAAGTCTGCAAGTGGATATTTGGACCTCTTAGAGGATTTCGTTGGAAGCGGGATTTCTTCATCTAATGCTAGAAGGAAGAATTCTCAGAAACTTCTTTGATTTGTGTGTGTTCAACTCACAGAGTTGAACCTTCCTTTAGACAGAGCAGATTGGAAACCCTCTTTTTGAGGAATTTGCATGTGGAGATTTCAAGCGATTTGGGGCCAACATTACAAAAGGAAATCTCCTCGTATAAAAACTAGAAAGGATCATTCTCAGAAACCACTTTGTGATGTGTGCGTTCCACTCACAGAGTTTAACCTTTCTTTTCATAGAGCAGTTTGGAAACACTCTGTTTGTAAAATCTGCAAGTGGATATTTGGACTTCTTTGAGGATTTGGTTGGAAGCGGGATTTCTTCATCTAATGCTACACAGAAGATTTCTCAGTAACTTCGTTGATTTGTGTATGTTCATCTCACAGAGTTGAACCTTCCTTTAGACAGAGCAGATTGGAAACCCTCTTTTTGCGGGATTTGCATGTGGAGATTTCAATCTATTTGGGGCCAACGTTAGAAAAGGAAATCTCGTCGTATAAAAACTAGAGAGGATCATTCTCAGAAACCACTTTGTGATGTGTGCGTTCCACTCACAGAGTTTAACCTTTCTTTTCATAGAGCAGTTTGGAAACACTCTGTTTGTAAAATCTGCAAGTGGATATTTGGACCTCTTAGAGGATTTCGTTGGAAGCGGGATTTCTTCATCTAATGCTAGAAGGAAGAATTCGCAGAAAGTTCTTTGATTTGTGTATGTTCAACTCACAGAGTTGTACCTTCCTTTAGACAGAGCAGATTGGAAACCCTCTTTTTGAGAAATTTGCATGTGGAGATTTCAAGCGTTTTGGGGCCAACGGTAGAAAAGGAAATATCCTCGTATAAAAACTAGAGAGAATCATTCTCAGAAACCACTTTGTGATGTGTGCGTTCCACTCACAGAGTTTAACCTTTCTTTTTATAGAGCAGTTTGGAAACACTCTGTTTGTGAAGTCTGCAAGTGGATACTTGGACCTCTTTGAGGATTTCGTTGGAAGCGGGATTTCTTCATCTAATGCTAGAAGGAAGAGTTCTCAGAAACTTCTTTGATTTGTGTGTGTTCAACTCACAGAGTTGAACCTTCCTTTAGACAGAGCAGATTGGAAACCCTATTTTTGAGGAATTTGCATGTGGAGATTTCAAGCGTTTTGGGGCCATCGGTAGAAAAGGAAATATCCTCGTATAAAAACTAGAGAGAATCATTCTCAGAAACCACTTCGTGATGTGTGCGTTCCACTCACAGAGTTTAACCTTTCTTTTCATAGAGCAGTTTGGAAACACTCTGTTTGTAACGTCTGCAAGAGGATATTTGTACCTCTTTGAGGATTTCGTTGGAAGTGGGATTTCTTCATCTAATGCTACACAGAAGATTTCTCAGTAACTTCGTTGATTTCTGTGTGTTCAACTAACAGGGTTGAACCTTCCTTTAGACAGAGCAGATTGGAAACCCTCTTATTGAGGAATTTGCATGTGGAGATTTCAAGGGTTTTTGGGCCATCGGTAGAAAAGGAAATATCCTCGTATAAAAACTAGAGGGAATCATTCTCAGAAACCACTTTGTGATGTGTGCGATCCACTCACAGAGTTTAACCTTTCTTTTCATAGAGCCGTTTGGAAACACTCTGTTTGTGAAGTCTGCAAGTGGATATTTGGACCTCTTGGAGGATTTCGTTGGAAGCGGGATTTCTTCATCTAATGCTTGAAGGAAGAATTCTCAGAAACTTCTTTGATTTGTGTGTGTTCAACTCACAGAGTTGAACCTTCCTTTAGACAGAGCAGATTGGAAACCCTCTTTTTGAGGAATTTGCATGTGGAGATTTCAAGCGTTTTGGGGCCATCGGTAGAAAAGGAAATATCCTCGTATAAAAACTAGAGAGAATCATTCTCAGAAACCACTTTGTGATGTGTGCATTCCACTCACAGAGTTTAACCTTTCTTTTCATAGAGCAGTTTGTAAACACTCTGTTTGTAAAGTCTGCAAGTGGATATATGGACTTCTTTGTGGATTTCGTTGGAAGCGGGATTTCTTCATCTAATGCTACACAGAAGATTTCTCAGTAACTTCGTTGATTTGTGTGTGTTCAACTCACAGAGTTGAACCTTCCTTTAGACAGAGCAGATTGGAAACCCTCTTTTTGAGGAATATGCATGTGGAGATTTCAAGCACTTTGGCGCCAACGGTAGAAAAGGAAATCTCCTCGTATAAAAACAAGAGAGAATCATTCTCAGAAACTACTTTGTGATGTGTGCGTTCCACTCACAGAGTTTAACCTTTCTTTTCATAGAGCAGTTTGGAAACACTCTGTTTGTAAAGTCTGCAAGAGGATATTTGTACCTCTTTGAGGATTTCGTTGGAAGTCGATTTCTTCATCTAATGCTACACAGAAGATTTCTCAGTAACTTCGTTGATTTCTGTGTGTTCAACTAACAGAGTTGAACCTTCCTTTAGACAGAGCAGATTGGAAACCCTCTTATTGAGGAATTTGCATGTGGAGATTTCAAGGGTTTTTGGGCCATCGGTAGAAAAGGAAATATCCTCGTATAAAAACTAGAGGGAATCATTCTCAGAAACCACTTTGTGATGTGTGCGATCCACTCACAGAGTTTAACCTTTCTTTTCATAGAGCCGTTTGGAAACACTCTGTTTGTGAAGTCTGCAAGTGGATATTTGGACCTCTTGGAGGATTTCGTTGGAAGCGGGATTTCTTCATCTAATGCTAGAAGGAAGAATTCTTAGAAAGTTCTTTGATTTGTGTATGTTCAACTCACAGAGTTGTACCTTCCTTTAGACAGAGCAGATGGGAAACCCTCTTTTTGAGAAATTTGCATGTGGAGATTTCAAGCGTTTTGGGGCCAACGGTAGAAAAGGAAATATCCTCGTATAAAAACTAGAGAGAATCATTCTCAGAAACCACTTTGTGATGTGTGCGTTCCACTCACAGAGTTTAACCTTTCTTTTTATAGAGCAGTTTGGAAACACACTGTTTGTTAAGTCTGCAAGTGGATACTTGGACCTCTTTGAGGATTTCGTTGGAAGCGGGATTTCTTCATCTAATGCTAGAAGGAAGAGTTCTCAGAAACTTCTTTGATTTGTGTGTGTTCAACTCACAGAGTTGAAACTTCCTTTAGACAGAGCAGATTGGAAACCCTCTTTTTGAGGAATTTGCATGTGGAGATTTCAAGCGTTTTGGGGCCATCGGTAGAAAAGGAAATATCCTCGTATAAAAACTAGAGAGAATCATTCTCAGAAACCACTTCGTGATGTGTGCGTTCCACTCACAGAGTTTAACCTTTCTTTTCATAGAGCAGTTTGTAAACACTCTGTTTGTAAAGTCTGCAAGTGGATATTTGGACCTCTTTGTGGATTTCGTTGGAAGCGGTATTTCATCATCTAATGCTACACAGAAGATTTCTCAGTAACTTCGTTGATTTGTGTGTGTTCAACTAACAGAGTTGAACCTTCCTTTAGACAGAGCAGATTGGAAACCCTCTTTTTGAGGAATTTGCATGTGGAGATTTCAAGCGTTTTGGGGCCATCGGTAAAAAAGGAAATATCCTCGTATAAAAACTAGAGAGAATCATTCTAAGAAACCACTTCGTGATGTGTGCGTTCCACTCACAGAGTTTAACCTTTCTTTTCATAGAGCAGTTTGTAAACACTCTGTTTGTAAAGTCTGCAAGTGGATATTTGGACCTCTTTGTGGATTTCGTTGGAAGCGGGATTTCTTCATCTAATTCTACACAGAAGATTTCTCAATAACTTCGTTGATTTGTGTGTGTTCAACTAACAGAGTTGAACCTTCCTTTAGACAGAGCAGATTGGAAACCCTCTTTTTGAGGAATTTGCATGTGGAGATTTCAAGAGTTTTCGGGCCATCGGTAGAAAAGGAAATATCCTCGTATAAAAACTAGAGAGAATCATTCTCAGAAACCACTTTGTGATGTGTGCGTTCCACTCACAGAGTTTAACCTTTCTTTTCATAGAGAAGTTTGGAAACACTCTGTTTGTGAAGTCTGCAAGTGGTTATTTGGACCTCTTGGAGGATTTCGTTGGAAGCGGGATTTCTTCATCTAATGCTAGAAGGAAGAATTCTCAGAAACTTCTTTGATTTGTGTGTGTTCAACTCACAGAGTTGAACCTTCCTTTAGACAGAGCAGATTGGAAACCCTCTTTTTGAGGAATTTGCATGTGGAGATTTCAAGCGTTTTGGAGCCATCGGTAGAAAAGGAAATCTCCTCGTATAAAAACTAGAGAGAATCATTCTCAGAAACCACTTTGTTATGTGTGTGTTCCACTCACAGAGTTTAACCTTTCTTTTCATAGAGCAGTTTGGAAACACTCTGGTTTTGAAGTCTGCAAGGGGAAATTTGGACCTCTTTGAGGATTTCATTGGAAGCGGGATTTCTTCATCTAATGCTAGAAGGAAGAATTTTCAGAAACTTCTTTGATTTGCGTGTGTTCAACTCACAGAGTTGAACCTTCCTTTAGACAGAGCAGATTGGAAACCCTCTTTTTGAGGAATTTGCATGTGGAGATTTCAAGCGATTTGGGGCCTACGTTAGAAAAGGAAATATCCTCACAGAAAAACTAGAGAGAATAATTCTCAGAAACCACTTTGTGATGTGTGCGATCCACTCACAGAGTTTAACCTTTCTTTTCATAGAGCAGTTTGGAAACACTCTGTTTGTAAAATCTGCAAGTGGATATTTGGACCTCTTTGAGGATTTCGTTGGAAGCGGGATTTCTTCATCTAATGCTACACAGAAGATTTCTCAGTAACTTCGTTGATTTGTGTATGTTCATCTCACAGGGTTGAACCTTCCTTTAGACAGAGCAGATTGGAAACCCTCTTTTTGCGGGATTTGCATGTGGAGATTTCAATCTATTTGGGGCCAACGTTAGAAAAGGAAATCTCGTCGTATAAAAACTAGAGAGGATCATTCTCAGAAACCACTTTGTGATGTGTGCGTTCCACTCAAAGAGTTTAACCTTTCTTTTCATAGAGCAGTTTGGAAACACTCTGTTTGTAAAATCTGCAAGTGGATATTTGGACCTCTTAGAGGATTTCGTTGGAAGCGGGATTTCTTCATCTAATGCTAGAAGGAAGAATTCTCAAAAAGTTCTTTGATTTGTGTATGTTCAACTCACAGAGTTGTACCTTCCTTTAGACAGAGCAGATTGGAAACCCTCTTTTTGAGAAATTTGCATGTGGAGATTTCAAGCGTTTTGGGGCCAACGGTAGAAAAGGAAATATCCTCGTATAAAAACTAGAGAGAATCATTCTCAGAAACCACTTTGTGATGTGTGCGTTCCACTCACAGAGTTTAACCTTTCTTTTTATAGAGCAGTTTGGAAACACTCTGTTTGTGAAGTCTGCAAGTGGATACTTGGACCTCTTTGAGGATTTCGTTGGAAGAGGGATTTCTTCATCTAATGCTAGAAGGAAGAGTTCTCAGAAACTTCTTTGATTTGTGTGTGTTCAACTCACAGAGTTGAACCTTCCTTTAGACAGAGCAGATTGGAAACCCTCTTTTTGAGGAATTTGCATGTGGAGATTTCAAGCGTTTTGGGGCCATCGGTAGAAAAGGCTATATCCTCGTATAAAAACTAGAGAGAATCATTCTCAGAAACCACTTTGTGATGTGTGCGTTCCACTCACAGAGTTTAACCTTTCTTTTCATAGAGCAGTTTGTAAACACTCTGTTTGTAAAGTCTGCAAGTGGATATTTGGACCTCTTTGTGGATTTCGTTGGAAGCGGGATTTCTTCATCTAATGCTACACAGAAGATTTCTCAGTAACTTCGTTGATTTGTGTGTGTTCAACTAACAGAGTTGAACCTTCCTTTAGACAGAGCAGATTGGAAACCCTCTTTTTGAGGAATTTGCATGTGGAGATTTCAAGCGTTTTTGGGCCATCGGTAGAAAAGGAAATATCCTCGTATAAAAACTAGAGCGAATCATTCTCAGAAACGACTTTGTGAAGTGTGCGTTCCACTCACAGAGTTTAACCTTTCTTTTCATAGAGCAGTTTGGAAACACTCTGTTTGTGAAGTCTGCAAGTGGATATTTGGACCTCTTAGAGGATTTCGTTGGAAGCGGGATTTCTTCATCTAATGCTAGAAGGAAGAATTCTCAGAAACTTCTTTGATTTGTGTGTGTTCAACTCACAGAGTTGAACCTTCCTTTAGACAGAGCAGATTGGAAACCCTCTTTTTGAGGAATTTGCATGTGGAGATTTCAAGCGATTTGGGGCCAACATTACAAAAGGAAATCTCCTCGTATAAAAACTAGAAAGGATCATTCTCAGAAACCACTTTGTGATGTGTGCGTTCCACTCACAGAGTTTAACCTTTCTTTTCATAGAGCAGTTTGGAAACACTCTGTTTGTAAAATCTGCAAGTGGATATTTGGACTTCTTTGAGGATTTGGTTGGAAGCGGGATTTCTTCATCTAATGCTACACAGAAGATTTCTCAGTAACTTCGTTGATTTGTGTATGTTCATCTCACAGAGTTGAACCTTCCTTTAGACAGAGCAGATTGGAAACCCTCTTTTTGCGGGATTTGCATGTGGAGATTTCAATCTATTTGGGGCCAACGTTAGAAAAGGAAATCTCGTCGTATAAAAACTAGAGAGGATCATTCTCAGAAACCACTTTGTGATGTGTGTGTTCCACTCACAGAGTTTAACCTTTCTTTTCATAGAGCAGTTTGGAAACACTCTGTTTGTAAAATCTGCAAGTGGATATTTGGACCTCTTAGAGGATTTCGTTGGAAGCGGGATTTCTTCATCTAATGCTAGAAGGAAGAATTCTCAGAAAGTTCTTTGATTTGTGTATGTTCAACTCACAGAGTTGTACCTTCCTTTAGACAGAGCAGATTGGAAACCCTCTTTTTGAGAAATTTGCATGTGGAGATTTCAAGCGTTTTGGGGCCAACGGTAGAAAAGGAAATATCCTCGTATAAAAACTAGAGAGAATCATTCTCAGAAACCACTTTGTGATGTGTGCGTTCCACTCACAGAGTTTAACCTTTCTTTTTATAGATCAGTTTGGAAACACTCTGTTTGTGAAGTCTGCAAGTGGATACTTGGACCTCTTTGAGGATTTCGTTGGAAGCGGGATTTCTTCATCTAATGCTAGAAGGAAGAGTTCTCAGAAACTTCTTTGATTTGTGTGTGTTCAACTCACAGAGTTGAACCTTCCTTTAGACAGAGCAGATTGGAAACCCTATTTTTGAGGAATTTGCATGTGGAGATTTCAAGCGTTTTGGGGCCATCGGTAGAAAAGGAAATATCCTCGTATAAAAACTAGAGAGAATCATTCTCAGAAACCACTTCGTGATGTGTGCGTTCCACTCACAGAGTTTAACCTTTCTTTTCATAGAGCAGTTTGGAAACACTCTGTTTGTAACGTCTGCAAGAGGATATTTGTACCTCTTTGAGGATTTCGTTGGAAGTGGGATTTCTTCATCTAATGCTACACAGAAGATTTCTCAGTAACTTCGTTGATTTCTGTGTGTTCAACTAACAGGGTTGAACCTTCCTTTAGACAGAGCAGATTGGAAACCCTCTTATTGAGGAATTTGCATGTGGAGATTTCAAGGGTTTTTGGGCCATCGGTAGAAAAGGAAATATCCTCGTATAAAAACTAGAGAGAATCATTCTCAGAAACCACTTTGTGATGTGTGCGATCCACTCACAGAGTTTAACCTTTCTTTTCATAGAGCCGTTTGGAAACACTCTGTTTGTGAAGTCTGCAAGTGGATATTTGGACCTCTTGGAGGATTTCGTTGGAAGCGGGATTTCTTCATCTAATGCTTGAAGGAAGAATTCTCAGAAACTTCTTTGATTTGTGTGTGTTCAACTCACAGAGTTGAACCTTCCTTTAGACAGAGCAGATTGGAAACCCTCTTTTTGAGGAATTTGCATGTGGAGATTTCAAGCGTTTTGGGGCCATCGGTAGAAAAGGAAATATCCTCGTATAAAAACTAGAGAGAATCATTCTCAGAAACCACTTTGTGATGTGTGCATTCCACTCACAGAGTTTAACCTTTCTTTTCATAGAGCAGTTTGTAAACACTCTGTTTGTAAAGTCTGCAAGTGGATATATGGACTTCTTTGTGGATTTCGTTGGAAGCGGGATTTCTTCATCTAATGCTACACAGAAGATTTCTCAGTAACTTCGTTGATTTGTGTGTGTTCAACTCACAGAGTTGAACCTTCCTTTAGACAGAGCAGATTGGAAACCCTCTTTTTGAGGAATATGCATGTGGAGATTTCAAGCACTTTGGCGCCAACGGTAGAAAAGGAAATCTCCTCGTATAAAAACAAGAGAGAATCATTCTCAGAAACTACTTTGTGATGTGTGCGTTCCACTCACAGAGTTTAACCTTTCTTTTCATAGAGCAGTTTGGAAACACTCTGTTTGTAACGTCTGCAAGAGGATATTTGTACCTCTTTGAGGATTTCGTTGGAAGTCGATTTCTTCATCTAATGCTACACAGAAGATTTCTCAGTAACTTCGTTGATTTCTGTGTGTTCAACTAACAGAGTTGAACCTTCCTTTAGACAGAGCAGATTGGAAACCCTCTTATTGAGGAATTTGCATGTGGAGATTTCAAGGGTTTTTGGGCCATCGGTAGAAAAGGAAATATCCTCGTATAAAAACTAGAGGGAATCATTCTCAGAAACCACTTTGTGATGTGTGCGATCCACTCACAGAGTTTAACCTTTCTTTTCATAGAGCCGTTTGGAAACACTCTGTTTGTGAAGTCTGCAAGTGGATATTTGGACCTCTTGGAGGATTTCGTTGGAAGCGGGATTTCTTCATCTAATGCTAGAAGGAAGAATTCTCAGAAAGTTCTTTGATTTGTGTATGTTCAACTCACAGAGTTGTACCTTCCTTTAGACAGAGCAGATGGGAAACCCTCTTTTTGAGAAATTTGCATGTGGAGATTTCAAGCGTTTTGGGGCCAACGGTAGAAAAGGAAATATCCTCGTATAAAAACTAGAGAGAATCATTCTCAGAAACCACTTTGTGATGTGTGCGTTCCACTCACAGAGTTTAACCTTTCTTTTTATAGAGCAGTTTGGAAACACACTGTTTGTTAAGTCTGCAAGTGGATACTTGGACCTCTTTGAGGATTTCGTTGGAAGCGGGATTTCTTCATCTAATGCTAGAAGGAAGAGTTCTCAGAAACTTCTTTGATTTGTGTGTGTTCAACTCACAGAGTTGAACCTTCCTTTAGACAGAGCAGATTGGAAACCCTCTTTTTGAGGAATTTGCATGTGGAGATTTCAAGCGTTTTGGGGCCATCGGTAGAAAAGGAAATATCCTCGTATAAAAACTAGAGAGAATCATTCTCAGAAACCACTTTGTGATGTGTGCGTTCCACTCACAGAGTTTAACCTTTGATTTCATAGAGCAGTTTGTAAACACTCTGTTTGTAAAGTCTGCAAGTGGATATTTGGACCTCTTTGTGGATTTCGTTGGAAGCGGTATTTCATCATCTAATGCTACACAGAAGATTTCTCAGTAACTTCGTTGATTTGTGTGTGTTCAACTAACAGAGTTGAACCTTCCTTTAGACAGAGCAGATTGGAAACCCTCTTTTTGAGGAATTTGCATGTGGAGATTTCAAGCGTTTTGGGGCCATCGGTAAAAAAGGAAATATCCTCGTATAAAAACTAGAGAGAATCATTCTAAGAAACCACTTCGTGATGTGTGCGTTCCACTCACAGAGTTTAACCTTTCTTTTCATAGAGCAGTTTGTAAACACTCTGTTTGTAAAGTCTGCAAGTGGATATTTGGACCTCTTTGTCGATTTCGTTGGAAGCGGGATTTCTTCATCTAATTCTACACAGAAGATTTCTCAATAACTTCGTTGATTTGTGTGTGTTCAACTAACAGAGTTGAACCTTCCTTTAGACAGAGCAGATTGGAAACCCTCTTTTTGAGGAATTTGCATGTGGAGATTTCAAGAGTTTTCGGGCCATCGGTAGAAAAGGAAATATCCTCGTATAAAAACTAGAGAGAATCATTCTCAGAAACCACTTTGTGATGTGTGCGTTCCACTCACAGAGTTTAACCTTTCTTTTCATAGAGAAGTTTGGAAACACTCTGTTTGTAAAATCTGCAAGTGGATATTTGGACCTATTTGAGGATTTCGTTGGAAGCGGGATTTCTTCATCTAATGCTAGAAGGAAGAATTCTCAGAAACTTCTTTGATTTGTGTGTGTTCAACTCACAGAGTTGAACCTTCCTTTAGACAGAGCAGATTGGAAACCCTCTTTTTGAGGAATATGCATGTGGAGATTTCAAGCACTTTGGGGCCAACGGTTGAAAAGGAAATCTCGTCGTATAAAAACTAGAGAGGATCATTCTCAGAAACCACTTTGTGATGTGTGCGTTCCACTCACAGAGTTTAACCTTTCTTTTTATAGAGCAGTTTGGAAACACTCTGTTTGTGAAGTCTGCAAGTGGATACTTGGACCTCTTTGAGGATTTCGTTGGAAGCGGGATTTCTTCATCTAATGCTAGAAGGAAGAGTTCTCAGAAACTTCTTTGATTTGTGTGTGTTCAACTCACAGAGTTGAACCTTCCTTTAGACAGAGCAGATTGGAAACCCTCTTTTTGAGAAATTTGCATGTGGAGATTTCAAGCGTTTTGGGGCCATCGGTAGAAAAGGCTATATCCTCGTATAAAAACTAGAGAGAATCATTCTCAGAAACCACTTTGTGATGTGTGCGTTCCACTCACAGAGTTTAACCTTTCTTTTCATAGAGCAGTTTGTAAACACTCTGTTTGTAAACTCTGCAAGTGGATATTTGGACCTCTTTGTGGATTTCATTGGAAGCGGGATTTCTTCATCTAATGCTACACAGAAGATTTCTCAGTAACTTCGTTGATTTGTGTGTGTTCAACTAACAGAGTTGAACCTTCCTTTAGACAGAGCAGATTGGAAACCCTCTTTTTGAGGAATTTGCATGTGGAGATTTCAAGCGTTTTTGGGCCATCGGTAGAAAAGGAAATATCCTCGTATAAAAACTAGAGAGAATCATTCTCAGAAACGACTTTGTGAAGTGTGCGTTCCACTCACAGAGTTTAACCTTTCTTTTCATAGAGCAGTTTGGAAACACTCTGTTTGTGAAGTCTGCAAGTGGATATTTGGACCTCTTAGAGGATTTCGTTGGAAGCGGGATTTCTTCATCTAATGCTAGAAGGAAGAATTCTCAGAAAGTTCTTTGATTTGTGTGTGTTCAACTCACAGAGTTGAACCTTCCTTTAGACAGAGCAGATTGGAAACCCTCTTTTTGAGGAATTTGCATGTGGAGATTTCAAGCGATTTGGGGCCAACATTACAAAAGGAAACCTCCTCGTATAAAAACTAGAAAGGATCATTCTCAGAAACCACTTTGTGATGTGTGCGTTCCACTCACAGAGTTTAACCTTTCTTTTCATAGAGCAGTTTGTAAACACTCTGTTTGTAAAATCTGCAAGTGGATATTTGGACCTCTTTGAGGATTTCGTTGGAAGCGGGATTTCTTCATCTAATGCTACACAGAAGATTTCTCAGTAACTTCGTTGATTTGTGTATGTTCATCTCACAGAGTTGAACCTTCCTTTAGACAGAGCAGATTGGAAACCCTCTTTTTGCGGGATTTGCATGTGGAGATTTCAATCTATTTGGGGCCAACGTTAGAAAAGGAAATCTCGTCGTATAAAAACTAGAGAGGATCATTCTCAGAAACCACTTTGTGATGTGTGCGTTCCACTCACAGAGTTTAACCTTTCTTTTCATAGAGCAGTTTGGAAACACTCTGTTTGCAAAATCTGCAAGTGGATATTTGGACCTCTTAGAGGATTTCGTTGGAAGCGGGATTTCTTCATCTAATGCTAGAAGGAAGAATTCTCAGAAAGTTCTTTGATTTGTGTATGTTCAACTCACAGAGTTGTACCTTCCTTTAGACAGAGCAGATTGGAAACCCTCTTTTTGAGAAATTTGCATGTGGAGATTTCAAGCGTTTTGGGGCCAACGGTAGAAAAGGAAATATCCTCGTATAAAAACTAGAGAGAATCATTCTCAGAAACCACTTTGTGATGTGTGCGTTCCACTCACAGAGTTTAACGTTTCTTTTTATAGAGCAGTTTGGAAACACACTGTTTGTGAAGTCTGCAAGTGGATACTTGGACCTCTTTGAGGATTTCGTTGGAAGCGGGATTTCTTCATCTAATGCTAGAAGGAAGAGTTCTCAGAAACTTCTTTGATTTGTGTGTGTTCAACTCACAGAGTTGAACCTTCCTTTAGACAGAGCAGATTGGAAACCCTCTTTTTGAGGAATTTGCATGTGGAGATTTCAAGCGTTTTGGGGCCATCGGTAGAAAAGGAAATATCCTCGTATAAAAACTAGAGAGAATCATTCTCAGAAACCACTTTGTGATGTGTGCGTTCCACTCACAGAGTTTAACCTTTGATTTCATAGAGCAGTTTGTAAACACTCTGTTTGTAAAGTCTGCAAGTGGATATTTGGACCTCTTTGTGGATTTCGTTGGAAGCGGTATTTCATCATCTAATGCTACACAGAAGATTTCTCAGTAACTTCGTTGATTTGTGTGTGTTCAACTAACAGAGTTGAACCTTCCTTTAGACAGAGCAGATTGGAAACCCTCTTTTTGAGGAATTTGCATGTGGAGATTTCAAGCGTTTTTGGGCCATCGGTAGAAAAGGAAATCTCCTCGTATAAAAACTAGAGAGAATCATTCTCAGAAACGACTTTGGGAAGTGTGCGTTCCACTCACAGAGTTTAACCTTTCTTTTCATAGAGCAGTTTGGAAACACTCTTGTTTGTGAAGTCTGCAAGTGGATATTTGGACCTCTTAGAGGATTTCGTTGGAAGCGGGATTTCTTCATCTAATGCTAGAAGGAAGAATTCTCAGAAACTTCTTTGATTTGTGTGTGTTCAACTCACAGAGTTGAACCTTCCTTTAGACAGAGCAGATTGGAAACCCTCTTTTTGAGGAATTTGCATGTGGAGATTTCAAGCGTTTTGGGTCCATCGGTAGAAAAGGAAATATCCTCGTATAAAAACTAGAGAGAATCATTCTCAGAAACCACTTTGTGATGTGTGTGTTCCACTCACAGAGTTTAACCTTTCTTTTCATAGAGCAGTTTGGAAACACTCTGGTTTTGAAGTCTGCAAGGGAAATTTGGACCTCTTTGAGGATTTCATTGGAAGCGGGATTTCTTCATCTAATGCTAGAAGGAAGAATTTTCAGAAACTTCTTTGATTTGCGTGTGTTCAACTCACAGAGTTGAACCTTCCTTTAGACAGAGCAGATTGGAAACCCTCTTTTTGAGGAATATGCATGTGGAGATTTCAAGCGATTTGGGGCCTACGTTAGAAAAGGAGATATCCTCATAGAAAAACTAGAGAGAATCATTCTCAGAAACCACTTTGTGATGTGTGCGTTCCACTCACAGAGTTTAACCTTTCTTTTCATAGAGCAGTTTGGAAGCACTCTGTTTGTAAAGTCTGCAAGTGGATATTTGTACCTCTTTGAGGATGTCGTTGGAAGTGGGCTTTCTTCATCTAATGCTACACAGAAGATTTCTCAGTAACTTCGTTGATTTCTGTGTGTTCAACTAACAGAGTTGAACCTTCCTTTAGACAGAGCAGATTGGAAACCCTCTTTTTGAGGAATTTGCATGTGGAGATTTCAAGCGATTTGGGGCCAACGGTAGAAAAGGAAATATCCTCGTATAAAAACTAGAGAGAATCATTCTCAGAAACCACTTTGTGATGTGTGCGATCCACTCACAGAGTTTAACCTTTCTTTTCATAGAGCAGTTTGGAAACACTCTGTTTGTGAAGTCTGCAAGTGGATATTTGGACCTCTTGGAGGATTTCGTTGGAAGCGGGATTTCTTCATCTAATGCTAGAAGGAAGAATTCTCAGAAACTTCTTTGATTTGTGTGTGTTCAACTCACAGAGTTGAACCTTCCTTTAGACAGAGCAGATTGGAAACCCTCTTTTTGAGGAATTTGCATGTGGAGATTTCAAGCGTTTTGGAGCCATCGGTAGAAAAGGAAATCTCCTCGTATAAAAACTAGAGAGAATCATTCTCAGAAACCACTTTGTTATGTGTGTGTTCCACTCACAGAGTTTAACCTTTCTTTTCATAGAGCAGTTTGGAAACACTCTGGTTTTGAAGTCTGCAAGGGGAAATTTGGACCTCTTTGAGGATTTCATTGGAAGCGGGATTTCTTCATCTAATGCTAGAAGGAAGAATTTTCAGAAACTTCTTTGATTTGCGTGTGTTCAACTCACAGAGTTGAACCTTCCTTTAGACAGAGCAGATTGGAAACCCTCTTTTTGAGGAATTTGCATGTGGAGATTTCAAGCGATTTGGGGCCTACGTTAGAAAAGGAAATATCCTCACAGAAAAACTAGAGAGAATAATTCTCAGAAACCACTTTGTGATGTGTGCGTTCCACTCACAGAGTTTAACCTTTCTTTTCATAGAGCAGTTTGGAAACACTCTGTTTGTAAAATCTGCAAGTGGATATTTGGACCTCTTAGAGGATTTCGTTGGAAGCGGGATTTCTTCATCTAATGCTAGAAGGAAGAATTCTCAAAAAGTTCTTTGATTTGTGTATGTTCAACTCACAGAGTTGTACCTTCCTTTAGACAGAGCAGATTGGAAACCCTCTTTTTGAGAAATTTGCATGTGGAGATTTCAAGCGTTTTGGGGCCAACGGTAGAAAAGGAAATATCCTCCTATAAAAACTAGAGAGAATCATTCTCAGAAACCACTTTGTGATGTGTGCGTTCCACTCACAGAGTTTAACCTTTCTTTTTATAGAGCAGTTTGGAAACACTCTGTTTGTGAAGTCTGCAAGTGGATACTTGGACCTCTTTGAGGATTTCGTTGGAAGAGGGATTTCTTCATCTAATGCTAGAAGGAAGAGTTCTCAGAAACTTCTTTGATTTGTGTGTGTTCAACTCACAGAGTTGAACCTTCCTTTAGACAGAGCAGATTGGAAACCCTCTTTTTGAGGAATTTGCATGTGGAGATTTCAAGCGTTTTGGGGCCATCGGTAGAAAAGGATATATCCTCGTATGAAAACTAGAGAGAATCATTCTCAGAAACCACTTTGTGATGTGTGCGTTCCACTCACAGAGTTTAACCTTTCTTTTCATAGAGCAGTTTGTAAACACTCTGTTTGTAAAGTCTGCAAGTGGATATTTGGACCTCTTTGTGGATTTCGTTGGAAGCGGGATTTCTTCATCTAATGCTACACAGAAGATTTCTCAGTAACTTCGTTGATTTGTGTGTGTTCAACTAACAGAGTTGAACCTTCCTTTAGACAGAGCAGATTGGAAACCCTCTTTTTGAGGAATTTGCATGTGGAGATTTCAAGCGTTTTTGGGCCATCGGTAGAAAAGGAAATATCCTCGTATAAAAACTAGAGCGAATCATTCTCAGAAACGACTTTGTGAAGTGTGCGTTCCACTCACAGAGTTTAACCTTTCTTTTCATAGAGCAGTTTGGAAACACTCTGTTTGTGAAGTCTGCAAGTGGATATTTGGACCTCTTAGAGGATTTCGTTGGAAGCGGGATTTCTTCATCTAATGCTAGAAGGAAGAATTCTCAGAAACTTCTTTGATTTGTGTGTGTTCAACTCACAGAGTTGAACCTTCCTTTAGACAGAGCAGATTGGAAACCCTCTTTTTGAGGAATTTGCATGTGGAGATTTCAAGCGATTTGGGGCCAACATTACAAAAGGAAATCTCCTCGTATAAAAACTAGAAAGGATCATTCTCAGAAACCACTTTGTGATGTGTGCGTTCCACTCACAGAGTTTAACCTTTCTTTTCATAGAGCAGTTTGGAAACACTCTGTTTGTAAAA
The DNA here is from genome assembly GCF_029281585.2 of Gorilla gorilla gorilla. Classification (NCBI taxonomy): domain Eukaryota; kingdom Metazoa; phylum Chordata; class Mammalia; order Primates; family Hominidae; genus Gorilla; species Gorilla gorilla. Next base: position 78,198,211 of record NC_073232.2, on the reverse strand, counting down.
TCTGCAAGTGGATATTTGGACTTCTTTGAGGATTTGGTTGGAAGCGGGATTTCTTCATCTAATGCTACACAGAAGATTTCTCAGTAACTTCGTTGATTTGTGTATGTTCATCTCACAGAGTTGAACCTTCCTTTAGACAGAGCAGATTGGAAACCCTCTTTTTGCGGGATTTGCATGTGGAGATTTCAATCTATTTGGGGCCAACGTTAGAAAAGGAAATCTCGTCGTATAAAAACTAGAGAGGATCATTCTCAGAAACCACTTTGTGATGTGTGCGTTCCACTCACAGAGTTTAACCTTTCTTTTCATAGAGCAGTTTGGAAACACTCTGTTTGTAAAATCTGCAAGTGGATATTTGGACCTCTTAGAGGATTTCGTTGGAAGCGGGATTTCTTCATGTAATGCTAGAAGGAAGAATTCTCAGAAAGTTCTTTGATTTGTGTATGTTCAACTCACAGAGTTGTACCTTCCTTTAGACAGAGCAGATTGGAAACCCTCTTTTTGAGAAATTTGCATGTGGAGATTTCAAGCGTTTTGGGGCCAACGGTAGAAAAGGAAATATCCTCGTATAAAAACTAGAGAGAATCATTCTCAGAAACCACTTTGTGATGTGTGCGTTCCACTCACAGAGTTTAACCTTTCTTTTTATAGAGCAGTTTGGAAACACTCTGTTTGTGAAGTCTGCAAGTGGATACTTGGACCTCTTTGAGGATTTCGTTGGAAGCGGGATTTCTTCATCTAATGCTAGAAGGAAGAGTTCTCAGAAACTTCTTTGATTTGTGTGTGTTCAACTCACAGAGTTGAACCTTCCTTTAGACAGAGCAGATTGGAAACCCTATTTTTGAGGAATTTGCATGTGGAGATTTCAAGCGTTTTGGGGCCATCGGTAGAAAAGGAAATATCCTCGTATAAAAACTAGAGAGAATCATTCTCAGAAACCACTTCGTGATGTGTGCGTTCCACTCACAGAGTTTAACCTTTCTTTTCATAGAGCAGTTTGGAAACACTCTGTTTGTAACGTCTGCAAGAGGATATTTGTACCTCTTTGAGGATTTCGTTGGAAGTGGGATTTCTTCATCTAATGCTACACAGAAGATTTCTCAGTAACTTCGTTGATTTCTGTGTGTTCAACTAACAGGGTTGAACCTTCCTTTAGACAGAGCAGATTGGAAACCCTCTTATTGAGGAATTTGCATGTGGAGATTTCAAGGGTTTTTGGGCCATCGGTAGAAAAGGAAATATCCTCGTATAAAAACTAGAGGGAATCATTCTCAGAAACCACTTTGTGATGTGTGCGATCCACTCACAGAGTTTAACCTTTCTTTTCATAGAGCCGTTTGGAAACACTCTGTTTGTGAAGTCTGCAAGTGGATATTTGGACCTCTTGGAGGATTTCGTTGGAAGCGGGATTTCTTCATCTAATGCTTGAAGGAAGAATTCTCAGAAACTTCTTTGATTTGTGTGTGTTCAACTCACAGAGTTGAACCTTCCTTTAGACAGAGCAGATTGGAAACCCTCTTTTTGAGGAATTTGCATGTGGAGATTTCAAGCGTTTTGGGGCCATCGGTAGAAAAGGAAATATCCTCGTATAAAAACTAGAGAGAATCATTCTCAGAAACCACTTTGTGATGTGTGCATTCCACTCACAGAGTTTAACCTTTCTTTTCATAGAGCAGTTTGTAAACACTCTGTTTGTAAAGTCTGCAAGTGGATATATGGACTTCTTTGTGGATTTCGTTGGAAGCGGGATTTCTTCATCTAATGCTACACAGAAGATTTCTCAGTAACTTCGTTGATTTGTGTGTGTTCAACTCACAGAGTTGAACCTTCCTTTAGACAGAGCAGATTGGAAACCCTCTTTTTGAGGAATATGCATGTGGAGATTTCAAGCACTTTGGCGCCAACGGTAGAAAAGGAAATCTCCTCGTATAAAAACAAGAGAGAATCATTCTCAGAAACTACTTTGTGATGTGTGCGTTCCACTCACAGAGTTTAACCTTTCTTTTCATAGAGCAGTTTGGAAACACTCTGTTTGTAACGTCTGCAAGAGGATATTTGTACCTCTTTGAGGATTTCGTTGGAAGTCGATTTCTTCATCTAATGCTACACAGAAGATTTCTCAGTAACTTCGTTGATTTCTGTGTGTTCAACTAACAGAGTTGAACCTTCCTTTAGACAGAGCAGATTGGAAACCCTCTTATTGAGGAATTTGCATGTGGAGATTTCAAGGGTTTTTGGGCCATCGGTAGAAAAGGAAATATCCTCGTATAAAAACTAGAGGGAATCATTCTCAGAAACCACTTTGTGATGTGTGCGATCCACTCACAGAGTTTAACCTTTCTTTTCATAGAGCCGTTTGGAAACACTCTGTTTGTGAAGTCTGCAAGTGGATATTTGGACCTCTTGGAGGATTTCGTTGGAAGCGGGATTTCTTCATCTAATGCTAGAAGGAAGAATTCTCAGAAACTTCTTTGATTTGTGTGTGTTCAACTCACAGAGTTGAACCTTCCTTTAGACAGAGCAGATTGGAAACCCTCTTTTTGAGGAATTTGCATGTGGAGATTTCAAGCGTTTTGGGTCCATCGGTAGAAAAGGAAATATCCTCGTATAAAAACTAGAGAGAATCATTCTCAGAAACCACTTTGTGATGTGTGCATTCCACTCACAGAGTTTAACCTTTCTTTTCATAGAGCAGTTTGTAAACACTCTGTTTGTAAAGTCTGCAAGTGGATATATGGACTTCTTTGTGGATTTCGTTGGAAGCGGGATTTCTTCATCTAATGCTACACAGAAGATTTCTCAGTAACTTCGTTGATTTGTGTGTGTTCAACTCACAGAGTTGAACCTTCCTTTAGACAGAGCAGATTGGAAACCCTCTTTTTGAGGAATATGCATGTGGAGATTTCAAGCACTTTGGCGCCAACGGTAGAAAAGGAAATCTCCTCGTATAAAAACAAGAGAGAATCATTCTCAGAAACTACTTTGTGATGTGTGCGTTCCACTCACAGAGTTTAACCTTTCTTTTCATAGAGCAGTTTGGAAACACTCTGTTTGTAAAGTCTGCAAGTGGATATTTGTACCTCTTTGAGGATGTCGTTGGAAGTGGGGTTTCTTCATCTAATGCTACACAGAAGATTTCTCAGTAACTTCGTTGATTTCTGTGTGTTCAACTAACAGAGTTGATCCTTCCTTTAGACAGAGCAGATTGGAAACCCTCTTTTTGAGGAATTTGCATGTGGAGATTTCAAGCGATTTGGGGCCAACGGTAGAAAAGGAAATATCCTCGTATAAAAACTAGAGAGAATCATTCTCAGAAACCACTTTGTGATGTGTGCGATCCACTCACAGAGTTTAACCTTTCTTTTCATGGAGCAGTTTGGAAACACTCTGTTTGTGAAGTCTGCAAGTGGATATTTGGACCTCTTGGAGGATTTCGTTGGAAGCGGGATTTCTTCATCTAATGCTAGAAGGAAGAATTCTCAGAAACTTCTTTGATTTGTGTGTGTTCAACTCACAGAGTTGAACCTTCCTTTAGACAGAGCAGATTGGAAACCCTCTTTTTGAGGAATTTGCATGTGGAGATTTCAAGCGTTTTGGAGCCATCGGTAGAAAAGGAAATCTCCTCGTATAAAAACTAGAGAGAATCATTCTCAGAAACCACTTTGTGATGTGTGCGTTCCACTCACAGTGTTTAACCTTTCTTTTCATAGAGCAGCTTGTAAACACTCTGTTTGTAAAGTCTGCAAGTGGATATTTGGACCTCTTTGTGGATTTCGTTGGAAGCGGGATTTCTTCATCTAATGCTACACAGAAGATTTCTCAATAACTTCGTTGATTTGTGTTTGTTCAACTCACAGAGTTGAACCTTCCTTTAGACAGAGCAGATTGGAAACCCTCTTTTTGAGGAATTTGCATGTGGAGATTTCAAGCGTTTTTGGGCCATCGGTAGAAAAGGAAATATCCTCGTATAAAAACTAGAGAGAATCATTCTCAGAAACCACTTTGTGATGTGTGCGTTCCACTCACAGAGTTTAACCTTTCTTTTCATAGAGAAGTTTGGAAACACTCTGTTTGTAAAATCTGCAAGTGGATATTTGGACCTATTTGAGGATTTCGTTGGAAGCGGGATTTCTTCATCTAATGCTAGAAGGAAGAATTCTCAGAAACTTCTTTGATTTGTGTGTGTTCAACTCACAGAGTTGAACCTTCCTTTAGACAGAGCAGATTGGAAACCCTCTTTTTGAGGAATATGCATGTGGAGATTTCAAGCACTTTGGGGCCAACGGTTGAAAAGGAAATCTCGTCGTATAAAAACAAGAGAGAATCATTCTCAGAAACTACTTTGTGATGTGTGCGTTCCACTCACAGAGTTTAACCTTTCTTTTCATAGAGCAGTTTGGAAACACTCTGTTTGTAAAGTCTGCAAGTGGATATTTGGACCTATTTGAGGATTTCGTTGGAAGCGGGATTTCTTCATCTAATGCTAGAAGGAAGAATTCTCAGAAACTTCTTTGATTTGTGTGTGTTCAACTCACAGAGTTGAACCTTCCTTTAGACAGAGCAGATTGGAAACCCACTTTTTGAGGAATTTGCATGTGGAGATTTCAAGCGTTTTGGGGCCATCTGTAAAAAAGGAAATATCCTCGTATAAAAACTAGAGAGAATCATTCTCAGAAACCACTTCGTGATGTGTGCGTTCCACTCACAGAGTTTAACCTTTCTTTTCATAGAGCAGTTTGTAAACACTCTGTTTGTAAAATCTGCAAGTGGATATTTGGACCTCTTTGAGGATTTCGTTGGAAGCGGTATTTCATCATCTAATGCTACACAGAAGATTTCTCAGTAACTTCATTGATTTGTGTATGTTCATCTCACAGAGTTGAACCTTCCTTTAGACAGAGCAGATTGGAAACCCTCTTTTTGCGGGATTTGCATGTGGAGATTTCAATCTATTTGGGGCCAACGTTAGAAAAGGAAATCTCGTCGTATAAAAACTAGAGAGGATCATTCTCAGAAACCACTTTGTGATGTGTGCGTTCCACTCACAGAGTTTAACCTTTCTTTTCATAGAGCAGTTTGGAAACACTCTGTTTGTAAAATCTGCAAGTGGATATTTGGACCTCTTAGAGGATTTCGTTGGAAGCGGGATTTCTTCATCTAATGCTAGAAGGAAGAATTCTCAGAAAGTTCTTTGATTTGTGTATGTTCAACTCACAGAGTTGTACCTTCCTTTAGACAGAGCAGATTGGAAACCCTCTTTTTGAGAAATTTGCATGTGGAGATTTCAAGCGTTTTGGGGCCAACGGTAGAAAAGGAAATATCCTCGTATAAAAACTAGAGAGAATCATTCTCAGAAAGCACTTTGTGATGTGTGCGTTCCACTCACAGAGTTTAACCTTTCTTTTTATAGAGCAGTTTGGAAACACTCTGTTTGTGAAGTCTGCAAGTGGATACTTGGACCTCTTTGAGGATTTCGTTGGAAGCGGGATTTCTTCATCTAATGCTAGAAGGAAGAGTTCTCAGAAACTTCTTTGATTTGTGTGTGTTCAACTCACAGAGTTGAACCTTCCTTTAGACAGAGCAGATTGGAAACCCTCTTTTTGAGGAATTTGCATGTGGAGATTTCAAGCGTTTTGGGGCCATCGGTAGAAAAGGCTATATCCTCTTATAAAAACTAGAGAGAATCATTCTCAGAAACCACTTTGTGATGTGTGCGTTCCACTCACAGAGTTTAACCTTTGATTTCATAGAGCAGTTTGTAAACACTCTGTTTGTAAAGTCTGCAAGTGGATATTTGGACCTCTTTGTGGATTTCATTGGAAGCGGGATTTCTTCATCTAATGCTACACAGAAGATTTCTCAGTAACTTCGTTGATTTGTGTGTGTTCAACTAACAGAGTTGAACCTTCCTTTAGACAGAGCAGATTGGAAACCCTCTTTTTGAGGAATTTGCATGTGGAGATTTCAAGCGTTTTTGGGCCATCGGTAGAAAAGGAAATATCCTCGTAAAAAAACTAGAGAGAATCATTCTCAGAAACGACTTTGTGAAGTGTGCGTTCCACTCACAGAGTTTAACCTTTCTTTTCATAGAGCAGTTTGGAAACACTCTGTTTGTGAAGTCTGCAAGTGGATATTTGGACCTCTTAGAGGATTTCGTTGGAAGCGGGATTTCTTCATCTAATGCTAGAAGGAAGAATTCTCAGAAAGTTCTTTGATTTGTTTGTGTTCAACTCACAGAGTTGAACCTTCCTTTAGACAGAGCAGATTGGAAACCCTCTTTTTGAGGAATATGCATGTGGAGATTTCAAGCACTTTGGCGCCAACGGTAGAAAAGGAAATCTCCTCGTATAAAAACAAGAGAGAATCATTCTCAGAAACTACTTTGTGATGTGTGCGTTCCACTCACAGAGTTTAACCTTTCTTTTCATAGAGCAGTTTGGAAACACTCTGTTTGTAACGTCTGCAAGAGGATATTTGTACCTCTTTGAGGATTTCGTTGGAAGTCGATTTCTTCATCTAATGCTACACAGAAGATTTCTCAGTAACTTCGTTGATTTCTGTGTGTTCAACTAACAGAGTTGAACCTTCCTTTAGACAGAGCAGATTGGAAACCCTCTTATTGAGGAATTTGCATGTGGAGATTTCAAGGGTTTTTGGGCCATCGGTAGAAAAGGAAATATCCTCGTATAAAAACTAGAGGGAATCATTCTCAGAAACCACTTTGTGATGTGTGCGATCCACTCACAGAGTTTAACCTTTCTTTTCATAGAGCCGTTTGGAAACACTCTGTTTGTGAAGTCTGCAAGTGGATATTTGGACCTCTTGGAGGATTTCGTTGGAAGCGGGATTTCTTCATCTAATGCTAGAAGGAAGAATTCTCAGAAACTTCTTTGATTTGTGTGTGTTCAACTCACAGAGTTGAACCTTCCTTTAGACAGAGCAGATTGGAAACCCTCTTTTTGAGGAATTTGCATGTGGAGATTTCAAGCGTTTTGGGGCCATCGGTAGAAAAGGAAATATCCTCGTATAAAAACTAGAGAGAATCATTCTCAGAAACCACTTTGTGATGTGTGCATTCCACTCACAGAGTTTAACCTTTCTTTTCATAGAGCAGTTTGTAAACACTCTGTTTGTAAAGTCTGCAAGTGGATATATGGACTTCTTTGTGGATTTCGTTGGAAGCGGGATTTCTTCATCTAATGCTACACAGAAGATTTCTCAGTAACTTCGTTGATTTGTGTGTGTTCAACTCACAGAGTTGAACCTTCCTTTAGACAGAGCAGATTGGAAACCCTCTTTTTGAGGAATATGCATGTGGAGATTTCAAGCACTTTGGCGCCAACGGTAGAAAAGGAAATCTCCTCGTATAAAAACAAGAGAGAATCATTCTCAGAAACTACTTTGTGATGTGTGCGTTCCACTCACAGAGTTTAACCTTTCTTTTCATAGAGCAGTTTGGAAACACTCTGTTTGTAAAGTCTGCAAGTGGATATTTGTACCTCTTTGAGGATGTCGTTGGAAGTGGGGTTTCTTCATCTAATGCTACACAGAAGATTTCTCAGTAACTTCGTTGATTTCTGTGTGTTCAACTAACAGAGTTGAACCTTCCTTTAGACAGAGCAGATTGGAAACCCTCTTATTGAGGAATTTGCATGTGGAGATTTCAAGGGTTTTTGGGCCATCGGTAGAAAAGGAAATATCCTCGTATAAAAACTAGAGGGAATCATTCTCAGAAACCACTTTGTGATGTGTGCGATCCACTCACAGAGTTTAACCTTTCTTTTCATAGAGCCGTTTGGAAACACTCTGTTTGTGAAGTCTGCAAGTGGATATTTGGACCTCTTGGAGGATTTCGTTGGAAGCGGGATTTCTTCATCTAATGCTAGAAGGAAGAATTCTCAGAAACTTCTTTGATTTGTGTGTGTTCAACTCACAGAGTTGAACCTTCCTTTAGACAGAGCAGATTGGAAACCCTCTTTTTGAGGAATTTGCATGTGGAGATTTCAAGCGTTTTGGGGCCATCGGTAGAAAAGGAAATATCCTCGTATAAAAACTAGAGAGAATCATTCTCAGAAACCACTTTGTGATGTGTGCATTCCACTCACAGAGTTTAACCTTTCTTTTCATAGAGCAGTTTGTAAACACTCTGTTTGTAAAGTCTGCAAGTGGATATATGGACTTCTTTGTGGATTTCGTTGGAAGCGGGATTTCTTCATCTAATGCTACACAGAAGATTTCTCAGTAACTTCGTTGATTTGTGTGTGTTCAACTCACAGAGTTGAACCTTCCTTTAGACAGAGCAGATTGGAAACCCTCTTTTTGAGGAATATGCATGTGGAGATTTCAAGCACTTTGGCGCCAACGGTAGAAAAGGAAATCTCCTCGTATAAAAACAAGAGAGAATCATTCTCAGAAACTACTTTGTGATGTGTGCGTTCCACTCACAGAGTTTAACCTTTCTTTTCATAGAGCAGTTTGGAAACACTCTGTTTGTAAAGTCTGCAAGTGGATATTTGTACCTCTTTGAGGATGTCGTTGGAAGTGGGGTTTCTTCATCTAATGCTACACAGAAGATTTCTCAGTAACTTCGTTGATTTCTGTGTGTTCAACTAACAGAGTTGAACCTTCCTTTAGACAGAGCAGATTGGAAACCCTCTTTTTGAGGAATTTGCATGTGGAGATTTCAAGCGTTTTTGGGCCATCGGTAGAAAAGGAAATATCCTCGTATAAAAACTAGAGAGAATCATTCTCAGAAACCACTTTGTGATGTGTGCGTTCCACTCACAGAGTTTAACCTTTCTTTTCATAGAGAAGTTTGGAAACACTCTGTTTGTAAAATCTGCAAGTGGATATTTGGACCTATTTGAGGATTTCGTTGGAAGCGGGATTTCTTCATCTAATGCTAGAAGGAAGAATTCTCAGAAACTTCTTTGATTTGTGTGTGTTCAACTCACAGAGTTGAACCTTCCTTTAGACAGAGCAGATTGGAAACCCTCTTTTTGAGGAATATGCATGTGGAGATTTCAAGCACTTTGGGGCCAACGGTTGAAAAGGAAATCTCGTCGTATAAAAACAAGAGAGAATCATTCTCAGAAACTACTTTGTGATGTGTGCGTTCCACTCACAGAGTTTAACCTTTCTTTTCATAGAGCAGTTTGGAAACACTCTGTTTGTAAAGTCTGCAAGTGGATATTTGGACCTATTTGAGGATTTCGTTGGAAGCGGGATTTCTTCATCTAATGCTAGAAGGAAGAATTCTCAGAAACTTCTTTGATTTGTGTGTGTTCAACTCACAGAGTTGAACCTTCCTTTAGACAGAGCAGATTGGAAACCCTCTTTTTGAGGAATTTGCATGTGGAGATTTCAAGCGTTTTGGGGCCATCGGTAAAAAAGGAAATATCCTCGTATAAAAACTAGAGAGAATCATTCTCAGAAACCACTTCGTGATGTGTGCGTTCCACTCACAGAGTTTAACCTTTCTTTTCATAGAGCAGTTTGTAAACACTCTGTTTGTAAAATCTGCAAGTGGATATTTGGACCTCTTTGAGGATTTCGTTGGAAGCGGGATTTCTTCATCTAATGCTACACAGAAGATTTCTCAGTAACTTCGTTGATTTCTGTATGTTCATCTCACAGAGTTGAACCTTCCTTTAGACAGAGCAGATTGGAAACCCTCTTTTTGCGGGATTTGCATGTGGAGATTTCAATCTATTTGGGGCCAACGTTAGAAAAGGAAATCTCGTCGTATGAAAACTAGAGAGGATCATTCTCAGAAACCACTTTGTGATGTGTGCGTTCCACTCACAGAGTTTAACCTTTCTTTTCATAGAGCAGTTTGGAAACACTCTGTTTGTAAAATCTGCAAGTGGATATTTGGACCTCTTAGAGGATTTCGTTGGAAGCGGGATTTCTTCATCTAATGCTAGAAGGAAGAATTCTCAGAAAGTTCTTTGATTTGTGTATGTTCAACTCACAGAGTTGTACCTTCCTTTAGACAGAGCAGATTGGAAACCCTCTTTTTGAGAAATTTGCATGTGGAGATTTCAAGCGTTTTGGGGCCAACGGTAGAAAAGGAAATATCCTCGTATAAAAACTAGAGAGAATCATTCTCAGAAACCACTTTGTGATGTGTGCGTTCCACTCACAGAGTTTAACCTTTCTTTTTATAGAGCAGTTTGGAAACACTCTGTTTGTGAAGTCTGCAAGTGGATACTTGGACCTCTTTGAGGATTTCGTTGGAAGCGGGATTTCTTCATCTAATGCTAGAAGGAAGAGTTCTGAGAAACTTCTTTGATTTGTGTGTGTTCAACTCACAGAGTTGAACCTTCCTTTAGACAGAGCAGATTGGAAACCCTCTTTTTGAGGAATTTGCATGTGGAGATTTCAAGCGTTTTGGGGCCATCGGTAGAAAAGGCTATATCCTCTTATAAAAACTAGAGAGAATCATTCTCAGAAACCACTTTGTGATGTGTGCGTTCCACTCACAGAGTTTAACCTTTCTTTTCATAGAGCAGTTTGGAAACACTCTGTTTGTAAAGTCTGCAAGTGGATATTTGGACCTCTTTGTGGATTTCATTGGAAGCGGGATTTCTTCATCTAATGCTACACAGAAGATTTCTCAGTAACTTCGTTGATTTGTGTGTGTTCAACTAACAGAGTTGAACCTTCCTTTAGACAGAGCAGATTGGAAACCCTCTTTTTGAGGAATTTGCATGTGGAGATTTCAAGCGTTTTTGGGCCATCGGTAGAAAAGGAAATATCCTCGTATAAAAACTAGAGAGAATCATTCTCAGAAACGACTTTGTGAAGTGTGCGTTCCACTCACAGAGTTTAACCTTTCTTTTCATAGAGCAGTTTGGAAACACTCTGTTTGTGAAGTCTGCAAGTGGATATTTGGACCTCTTAGAGGATTTCGTTGGAAGCGGGATTTCTTCATCTAATGCTAGAAGGAAGAATTCTCAGAAAGTTCTTTGATTTGTGTGTGTTCAACTCACAGAGTTGAACCTTCCTTTAGACAGAGCAGATTGGAAACCCTCTTTTTGAGGAATTTGCATGTGGAGATTTCAAGCGATTTGGGGCCAACATTACAAAAGGAAATCTCCTCGTATAAAAACTAGAAAGGATCATTCTCAGAAACCACTTTGTGATGTGTGCGTTCCACTCACAGAGTTTAACCTTTCTTTTCATAGAGCAGTTTGGAAACACTCTGTTTGTAAAATCTGCAAGTGGATATTTGGACCTCTTTGAGGATTTCGTTGGAAGCGGGATTTCTTCATCTAATGCTACACAGAAGATTTCTCAGTAACTTCGTTGATTTGTGTATGTTCATCTCACAGAGTTGAACCTTCCTTTAGACAGAGCAGATTGGAAACCCTCTTTTTGCGGGATTTGCATGTGGAGATTTCAATCTATTTGGGGCCAACGTTAGAAAAGGAAATCTCGTCGTATAAAAACTAGAGAGGATCATTCTCAGAAACCACTTTGTGATGTGTGCGTTCCACTCACAGAGTTTAACCTTTCTTTTCATAGAGCAGTTTGGAAACACTCTGTTTGTAAAATCTGCATGTGGATATTTGGACCTCTTAGAGGATTTCGTTGGAAGCGGGATTTCTTCATCTAATGCTAGAAGGAAGAATTCTCAGAAAGTTCTTTGATTTGTGTATGTTCAACTCACAGAGTTGTACCTTCCTTTAGACAGAGCAGATTGGAAACCCTCTTTTTGAGAAATTTGCATGTGGAGATTTCAAGCGTTTTGGGGCCAACGGTAGAAAAGGAAATATCCTCGTATAAAAACTAGAGAGAATCATTCTCAGAAACCACTTTGTGATGTGTGCGTTCCACTCACAGAGTTTAACCTTTCTTTTTATAGAGCAGTTTGGAAACACACTGTTTGTGAAGTCTGCAAGTGGATACTTGGACCTCTTTGAGGATTTCGTTGGAAGCGGGATTTCTTCATCTAATGCTAGAAGGAAGAGTTCTCAGAAACTTCTTTGATTTGTGTGTGTTCAACTCACAGAGTTGAACATTCCTTTAGACAGAGCAGATTGGAAACCCTCTTTTTGAGGAATTTGCAAGTGGAGATTTCAAGCGTTTTGGGGCCATCGGTAGAAAAGGAAATATCCTCGTATAAAAACTAGAGAGAATCATTCTCAGAAACCACTTCGTGATGTGTGCGTTCCACTCACAGAGTTTAACCTTTCTTTTCATAGAGCAGTTTGTAAACACTCTGTTTGTAAAATCTGCAAGTGGATATTTGGACCTCTTTGAGGATTTCGTTGGAAGCGGGATTTCTTCATCTAATGCTACACAGAAGATTTCTCAGTAACTTCGTTGATTTGTGTATGTTCATCTCACAGAGTTGAACCTTCCTTTAGACAGAGCAGATTGGAAACCCTCTTTTTGCGGGATTTGCATGTGGAGATTTCAATCTATTTGGGGCCAACGTTAGAAAAGGAAATCTCGTCGTATAAAAACTAGAGAGGATCATTCTCAGAAACCACTTTGTGATGTGTGCGTTCCACTCACAGAGTTTAACCTTTCTTTTCATAGAGCAGTTTGGAAACACTCTGTTTGTAAAATCTGCAAGTGGATATTTGGACCTCTTAGAGGATTTCGTTGGAAGCGGGATTTCTTCATCTAATGCTAGAAGGAAGAATTCTCAGAAAGTTCTTTGATTTGTGTATGTTCAACTCACAGAGTTGCACCTTCCTTTAGACAGAGCAGATTGGAAACCCTCTTTTTGAGAAATTTGCATGTGGAGATTTCAAGCGTTTTGGGGCCAACGGTAGAAAAGGAAATATCCTCGTATAAAAACTAGAGAGAATCATTCTCAGAAACCACTTTGTGATGTGTGCGTTCCACTCACAGAGTTTAACCTTTCTTTTTATAGAGCAGTTTGGAAACACTCTGTTTGTGAAGTCTGCAAGTGGATACTTGGACCTCTTTGAGGATTTCGTTGGAAGCGGGATTTCTTCATCTAATGCTAGAAGGAAGAGTTCTCAGAAACTTCTTTGATTTGTGTGTGTTCAACTCACAGAGTTGAACCTTCCTTTAGACAGAGCAGATTGGAAACCCTCTTTTTGAGGAATTTGCATGTGGAGATTTCAAGCGATTTGGGGCCATCGGTAGAAAAGGCTATATCCTCTTATAAAAACTAGAGAGAATCATTCTCAGAAACCACTTTGTGATGTGTGCGTTCCACTCACAGAGTTTAACCTTTCTTTTCATAGAGCAGTTTGGAAACACTCTGTTTGTAACGTCTGCAAGAGGATATTTGTACCTCTTTGAGGATTTCGTTGGAAGTGGGATTTGTTCATCTAATGCTACACAGAAGATTTCTCAGTAACTTCGTTGATTTCTGTGTGTTCAACTAACAGAGTTGAACCTTCCTTTAGACAGAGCAGATTGGAAACCCTCTTATTGAGGAATTTGCATGTGGAGATTTCAAGGGTTTTTGGGCCATCGGTAGAAAAGGAAATATCCTCGTATAAAAACTAGAGGGAATCATTCTCAGAAACCACTTTGTGATGTGTGCGATCCACTCACAGAGTTTAACCTTTCTTTTCATAGAGCCGTTTGGAAACACTCTGTTTGTGAAGTCTGCAAGTGGATATTTGGACCTCTTGGAGGATTTCGTTGGAAGCGGGATTTCTTCATCTAATGCTAGAAGGAAGAATTCTCAGAAACTTCTTTGATTTGTGTGTGTTCAACTCACAGAGTTGAACCTTCCTTTAGACAGAGCAGATTGGAAACCCTCTTATTGAGGAATTTGCATGTGGAGATTTCAAGGGTTTTTGGGCCATCGGTAGAAAAGGAAATATCCTCGTATAAAAACTAGAGAGAATCATTCTCAGAAACCACTTTGTGATGTGTGCATTCCACTCACAGAGTTTAACCTTTCTTTTCATAGAGCAGTTTGTAAACACTCTGTTTGTAAAGTCTGCAAGTGGATATATGGACTTCTTTGTGGATTTCGTTGGAAGCGGGATTTCTTCATCTAATGCTACACAGAAGATTTCTCAGTAACTTCGTTGATTTGTGTGTGTTCAACTCACAGAGTTGAACCTTCCTTTAGACAGAGCAGATTGGAAACCCTCTTTTTGAGGAATATGCATGTGGAGATTTCAAGCACTTTGGCGCCAACGGTAGAAAAGGAAATCTCCTCGTATAAAAACAAGAGAGAATCATTCTCAGAAACTACTTTGTGATGTGTGCGATCCACTCACAGAGTTTAACCTTTCTTTTCATAGAGCAGTTTGGAAACACTCTGTTTGTAAAGTCTGCAAGTGGATATTTGTACCTCTTTGAGGATGTCGTTGGAAGTGGGGTTTCTTCATCTAATGCTACACAGAAGATTTCTCAGTAACTTCGTTGATTTCTGTGTGTTCAACTAACAGAGTTGAACCTTCCTTTAGACAGAGCAGATTGGAAACCCTCTTTTTGAGAAATTTGCATGTAGAGATTTCAAGCGATTTGGGGCCAACGGTAGAAAAGGAAATATCCTCGTATAAAAACTAGAGAGAATCATTCTCAGAAACCACTTTGTGATGTGTGCGATCCACTCACAGTGTTTAACCTTTCTTTTCATAGAGCAGTTTGGAAACACTCTGTTTGTAAAGTCTGCAAGTGGATATTTGGACCTCTTTGTGGATTTCGTTGGAAGCGGGATTTCTTCATCTAATGCTACACAGAAGATTTCTCAATAACTTCGTTGATTTGTGAGTGTTCAACTAACAGAGTTGAACCTTCCTTTAGACAGAGCAGATTGGAAACTCTCTTTTTGAGGAATTTGCATGTGGAGATTTCAAGCGTTTTTGGGCCATCGGTAGAAAAGGAAATATCCTCGTATAAAAACTAGAGAGAATCATCTCAGAAACCACTTTGTGATGTGTGCGATCCACTCACAGAGTTTAACCTTTCTTTTCATAGAGCAGTTTGGAAACACTCTGTTTGTGAAGTCTGCAAGTGGATATTTGGACCTCTTGGAGGATTTCGTTAGAAGCGGGATTTCTTCATCTAATGCTAGAAGGAAGAATTCTCAGAAACTTCTTTGATTTGTGTGTGTTCAACTCACAGAGTTGAACCTTCCTTTAGACAGAGCAGATTGGAAACCCTCTTTTTGAGGAATTTGCATGTGGAGATTTCAAGCGTTTTTGGGACATCGGTAGAAAAGGAAATATCATCGTATAAAAACTAGAGAGAATCATTCTCAGAAACCACTTTGTAATGTGTGCGATCCACTCACAGAGTTTAACCTTTCTTTTCATAGAGCAGTTTGGAAACACTCTGTTTCTGAAGTCTGCAAGTGGATATTTGGACCTCTTGGAGGATTTCGTTGGAAGCGGGATTTCTTCATCTAATGCTAGAAGGAAGAATTCTCAGAAACTTCTTTGATTTGTGTGCGTTCAACTCACAGAGTTGAACCTTCCTTTAGACAGAGCAGATTGGAAACCCTCTTTTTGAGGAATATGCATGTGGAGATTTCAAGCTTTTTGTGGCCAACGGTAGAAAAGGAAATATCCTAATATAAAAACTAGAGAGAATCATTTTCAGAAACTACTTTCTGATGTGTGTATTCCACTCACAGAGTTCAACCTTTCTTTTCATAGAGCAGTTTGGAAACACTCTGGTTTTGAAGTCTGCAAGGGGATATTTGGACCTCTTTGAGGATTTCATTGGAAGCGGGATTTCTTCATCTAATGCTAGAAGGAAGAATTTTCAGAAACTTGTTTGATTTGCGTGTGTTCAACTCACAGAGTTGAACCTTCCTTTAGACAGAGCAGATTGGAAACCCTCTTTTTGAGGAATTTGCATGTGGAGATTTCAAGCGATTTGGGGCCTACGATAGAAAAGGAAATATCCTCATAGAAAAACTAGAGAGAATCATTCTCAGAAACCACTTTGTGATGTGTGCGTTCCACTCACAGAGTTTAACCTTTCTTTTCATAGAGCAGTTTGGAAACACTCTGTTTGTAAAGTCTGCAAGTGGATATTTGTACCTCATTGAGGATGTCGTTGGAAGTGGGGTTTCTTCATCTAATGCTACACAGAAGATTTCTCAGTAACTTCGTTGATTTCTGTGTGTTCAACTAACAGAGTTGAACCTTCCTTTAGACAGAGCAGATTGGAAACCCTCTTTTTGAGGAATTTTCATGTGGAGATTTCAAGCGTTTTGGAGCCATCGGTAGAAAAGGAAATCTCCTCGTATAAAAACTAGAGAGAATCATTCTCAGAAACCACTTTGTGATGTGTGCGTTCCACTCACAGAGTTTAACCTTTCTTTTCATAGAGCAGCTTGTAAACACTCTGTTTGTAAAGTCTGCAAGTGGATATTTGGACCTCTTTGTGGATTTCGTTGGAAGCGGGATTTCTTCATCTAATGCTACACAGAAGATTTCTCAATAACTTCGTTGATTTGTGAGTGTTCAACTAACAGAGTTGAACCTTCCTTTAGACAGAGCAGATTGGAAACTCTCTTTTTGAGGAATTTGCATGTGGAGATTTCAAGCGTTTTTGGGCCATCGGTAGAAAAGGAAATATCCTCGTATAAAAACTAGAGAGAATCATCTCAGAAACCACTTTGTAATGTGTGCGATCCACTCACAGAGTTTAACCTTTCTTTTCATAGAGCAGTTTGGAAACACTCTGTTTGTGAAGTCTGCAAGTGGATATTTGGACCTCTTGGAGGATTTCGTTAGAAGCGGGATTTCTTCATCTAATGCTAGAAGGAAGAATTCTCAGAAACTTCTTTGATTTGTGTGTGTTCAACTCACAGAGTTGAACCTTCCTTTAGACAGAGCAGATTGGAAACCCTCTTTTTGAGGAATTTGCATGTGGAGATTTCAAGCGTTTTGGGGCCATCGGTAGAAAAGGAAATATCCTCGTATAAAAACTAGAGAGAATCATTCTCAGAAACCACTTTGTGATGTGTGCATTCCACTCACAGAGTTTAACCTTTCTTTTCATAGAGCAGTTTGTAAACACTCTGTTTGTAAAGTCTGCAAGTGGATATTTGGACCTCTTTGTGGATTTCGTTGGAAGCGGTATTTCATCATCTAATGCTACACAGAAGATTTCTCAGTAACTTCGTTGATTTCTGTGTGTTGAACTAACAGAGTTGAACCTTCCTTTAGACAGAGCAGATTGGAAACACTCTTTTTGAGGAATATGCATGTGGAGATTTCAAGCATTTTGTGGCCAACGGTAGAAAAGGAAATATCCTCGTATAAAAACTGGAGAGAATCATTTTCAGAAACGACTTTGTGATGTGTGTGTTCCACTCACAGAGTTTAACCTTTCTTTTCATAGAGCAGATTGGAAACACTCTGGTTTTGAAGTCTGCAAGGGGATATTTGGACCTCTTTCAGTATTTCATTGGAAGCGGGATTTCTTCATCTAATGCTAGAAGGAAGAATTTTCAGAAACTTCTTTGATTTGCGTGTGTTCAACTCACAGAGTTGAACCTTCCTTTAGACAGAGCAGATTGGAAACCCTCTTTTTGAGGAATTTGCATGTGGAGATTTCAAGCGTTTTGGGGCCAACGTTAGAAAAGGAAATATCCTCATAGAAAAACTAGAGAGAATCATTCTCAGAAACCTCTTTGTTATGTGTGCGTTCCACTCACAGAGTTTAACCTTTCTTTTCATAGAGCAGTTTGGAAACACTCTGTTTGTAACGTCTGCAAGAGGATATTTGTACCTCTTTGAGGATTTCGTTGGAAGTGGGGTTTCTTCATCTAATGCTACACAGAAGATTTCTCAGTAACTTCGTTGATTTCTGTGTGTTCAACTAACAGAGTTGAACCTTCCTTTAGACAGAGCAGATTGGAAACCCTCTTTTTGAGGAATTTGCATGTGGAGATTTCAAGGGTTTTTGGGCCATCGGTAGAAAAGGGAATATCCTCGTATAAAAACTAGAGGGAATCATTCTCAGAAACCACTTTGTGATGTGTGCGATCCACTCACAGAGTTTAACCTTTCTTTTCATAGAGCCGTTTGGAAACACTCTGTTTGTGAAGTCTGCAAGTGGATATTTGGACCTCTTGGAGGATTTCGTTGGAAGCGGGATTTCTTCATCTAATGCTAGAAGGAAGAATTCTCAGAAACTTCTTTGATTTGTGTGTGTTCAACTCACAGAGTTGAACCTTCCTTTAGACAGAGCAGATTGGAAACCCTCTTTTTGAGGAATTTGCATGTGGAGATTTCAAGCGTTTTGGGGCCATCGGTAGAAAAGGAAATATCCTCGTATAAAAACAAGAGAGAATCATTCTCAGAAACCACTTTGTGATGTGTGCATTCCACTCACAGAGTTTAACCTTTCTTTTCATAGAGCAGTTTGTAAACACTCTGTTTGTAAAGTCTGCAAGTGGATATATGGACTTCTTTGTGGATTTCGTTGGAAGCGGGATTTCTTCATCTAATGCTACACAGAAGATTTCTCAGTAACTTCGTTGATTTGTGTGTGTTCAACTCACAGAGTTGAACCTTCCTTTAGACAGAGCAGATTGGAAACCCTCTTTTGAGGAATATGCATGTGGAGATTTCAAGCACTTTGGCGCCAACGGTAGAAAAGGAAATCTCCTCGTATAAAAACAAGAGAGAATCATTCTCAGACAATACTTTGTGATGTGTGCGTTCCACTCACAGAGTTTAACCTTTCTTTTCATAGAGCAGTTTGGAAACACTCTGTTTGTGAAGTCTGCAAGTGGATATTTGGACCTCTTGGAGGATTTCCTTGGAAGCGGGATTTCTTCATCTAATGCTAGAAGGAAGAATTCTCAGAAACTTCTTTGATTTGTGTGTGTTGAACTCACAGAGTTGAACCTTCCTTTAGACAGAGCAGATTGGAAACCCTCTTTTTGAGGAATTTGCATGTGGAGATTTCAAGCGTTTTGGAGCCATCGGTAGAAAAGGAAATCTCCTCGTATAAAAACTAGAGAGAATCATTCTCAGAAACCACTTTGTGATGTGTGCGTTCCACTCACAGTGTTTAACCTTTCTTTTCATAGAGCAGCTTGTAAACACTCTGTTTGTAAAGTCTGCAAGTGGATATTTGGACCTCTTTGTGGATTTCGTTGGAAGCGGGATTTCTTCATCTAATGCTACACAGAAGATTTCTCAATAACTTCGTTGATTTGTGAGTGTTCAACTAACAGAGTTGAACCTTCCTTTAGACAGAGCAGATTGGAAACTCTCTTTTTGAGGAATTTGCATGTGGAGATTTCAAGCGTTTTTGGGCCATCGGTAGAAAAGGAAATATCCTCGTATAAAAACTAGAGAGAATCATCTCAGAAACCACTTTGTGATGTGTGCGATCCACTCACAGAGTTTAACCTTTCTTTTCATAGAGCAGTTTGGAAACACTCTGTTTGTGAAGTCTGCAAGTGGATATTTGGACCTCTTGGAGGATTTCGTTAGAAGCGGGATTTCTTCATCTAATGCTAGAAGGAAGAATTCTCAGAAACTTCTTTGATTTGTGTGTATTCAACTCACAGAGTTGAACCTTCCTTTAGACAGAGCAGATTGGAAACCCTCTTTTTGAGGAATTTGCATGTGGAGATTTCAAGCGTTTTTGGGCCATCGGTAGAAAAGGAAATATCCTCGTATAAAAACTAGAGAGAATCATTCTCAGAAACCACTTTGTTTTGTGTGCGATCCACTCACAGAGTTTAAACTTTCTTTTCATAGAGCAGTTTGGAAACACTCTGTTTGTGAAGTCTGCAAGTGGATATTTGGACCTCTTGGAGGATTTCGTTGGAAGCGGGATTTCTTCATCTAATGCTAGAAGGAAGAATTCTCAGAAACTTCTTTGATTTGTGTGCGTTCAACTCACAGAGTTGAACCTTCCTTTAGACAGAGCAGATTGGAAACCCTCTTTTTGAGGAATATGCATGTGGAGATTTCAAGCTTTTTGTGGCCAACGGTAGAAAAGGAAATATCCTAATATAAAAACTAGAGAGAATCATTTTCAGAAACTACTTTCTGATGTGTGTGTTCCACTCACAGAGTTCAACCTTTCTTTTCATAGAGCAGTTTGGAAACACTCTGGTTTTGAAGTCTGCAAGGGGATATTTGGACCTCTTTGAGGATTTGATTGGAAGCGGGATTTCTTCATCTAATGCTAGAAGGAAGAATTTTCAGAAACTTCTTTGATTTGCGTGTGTTCAACTCACAGAGTTGAACCTTCCTTTAGACAGAGCAGATTGGAAACCCTCTTTTTGAGGAATTTTCATGTGGAGATTTCAAGCGTTTTGGAGCCATCGGTAGAAAAGGAAATTTCCTCGTATAAAAACTAGAGAGAATCATTCTCAGAAACCACTTTGTGATGTGTGCGTTCCACTCACAGAGTTTAACCTTTCTTTTCATAGAGCAGCTTGTAAACACTCTGTTTGTAAAGTCTGCAAGTGGATATTTGGACCTCTTTGTGGATTTCGTTGGAAGCGGGATTTCTTCATCTAATGCTACACAGAAGATTTCTCAATAACTTCGTTGATTTGTGAGTGTTCAACTAACAGAGTTGAACCTTCCTTTAGACAGAGCAGATTGGAAACTCTCTTTTTGAGGAATTTGCATGTGGAGATTTCAAGCGTTTTTGGGCCATCGGTAGAAAAGGAAATATCCTCGTATAAAAACTAGAGAGAATCATCTCAGAAACCACTTTGTGATGTGTGCGATCCACTCACAGAGTTTAACCTTTCTTTTCATAGAGCAGTTTGGAAACACTCTGTTTGTGAAGTCTGCAAGTGGATATTTGGACCTCTTGGAGGATTTCGTTAGAAGCGGGATTTCTTCATCTAATGCTAGAAGGAAGAATTCTCAGAAACTTCTTTGATTTGTGTGTGTTCAACTCACAGAGTTGAACCTTCCTTTAGACAGAGCAGATTGGAAACCCTCTTTTTGAGGAATTTGCATGTGGAGAATTCAAGCGTTTTTGGGCCATCGGTAGAAAAGGAAATATCCTCGTATAAAAACTAGAGAGAATCATTCTCAGAAACCACTTTGTAATGTGTGCGATCCACTCACAGAGTTTAACCTTTCTTTTCATAGAGCAGTTTGGAAACACTCTGTTTGTGAAGTCTGCAAGTGGATATTTGGACCTCTTGGAGGATTTCGTTGGAAGCGGGATTTCTTCATCTAATGCTAGAAGGAAGAATTCTCAGAAACTTCTTTGATTTGTGTGCGTTCAACTCACAGAGTTGAACCTTCCTTTAGACAGAGCAGATTGGAAACCCTCTTTTTGAGGAATATGCATGTGGAGATTTCAAGCTTTTTGTGGCCAACGGTAGAAAAGGAAATATCCTAATATAAAAACTAGAGAGAATCATTTTCAGAAACTACTTTCTGATGTGTGTGTTCCACTCACAGAGTTCAACCTTTCTTTTCATAGAGCAGTTTGGAAACACTCTGGTTTTGAAGTCTGCAAGGGGATATTTGGACCTCTTTGAGGATTTCATTGGAAGCGGGATTTCTTCATCTAATGCTAGAAGGAAGAATTTTCAGAAACTTCTTTGATTTGCGTGTGTTCAACTCACAGAGTTGAACCTTCCTTTAGACAGAGCAGATTGGAAACCCTCTTTTTGAGGAATTTGCATGTGGAGATTTCAAGCGATTTGGGGCCTACGATAGAAAAGGAAATATCCTCATAGAAAAACTAGAGAGAATCATTCTCAGAAACCACTTTGTGATGTGTGCGTTCCACTCACAGAGTTTAACCTTTCTTTTCATAGAGCAGTTTGGAAACACTCTGTTTGTAAAGTCTGCAAGTGGATATTTGGACCTCTTTGAGGATGTCGTTGGAAGTGGGGTTTCTTCATCTAATGCTACACAGAAGATTTCTCAGTAACTTCGTTGATTTCTGTGTGTTCAACTAACAGAGTTGAACCTTCCTTTAGACAGAGCAGATTGGAAACCCTCTTTTTGAGGAATTTGCATGTGGAGATTTCAAGCGATTTGGGGCCAACGGTAGAAAAGGAAGTATCCTCGTATAAAAACTAGAGAGAATCATTCTCAGAAACCACTTTGTGATGTGTGCGATCCACTCACAGAGTTTAACCTTTCTTTTCATAGAGCCGTTTGGAAACACTCTGTTTGTGAAGTCTGCAAGTGGATATTTGGACCTCTTGGAGGATTTCGTTGGAAGCGGGATTTCTTCATCTAATGCTAGAAGGAAGAATTCTCAGAAACTTCTTTGATTTGTGTGTTGAACTCACAGAGTTGAACCTTCCTTTAGACAGAGCAGATTGGAAACCCTCTTTTTGAGGAATTTTCATGTGGAGATTTCAAGCGTTTTGGAGCCATCGGTAGAAAAGGAAATCTCCTCGTATAAAAACTAGAGAGAATCATTCTCAGAAACCACTTTGTGATGTGTGCGTTCCACTCACAGAGTTTAACCTTTCTTTTCATAGAGCAGCTTGTAAACACTCTGTTTGTAAAGTCTGCAAGTGGATATTTGGACCTCTTTGTGGATTTCGTTGGAAGCGGGATTTCTTCATCTAATGCTACACAGAAGATTTCTCAATAACTTCGTTGATTTGTGAGTGTTCAACTAACAGAGTTGAACCTTCCTTTAGACAGAGCAGATTGGAAACTCTCTTTTTGAGGAATTTGCATGTGGAGATTTCAAGCGTTTTTGGGCCATCGGTAGAAAAGGAAATATCCTCGTATAAAAACTAGAGAGAATCATCTCAGAAACCACTTTGTGATGTGTGCGATCCACTCACAGAGTTTAACCTTTCTTTTCATAGAGCAGTTTGGAAACACTCTGTTTGTGAAGTCTGCAAGTGGATATTTGGACCTCTTGGAGGATTTCGTTAGAAGCGGGATTTCTTCATCTAATGCTAGAAGGAAGAATTCTCAGAAACTTCTTTGATTTGTGTGTGTTGAACTCACAGAGTTGAACCTTCCTTTAGACAGAGCAGATTGGAAACCCTCTTTTTGAGGAATTTGCATGTGGAGATTTCAAGCGTTTTTGGGCCATCGGTAGAAAAGGAAATATCCTCGTATAAAAACTAGAGAGAATCATTCTCAGAAACCACTTTGTAATGTGTGCGATCCACTCACAGAGTTTAACCTTTCTTTTCATAGAGCAGTTTGGAAACACTCTGTTTGTGAAGTCTGCAAGTGGATATTTGGACCTCTTGGAGGATTTCGTTGGAAGCGGGATTTCTTCATCTAATGCTAGAAGGAAGAATTCTCAGAAACTTCTTTGATTTGTGTGCG
Organism: Gorilla gorilla gorilla; assembly: GCF_029281585.2. NCBI lineage: Eukaryota > Metazoa > Chordata > Mammalia > Primates > Hominidae > Gorilla > Gorilla gorilla. Next base: position 78,174,995 of record NC_073232.2, on the reverse strand, counting down.
TTCAACTCACAGAGTTGAACCTTCCTTTAGACAGAGCAGATTGGAAACCCTCTTTTTGAGGAATATGCATGTGGAGATTTCAAGCTTTTTGTGGCCAACGGTAGAAAAGGAAATATCCTAATATAAAAACTAGAGAGAATCATTTTCAGAAACTACTTTCTGATGTGTGTGTTCCACTCACAGAGTTCAACCTTTCTTTTCATAGAGCAGTTTGGAAACACTCTGGTTTTGAAGTCTGCAAGGGGATATTTGGACCTCTTTGAGGATTTCATTGGAAGCGGGATTTCTTCATCTAATGCTAGAAGGAAGAATTCTCAGAAACTTCTTTGATTTGTGTGTGTTCAACTCACAGAGTTGAACCTTCCTTTTGACAGAGCAGATTGGAAACCCTCTTTTTGAGGAATATGCATGTGGAGATTTCAAGCACTTTGGGGCCATAGGTTGAAAAGGAAATCTCGTAGTATAAAAACAAGAGAGAATCATTCTCAGAAACTACTTTGTGATGTGTGCGTTCCACTCACAGAGTTTAACCTTTCTTTTCATAGAGCAGTTTGGAAACACTCTGTTTGTAAAGTCTGCAAGTGGATATTTGGACCTATTTGAGGATTTCGTTGGAAGCGGGATTTCTTCATCTAATGCTAGAAGGAAGAATTCTCAGAAACTTCTTTGATTTGTGTGTGTTCAACTCACAGAGTTGAACCTTCCTTTAGACAGAGCAGATTGGAACCCCTCTTTTTGAGGAATTTGCATGTGGAGATTTCAAGCGTTTTGGGGCCATCGGTAAAAAAGGAAATATCCTCGTATAAAAACTAGAGAGAATCATTCTCAGAAACCACTTCGTGATGTGTGCGTTCCACTCACAGAGTTTAACCTTTCTTTTCATAGAGCAGTTTGTAAACACTCTGTTTGTAAAGTCTGCAAATGGATATTTGGACCTCTTTGTGGATTTCGTTGGAAGGGGGATATCTTCATCTAATGCTACACAGAAGATTTCTCAATAACTTCGTTGATTTGTGTGTGTTCAACTAACAGAGTTGAACCTTCCTTTAGACAGAGCAGATTGGAAACCCTCTTTTTGCGGGATTTGCATGTGGAGATTTCAATCTATTTGGGGCCAACGTTAGAAAAGGAAATCTCGTCGTATAAAAACTAGAGAGGATCATTCTCAGAAACCACTTTGTGAGGTGTGCGATCCACTCTCAGAGTTTAACCTTTCTTTTCATAGAGCAGTTTGGAAACACTCTGTTTGTGAAGTCTGCAAGTGGATATTTGGACCTCTTGGAGGATTTCGTTGGAAGCGGGATTTCTTCATCTAATGCTAGAAGGAAGAATTCTCAGAAACTTCTTTTATTTGTGTGTGTTGAACTCACAGAGTTGCACCTTCCTTTAGACAGAGCAGATTGGAAACCCTCTTTTTGAGGAATATGCATGTGGAGATTTGAAGCATTTTGTGGCCAACTGTAGAAAAGGAAATATCCTCGTATAAAAATTAGAGAGAATCATTTTCAGAAGCCACTTCGTGATGTGTGCGTTCCACTCACAGAGTTTAACCTTTCTTTTCATAGAGCCGTTTGTAAACACTCTGTTTGTAAAGTCTGCAAGTGGATATTTGGACCTCTTTGTGGATTTCGATGGAAGCGGGATTTCTTCATCTAATGCTACACAGAAGATTTCTCAATAACTTCGTTGATTTGTGTGTGTTCAACTAATAGAGTTGAACCTTCCTTTAGACAGAGCAGATTGGAAACCCTCTTTTTGCGGGATTTGCATGTGGAGATTTCAGTCTATTTGGGGCCAACGTTAGAAAAGGAAATCTCGTAGTATAAAAACTAGAAAGGATCATTCTCAGAAACCACTTTGTGAGGTGTGAGATCCACTCTCAGAGTTTAACCTTTCTTTTCATAGAGCAGTTTGGAAACACTCTGTTTGTGAAGTCTGCAAGTGGATATTTGGACCTCTTGGAGGATTTGGTTGGAAGCGGGATTTCTTCATCTAATGCTAGAAGGAAAAATTCTCAGAAAGTTCTTTGATTTGTGTGTGTTCAACTCACAGAGTTGAACCTTCCTTTAGACAGAGCAGATTGGAAACCCTCTTTTTGAGGAATATGCATGTGGAGATTTCAAGCATTTTGTGGCCTATGGTAGAAAAGGAAATATCCTCGTATAAAAACTAGAGAGAATCATTTTCAGAAACGACTTTGTTATGTGTGTGTTCCACTCACAGAGTTTAACCTTTCTTTTCATAGAGCAGATTGGAAACACTCTGGTTTTGAAGTCTGCAAGGGGATATTTGGACCTCTTTCAGGATTTCATTGGAAGCGGGATTTCTTCATCTAATGCTAGAAGGAAGAATTTTCAGAAACTTCTTTGATTTGCGTGTGTTCAACTCACAGAGTTGAACCTTCCTTTAGACAGAGCAGATTGGAAACCCTATTTTTGAGGAATTTGCATGTGGAGATTTCAAGCGATTTGGGGCCAACGTTAGAAAAGGAAATATCCTCATAGAAAAACTACAGAGAATCATTCTCAGAAACCTCTTTGTTATGTGTGAGTTCCACTCACAGAGTTTAACCTTTCTTTTCATAGAGCAGTTTGGAAACACTCTGTTTGTAAAATCTGCAAGTGGATATTTGGACCTCTTTGAGGATTTCGTTGGAAGCGGGATTTCTTCATCTAATGCTACACAGAAGATTTCTCAGTAACTTCGTTGATTTGTGTATGTTCATCTCACAGGGTTCAACCTTCCTTTAGACAGAGCAGATTGGAAACCCTCTTTTTGCGGGATTTGCATGTGGAGATTTCAATCTATTTGGGGCCAACGTTAGAAAAGGAAATCTCGTCGTATAAAAACTAGAGAGGATCATTCTCAGAAACCACTTTGTGATGTGTGCGTTCCACTCACAGAGTTTAACCTTTCTTTTCATAGAGCAGTTTGGAAACACTCTGTTTGTAAAATCTGCAAGTGGATATTTGGACGTCTTAGAGGATTTCGTTGGAAGCGGGATTTCTTCATCTAATGCTAGAAGGAAGAATTCTCAGAAAGTTCTTTGATTTGTGTATGTTCAACTCACAGAGTTGTACCTTCCTTTAGACAGAGCAGATTGGAAACCCTCTTTTTGAGAAATTTGCATGTGGAGATTTCAAGCGTTTTGGGGCCAACGGTAGAAAAGGAAATATCCTCCTATAAAAACTAGAGAGAATCATTCTCAGAAACCACTTTGTGATGTGTGCGTTCCACTCACAGAGTTTAACCTTTCTTTTTATAGAGCAGTTTGGAAACACTCTGTTTGTGAAGTCTGCAAGTGGATACTTGGACCTCTTTGAGGATTTCGTTGGAAGAGGGATTTCTTCATCTAATGCTAGAAGGAAGAGTTCTCAGAAACTTCTTTGATTTGTGTGTGTTCAACTCACAGAGTTGAACCTTCCTTTAGACAGAGCAGATTGGAAACCCTCTTTTTGAGGAATTTGCATGTGGAGATTTCAAGCGTTTTGGGGCCATCGGTAGAAAAGGCTATATCCTCGTATGAAAACTAGAGAGAATCATTCTCAGAAACCACTTTGTGATGTGTGCGTTCCACTCACAGAGTTTAACCTTTCTTTTCATAGAGCAGTTTGTAAACACTCTGTTTGTAAAGTCTGCAAGTGGATATTTGGACCTCTTTGTGGATTTCGTTGGAAGCGGGATTTCTTCATCTAATGCTACACAGAAGATTTCTCAGTAACTTCGTTGATTTGTGTGTGTTCAACTCACAGAGTTGAACCTTCCTTTAGACAGAGCAGATTGGAAACCCTCTTTTTGAGGAATTTGCATGTGGAGATTTCAAGCGTTTTTGGGCCATCGGTAGAAAAGGAAATATCCTCGTATAAAAACTAGAGCGAATCATTCTCAGAAACGACTTTGTGAAGTGTGCGTTCCACTCACAGAGTTTAACCTTTCTTTTCGTAGAGCAGTTTGGAAACACTCTGTTTGTGAAGTCTGCAAGTGGATATTTGGACCTCTTAGAGGATTTCGTTGGAAGCGGGATTTCTTCATCTAATGCTAGAAGGAAGAATTCTCAGAAACTTCTTTGATTTGTGTGTGTTCAACTCACAGAGTTGAACCTTCCTTTAGACAGAGCAGATTGGAAACCCTCTTTTTGAGGAATTTGCATGTGGAGATTTCAAGCGATTTGGGGCCAACATTACAAAAGGAAATCTCCTCGTATAAAAACTAGAAAGGATCATTCTCAGAAACCACTTTGTGATGTGTGCGTTCCACTCACAGAGTTTAACCTTTCTTTTCATAGAGCAGTTTGGAAACACTCTGTTTGTAAAATCTGCAAGTGGATATTTGGACTTCTTTGAGGATTTGGTTGGAAGCGGGATTTCTTCATCTAATGCTACACAGAAGATTTCTCAGTAACTTCGTTGATTTGTGTATGTTCATCTCACAGAGTTGAACCTTCCTTTAGACAGAGCAGATTGGAAACCCTCTTTTTGCGGGATTTGCATGTGGAGATTTCAATCTATTTGGGGCCAACGTTAGAAAAGGAAATCTCGTCGTATAAAAACTAGAGAGGATCATTCTCAGAAACCACTTTGTGATGTGTGCGTTCCACTCACAGAGTTTAACCTTTCTTTTCATAGAGCAGTTTGGAAACACTCTGTTTGTAAAATCTGCAAGTGGATATTTGGACCTCTTAGAGGATTTCGTTGGAAGCGGGATTTCTTCATCTAATGCTAGAAGGAAGAATTCTCAGAAAGTTCTTTGATTTGTGTATGTTCAACTCACAGAGTTGTACCTTCCTTTAGACAGAGCAGATTGGAAACCCTCTTTTTGAGAAATTTGCATGTGGAGATTTCAAGCGTTTTGGGGCCAACGGTAGAAAAGGAAATATCCTCGTATAAAAACTAGAGAGAATCATTCTCAGAAACCACTTTGTGATGTGTGCGTTCCACTCACAGAGTTTAACCTTTCTTTTTATAGAGCAGTTTGGAAACACTCTGTTTGTGAAGTCTGCAAGTGGATACTTGGACCTCTTTGTGGATTTCGTTGGAAGCGGGATTTCTTCATCTAATGCTAGAAGGAAGAGTTCTCAGAAACTTCTTTGATTTGTGTGTGTTCAACTCACAGAGTTGAACCTTCCTTTAGACAGAGCAGATTGGAAACCCTCTTTTTGAGGAATTTGCATGTGGAGATTTCAAGCGTTTTGGGGCCATCGGTAGAAAAGGAAATATCCTCGTATAAAAACTAGAGAGAATCATTCTCAGAAACCACTTTGTGATGTGTGCGTTCCACTCACAGAGTTTAACCTTTGATTTCATAGAGCAGTTTGTAAACACTCTGTTTGTAAAGTCTGCAAGTGGATATTTGGACCTCTTTGTGGATTTCGTTGGAAGCGGTATTTCATCATCTAATGCTACACAGAAGATTTCTCAGTAACTTCGTTGATTTGTGTGTGTTCAACTAACAGAGTTGAACCTTCCTTTAGACAGAGCAGATTGGAAACACTCTTTTTTAGGAATTTGCATGTAGAGATTTCAAGCGTTTTGGGGCCATCGGTAAAAAAGGAAATATCCTCGTATAAAAACTTGAGAGAATCATTCTCAGAAACCACTTCGTGATGTGTGCGTTCCACTCACAGAGTTTAACCTTTCTTTTCATAGAGCAGTTTGGAAACACTCTGTTTGTAACGTCTGCAAGAGGATATTTGTACCTCTTTGAGGATTTCGTTGGAAGTGGGATTTGTTCATCTAATGCTACACAGAAGATTTCTCAGTAACTTCGTTGATTTCTGTGTGTTCAACTAACAGAGTTGAACCTTCCTTTAGACAGAGCAGATTGGAAACCCTCTTATTGAGGAATTTGCATGTGGAGATTTCAAGGGTTTTTGGGCCATCGGTAGAAAAGGAAATATCCTCGTATAAAAACTAGAGGGAATCATTCTCAGAAACCACTTTGTGATGTGTGCGATCCACTCACAGAGTTTAACCTTTCTTTTCATAGAGCCGTTTGGAAACACTCTGTTTGTGAAGTCTGCAAGTGGATATTTGGACCTCTTGGAGGATTTCGTTGGAAGCGGGATTTCTTCATCTAATGCTAGAAGGAAGAATTCTCAGAAACTTCTTTGATTTGTGTGTGTTCAACTCACAGAGTTGAACCTTCCTTTAGACAGAGCAGATTGGAAACCCTCTTTTTGAGGAATTTGCATGTGGAGATTTCAAGCGTTTGGGGCCATCGGTAGAAAAGGAAATATCCTCGTATAAAAACTAGAGAGAATCATTCTCAGAAACCACTTTGTGATGTGTGCATTCCACTCACAGAGTTTAACCTTTCTTTTCATAGAGCAGTTTGTAAACACTCTGTTTGTAAAGTCTGCAAGTGGATATATGGACTTCTTTGTGGATTTCGTTGGAAGCGGGATTTCTTCATCTAATGCTACACAGAAGATTTCTCAGTAACTTCGTTGATTTGTGTGTGTTCAACTCACAGAGTTGAACCTTCCTTTAGACAGAGCAGATTGGAAACCCTCTTTTTGAGGAATATGCATGTGGAGATTTCAAGCACTTTGGCGCCAACGGTAGAAAAGGAAATCTCCTCGTATAAAAACAAGAGAGAATCATTCTCAGAAACTACTTTGTGATGTGTGCGATCCACTCACAGAGTTTAACCTTTCTTTTCATAGAGCAGTTTGGAAACACTCTGTTTGTAAAGTCTGCAAGTGGATATTTGTACCTCTTTGAGGATGTCGTTGGAAGTGGGGTTTCTTCATCTAATGCTACACAGAAGATTTCTCAGTAACTTCGTTGATTTCTGTGTGTTCAACTAACAGAGTTGAACCTTCCTTTAGACAGAGCAGATTGGAAACCCTCTTTTTGAGAAATTTGCATGTGGAGATTTCAAGCGATTTGGGGCCAACGGTAGAAAAGGAAATATCCTCGTATAAAAACTAGAGAGAATCATTCTCAGAAACCACTTTGTGATGTGTGCGATCCACTCACAGTGTTTAACCTTTCTTTTCATAGAGCAGTTTGGAAACACTCTGTTTGTAAAGTCTGCAAGTGGATATTTGGACCTCTTTGTGGATTTCGTTGGAAGCGGGATTTCTTCATCTAATGCTACACAGAAGATTTCTCAATAACTTCGTTGATTTGTGAGTGTTCAACTAACAGAGTTGAACCTTCCTTTAGACAGAGCAGATTGGAAACTCTCTTTTTGAGGAATTTGCATGTGGAGATTTCAAGCGTTTTTGGGCCATCGGTAGAAAAGGAAATATCCTCGTATAAAAACTAGAGAGAATCATCTCAGAAACCACTTTGTGATGTGTGCGATCCACTCACAGAGTTTAACCTTTCTTTTCATAGAGCAGTTTGGAAACACTCTGTTTGTGAAGTCTGCAAGTGGATATTTGGACCTCTTGGAGGATTTCGTTAGAAGCGGAATTTCTTCATCTAATGCTAGAAGGAAGAATTCTCAGAAACTTCTTTGATTTGTGTGTGTTCAACTCACAGAGTTGAACCTTCCTTTAGACAGAGCAGATTGGAAACCCTCTTTTTGAGGAATTTGCATGTGGAGATTTCAAGCGTTTTTGGGCCATCGGTAGAAAAGGAAATATCCTCGTATAAAAACTAGAGAGAATCATTCTCAGAAACCACTTTGTAATGTGTGCGATCCACTCACAGAGTTTAACCTTTCTTTTCATAGAGCAGTTTGGAAACACTCTGTTTGTGAAGTCTGCAAGTGGATATTTGGACCTCTTGGAGGATTTCGTTGGAAGCGGGATTTCTTCATCTAATGCTAGAAGGAAGAATTCTCAGAAACTTCTTTGATTTGTGTGCGTTCAACTCACAGAGTTGAACCTTCCTTTAGACAGAGCAGATTGGAAACCCTCTTTTTGAGGAATATGCATGTGGAGATTTCAAGCTTTTTGTGGCCAACGGTAGAAAAGGAAATATCCTAATATAAAAACTAGAGAGAATCATTTTCAGAAACTACTTTCTGATGTGTGTGTTCCACTCACAGAGTTCAACCTTTCTTTTCATAGAGCAGTTTGGAAACACTCTGGTTTTGAAGTCTGCAAGGGGATATTTGGACCTCTTTGAGGATTTCATTGGAAGCGGGATTTCTTCATCTAATGCTAGAAGGAAGAATTTTCAGAAACTTCTTTGATTTGCGTGTGTTCAACTCACAGAGTTGAACCTTCCTTTAGACAGAGCAGATTGGAAACCCTCTTTTTGAGGAATTTGCATGTGGAGATTTCAAGCGATTTGGGGCCTACGATAGAAAAGGAAATATCCTCATAGAAAAACTAGAGAGAATCATTCTCAGAAACCACTTTGTGATGTGTGCGTTCCACTCACAGAGTTTAACCTTTCTTTTCATAGAGCAGTTTGGAAACACTCTGTTTGTAAAGTCTGCAAGTAGATATTTGTACCTCTTTGAGGATGTCGTTGGAAGTGGGGTTTCTTCATCTAATGCTACACAGAAGATTTCTCAGTAACTTCGTTGATTTCTGTGTGTTCAACTAACAGAGTTGAACCTTCCTTTAGACAGAGCAGATTGGAAACCCTCTTTTTGAGGAATTTTCATGTGGAGATTTCAAGCGTTTTGGAGCCATCGGTAGAAAAGGAAATCTCCTCGTATAAAAACTAGAGAGAATCATTCTCAGAAACCACTTTGTGATGTGTGCGTTCCACTCACAGAGTTTAACCTTTCTTTTCATAGAGCAGCTTGTAAACACTCTGTTTGTAAAGTCTGCAAGTGGATATTTGGACCTCTTTGTGGATTTCGTTGGAAGCGGGATTTCTTCATCTAATGCTACACAGAAGATTTCTCAATAACTTCGTTGATTTGTGAGTGTTCAACTAACAGAGTTGAACCTTCCTTTAGACAGAGCAGATTGGAAACTCTCTTTTTGAGGAATTTGCATGTGGAGATTTCAAGCGTTTTTGGGCCATCGGTAGAAAAGGAAATATCCTCGTATAAAAACTAGAGAGAATCATCTCAGAAACCACTTTGTAATGTGTGCGATCCACTCACAGAGTTTAACCTTTCTTTTCATAGAGCAGTTTGGAAACACTCTGTTTGTGAAGTCTGCAAGTGGATATTTGGACCTCTTGGAGGATTTCGTTAGAAGCGGGATTTCTTCATCTAATGCTAGAAGGAAGAATTCTCAGAAACTTCTTTGATTTGTGTGTGTTCAACTCACAGAGTTGAACCTTCCTTTAGACAGAGCAGATTGGAAACCCTCTTTTTGAGGAATTTGCATGTGGAGATTTCAAGCGTTTTGGGGCCATCGGTAGAAAAGGAAATATCCTCGTATAAAAACTAGAGAGAATCATTCTCAGAAACCACTTTGTGATGTGTGCATTCCACTCACAGAGTTTAACCTTTCTTTTCATAGAGCAGTTTGTAAACACTCTGTTTGTAAAGTCTGCAAGTGGATATTTGGACCTCTTTGTGGATTTCGTTGGAAGCGGTATTTCATCATCTAATGCTACACAGAAGATTTCTCAGTAACTTCGTTGATTTCTGTGTGTTAAACTAACAGAGTTGAACCTTCCTTTAGACAGAGCAGATTGGAAACACTCTTTTTGAGGAATATGCATGTGGAGATTTCAAGCATTTTGTGGCCAACGGTAGAAAAGGAAATATCCTCGTATAAAAACTGGAGAGAATCATTTTCAGAAACGACTTTGTGATGTGTGTGTTCCACTCACAGAGTTTAACCTTTCTTTTCATAGAGCAGATTGGAAACACTCTGGTTTTGAAGTCTGCAAGGGGATATTTGGACCTCTTTCAGTATTTCATTGGAAGCGGGATTTCTTCATCTAATGCTAGAAGGAAGAATTTTCAGAAACTTCTTTGATTTGCGTGTGTTCAACTCACAGAGTTGAACCATCCTTTAGACAGAGCAGATTGGAAACCCTCTTTTTGAGGAATTTGCATGTGGAGATTTCAAGCGTTTTGGGGCCAACGTTAGAAAAGGAAATATCCTCATAGAAAAACTAGAGAGAATCATTCTCAGAAACCTCTTTGTTATGTGTGCGTTCCACTCACAGAGTTTAACCTTTCTTTTCATAGAGCAGTTTGGAAACACTCTGTTTGTAACGTCTGCAAGAGGATATTTGTACCTCTTTGAGGATTTCGTTGGAAGTGGGGTTTCTTCATCTAATGCTACACAGAAGATTTCTCAGTAACTTCGTTGATTTCTGTGTGTTCAACTAACAGAGTTGAACCTTCCTTTAGACAGAGCAGATTGGAAACCCTCTTTTTGAGGAATTTGCATGTGGAGATTTCAAGGGTTTTTGGGCCATCGGTAGAAAAGGAAATATCCTCGTATAAAAACTAGAGGGAATCATTCTCAGAAACCACTTTGTGATGTGTGCGATCCACTCACAGAGTTTAACCTTTCTTTTCATAGAGCCGTTTGGAAACACTCTGTTTGTGAAGTCTGCAAGTGGATATTTGGACCTCTTGGAGGATTTCGTTGGAAGCGGGATTTCTTCATCTAATGCTAGAAGGAAGAATTCTCAGAAACTTCTTTGATTTGTGTGTGTTCAACTCACAGAGTTGAACCTTCCTTTAGACAGAGCAGATTGGAAACCCTCTTTTTGAGGAATTTGCATGTGGAGATTTCAAGCGTTTTGGGGCCATCGGTAGAAAAGGAAATATCCTAGTATAAAAACAAGAGAGAATCATTCTCAGAAACCACTTTGTGATGTGTGCATTCCACTCACAGAGTTTAACCTTTCTTTTCATAGAGCAGTTTGTAAACACTCTGTTTGTAAAGTCTGCAAGTGGATATATGGACTTCTTTGTGGATTTCGTTGGAAGCGGGATTTCTTCATCTAATGCTACACAGAAGATTTCTCAGTAACTTCGTTGATTTGTGTGTGTTCAACTCACAGAGTTGAACCTTCCTTTAGACAGAGCAGATTGGAAACCCTCTTTTTGAGGAATTTGCATGTGGAGATTTCAAGCGATTTGGGGCCAACGGTAGAAAAGGAAATATCCTCGTATAAAAACTAGAGAGAATCATTCTCAGAAACCACTTTGTGATGTGTGCGATCCACTCACAGAGTTTAACCTTTCTTTTCATAGAGCAGTTTGGAAACACTCTGTTTGTGAAGTCTGCAAGTGGATATTTGGACCTCTTGGAGGATTTCGTTGGAAGCGGGATTTCTTCATCTAATGCTAGAAGGAAGAATTCTCAGAAACTTCTTTGATTTGTGTGTGTTGAACTCACAGAGTTGAACCTTCCTTTAGACAGAGCAGATTGGAAACCCTCTTTTTGAGGAATTTTCATGTGGAGATTTCAAGCGTTTTGGAGCCATCGGTAGAAAAGGAAATCTCCTCGTATAAAAACTAGAGAGAATCATTCTCAGAAACCACTTTGTGATGTGTGCGTTCCACTCACAGTGTTTAACCTTTCTTTTCATAGAGCAGCTTGTAAACACTCTGTTTGTAAAGTCTGCAAGTGGATATTTGGACCTCTTTGTGGATTTCGTTGGAAGCGGGATTTCTTCATCTAATGCTACACAGAAGATTTCTCAATAACTTCGTTGATTTGTGAGTGTTCAACTAACAGAGTTGAACCTTCCTTTAGACAGAGCATATTGGAAACTCTCTTTTTGAGGAATTTGCATGTGGAGATTTCAAGCGTTTTTGGGCCATCGGTAGAAAAGGAAATATCCTCGTATAAAAACTAGAGAGAATCATCTCAGAAACCACTTTGTGATGTGTGCGATCCACTCACAGAGTTTAACCTTTCTTTTCATAGAGCAGTTTGGAAACACTCTGTTTGTGAAGTCTGCAAGTGGATATTTGGACCTCTTGGAGGATTTCGTTAGAAGCGGGATTTCTTCATCTAATGCTAGAAGGAAGAATTCTCAGAAACTTCTTTGATTTGTGTGTGTTCAACTCACAGAGTTGAACCTTCCTTTAGACAGAGCAGATTGGAAACCCTCTTTTTGAGGAATTTGCATGTGGAGATTTCAAGCGTTTTTGGGCCATCGGTAGAAAAGGAAATCTCCTCGTATAAAAACTAGAGAGAATCATTCTCAGAAACCACTTTGTTATGTGTGCGATCCACTCACAGAGTTTAACCTTTCTTTTCATAGAGCAGTTTGGAAACACTCTGTTTGTGAAGTCTGCAAGTGGATATTTGGACCTCTTGGAGGATTTCGTTGGAAGCGGGATTTCTTCATCTAATGCTAGAAGGAAGAATTCTCAGAAACTTCTTTGATTTGTGTGCGTTCAACTCACAGAGTTGAACCTTCCTTTAGACAGAGCAGATTGGAAACCCTCTTTTTGAGGAATATGCATGTGGAGATTTCAAGCTTTTTGTGGCCAACGGTAGAAAAGGAAATATCCTAATATAAAAACTAGAGAGAATCATTTTCAGAAACTACTTTCTGATGTGTGTGTTCCACTCACAGAGTTCAACCTTTCTTTTCATAGAGCAGTTTGGAAACACTCTGGTTTTGAAGTCTGCAAGGGGATATTTGGACCTCTTTGAGGATTTCATTGGAAGCGGGATTTCTTCATCTAATGCTAGAAGGAAGAATTTTCAGAAACTTCTTTGATTTGCGTGTGTTCAACTCACAGAGTTGAACCTTCCTTTAGACAGAGCAGATTGGAAACCCTCTTTTTGAGGAATTTGCATGTGGAGATTTCAAGCGATTTGGGGCCTACGTTAGAAAAGGAAATATCCTCATAGAAAAACTAGAGAGAATCATTCTCAGAAACCACTTTGTGATGTGTGCGTTCCACTCACAGAGTTTAACCTTTCTTTTCATAGAGCAGTTTGGAAACACTCTGTTTGTAAAGTCTGCAAGTGGATATTTGTACCTCTTTGAGGATGTCGTTGGAAGTGGGGTTTCTTCATCTAATGCTACACAGAAGATTTCTCAGTAACTTCGTTGATTTCTGTGTGTTCAACTAACAGAGTTGAACCTTCCTTTAGACAGAGCAGATTGGAAACCCTCTTTTTGAGGAATTTGCATGTGGAGATTTCAAGCGATTTGGGGCCAACGGTAGAAAAGGAAGTATCCTCGTATAAAAACTAGAGAGAATCATTCTCAGAAACCACTTTGTGATGTGTGCGATCCACTCACAGAGTTTAACCTTTCTTTTCATAGAGCAGTTTGGAAACACTCTGTTTGTGAAGTCTGCAAGTGGATATTTGGACCTCTTGGAGGATTTCGTTGGAAGCGGGATTTCTTCATCTAATGCTAGAAGGAAGAATTCTCAGAAACTTCTTTGATTTGTGTGTGTTGAACTCACAGAGTTGAACCTTCCTTTAGACAGAGCAGATTGGAAACCCTCTTTTTGAGGAATTTTCATGTGGAGATTTCAAGCGTTTTGGAGCCATCGGTAGAAAAGGAAATCTCCTCGTATAAAAACTAGAGAGAATCATTCTCAGAAACCACTTTGTGATGTGTGCGTTCCACTCACAGAGTTTAACCTTTCTTTTCATAGAGCAGCTTGTAAACACTCTGTTTGTAAAGTCTGCAAGTGGATATTTGGACCTCTTTGTGGATTTCGTTGGAAGCGGGATTTCTTCATCTAATGCTACACAGAAGATTTCTCAATAACTTCGTTGATTTGTGAGTGTTCAACTAACAGAGTTGAACCTTCCTTTAGACAGAGCAGATTGGAAACTCTCTTTTTGAGGAATTTGCATGTGGAGATTTCAAGCGTTTTTGGGCCATCGGTAGAAAAGGAAATATCCTCGTATAAAAACTAGAGAGAATCATCTCAGAAACCACTTTGTGATGTGTGCGATCCACTCACAGAGTTTAACCTTTCTTTTCATAGAGCAGTTTGGAAACACTCTGTTTGTGAAGTCTGCAAGTGGATATTTGGACCTCTTGGAGGATTTCGTTAGAAGCGGAATTTCTTCATCTAATGCTAGAAGGAAGAATTCTCAGAAACTTCTTTGATTTGTGTGTGTTCAACTCACAGAGTTGAACCTTCCTTTAGACAGAGCAGATTGGAAACCCTCTTTTTGAGGAATTTGCATGTGGAGATTTCAAGCGTTTTTGGGCCATCGGTAGAAAAGGAAATATCCTCGTATAAAAACTAGAGAGAATCATTCTCAGAAACCACTTTGTAATGTGTGCGATCCACTCACAGAGTTTAACCTTTCTTTTCATAGAGCAGTTTGGAAACACTCTGTTTGTGAAGTCTGCAAGTGGATATTTGGACCTCTTGGAGGATTTCGTTGGAAGCGGGATTTCTTCATCTAATGCTAGAAGGAAGAATTCTCAGAAACTTCTTTGATTTGTGTGCGTTCAACTCACAGAGTTGAACCTTCCTTTAGACAGAGCAGATTGGAAACCCTCTTTTTGAGGAATATGCATGTGGAGATTTCAAGCTTTTTGTGGCCAACGGTAGAAAAGGAAATATCCTAATATAAAAACTAGAGAGAATCATTTTCAGAAACTACTTTCTGATGTGTGTGTTCCACTCACAGAGTTCAACCTTTCTTTTCATAGAGCAGTTTGGAAACACTCTGGTTTTGAAGTCTGCAAGGGGATATTTGGACCTCTTTGAGGATTTCATTGGAAGCGGGATTTCTTCATCTAATGCTAGAAGGAAGAATTTTCAGAAACTTCTTTGATTTGCGTGTGTTCAACTCACAGAGTTGAACCTTCCTTTAGACAGAGCAGATTGGAAACCCTCTTTTTGAGGAATTTGCATGTGGAGATTTCAAGCGATTTGGGGCCTACGATAGAAAAGGAAATATCCTCATAGAAAAACTAGAGAGAATCATTCTCAGAAACCACTTTGTGATGTGTGCGTTCCACTCACAGAGTTTAACCTTTCTTTTCATAGAGCAGTTTGGAAACACTCTGTTTGTAAAGTCTGCAAGTGGATATTTGTACCTCTTTGAGGATGTCGTTGGAAGTGGGGTTTCTTCATCTAATGCTACACAGAAGATTTCTCAGTAACTTCGTTGATTTCTGTGTGTTCAACTAACAGAGTTGAACCTTCCTTTAGACAGAGCAGATTGGAAACCCTCTTTTTGAGGAATTTGCATGTGGAGATTTCAAGCGATTTGGGGCCAACGGTAGAAAAGGAAGTATCCTCGTATAAAAACTAGAGAGAATCATTCTCAGAAACCACTTTGTGATGTGTGCGATCCACTCACAGAGTTTAACCTTTCTTTTCATAGAGCAGTTTGGAAACACTCTGTTTGTGAAGTCTGCAAGTGGATATTTGGACCTCTGGGGGATTTCGTTGGAAGCGGGATTTCTTCATCTAATGCTAGAAGGAAGAATTCTCAGAAACTTCTTTGATTTGTGTGTGTTGAACTCACAGAGTTGAACCTTCCTTTAGACAGAGCAGATTGGAAACCCTCTTTTTGAGGAATTTTCATGTGGAGATTTCAAGCGTTTTGGAGCCATCGGTAGAAAAGGAAATCTCCTCGTATAAAAACTAGAGAGAATCATTCTCAGAAACCACTTTGTGATGTGTGCGTTCCACTCACAGAGTTTAACCTTTCTTTTCATAGAGCAGCTTGTAAACACTCTGTTTGTAAAGTCTGCAAGTGGATATTTGGACCTCTTTGTGGATTTCGTTGGAAGCGGGATTTCTTCATCTAATGCTACACAGAAGATTTCTCAATAACTTCGTTGATTTGTGAGTGTTCAACTAACAGAGTTGAACCTTCCTTTAGACAGAGCAGATTGGAAACTCTCTTTTTGAGGAATTTGCATGTGGAGATTTCAAGCGTTTTTGGGCCATCGGTAGAAAAGGAAATATCCTCGTATAAAAACTAGAGAGAATCATCTCAGAAACCACTTTGTAATGTGTGCGATCCACTCACAGAGTTTAACCTTTCTTTTCATAGAGCAGTTTGGAAACACTCTGTTTGTGAAGTCTGCAAGTGGATATTTGGACCTCTTGGAGGATTTCGTTAGAAGCGGGATTTCTTCATCTAATGCTAGAAGGAAGAATTCTCAGAAACTTCTTTGATTTGTGTGTGTTCAACTCACAGAGTTGAACCTTCCTTTAGACAGAGCAGATTGGAAACCCTCTTTTTGAGGAATTTGCATGTGGAGATTTCAAGCGTTTTGGGGCCATCGGTAGAAAAGGAAATATCCTCGTATAAAAACTAGAGAGAATCATTCTCAGAAACCACTTTGTGATGTGTGCATTCCACTCACAGAGTTTAACCTTTCTTTTCATAGAGCAGTTTGTAAACACTCTGTTTGTAAAGTCTGCAAGTGGATATTTGGACCTCTTTGTGGATTTCGTTGGAAGCGGTATTTCATCATCTAATGCTACACAGAAGATTTCTCAGTAACTTCGTTGATTTCTGTGTGTTAAACTAACAGAGTTGAACCTTCCTTTAGACAGAGCAGATTGGAAACACTCTTTTTGAGGAATATGCATGTGGAGATTTCAAGCATTTTGTGGCCAACGGTAGAAAAGGAAATATCCTCGTATAAAAACTGGAGAGAATCATTTTCAGAAACGACTTTGTGATGTGTGTGTTCCACTCACAGAGTTTAACCTTTCTTTTCATAGAGCAGATTGGAAACACTCTGGTTTTGAAGTCTGCAAGGGGATATTTGGACCTCTTTGAGGGTTTCATTGGAAGCGGGATTTCTTCATCTAATGCTAGAAGGAAGAATTTTCAGAAACTTCTTTGATTTGCGTGTGTTCAACTCACAGAGTTGAACCTTCCTTTAGACAGAGCAGATTGGAAACCCTCTTTTTGAGGAATTTGCATGTGGAGATTTCAAGCGTTTTGGGGCCAACGTTAGAAAAGGAAATATCCTCATAGAAAAACTAGAGAGAATCATTCTCAGAAACCTCTTTGTTATGTGTGCGTTCCACTCACAGAGTTTAACCTTTCTTTTCATAGAGCAGTTTGGAAACACTCTGTTTGTAACGTCTGCAAGAGGATATTTGTACCTCTTTGAGGATTTCGTTGGAAGTGGGGTTTCTTCATCTAATGCTACACAGAAGATTTCTCAGTAACTTCGTTGATTTCTGTGTGTTCAACTAACAGAGTTGAACCTTCCTTTAGACAGAGCAGATTGGAAACCCTCTTTTTGAGGAATTTGCATGTGGAGATTTCAAGGGTTTTTGGGCCATCGGTAGAAAAGGAAATATCCTCGTATAAAAACTAGAGGGAATCATTCTCAGAAACCACTTTGTGATGTGTGCGATCCACTCACAGAGTTTAACCTTTCTTTTCATAGAGCCGTTTGGAAACACTCTGTTTGTGAAGTCTGCAAGTGGATATTTGGACCTCTTGGAGGATTTCGTTGGAAGCGGGATTTCTTCATCTAATGCTAGAAGGAAGAATTCTCAGAAACTTCTTTGATTTGTGTGTGTTCAACTCACAGAGTTGAACCTTCCTTTAGACAGAGCAGATTGGAAACCCTCTTTTTGAGGAATTTGCATGTGGAGATTTCAAGCGTTTTGGGGCCATCGGTAGAAAAGGAAATATCCTAGTATAAAAACAAGAGAGAATCATTCTCAGAAACCACTTTGTTATGTGTGCATTCCACTCACAGAGTTTAACCTTTCTTTTCATAGAGCAGTTTGTAAACACTCTGTTTGTAAAGTCTGCAAGTGGATATATGGACTTCTTTGTGGATTTCGTTGGAAGCGGGATTTCTTCATCTAATGCTACACAGAAGATTTCTCAGTAACTTCGTTGATTTGTGTGTGTTCAACTCACAGAGTTGAACCTTCCTTTAGACAGAGCAGATTGGAAACCCTCTTTTTGAGGAATATGCATGTGGAGATTTCAAGCACTTTGGCGCCAACGGTAGAAAAGGAAATCTCCTCGTATAAAAACAAGAGAGAATCATTCTCAGACACTACTTTGTGATGTGTGCGTTCCACTCACAGAGTTTAACCTTTCTTTTCATAGAGCAGTTTGGAAACACTCTGTTTGTAAAGTCTGCAAGTGGATATTTGTACCTCTTTGAGGATGTCGTTGGAAGTGGGGTTTCTTCATCTAATGCTACACAGAAGATTTCTCAGTAACTTCGTTGATTTCTGTGTGTTCAACTAACAGAGTTGAACCTTCCTTTAGACAGAGCAGGTTGGAAACCCTCTTTTTGAGGAATTTGCATGTGGAGATTTCAAGCGATTTGGGGCCAACGGTAGAAAAGGAAATATCCTCGTATAAAAACTAGAGAGAATCATTCTCAGAAACCACTTTGTGATGTGTGCGATCCACTCACAGAGTTTAACCTTTCTTTTCATAGAGCAGTTTGGAAACACTCTGTTTGTGAAGTCTGCAAGTGGATATTTGGACCTCTTGGAGGATTTCGTTGGAAGCGGGATTTCTTCATCTAATGCTAGAAGGAAGAATTCTCAGAAACTTCTTTGATTTGTGTGTGTTGAACTCACAGAGTTGAACCTTCCTTTAGACAGAGCAGATTGGAAACCCTCTTTTTGAGGAATTTGCATGTGGAGATTTCAAGCGTTTTGGAGCCATCGGTAGAAAAGGAAATCTCCTCGTATAAAAACTAGAGAGAATCATTCTCAGAAACCACTTTGTGATGTGTGCGTTCCACTCACAGTGTTTAACCTTTCTTTTCATAGAGCAGCTTGTAAACACTCTGTTTGTAAAGTCTGCAAGTGGATATTTGGACCTCTTTGTGGATTTCGTTGGAAGCGGGATTTCTTCATCTAATGCTACACAGAAGATTTCTCAATAACTTCGTTGATTTGTGAGTGTTCAACTAACAGAGTTGAACCTTCCTTTAGACAGAGCAGATTGGAAACTCTCTTTTTGAGGAATTTGCATGTGGAGATTTCAAGCGTTTTTGGGCCATCGGTAGAAAAGGAAATATCCTCGTATAAAAACTAGAGAGAATCATCTCAGAAACCACTTTGTGATGTGTGCGATCCACTCACAGAGTTTAACCTTTCTTTTCATAGAGCAGTTTGGAAACACTCTGTTTGTGAAGTCTGCAAGTGGATATTTGGACCTCTTGGAGGATTTCGTTAGAAGCGGGATTTCTTCATCTAATGCTAGAAGGAAGAATTCTCAGAAACTTCTTTGATTTCTGTGTGTTCAACTCACAGAGTTGAACCTTCCTCTAGACAGAGCAGATTGGAAACCCTCTTTTTGAGGAATTTGCATGTGGAGATTTCAAGCGTTTTGGGGCCATCGGTAGAAAAGGAAATCTCCTCGTATAAAAACTAGAGAGAATCATTCTCAGAAACCACTTTGTGATGTGTGCGTTCCACTCACAGAGTTTAACCTTTCTTTTCATAGAGCAGTTTGGAAACACTCTGTTTGTGAAGTCTGCAAGTGGATATTTGGACCTCTTGGAGGATTTCGTTGGAAGCGGGATTTCTTCATCTAATGCTAGAAGGAAGAATTCTCAGAAACTTCTTTGATTTGTGTGCGTTCAACTCACAGAGTGGAACCTTCCTTTAGACAGAGCAGATTGGAAACCCTCTTTTTGAGGAATATGCATGTGGAGATTTCAAGCTTTTTGTGGCCAACGGTAGAAAAGGAAATATCCTAATATAAAAACTAGAGAGAATCATTTTCAGAAACTACTTTCTGATGTGTGTTTTCCACTCACAGAGTTCAAGCTTTCTTTTCATAGAGCAGTTTGGAAACACTCTGGTTTTGAAGTCTGCAAGGGGATATTTGGACCTCTTTGAGGGTTTCATTGGAAGCGGGATTTCTTCATCTAATGCTAGAAGGAAGAATTTTCAGAAACTTCTTTGATTTGCGTGTGTTCAACTCACAGAGTTGAACCTTCCTTTAGACAGAGCAGATTGGAAACCCTCTTTTTGAGGAATTTGCATGTGGAGATTTCAAGCGATTTGGGGCCTACGTTAGAAAAGGAAATATCCTCATAGAAAAACTAGAGAGAATCATTCTCAGAAACCACTTTGTGATGTGTGCGTTCCACTCACAGAGTTTAACCTTTCTTTTCATAGAGCAGTTTGGAAACACTCTGTTTGTAAAGTCTGCAAGTGGATATTTGTACCTCTTTGAGGATGTCGTTGGAAGTGGGGTTTCTTCATCTAATGCTACACAGAAGATTTCTCAGCAACTTCGTTGATTTCTGTGTGTTCAACTAACAGAGTTGAACCTTCCTTTAGACAGAGCAGATTGGAAACCCTCTTTTTGAGGAATTTGCATGTGGAGATTTCAAGCGATTTGGGGCCAACGGTAGAAAAGGAAGTATCCTCGTATAAAAACTAGAGAGAATCATTCTCAGAAACCACTTTGTGATGTGTGCGATCCACTCACAGAGTTTAACCTTTCTTTTCATAGAGCAGTTTGGAAACACTCTGTTTGTGAAGTCTGCAAGTGGATATTTGGACCTCTTGGAGGATTTCGTTGGAAGCGGGATTTCTTCATCTAATGCTAGAAGGAAGAATTCTCAGAAACTTCTTTGATTTGTGTGTGTTGAACTCACAGAGTTGAACCTTCCTTTAGACAGAGCAGATTGGAAACCCTCTTTTTGAGGAATTTTCATGTGGAGATTTCAAGCGTTTTGGAGCCATCGGTAGAAAAGGAAATCTCCTCGTATAAAAACTAGAGAGAATCATTCTCAGAAACCACTTTGTGATGTGTGCGTTCCACTCACAGAGTTTAACCTTTCTTTTCATAGAGCAGCTTGTAAACACTCTGTTTGTAAAGTCTGCAAGTGGATATTTGGACCTCTTTGTGGATTTCGTTGGAAGCGGGATTTCTTCATCTAATGCTACACAGAAGATTTCTCAATAACTTCGTTGATTTGTGAGTGTTCAACTAACAGAGTTGAACCTTCCTTTAGACAGAGCAGATTGGAAACTCTCTTTTTGAGGAATTTGCATGTGGAGATTTCAAGCGTTTTTGGGCCATCGGTAGAAAAGGAAATATCCTCGTATAAAAACTAGAGAGAATCATCTCAGAAACCACTTTGTGATGTGTGCGATCCACTCACAGAGTTTAACCTTTCTTTTCATAGAGCAGTTTGGAAACACTCTGTGAAGTCTGCAAGTGGATATTTGGACCTCTTGGAGGATTTCGTTAGAAGCGGGATTTCTTCATCTAATGCTAGAAGGAAGAATTCTCAGAAACTTCTTTGATTTGTGTGTGTTCAACTCACAGAGTTGAACCTTCCTTTAGACAGAGCAGATTGGAAACCCTCTTTTTGAGGAATTTGCATGTGGAGATTTCAAGCGTTTTTGGGCCATCGGTAGAAAAGGAAATATCCTCGTATAAAAACTAGAGAGAATCATTCTCAGAAACCACTTTGTAATGTGTGCGATCCACTCACAGAGTTTAACCTTTCTTTTCATAGAGCAGTTTGGAAACACTCTGTTTGTGAAGTCTGCAAGTGGATATTTGGACCTCTTGGAGGATTTCGTTGGAAGCGGGATTTCTTCATCTAATGCTAGAAGGAAGAATTCTCAGAAACTTCTTTGATTTGTGTGCGTTCAACTCACAGAGTTGAACCTTCCTTTAGACAGAGCAGATTGGAAACCCTCTTTTTGAGGAATATGCATGTGGAGATTTCAAGCTTTTTGTGGCCAACGGTAGAAAAGGAAATATCCTAATATAAAAACTAGAGAGAATCATTTTCAGAAACTACTTTCTGATGTGTGTGTTCCACTCACAGAGTTCAACCTTTCTTTTCATAGAGCAGTTTGGAAACACTCTGGTTTTGAAGTCTGCAAGGGGATATTTGGACCTCTTTGAGGATTTCATTGGAAGCGGGATTTCTTCATCTAATGCTAGAAGGAAGAATTTTCAGAAACTTCTTTGATTTGCGTGTGTTCAACTCACAGAGTTGAACCTTCCTTTAGACAGAGCAGATTGGAAACCCTCTTTTTGAGGAATTTGCATGTGGAGATTTCAAGCGATTTGGGGCCTACGTTAGAAAAGGAAATATCCTCATAGAAAAACTAGAGAGAATCATTCTCAGAAACCACTTTGTGATGTGTGCGTTCCACTCACAGAGTTTAACCTTTCTTTTCATAGAGCAGTTTGGAAACACTCTGTTTGTAAAGTCTGCAAGTGGATATTTGTACCTCTTTGAGGATGTCGTTGGAAGTGGGGTTTCTTCATCTAATGCTACACAGAAGATTTCTCAGTAACTTCGTTGATTTCTGTGTGTTCAACTAACAGAGTTGAACCTTCCTTTAGACAGAGCAGATTGGAAACCCTCTTTTTGAGGAATTTGCATGTGGAGATTTCAAGCGATTTGGGGCCAACGGTAGAAAAGGACGTATCCTCGTATAAAAACTAGAGAGAATCATTCTCAGAAACCACTTTGTGATGTGTGCGATCCACTCACAGAGTTTAACCTTTCTTTTCATAGAGCAGTTTGGAAACACTCTGTTTGTGAAGTCTGCAAGTGGATATTTGGACCTCTTGGAGGATTTCGTTGGAAGCGGGATTTCTTCATCTAATGCTAGAAGGAAGAATTCTCAGAAACTTCTTTGATTTGTGTGTGTTGAACTCACAGAGTTGAACCTTCCTTTAGACAGAGCAGATTGGAAACCCTCTTTTTGAGGAATTTTCATGTGGAGATTTCAAGCGTTTTGGAGCCATCGGTAGAAAAGGAAATCTCCTCGTATAAAAACTAGAGAGAATCATTCTCAGAAACCACTTTGTGATGTGTGCGTTCCACTCACAGAGTTTAACCTTTCTTTTCATAGAGCAGCTTGTAAACACTCTGTTTGTAAAGTCTGCAAGTGGATATTTGGACCTCTTTGTGGATTTCGTTGGAAGCGGGATTTCTTCATCTAATGCTACACAGAAGATTTCTCAATAACTTCGTTGATTTGTGAGTGTTCAACTAACAGAGTTGAACCTTCCTTTAGACAGAGCAGATTGGAAACTCTCTTTTTGAGGAATTTGCATGTGGAGATTTCAAGCGTTTTTGGGCCATCGGTAGAAAAGGAAATATCCTCGTATAAAAACTAGAGAGAATCATCTCAGAAACCACTTTGTGATGTGTGCGATCCACTCACAGAGTTTAACCTTTCTTTTCATAGAGCAGTTTGGAAACACTCTGTTTGTGAAGTCTGCAAGTGGATATTTGGACCTCTTGGAGGATTTCGTTAGAAGCGGGATTTCTTCATCTAATGCTAGAAGGAAGAATTCTCAGAAACTTCTTTGATTTGTGTGTGTTCAACTCACAGAGTTGAACCTTCCTTTAGACAGAGCAGATTGGAAACCCTCTTTTTGAGGAATTTGCATGTGGAGATTTCAAGCGTTTTTGGGCCATCGGTAGAAAAGGAAATATCCTCGTATAAAAACTAGAGAGAATCATTCTCAGAAACCACTTTGTAATGTGTGCGATCCACTCACAGAGTTTAACCTTTCTTTTCATAGAGCAGTTTGGAAACACTCTGTTTGTGAAGTCTGCAAGTGGATATTTGGACCTCTTGGAGGATTTCGTTGGAAGCGGGATTTCTTCATCTAATGCTAGAAGGAAGAATTCTCAGAAACTTCTTTGATTTGTGTGCGTTCAACTCACAGAGTTGAACCTTCCTTTAGACAGAGCAGATTGGAAACCCTCTTTTTGAGGAATATGCATGTGGAGATTTCAAGCTTTTTGTGGCCAACGGTAGAAAAGGAAATATCCTAATATAAAAACTAGAGAGAATCATTTTCAGAAACTACTTTCTGATGTGTGTGTTCCACTCACAGAGTTCAACCTTTCTTTTCATAGAGCAGTTTGGAAACACTCTGGTTTTGAAGTCTGCAAGGGGATATTTGGACCTCTTTGAGGATTTCATTGGAAGCGGGATTTCTTCATCTAATGCTAGAAGGAAGAATTTTCAGAAACTTCTTTGATTTGCGTGTGTTCAACTCACAGAGTTGAACCTTCCTTTAGACAGAGCAGATTGGAAACCCTCTTTTTGAGGAATTTGCATGTGGAGATTTCAAGCGATTTGGGGCCTACGATAGAAAAGGAAATATCCTCATAGAAAAACTAGAGAGAATCATTCTCAGAAACCACTTTGTGATGTGTGCGTTCCACTCACAGAGTTTAACCTTTCTTTTCATAGAGCAGTTTGGAAACACTCTGTTTGTAAAGTCTGCAAGTGGATATTTGTACCTCTTTGAGGATGTCGTTGGAAGTGGGGTTTCTTCATCTAATGCTACACAGAAGATTTCTCAGTAACTTCGTTGATTTCTGTGTGTTCAACTAACAGAGTTGAACCTTCCTTTAGACAGAGCAGATTGGAAACCCTCTTTTTGAGGAATTTGCATGTGGAGATTTCAAGCGATTTGGGGCCAACGGTAGAAAAGGAAGTATCCTCGTATAAAAACTAGAGAGAATCATTCTCAGAAACCACTTTGTGATGTGTGCGATCCACTCACAGAGTTTAACCTTTCTTTTCATAGAGCAGTTTGGAAACACTGTGTTTGTGAAGTCTGCAAGTGGATATTTGGACCTCTTGGAGGATTTCGTTGGAAGCGGGATTTCTTCATCTAATGCTAGAAGGAAGAATTCTCAGAAACTTCTTTGATTTGTGTGTGTTGAACTCACAGAGTTGAACCTTCCTTTAGACAGAGCAGATTGGAAACCCTCTTTTTGAGGAATTTTCATGTGGAGATTTCAAGCGTTTTGGAGCCATCGGTAGAAAAGGAAATCTCCTCGTATAAAAACTAGAGAGAATCATTCTCAGAAACCACTTTGTGATGTGTGCGTTCCACTCACAGAGTTTAACCTTTCTTTTCATAGAGCAGCTTGTAAACACTCTGTTTGTAAAGCCTGCAAGTGGATATTTGGACCTCTTTGTGGATTTCGTTGGAAGCGGGATTTCTTCATCTAATGCTACACAGAAGATTTCTCAATAACTTCGTTGATTTGTGAGTGTTCAACTAACAGAGTTGAACCTTCCTTTAGACAGAGCAGATTGGAAACTCTCTTTTTGAGGAATTTGCATGTGGAGATTTCAAGCGTTTTTGGGCCATCGGTAGAAAAGGAAATATCCTCGTATAAAAACTAGAGAGAATCATCTCAGAAACCACTTTGTAATGTGTGCGATCCACTCACAGAGTTTAACCTTTCTTTTCATAGAGCAGTTTGGAAACACTCTGTTTGTGAAGTCTGCAAGTGGATATTTGGACCTCTTGGAGGATTTCGTTAGAAGCGGGATTTCTTCATCTAATGCTAGAAGGAAGAATTCTCAGAAACTTCTTTGATTTGTGTGTGTTCAACTCACAGAGTTGAACCTTCCTTTAGACAGAGCAGATTGGAAACCCTCTTTTTGAGGAATTTGCATGTGGAGATTTCAAGCGTTTTGGGGCCATCGGTAGAAAAGGAAATATCCTCGTATAAAAACTAGAGAGAATCATTCTCAGAAACCACTTTGTGATGTGTGCATTCCACTCACAGAGTTTAACCTTTCTTTTCATAGAGCAGTTTGTAAACACTCTGTTTTTAAAGTCTGCAAGTGGATATTTGGACCTCTTTGTGGATTTCGTTGGAAGCGGTATTTCATCATCTAATGCTACACAGAAGATTTCTCAGTAACTTCGTTGATTTCTGTGTGTTAAACTAACAGAGTTGAACCTTCCTTTAGACAGAGCAGATTGGAAACACTCTTTTTGAGGAATATGCATGTGGAGATTTCAAGCATTTTGTGGCCAATGGTAGAAAAGGAAACATCCTCGTATAAAAACTGGAGAGAATCATTTTCAGAAACGACTTTGTGATGTGTGTGTTCCACTCACAGAGTTTAACCTTTCTTTTCATAGAGCAGATTGGAAACACTCTGGTTTTGAAGTCTGCAAGGGGATATTTGGACCTCTTTCAGTATTTCATTGGAAGCGGGATTTCTTCATCTAATGCTAGAAGGAAGAATTTTCAGAAACTTCTTTGATTTGCGTGTGTTCAACTCACAGAGTTGAACCTTCCTTTAGACAGAGCAGATTGGAAACCCTCTTTTTGAGGAATTTGCATGTGGAGATTTCAAGCGTTTTGGGGCCAACGTTAGAAAAGGAAATATCCTCATAGAAAAACTAGGGAGAATCATTCTCAGAAACCTCTTTGTTATGTGTGCGTTCCACTCACAGAGTTTAACCTTTCTTTTCATAGAGCAGTTTGGAAACACTCTGTTTGTAACGTCTGCAAGAGGATATTTGTACCTCTTTGAGGATTTCGTTGGAAGTGGGGTTTCTTCATCTAATGCTACACAGAAGATTTCTCAGTAACTTCGTTGATTTCTGTGTGTTCAACTAACAGAGTTGAACCTTCCTTTAGACAGAGCAGATTGGAAACCCTCTTTTTGAGGAATTTGCATGTGGAGATTTCAAGGGTTTTTGGGCCATCGGTAGGAAAGGAAATATCCTCGTATAAAAACTAGAGGGAATCATTCTCAGAAACCACTTTGTGATGTGTGCGATCCACTCACAGAGTTTAACCTTTCTTTTCATAGAGCCGTTTGGAAACACTCTGTTTGTGAAGTCTGCAAGTGGATATTTGGACCTCTTGGAGGATTTCGTTGGAAGCGGGATTTCTTCATCTAATGCTAGAAGGAAGAATTCTCAGAAACTTCTTTGATTTGTGTGTGTTCAACTCACAGAGTTGAACCTTCCTTTAGACAGAGCAGATTGGAAACCCTCTTTTTGAGGAATTTGCATGTGGTGATTTCAAGCGTTTTGGGGCCATCGGTAGAAAAGGAAATATCCTCGTATAAAAACAAGAGAGAATCATTCTCAGAAACCACTTTGTGATGTGTGCATTCCACTCACAGAGTTTAACCTTTCTTTTCATAGAGCAGTTTGTAAACACTCTGTTTGTAAAGTCTGCAAGTGGATATATGGACTTCTTTGTGGATTTCGTTGGAAGCGGGATTTCTTCATCTAATGCTACACAGAAGATTTCTCAGTAACTTCGTTGATTTGTGTGTGTTCAACTCACAGAGTTGAACCTTCCTTTAGACAGAGCAGATTGGAAACCCTCTTTTTGAGGAATATGCATGTGGAGATTTCAAGCACTTTGGCGCCAACGGTAGAAAAGGAAATCTCCTCGTATAAAAACAAGAGAGAATCATTCTCAGACACTACTTTGTGATGTGTGCGTTCCACTCACAGAGTTTAACCTTTCTTTTCATAGAGCAGTTTGGAAACACTCTGTTTGTAAAGTCTGCAAGTGGATATTTGTACCTCTTTGAGGATGTCGTTGGAAGTGGGGTTTCTTCATCTAATGCTACACAGAAGATTTCTCAGTAACTTCGTTGATTTCTGTGTGTTCAACTAACAGAGTTGAACCTTCCTTTAGACAGAGCAGATTGGAAACCCTCTTTTTGAGGAATTTGCATGTGGAGATTTCAAGCGATTTGGGGCCAACGGTAGAAAAGGAAATATCCTCGTATAAAAACTAGAGAGAATCATTCTCAGAAACCACTTTGTGATGTGTGCGATCCACTCACAGAGTTTAACCTTTCTTTTCATAGAGCAGTTTGGAAACACTCTGTTTGTGAAGTCTGCAAGTGGATATTTGGACCTCTTGGAGGATTTCCTTGGAAGCGGGATTTCTTCATCTAATGCTAGAAGGAAGAATTCTCAGAAACTTCTTTGATTTGTGTGTGTTGAACTCACAGAGTTGAACCTTCCTTTAGACAGAGCAGATTGGAAACCCTCTTTTTGAGGAATTTGCATGTGGAGATTTCAAGCGTTTTGGAGCCATCGGTAGAAAAGGAAATCTCCTCGTATAAAAACTAGAGAGAATCATTCTCAGAAACCACTTTGTGATGTGTGCGTTCCACTCACAGTGTTTAACCTTTCTTTTCATAGAGCAGCTTGTAAACACTCTGTTTGTAAAGTCTGCAAGTGGATATTTGGACCTCTTTGTGGATTTCGTTGGAAGCGGGATTTCTTCATCTAATGCTACACAGAAGATTTCTCAATAACTTCGTTGATTTGTGAGTGTTCAACTAACAGAGTTGAACCTTCCTTTAGACAGAGCAGATTGGAAACTCTCTTTTTGAGGAATTTGCATGTGGAGATTTCAAGCGTTTTTGGGCCATCGGTAGAAAAGGAAATATCCTCGTATAAAAACTAGAGAGAATCATCTCAGAAACCACTTTGTGATGTGTGCGATCCACTCACAGAGTTTAACCTTTCTTTTCATAGAGCAGTTTGGAAACACTCTGTGAAGTCTGCAAGTGGATATTTGGACCTCTTGGAGGATTTCGTTAGAAGCGGGATTTCTTCATCTAATGCTAGAAGGAAGAATTCTCAGAAACTTCTTTGATTTGTGTGTGTTCAACTCACAGATTTGAACCTTCCTTTAGAGAGAGCAGATTGGAAACCCTCTTTTTGAGGAATTTGCATGTGGAGATTTCAAGCGTTTTTGGGCCATCGGTAGAAAAGGAAATATCCTCGTATAAAAACTAGAGAGAATCATTCTCAGAAACCACTTTGTAATGTGTGCGATCCACTCACAGAGTTTAACCTTTCTTTTCATAGAGCAGTTTGGAAACACTCTGTTTGTGAAGTCTGCAAGTGGATATTTGGACCTCTTGGAGGATTTCGTTAGAAGCGGGATTTCTTCATCTAATGCTAGAAGGAAGAATTCTCAGAAACTTCTTTGATTTGTGTGTGTTCAACTCACAGAGTTGAACCTTCCTTTAGACAGAGCAGATTGGAAACCCTCTTTTTGAGGAATTTGCATGTGGAGATTTCAAGCGTTTTGGGGCCATCGGTAGAAAAGGAAATATCCTCGTATAAAAACTAGAGAGAATCATTCTCAGAAACCACTTTGTGATGTGTGCATTCCACTCACAGAGTTTAACCTTTCTTTTCATAGAGCAGTTTGTAAACACTCTGTTTTTAAAGTCTGCAAGTGGATATTTGGACCTCTTTGTGGATTTCGTTGGAAGCGGTATTTCATCATCTAATGCTACACAGAAGATTTCTCAGTAACTTCGTTGATTTCTGTGTGTTAAACTAACAGAGTTGAACCTTCCTTTAGACAGAGCAGATTGGAAACACTCTTTTTGAGGAATATGCATGTGGAGATTTCAAGCATTTTGTGGCCAATGGTAGAAAAGGAAACATCCTCGTATAAAAACTGGAGAGAATCATTTTCAGAAACGACTTTGTGATGTGTGTGTTCCACTCACAGAGTTTAACCTTTCTTTTCATAGAGCAGATTGGAAACACTCTGGTTTTGAAGTCTGCAAGGGGATATTTGGACCTCTTTCAGTATTTCATTGGAAGCGGGATTTCTTCATCTAATGCTAGAAGGAAGAATTTTCAGAAACTTCTTTGATTTGCGTGTGTTCAACTCACAGAGTTGAACCTTCCTTTAGACAGAGCAGATTGGAAACCCTCTTTTTGAGGAATTTGCATGTGGAGATTTCAAGCGTTTTGGGGCCAACGTTAGAAAAGGAAATATCCTCATAGAAAAACTAGAGAGAATCATTCTCAGAAACCTCTTTGTTATGTGTGCGTTCCACTCACAGAGTTTAACCTTCCTTTTCATAGAGCAGTTTGGAAACACTCTGTTTGTAACGTCTGCAAGAGGATATTTGTACCTCTTTGAGGATTTCGTTGGAAGTGGGGTTTCTTCATCTAATGCTACACAGAAGATTTCTCAGTAACTTCGTTGATTTCTGTGTGTTCAACTAACAGAGTTGAACCTTCCTTTAGACAGAGCAGATTGGAAACCCTCTTTTTGAGGAATTTGCATGTGGAGATTTCAAGGGTTTTTGGGCCATCGGTAGGAAAGGAAATATCCTCGTATAAAAACTAGAGGGAATCATTCTCAGAAACCACTTTGTGATGTGTGCGATCCACTCACAGAGTTTAACCTTTCTTTTCATAGAGCCGTTTGGAAACACTCTGTTTGTGAAGTCTGCAAGTGGATATTTGGACCTCTTGGAGGATTTCGTTGGAAGCGGGATTTCTTCATCTAATGCTAGAAGGAAGAATTCTCAGAAACTTCTTTGATTTGTGTGTGTTCAACTCACAGAGTTGAACCTTCCTTTAGACAGAGCAGATTGGAAACCCTCTTTTTGAGGAATTTGCATGTGGAGATTTCAAGCGTTTTGGGGCCATCGGTAGAAAAGGAAATATCCTCGTATAAAAACAAGAGAGAATCATTCTCAGAAACCACTTTGTGATGTGTGCATTCCACTCACAGAGTTTAACCTTTCTTTTCATAGAGCAGTTTGTAAACACTCTGTTTGTAAAGTCTGCAAGTGGATATATGGACTTCTTTGTGGATTTCGTTGGAAGCGGGATTTCTTCATCTAATGCTACACAGAAGATTTCTCAGTAACTTCGTTGATTTGTGTGTGTTCAACTCACAGAGTTGAACCTTCCTTTAGACAGAGCAGATTGGAAACCCTCTTTTTGAGGAATATGCATGTGGAGATTTCAAGCACTTTGGCGCCAACGGTAGAAAAGGAAATCTCCTCGTATAAAAACAAGAGAGAATCATTCTCAGACACTACTTTGTGATGTGTGCGTTCCACTCACAGAGTTTAACCTTTCTTTTCATAGAGCAGTTTGGAAACACTCTGTTTGTAAAGTCTGCAAGTGGATATTTGTACCTCTTTGAGGATGTCGTTGGAAGTGGGGTTTCTTCATCTAATGCTACACAGAAGATTTCTCAGTAACTTCGTTGATTTCTGTGTGTTCAACTAACAGAGTTGAACCTTCCTTTAGACAGAGCAGATTGGAAACCCTCTTTTTGAGGAATTTGCATGTGGAGATTTCAAGCGATTTGGGGCCAACAGTAGAAAAGGAAATATCCTCGTATAAAAACTAGAGAGAATCATTCTCAGAAACCACTTTGTGATGTGTGCGATCCACTCACAGAGTTTAACCTTTCTTTTCATAGAGCAGTTTGGAAACACTCTGTTTGTGAAGTCTGCAAGTGGATATTTGGACCTCTTGGAGGATTTCGTTGGAAGCGGGATTTCTTCATCTAATGCTAGAAGGAAGAATTCTCAGAAACTTCTTTGATTTGTGTGTGTTGAACTCACAGAGTTGAACCTTCCTTTAGACAGAGCAGATTGGAAACCCTCTTTTTGAGGAATTTGCATGTGGAGATTTCAAGCGTTTTGGAGCCATCGGTAGAAAAGGAAATCTCCTCGTATAAAAACTAGAGAGAATCATTCTCAGAAACCACTTTGTGATGTGTGCATTCCACTCACAGTGTTTAACCTTTCTTTTCATAGAGCAGCTTGTAAACACTCTGTTTGTAAAGTCTGCAAGTGGATATTTGGACCTCTTTGTGGATTTCGTTGGAAGCGGGATTTCTTCATCTAATGCTACACAGAAGATTTCTCAATAACTTCGTTGATTTGTGAGTGTTCAACTAACAGAGTTGAACCTTCCTTTAGACAGAGCAGATTGGAAACTCTCTTTTTGAGGAATTTGCATGTGGAGATTTCAAGCGTTTTTGGGCCATCGGTAGAAAAGGAAATATCCTCGTATAAAAACTAGAGAGAATCATCTCAGAAACCACTTTGTGATGTGTGCGATCCACTCACAGAGTTTAACCTTTCTTTTCATAGAGCAGTTTGGAAACACTCTGTGAAGTCTGCAAGTGGATATTTGGACCTCTTGGAGGATTTCGTTAGAAGCGGGATTTCTTCATCTAATGCTAGAAGGAAGAATTCTCAGAAACTTCTTTGATTTGTGTGTGTTCAACTCACAGATTTGAACCTTCCTTTAGAGAGAGCAGATTGGAAACCCTCTTTTTGAGGAATTTGCATGTGGAGATTTCAAGCGTTTTTGGGCCATCGGTAGAAAAGGAAATATCCTCGTATAAAAACTAGAGAGAATCATTCTCAGAAACCACTTTGTAATGTGTGCGATCCACTCACAGAGTTTAACCTTTCTTTTCATAGAGCAGTTTGGAAACACTCTGTTTGTGAAGTCTGCAAGTGGATATTTGGACCTCTTGGAGGATGTCGTTGGAAGTGGGGTTTCTTCATCTAATGCTAGAAGGAAGAATTCTCAGAAACTTCTTTGATTTGTGTGCGTTCAACTCACAGAGTTGAACCTTCCTTTAGACAGAGCAGATTGGAAACCCTCTTTTTGAGGAATATGCATGTGGAGATTTCAAGCTTTTTGTGGCCAACGGTAGAAAAGGAAATATCCTAATATAAAAACTAGAGAGAATCATTTTCAGAAACTACTTTCTGATGTGTGTGTTCCACTCACAGAGTTCAACCTTTCTTTTCATAGAGCAGTTTGGAAACACTCTGGTTTTGAAGTCTGCAAGGGGATATTTGGACCTCTTTGAGGATTTCATTGGAAGCGGGATTTCTTCATCTAATGCTAGAAGGAAGAATTTTCAGAAACTTCTTTGATTTGCGTGTGTTCAACTCACAGAGTTGAACCTTCCTTTAGACAGAGCAGATTGGAAACCCTCTTTTTGAGGAATTTGCATGTGGAGATTTCAAGCGATTTGGGGCCTACGATAGAAAAGGAAATATCCTCATAGAAAAACTAGAGAGAATCATTCTCAGAAACCACTTTGTGATGTGTGCGTTCCACTCACAGAGTTTAACCTTTCTTTTCATAGAGCAGTTTGGAAACACTCTGTTTGTAAAGTCTGCAAGTGGATATTTGTACCTCTTTGAGGATGTCGTTGGAAGTGGGGTTTCTTCATCTAATGCTACACAGAAGATTTCTCAGTAACTTCGTTGATTTCTGTGTGTTCAACTAACAGAGTTGAACCTTCCTTTAGACAGAGCAGATTGGAAACCCTCTTTTTGAGGAATTTGCATGTGGAGATTTCAAGCGATTTGGGGCCAACGGTAGAAAAGGAAGTATCCTCGTATAAAAACTAGAGAGAATCATTCTCAGAAACCACTTTGTGATGTGTGCGATCCACTCACAGAGTTTAACCTTTCTTTTCATAGAGCAGTTTGGAAACACTGTGTTTGTGAAGTCTGCAAGTGGATATTTGGACCTCTTGGAGGATTTCGTTGGAAGCGGGATTTCTTCATCTAATGCTAGAAGGAAGAATTCTCAGAAACTTCTTTGATTTGTGTGTGTTGAACTCACAGAGTTGAACCTTCCTTTAGACAGAGCAGATTGGAAACCCTCTTTTTGAGGAATTTTCATGTGGAGATTTCAAGCGTTTTGGAGCCATCGGTAGAAAAGGAAATCTCCTCGTATAAAAACTAGAGAGAATCATTCTCAGAAACCACTTTGTGATGTGTGCGTTCCACTCACAGAGTTTAACCTTTCTTTTCATAGAGCAGCTTGTAAACACTCTGTTTGTAAAGCCTGCAAGTGGATATTTGGACCTCTTTGTGGATTTCGTTGGAAGCGGGATTTCTTCATCTAATGCTACACAGAAGATTTCTCAATAACTTCGTTGATTTGTGAGTGTTCAACTAACAGAGTTGAACCTTCCTTTAGACAGAGCAGATTGGAAACTCTCTTTTTGAGGAATTTGCATGTGGAGATTTCAAGCGTTTTTGGGCCATCGGTAGAAAAGGAAATATCCTCGTATAAAAACTAGAGAGAATCATCTCAGAAACCACTTTGTAATGTGTGCGATCCACTCACAGAGTTTAACCTTTCTTTTCATAGAGCAGTTTGGAAACACTCTGTTTGTGAAGTCTGCAAGTGGATATTTGGACCTCTTGGAGGATTTCGTTAGAAGCGGGATTTCTTCATCTAATGCTAGAAGGAAGAATTCTCAGAAACTTCTTTGATTTGTGTGTGTTCAACTCACAGAGTTGAACCTTCCTTTAGACAGAGCAGATTGGAAACCCTCTTTTTGAGGAATTTGCATGTGGAGATTTCAAGCGTTTTGGGGCCATCGGTAGAAAAGGAAATATCCTCGTATAAAAACTAGAGAGAATCATTCTCAGAAACCACTTTGTGATGTGTGCATTCCACTCACAGAGTTTAACCTTTCTTTTCATAGAGCAGTTTGTAAACACTCTGTTTTTAAAGTCTGCAAGTGGATATTTGGACCTCTTTGTGGATTTCGTTGGAAGCGGTATTTCATCATCTAATGCTACACAGAAGATTTCTCAGTAACTTCGTTGATTTCTGTGTGTTAAACTAACAGAGTTGAACCTTCCTTTAGACAGA
Organism: Gorilla gorilla gorilla; assembly: GCF_029281585.2. NCBI lineage: Eukaryota > Metazoa > Chordata > Mammalia > Primates > Hominidae > Gorilla > Gorilla gorilla. The sequence goes on along the minus strand of NC_073232.2, from coordinate 78,140,986 downwards.
GCAGATTGGAAACACTCTTTTTGAGGAATATGCATGTGGAGATTTCAAGCATTTTGTGGCCAATGGTAGAAAAGGAAACATCCTCGTATAAAAACTGGAGAGAATCATTTTCAGAAACGACTTTGTGATGTGTGTGTTCCACTCACAGAGTTTAACCTTTCTTTTCATAGAGCAGATTGGAAACACTCTGGTTTTGAAGTCTGCAAGGGGATATTTGGACCTCTTTCAGTATTTCATTGGAAGCGGGATTTCTTCATCTAATGCTAGAAGGAAGAATTTTCAGAAACTTCTTTGATTTGCGTGTGTTCAACTCACAGAGTTGAACCTTCCTTTAGACAGAGCAGATTGGAAACCCTCTTTTTGAGGAATTTGCATGTGGAGATTTCAAGCGTTTTGGGGCCAACGTTAGAAAAGGAAATATCCTCATAGAAAAACTAGAGAGAATCATTCTCAGAAACCTCTTTGTTATGTGTGCGTTCCACTCACAGAGTTTAACCTTTCTTTTCATAGAGCAGTTTGGAAACACTCTGTTTGTAACGTCTGCAAGAGGATATTTGTACCTCTTTGAGGATTTCGTTGGAAGTGGGGTTTCTTCATCTAATGCTACACAGAAGATTTCTCAGTAACTTCGTTGATTTCTGTGTGTTCAACTAACAGAGTTGAACCTTCCTTTAGACAGAGCAGATTGGAAACCCTCTTTTTGAGGAATTTGCATGTGGAGATTTCAAGGGTTTTTGGGCCATCGGTAGGAAAGGAAATATCCTCGTATAAAAACTAGAGGGAATCATTCTCAGAAACCACTTTGTGATGTGTGCGATCCACTCACAGAGTTTAACCTTTCTTTTCATAGAGCCGTTTGGAAACACTCTGTTTGTGAAGTCTGCAAGTGGATATTTGGACCTCTTGGAGGATTTCGTTGGAAGCGGGATTTCTTCATCTAATGCTAGAAGGAAGAATTCTCAGAAACTTCTTTGATTTGTGTGTGTTCAACTCACAGAGTTGAACCTTCCTTTAGACAGAGCAGATTGGAAACCCTCTTTTTGAGGAATTTGCATGTGGAGATTTCAAGCGTTTTGGGGCCATCGGTAGAAAAGGAAATATCCTCGTATAAAAACAAGAGAGAATCATTCTCAGAAACCACTTTGTGATGTGTGCATTCCACTCACAGAGTTTAACCTTTCTTTTCATAGAGCAGTTTGTAAACACTCTGTTTGTAAAGTCTGCAAGTGGATATATGGACTTCTTTGTGGATTTCGTTGGAAGCGGGATTTCTTCATCTAATGCTACACAGAAGATTTCTCAGTAACTTCGTTGATTTGTGTGTGTTCAACTCACAGAGTTGAACCTTCCTTTAGACAGAGCAGATTGGAAACCCTCTTTTTGAGGAATATGCATGTGGAGATTTCAAGCACTTTGGCGCCAACGGTAGAAAAGGAAATCTCCTCGTATAAAAACAAGAGAGAATCATTCTCAGACACTACTTTGTGATGTGTGCGTTCCACTCACAGAGTTTAACCTTTCTTTTCATAGAGCAGTTTGGAAACACTCTGTTTGTAAAGTCTGCAAGTGGATATTTGTACCTCTTTGAGGATGTCGTTGGAAGTGGGGTTTCTTCATCTAATGCTACACAGAAGATTTCTCAGTAACTTCGTTGATTTCTGTGTGTTCAACTAACAGAGTTGAACCTTCCTTTAGACAGAGCAGATTGGAAACCCTCTTTTTGAGGAATTTGCATGTGGAGATTTCAAGCGATTTGGGGCCAACGGTAGAAAAGGAAATATCCTCGTATAAAAACTAGAGAGAATCATTCTCAGAAACCACTTTGTGATGTGTGCGATCCACTCACAGAGTTTAACCTTTCTTTTCATAGAGCAGTTTGGAAACACTCTGTTTGTGAAGTCTGCAAGTGGATATTTGGACCTCTTGGAGGATTTCGTTGGAAGCGGGATTTCTTCATCTAATGCTAGAAGGAAGAATTCTCAGAAACTTCTTTGATTTGTGTGTGTTGAACTCACAGAGTTGAACCTTCCTTTAGACAGAGCAGATTGGAAACCCTCTTTTTGAGGAATTTGCATGTGGAGATTTCAAGCGTTTTGGAGCCATCGGTAGAAAAGGAAATCTCCTCGTATAAAAACTAGAGAGAATCATTCTCAGAAACCACTTTGTGATGTGTGCGTTCCACTCACAGTGTTTAACCTTTCTTTTCATAGAGCAGCTTGTAAACACTCTGTTTGTAAAGTCTGCAAGTGGATATTTGGACCTCTTTGTGGATTTCGTTGGAAGCGGGATTTCTTCATCTAATGCTACACAGAAGATTTCTCAATAACTTCGTTGATTTGTGAGTGTTCAACTAACAGAGTTGAACCTTCCTTTAGACAGAGCAGATTGGAAACTCTCTTTTTGAGGAATTTGCATGTGGAGATTTCAAGCGTTTTTGGGCCATCGGTAGAAAAGGAAATATCCTCGTATAAAAACTAGAGAGAATCATCTCAGAAACCACTTTGTGATGTGTGCGATCCACTCACAGAGTTTAACCTTTCTTTTCATAGAGCAGTTTGGAAACACTCTGTGAAGTCTGCAAGTGGATATTTGGACCTCTTGGAGGATTTCGTTAGAAGCGGGATTTCTTCATCTAATGCTAGAAGGAAGAATTCTCAGAAACTTCTTTGATTTGTGTGTGTTCAACTCACAGATTTGAACCTTCCTTTACAGAGAGCAGATTGGAAACCCTCTTTTTGAGGAATTTGCATGTGGAGATTTCAAGCGTTTTTGGGCCATCGGTAGAAAAGGAAATATCCTCGTATAAAAACTAGAGAGAATCATTCTCAGAAACCACTTTGTAATGTGTGCGATCCACTCACAGAGTTTAACCTTTCTTTTCATAGAGCAGTTTGGAAACACTCTGTTTGTGAAGTCTGCAAGTGGATATTTGGACCTCTTGGAGGATGTCGTTGGAAGTGGGGTTTCTTCATCTAATGCTAGAAGGAAGAATTCTCAGAAACTTCTTTGATTTGTGTGCGTTCAACTCACAGAGTTGAACCTTCCTTTAGACAGAGCAGATTGGAAACCCTCTTTTTGAGGAATATGCATGTGGAGATTTCAAGCTTTTTGTGGCCAACGGTAGAAAAGGAAATATCCTAATATAAAAACTAGAGAGAATCATTTTCAGAAACTACTTTCTGATGTGTGTGTTCCACTCACAGAGTTCAACCTTTCTTTTCATAGAGCAGTTTGGAAACACTCTGGTTTTGAAGTCTGCAAGGGGATATTTGGACCTCTTTGAGGATTTCATTGGAAGCGGGATTTCTTCATCTAATGCTAGAAGGAAGAATTTTCAGAAACTTCTTTGATTTGCGTGTGTTCAACTCACAGAGTTGAACCTTCCTTTAGACAGAGCAGATTGGAAACCCTCTTTTTGAGGAATTTGCATGTGGAGATTTCAAGCGATTTGGGGCCTACGATAGAAAAGGAAATATCCTCATAGAAAAACTAGAGAGAATCATTCTCAGAAACCACTTTGTGATGTGTGCGTTCCACTCACAGAGTTTAACCTTTCTTTTCATAGAGCAGTTTGGAAACACTCTGTTTGTAAAGTCTGCAAGTGGATATTTGTACCTCTTTGAGGATGTCGTTGGAAGTGGGGTTTCTTCATCTAATGCTACACAGAAGATTTCTCAGTAACTTCGTTGATTTCTGTGTGTTCAACTAACAGAGTTGAACCTTCCTTTAGACAGAGCAGATTGGAAACCCTCTTTTTGAGGAATTTGCATGTGGAGATTTCAAGCGATTTGGGGCCAACGGTAGAAAAGGAAGTATCCTCGTATAAAAACTAGAGAGAATCATTCTCAGAAACCACTTTGTGATGTGTGCGATCCACTCACAGAGTTTAACCTTTCTTTTCATAGAGCAGTTTGGAAACACTGTGTTTGTGAAGTCTGCAATTGGATATTTGGACCTCTTGGAGGATTTCGTTGGAAGCGGGATTTCTTCATCTAATGCTAGAAGGAAGAATTCTCAGAAACTTCTTTGATTTGTGTGTGTTGAACTCACAGAGTTGAACCTTCCTTTAGACAGAGCAGATTGGAAACCCTCTTTTTGAGGAATTTTCATGTGGAGATTTCAAGCGTTTTGGAGCCATCGGTAGAAAAGGAAATCTCCTCGTATAAAAACTAGAGAGAATCATTCTCAGAAACCACTTTGTGATGTGTGCGTTCCACTCACAGAGTTTAACCTTTCTTTTCATAGAGCAGCTTGTAAACACTCTGTTTGTAAAGCCTGCAAGTGGATATTTGGACCTCTTTGTGGATTTCGTTGGAAGCGGGATTTCTTCATCTAATGCTACACAGAAGATTTCTCAATAACTTCGTTGATTTGTGAGTGTTCAACTAACAGAGTTGAACCTTCCTTTAGACAGAGCAGATTGGAAACTCTCTTTTTGAGGAATTTGCATGTGGAGATTTCAAGCGTTTTTGGGCCATCGGTAGAAAAGGAAATATCCTCGTATAAAAACTAGAGAGAATCATCTCAGAAACCACTTTGTAATGTGTGCGATCCACTCACAGAGTTTAACCTTTCTTTTCATAGAGCAGTTTGGAAACACTCTGTTTGTGAAGTCTGCAAGTGGATATTTGGACCTCTTGGAGGATTTCGTTAGAAGCGGGATTTCTTCATCTAATGCTAGAAGGAAGAATTCTCAGAAACTTCTTTGATTTGTGTGTGTTCAACTCACAGAGTTGAACCTTCCTTTAGACAGAGCAGATTGGAAACCCTCTTTTTGAGGAATTTGCATGTGGAGATTTCAAGCGTTTTGGGGCCATCGGTAGAAAAGGAAATATCCTCGTATAAAAACTAGAGAGAATCATTCTCAGAAACCACTTTGTGATGTGTGCATTCCACTCACAGAGTTTAACCTTTCTTTTCATAGAGCAGTTTGTAAACACTCTGTTTTTAAAGTCTGCAAGTGGATATTTGGACCTCTTTGTGGATTTCGTTGGAAGCGGTATTTCATCATCTAATGCTACACAGAAGATTTCTCAGTAACTTCGTTGATTTCTGTGTGTTAAACTAACAGAGTTGAACCTTCCTTTAGACAGAGCAGATTGGAAACACTCTTTTTGAGGAATATGCATGTGGAGATTTCAAGCATTTTGTGGCCAACGGTAGAAAAGGAAACATCCTCGTATAAAAACTGGAGAGAATCATTTTCAGAAACGACTTTGTGATGTGTGTGTTCCACTCACAGAGTTTAACCTTTCTTTTCATAGAGCAGATTGGAAACACTCTGGTTTTGAAGTCTGCAAGGGGATATTTGGACCTCTTTCAGTATTTCATTGGAAGCGGGATTTCTTCATCTAATGCTAGAAGGAAGAATTTTCAGAAACTTCTTTGATTTGCGTGTGTTCAACTCACAGAGTTGAACCTTCCTTTAGACAGAGCAGATTGGAAACCCTCTTTTTGAGGAATTTGCATGTGGAGATTTCAAGCGTTTTGGGGCCAACGTTAGAAAAGGAAATATCCTCATAGAAAAACTAGAGAGAATCATTCTCAGAAACCTCTTTGTTATGTGTGCGTTCCACTCACAGAGTTTAACCTTTCTTTTCATAGAGCAGTTTGGAAACACTCTGTTTGTAACGTCTGCAAGAGGATATTTGTACCTCTTTGAGGATTTCGTTGGAAGTGGGGTTTCTTCATCTAATGCTACACAGAAGATTTCTCAGTAACTTCGTTGATTTCTGTGTGTTCAACTAACAGAGTTGAACCTTCCTTTAGACAGAGCAGATTGGAAACCCTCTTTTTGAGGAATTTGCATGTGGAGATTTCAAGGGTTTTTGGGCCATCGGTAGGAAAGGAAATATCCTCGTATAAAAACTAGAGGGAATCATTCTCAGAAACCACTTTGTGATGTGTGCGATCCACTCACAGAGTTTAACCTTTCTTTTCATAGAGCCGTTTGGAAACACTCTGTTTGTGAAGTCTGCAAGTGGATATTTGGACCTCTTGGAGGATTTCGTTGGAAGCGGGATTTCTTCATCTAATGCTAGAAGGAAGAATTCTCAGAAACTTCTTTGATTTGTGTGTGTTCAACTCACAGAGTTGAACCTTCCTTTAGACAGAGCAGATTGGAAACCCTCTTTTTGAGGAATTTGCATGTGGAGATTTCAAGCGTTTTGGGGCCATCGGTAGAAAAGGAAATATCCTCGTATAAAAACAAGAGAGAATCATTCTCAGAAACCACTTTGTGATGTGTGCATTCCACTCACAGAGTTTAACCTTTCTTTTCATAGAGCAGTTTGTAAACACTCTGTTTGTAAAGTCTGCAAGTGGATATATGGACTTCTTTGTGGATTTCGTTGGAAGCGGGATTTCTTCATCTAATGCTACACAGAAGATTTCTCAGTAACTTCGTTGATTTGTGTGTGTTCAACTCACAGAGTTGAACCTTCCTTTAGACAGAGCAGATTGGAAACCCTCTTTTTGAGGAATATGCATGTGGAGATTTCAAGCACTTTGGCGCCAACGGTAGAAAAGGAAATCTCCTCGTATAAAAACAAGAGAGAATCATTCTCAGACACTACTTTGTGATGTGTGCATTCCACTCACAGAGTTTAACCTTTCTTTTCATAGAGCAGTTTGGAAACACTCTGTTTGTAAAGTCTGCAAGTGGATATTTGTACCTCTTTGAGGATGTCGTTGGAAGTGGGGTTTCTTCATCTAATGCTACACAGAAGATTTCTCAGTAACTTCGTTGATTTCTGTGTGTTCAACTAACAGAGTTGAACCTTCCTTTAGACAGAGCAGATTGGAAACCCTCTTTTTGAGGAATTTGCATGTGGAGATTTCAAGCGATTTGGGGCCAACGGTAGAAAAGGAAATATCCTCGTATAAAAACTAGAGAGAATCATTCTCAGAAACCACTTTGTGATGTGTGCGATCCACTCACAGAGTTTAACCTTTCTTTTCATAGAGCAGTTTGGAAACACTCTGTTTGTGAAGTCTGCAAGTGGATATTTGGACCTCTTGGAGGATTTCGTTGGAAGCGGGATTTCTTCATCTAATGCTAGAAGGAAGAATTCTCAGAAACTTCTTTGATTTGTGTGTGTTGAACTCACAGAGTTGAACCTTCCTTTAGACAGAGCAGATTGGAAACCCTCTTTTTGAGGAATTTGCATGTGGAGATTTCAAGCGTTTTGGAGCCATCGGTAGAAAAGGAAATCTCCTCGTATAAAAACTAGAGAGAATCATTCTCAGAAACCACTTTGTGATGTGTGCGTTCCACTCACAGTGTTTAACCTTTCTTTTCATAGAGCAGCTTGTAAACACTCTGTTTGTAAAGTCTGCAAGTGGATATTTGGACCTCTTTGTGGATTTCGTTGGAAGCGGGATTTCTTCATCTAATGCTACACAGAAGATTTCTCAATAACTTCGTTGATTTGTGAGTGTTCAACTAACAGAGTTGAACCTTCCTTTAGACAGAGCAGATTGGAAACTCTCTTTTTGAGGAATTTGCATGTGGAGATTTCAAGCGTTTTTGGGCCATCGGTAGAAAAGGAAATATCCTCGTATAAAAACTAGAGAGAATCATCTCAGAAACCACTTTGTGATGTGTGCGATCCACTCACAGAGTTTAACCTTTCTTTTCATAGAGCAGTTTGGAAAAACTCTGTGAAGTCTGCAAGTGGATATTTGGACCTCTTGGAGGATTTCGTTAGAAGCGGGATTTCTTCATCTAATGCTAGAAGGAAGAATTCTCAGAAACTTCTTTGATTTGTGTGTGTTCAACTCACAGATTTGAACCTTCCTTTAGAGAGAGCAGATTGGAAACCCTCTTTTTGAGGAATTTGCATGTGGAGATTTCAAGCGTTTTTGGGCCATCGGTAGAAAAGGAAATATCCTCGTATAAAAACTAGAGAGAATCATTCTCAGAAACCACTTTGTAATGTGTGCGATCCACTCACAGAGTTTAACCTTTCTTTTCATAGAGCAGTTTGGAAACACTCTGTTTGTGAAGTCTGCAAGTGGATATTTGGACCTCTTGGAGGATTTCGTTGGAAGCGGGATTTCTTCATCTAATGCTAGAAGGAAGAATTCTCAGAAACTTCTTTGATTTGTGTGCATTCAACTCACAGAGTTGAACCTTCCTTTAGACAGAGCAGATTGGAAACCCTCTTTTTGAGGAATATGCATGTGGAGATTTCAAGCTTTTTGTGGCCAACGGTAGAGAAGGAAATATCCTAATATAAAAACTAGAGAGAATCATTTTCAGAAACTACTTTCTGATGTGTGTGTTCCACTCACAGAGTTCAACCTTTCTTTTCATAGAGCAGTTTGGAAACACTCTGGTTTTGAAGTCTGCAAGGGGATATTTGGACCTCTTTGAGGATTTCATTGGAAGCGGGATTTCTTCATCTAATGCTAGAAGGAAGAATTTTCAGAAACTTCTTTGATTTGCGTGTGTTCAACTCACAGAGTTGAACCTTCCTTTAGACAGAGCAGATTGGAAACCCTCTTTTTGAGGAATTTGCATGTGGAGATTTCAAGCGATTTGGGGCCTACGTTAGAAAAGGAAATATCCTCATAGAAAAACTAGAGAGAATCATTCTCAGAAACCACTTTGTGATGTGTGCGTTCCACTCACAGAGTTTAACCTTTCTTTTCATAGAGCAGTTTGGAAACACTCTGTTTGTAAAGTCTGCAAGTGGATATTTGTACCTCTTTGAGGATGTCGTTGGAAGTGGGGTTTCTTCATCTAATGCTACACAGAAGATTTCTCAGTAACTTCGTTGATTTCTGTGTGTTCAACTAACAGAGTTGAACCTTCCTTTAGACAGAGCAGATTGGAAACCCTCTTTTTGAGGAATTTGCATGTGGAGATTTCAAGCGATTTGGGGCCAACGGTAGAAAAGGAAGTATCCTCGTATAAAAACTAGAGAGAATCATTCTCAGAAACCACTTTGTGATGTGTGCGATCCACTCACAGAGTTTAACCTTTCTTTTCATAGAGCAGTTTGGAAACACTCTGTTTGTGAAGTCTGCAAGTGGATATTTGGACCTCTTGGAGGATTTCGTTGGAAGCGGGATTTCTTCATCTAATGCTAGAAGGAAGAATTCTCAGAAACTTCTTTGATTTGTGTGTGTTGAACTCACAGAGTTGAACCTTCCTTTAGACAGAGCAGATTGGAAACCCTCTTTTTGAGGAATTTTCATGTGGAGATTTCAAGCGTTTTGGAGCCATCGGTAGAAAAGGAAATCTCCTCGTATAAAAACTAGAGAGAATCATTCTCAGAAACCACTTTGTGATGTGTGCGTTCCACTCACAGAGTTTAACCTTTCTTTTCATAGAGCAGCTTGTAAACACTCTGTTTGTAAAGTCTGCAAGTGGATATTTGGACCTCTTTGTGGATTTCGTTGGAAGCGGGATTTCTTCATCTAATGCTACACAGAAGATTTCTCAATAACTTCGTTGATTTGTGAGTGTTCAACTAACAGAGTTGAACCTTCCTTTAGACAGAGCAGATTGGAAACTCTCTTTTTGAGGAATTTGCATGTGGAGATTTCAAGCGTTTTTGGGCCATCGGTAGAAAAGGAAATATCCTCGTATAAAAACTAGAGAGAATCATCTCAGAAACCACTTTGTGATGTGTGCGATCCACTCACAGAGTTTAACCTTTCTTTTCATAGAGCAGTTTGGAAACACTCTGTTTGTGAAGTCTGCAAGTGGATATTTGGACCTCTTGGAGGATTTCGTTAGAAGCGGGATTTCTTCATCTAATGCTAGAAGGAAGAATTCTCAGAAACTTCTTTGATTTGTGTGTGTTCAACTCACAGAGTTGAACCTTCCTTTAGACAGAGCAGATTGGAAACCCTCTTTTTGAGGAATTTGCATGTGGAGATTTCAAGCGTTTTTGGGCCATCGGTAGAAAAGGAAATATCCTCGTATAAAAACTAGAGAGAATCATTCTCAGAAACCACTTTGTAATGTGTGCGATCCACTCACAGAGTTTAACCTTTCTTTTCATAGAGCAGTTTGGAAACACTCTGTTTGTGAAGTCTGCAAGTGGATATTTGGACCTCTTGGAGGATTTCGTTGGAAGCGGGATTTCTTCATCTAATGCTAGAAGGAAGAATTCTCAGAAACTTCTTTGATTTGTGTGCGTTCAACTCACAGAGTTGAACCTTCCTTTAGACAGAGCAGATTGGAAACCCTCTTTTTGAGGAATATGCATGTGGAGATTTCAAGCTTTTTGTGGCCAACGGTAGAAAAGGAAATATCCTAATATAAAAACTAGAGAGAATCATTTTCAGAAACTACTTTCTGATGTGTGTGTTCCACTCACAGAGTTCAACCTTTCTTTTCATAGAGCAGTTTGGAAACACTCTGGTTTTGAAGTCTGCAAGGGGATATTTGGACCTCTTTGAGGATTTCATTGGAAGCGGGATTTCTTCATCTAATGCTAGAAGGAAGAATTTTCAGAAACTTCTTTGATTTGCGTGTGTTCAACTCACAGAGTTGAACCTTCCTTTAGACAGAGCAGATTGGAAACCCTCTTTTTGAGGAATTTGCATGTGGAGATTTCAAGCGATTTGGGGCCTACGATAGAAAAGGAAATATCCTCATAGAAAAACTAGAGAGAATCATTCTCAGAAACCACTTTGTGATGTGTGCGTTCCACTCACAGAGTTTAACCTTTCTTTTCATAGAGCAGTTTGGAAACACTCTGTTTGTAAAGTCTGCAAGTGGATATTTGTACCTCTTTGAGGATGTCGTTGGAAGTGGGGTTTCTTCATCTAATGCTACACAGAAGATTTCTCAGTAACTTCGTTGATTTCTGTGTGTTCAACTAACAGAGTTGAACCTTCCTTTAGACAGAGCAGATTGGAAACCCTCTTTTTGAGGAATTTGCATGTGGAGATTTCAAGCGATTTGGGGCCAACGGTAGAAAAGGAAGTATCCTCGTATAAAAACTAGAGAGAATCATTCTCAGAAACCACTTTGTGATGTGTGCGATCCACTCACAGAGTTTAACCTTTCTTTTCATAGAGCAGTTTGGAAACACTGTGTTTGTGAAGTCTGCAAGTGGATATTTGGACCTCTTGGAGGATTTCGTTGGAAGCGGGATTTCTTCATCTAATGCTAGAAGGAAGAATTCTCAGAAACTTCTTTGATTTGTGTGTGTTGAACTCACAGAGTTGAACCTTCCTTTAGACAGAGCAGATTGGAAACCCTCTTTTTGAGGAATTTTCATGTGGAGATTTCAAGCGTTTTGGAGCCATCGGTAGAAAAGGAAATCTCCTCGTATAAAAACTAGAGAGAATCATTCTCAGAAACCACTTTGTGATGTGTGCGTTCCACTCACAGAGTTTAACCTTTCTTTTCATAGAGCAGCTTGTAAACACTCTGTTTGTAAAGCCTGCAAGTGGATATTTGGACCTCTTTGTGGATTTCGTTGGAAGCGGGATTTCTTCATCTAATGCTACACAGAAGATTTCTCAATAACTTCGTTGATTTGTGAGTGTTCAACTAACAGAGTTGAACCTTCCTTTAGACAGAGCAGATTGGAAACTCTCTTTTTGAGGAATTTGCATGTGGAGATTTCAAGCGTTTTTGGGCCATCGGTAGAAAAGGAAATATCCTCGTATAAAAACTAGAGAGAATCATCTCAGAAACCACTTTGTAATGTGTGCGATCCACTCACAGAGTTTAACCTTTCTTTTCATAGAGCAGTTTGGAAACACTCTGTTTGTGAAGTCTGCAAGTGGATATTTGGACCTCTTGGAGGATTTCGTTAGAAGCGGGATTTCTTCATCTAATGCTAGAAGGAAGAATTCTCAGAAACTTCTTTGATTTGTGTGTGTTCAACTCACAGAGTTGAACCTTCCTTTAGACAGAGCAGATTGGAAACCCTCTTTTTGAGGAATTTGCATGTGGAAATTTCAAGCGTTTTGGGGCCATCGGTAGAAAAGGAAATATCCTCGTATAAAAACTAGAGAGAATCATTCTCAGAAACCACTTTGTGATGTGTGCATTCCACTCACAGAGTTTAACCTTTCTTTTCATAGAGCAGTTTGTAAACACTCTGTTTTTAAAGTCTGCAAGTGGATATTTGGACCTCTTTGTGGATTTCGTTGGAAGCGGTATTTCATCATCTAATGCTACACAGAAGATTTCTCAGTAACTTCGTTGATTTCTGTGTGTTAAACTAACAGAGTTGAACCTTCCTTTAGACAGAGCCGATTGGAAACACTCTTTTTGAGGAATATGCATGTGGAGATTTCAAGCATTTTGTGGCCAACGGTAGAAAAGGAAACATCCTCGTATAAAAACTGGAGAGAATCATTTTCAGAAACGACTTTGTGATGTGTGTGTTCCACTCACAGAGTTTAACCTTTCTTTTCATAGAGCAGATTGGAAACACTCTGGTTTTGAAGTCTGCAAGGGGATATTTGGACCTCTTTCAGTATTTCATTGGAAGCGGGATTTCTTCATCTAATGCTAGAAGGAAGAATTTTCAGAAACTTCTTTGATTTGCGTGTGTTCAACTCACAGAGTTGAACCTTCCTTTAGACAGAGCAGATTGGAAACCCTCTTTTTGAGGAATTTGCATGTGGAGATTTCAAGCGTTTTGGGGCCAACGTTAGAAAAGGAAATATCCTCATAGAAAAACTAGAGAGAATCATTCTCAGAAACCTCTTTGTTATGTGTGCGTTCCACTCACAGAGTTTAACCTTTCTTTTCATAGAGCAGTTTGGAAACACTCTGTTTGTAACGTCTGCAAGAGGATATTTGTACCTCTTTGAGGATTTCGTTGGAAGTGGGGTTTCTTCATCTAATGCTACACAGAAGATTTCTCAGTAACTTCGTTGATTTGTGTGTGTTCAACTAACAGAGTTGAACCTTCCTTTAGACAGAGCAGATTGGAAACCCTCTTTTTGAGGAATTTGCATGTGGAGATTTCAAGGGTTTTTGGGCCATCGGTAGGAAAGGAAATATCCTCGTATAAAAACTAGAGGGAATCATTCTCAGAAACCACTTTGTGATGTGTGCGATCCACTCACAGAGTTTAACCTTTCTTTTCATAGAGCCGTTTGGAAACACTCTGTTTGTGAAGTCTGCAAGTGGATATTTGGACCTCTTGGAGGATTTCGTTGGAAGCGGGATTTCTTCATCTAATGCTAGAAGGAAGAATTCTCAGAAACTTCTTTGATTTGTGTGTGTTCAACTCACAGAGTTGAACCTTCCTTTAGACAGAGCAGATTGGAAACCCTCTTTTTGAGGAATTTGCATGTGGAGATTTCAAGCGATTTGGGGCCATCGGTAGAAAAGGAAATATCCTCGTATAAAAACAAGAGAGAATCATTCTCAGAAACCACTTTGTGATGTGTGCATTCCACTCACAGAGTTTAACCTTTCTTTTCATAGAGCAGTTTGTAAACACTCTGTTTGTAAAGTCTGCAAGTGGATATATGGACTTCTTTGTGGATTTCGTTGGAAGCGGGATTTCTTCCTCTAATGCTACACAGAAGATTTCTCAGTAACTTCGTTGATTTGTGTGTGTTCAACTCACAGAGTTGAACCTTCCTTTAGACAGAGCAGATTGGAAACCCTCTTTTTGAGGAATATGCATGTGGAGATTTCAAGCACTTTGGCGCCAACGGTAGAAAAGGAAATCTCCTCGTATAAAAACAAGAGAGAATCATTCTCAGACACTACTTTGTGATGTGTGCGTTCCACTCACAGAGTTTAACCTTTCTTTTCATAGAGCAGTTTGGAAACACTCTGTTTGTAAAGTCTGCAAGTGGATATTTGTACCTCTTTGAGGATGTCGTTGGAAGTGGGGTTTCTTCATCTAATGCTACACAGAAGATTTCTCAGTAACTTCGTTGATTTCTGTGTGTTCAACTAACAGAGTTGAACCTTCCTTTAGACAGAGCAGATTGGAAACCCTCTTTTTGAGGAATTTGCATGTGGAGATTTCAAGCGATTTGGGGCCAACGGTAGAAAAGGAAATATCCTCGTATAAAAACTAGAGAGAATCATTCTCAGAAACCACTTTGTGATGTGTGCGATCCACTCACAGAGTTTAACCTTTCTTTTCATAGAGCAGTTTGGAAACACTCTGTTTGTGAAGTCTGCAAGTGGATATTTGGACCTCTTGGAGGATTTCGTTGGAAGCGGGATTTCTTCATCTAATGCTAGAAGGAAGAATTCTCAGAAACTTCTTTGATTTGTGTGTGTTGAACTCACAGAGTTGAACCTTCCTTTAGACAGAGCAGATTGGAAACCCTCTTTTTGAGGAATTTGCATGTGGAGATTTCAAGCGTTTTGGAGCCATCGGTAGAAAAGGAAATCTCCTCGTATAAAAACTAGAGAGAATCATTCTCAGAAACCACTTTGTGATGTGTGCGTTCCACTCACAGTGTTTAACCTTTCTTTTCATAGAGCAGCTTGTAAACACTCTGTTTGTAAAGTCTGCAAGTGGATATTTGGACCTCTTTGTGGATTTCGTTGGAAGCGGGATTTCTTCATCTAATGCTACACAGAAGATTTCTCAATAACTTCGTTGATTTGTGAGTGTTCAACTAACAGAGTTGAACCTTCCTTTAGACAGAGCAGATTGGAAACCCTCTTTTTGAGGAATTTGCATGTGGAGATTTCAAGCGTTTTTGGGCCATCGGTAGAAAAGGAAATATCCTCGTATAAAAACTAGAGAGAATCATTCTCAGAAACCACTTTGTTATGCGTGCGATCCACTCACAGAGTTTAACCTTTCTTTTCATAGAGCAGTTTGGAAACACTCTGTTTGTGAAGTCTGCAAGTGGATATTTGGACCTCTTTGAGGATTTCATTGGAAGCGGGATTTCTTCATCTAATGCTAGAAGGAAGAATTCTCAGAAACTTCTTTGATTTGTGTGCGTTCAACTCACAGAGTTGAACCTTCCTTTAGACAGAGCAGATTGGAAACCCTCTTTTTGAGGAATATGCATGTGGAGATTTCAAGCTTTTTGTGGCCAACGGTAGAAAAGGAAATATCCTAATATAAAAACTAGAGAGAATCATTTTCAGAAACTACTTTCTGATGTGTGTGTTCCACTCACAGAGTTCAACCTTTCTTTTCATAGAGCAGTTTGGAAACACTCTGGTTTTGAAGTCTGCAAGGGGATATTTGGACCTCTTTGAGGATTTCATTGGAAGCGGGATTTCTTCATCTAATGCTAGAAGGAAGAATTTTCAGAAACTTCTTTGATTTGCGTGTGTTCAACTCACAGAGTTGAACCTTCCTTTAGACAGAGCAGATTGGAAACCCTCTTTTTGAGGAATTTGCATGTGGAGATTTCAAGCGATTTGGGGCCTACGTTAGAAAAGGAAATATCCTCATAGAAAAACTAGAGAGAATCATTCTCAGAAACCACTTTGTGATGTGTGCGTTCCACTCACAGAGTTTAACCTTTCTTTTCATAGAGCAGTTTGGAAACACTCTGTTTGTAAAGTCTGCAAGTGGATATTTGTACCTCTTTGAGGATGTCGTTGGAAGTGGGGTTTCTTCATCTAATGCTACACAGAAGATTTCTCAGTAACTTCGTTGATTTCTGTGTGTTCAACTAACAGAGTTGAACCTTCCTTTAGACAGAGCAGATTGGAAACCCTCTTTTTGAGGAATTTGCATGTGGAGATTTCAAGCGATTTGGGGCCAACGGTAGAAAAGGAAGTATCCTCGTATAAAAACTAGAGAGAATCATTCTCAGAAACCACTTTGTGATGTGTGCGATCCACTCACAGAGTTTAACCTTTCTTTTCATAGAGCAGTTTGGAAACACTCTGTTTGTGAAGTCTGCAAGTGGATATTTGGACCTCTTGGAGGATTTCGTTGGAAGCGGGATTTCTTCATCTAATGCTAGAAGGAAGAATTCTCAGAAACTTCTTTGATTTGTGTGTGTTGAACTCACAGAGTTGAACCTTCCTTTAGACAGAGCAGATTGGAAACCCTCTTTTTGAGGAATTTTCATGTGGAGATTTCAAGCGTTTTGGAGCCATCGGTAGAAAAGGAAATCTCCTCGTATAAAAACTAGAGAGAATCATTCTCAGAAACCACTTTGTGATGTGTGCGTTCCACTCACAGAGTTTAACCTTTCTTTTCATAGAGCAGCTTGTAAACACTCTGTTTGTAAAGTCTGCAAGTGGATATTTGGACCTCTTTGTGGATTTCGTTGGAAGCGGGATTTCTTCATCTAATGCTACACAGAAGATTTCTCAATAACTTCGTTGATTTGTGAGTGTTCAACTAACAGAGTTGAACCTTCCTTTAGACAGAGCAGATTGGAAACTCTCTTTTTGAGGAATTTGCATGTGTAGATTTCAAGCGTTTTTGGGCCATCGGTAGAAAAGGAAATATCCTCGTATAAAAACTAGAGAGAATCATCTCAGAAACCACTTTGTGATGTGTGCGATCCACTCACAGAGTTTAACCTTTCTTTTCATAGAGCAGTTTGGAAACACTCTGTTTGTGAAGTCTGCAAGTGGATATTTGGACCTCTTGGAGGATTTCGTTAGAAGCGGGATTTCTTCATCTAATGCTAGAAGGAAGAATTCTCAGAAACTTCTTTGATTTGTGTGTGTTCAACTCACAGAGTTGAACCTTCCTTTAGACAGAGCAGATTGGAAACCCTCTTTTTGAGGAATTTGCATGTGGAGATTTCAAGCGTTTTGGGGCCATCGGTAGAAAAGGAAATATCCTCGTATAAAAACTAGAGAGAATCATTCTCAGTAACCACTTTGTGATGTGTGCATTCCACTCACAGAGTTTAACCTTTCTTTTCATAGAGCAGTTTGTAAACACTCTGTTTGTAAAGTCTGCAAGTGGATATTTGGACCTCTTTGTGGATTTCGTTGGAAGCGGTATTTCATCATCTAATGCTACACAGAAGATTTCTCAGTAACTTCGTTGATTTCTGTGTGTTCAACTCACAGAGTTGAACCTTCCTTTAGACAGAGCAGATTGGAAACACTCTTTTTGAGGAATATGCATGTGGAGATTTCAAGCATTTTGTGGCCAACGGTAGAAAAGGAAATATCCTCGTATAAAAACTGGAGAGAATCATTTTCAGAAACGACTTTGTGATGTGTGTGTTCCACTCACAGAGTTTAACCTTTCTTTTCATAGAGCAGTTTGGAAACACTCTGTTTGTAACGTCTGCAAGAGGATATTTGTACCTCTTTGAGGATTACGTTGGAAGTGGTGTTTCTTCATCTAATGCTACACAGAAGATTTCTCAGTAACTTCGTTGATTTCTGTGTGTTCAACTAACAGAGTTGAACCTTCCTTTAGACAGAGCAGATTGGAAACCCTCTTTTTGAGGAATTTGCATGTGGAGATTTCAAGGGTTTTTGGGCCATCGGTAGAAAAGGAAATATCCTCGTATAAAAACTAGAGGGAATCATTCTCAGAAACCACTTTGTGATGTGTGTGTTCCACTCACAGAGTTTAACCTTTCTTTTCATAGAGCCGTTTGGAAACACTCTGTTTGTGAAGTCTGCAAGTGGATATTTGGACCTCTTGGAGGATTTCGTTGGAAGCGGGATTTCTTCATCTAATGCTAGAAGGAAGAATTCTCAGAAACTTCTTTGATTTGTGTGTGTTCAACTCACAGAGTTGAACCTTCCTTTAGACAGAGCAGATTGGAAACCCTCTTTTTGAGGAATTTGCATGTGGAGATTTCAAGCGTTTGGGGCCATCGGTAGAAAAGGAAATATCCTCGTATAAAAACCAGAGAGTATCATTCTCAGAAACCACTTTGTGATGTGTGCATTCCACTCACAGAGTTTAACCTTTCTTTTCATAGAGCAGTTTGTAAACACTCTGTTTGTAAAGTCTGCAAGTGGATATATGGACTTCTTTGTGGATTTCGTTGGAAGCGGGATTTCTTCATCTAATGCTACACAGAAGATTTCTCAGTATCTTCGTTGATTTGTGTGTGTTCAACTCACAGAGTTGAACCTTCCTTTAGACAGAGCAGATTGGAAACCCTCCTTTTGAGGAATATGCATGTGGAGATTTCAAGCACTTTGGCGCCAACGGTAGAAAAGGAAATCTCCTCGTATAAAAACAAGAGAGAATCATTCTCAGACACTACTATGTGATGTGTGCGTTCCACTCACAGACTTTAACCTTTCTTTTCATAGAGCAGCTTGGAAACACTCTGTTTGTAAAGTCTGCAAGTGGATATTTGTACCTCTTTGAGGATGTCGTTGGAAGCGGGATTTCTTCATCTGATGCTACACAGAAGATTTCTCAATAACTTCGTTGATTTGTGAGTGTTCAACTAACAGAGTTGAACCTTCCTTTAGACAGAGCAGATTGGAAACTCTCTTTTTGAGGAATTTGCATGTGGAAATTTCAAGCGTTTTTGGGCCATCGGTAGAAAAGGAAATATCCTCGTATAAAAACTGGAGAGAATCATTTTCAGAAACGACTTTGTGATGTGTGTGTTCCACTCACAGAGTTTAACCTTTCTTTTCATAGAGCAGATTGGAAACACTCTGGTTTTGAAGTCTGCAAGGGGATATTTGGACCTCTTTCAGTATTTCATTGGAAGCGGGATTTCTTCATCTAATGCTAGAAGGAAGAATTTTCAGAAACTTCTTTGATTTGCGTGTGTTCAACTCACAGAGTTTAACCTTCCTTTAGACAGAGCAGATTGGAAACCCTCTTTTTGAGGAATTTGCATGTGGAGATTTCAAGCGTTTTGGGGCCAACTTTAGAAAAGGAAATATCCTCATAGAAAAACTAGAGAGAATCATTCTCAGAAACCTCTTTGTTATGTGTGCGTTCCACTCACAGAGTTTAACCTTTCTTTTCATAGAGCAGTTTGGAAACACTCTGTTTGTAACGTCTGCAAGAGGATATTTGTACCTCTTTGAGGATTTCGTTGGAAGTGGGGTTTCTTCATCTAATGCTACACAGAAGATTTCTCAGTAACTTCGTTGATTTCTGTGTGTTCAACTAACAGAGTTGAACCTTCCTTTAGACAGAGCAGATTGGAAACCCTCTTTTTGAGGAATTTGCATGTGGAGATTTCAAGGGTTTTTGGGCCATCGGTAGGAAAGGAAATATCCTCGTATAAAAACTAGAGGGAATCATTCTCAGAAACCACTTTGTGATGTGTGCGATCCACTCACAGAGTTTAACCTTTCTTTTCATAGAGCCGTTTGGAAACACTCTGTTTGTGAAGTCTGCAAGTGGATATTTGGACCTCTTGGAGGATTTCGTTGGAAGCGGGATTTCTTCATCTAATGCTAGAAGGAAGAATTCTCAGAAACTTCTTTGATTTGTGTGTGTTCAACTCACAGAGATGAACCTTCCTTTAGACAGAGCAGATTGGAAACCCTCTTTTTGAGGAATTTGCATGTGGAGGTTTCAAGCGTTTTGGGGCCATCGGTAGAAAAGGAAATCTCCTCGTATAAAAACAAGAGAGAATCATTCTCAGAAACCACTTTGTGATGTGTGCATTCCACTCTCAGAGTTTAACCTTTCTTTTCATAGAGCAGTTTGTAAACACTCTGTTTGTAAAGTCTGCAAGTGGATATATGGACTTCTTTGTGGATTTCGTTGGAAGCGGGATTTCTTCATCTAATGCTACACAGAAGATTTCTCAGTAACTTCGTTGATTTGTGTGTGTTCAACTCACAGAGTTGAACCTTCCTTTAGACAGAGCAGATTGGAAACCCTCTTTTTGAGGAATATGCATGTGGAGATTTCAAGCACTTTGGCGCCAACGGTAGAAAAGGAAATCTCCTCGTATAAAAACAAGAGAGAATCATTCTCAGACACTACTTTGTGATGTGTGCGTTCCACTCACAGAGTTTAACCTTTCTTTTCATAGAGCAGTTTGGAAACACTCTGTTTGTAAAGTCTGCAAGTGGATATTTGTACCTCTTTGAGGATGTCGTTGGAAGTGGGGTTTCTTCATCTAATGCTACACAGAAGATTTCTCAGTAACTTCGTTGATTTCTGTGTGTTCAACTAACAGAGTTGAACCTTCCTTTAGACAGAGCAGATTGGAAACCCTCTTTTTGAGGAATTTGCATGTGGAGATTTCAAGGGTTTTTGGGCCATCGGTAGAAAAGGAAATATCCTCGTATAAAAACTAGAGGGAATCATTCTCAGAAACCACTTTGTGATGTGTGCGGTCCACTCACAGAGTTTAACCTTTCTTTTCATAGAGCCGTTTGGAAACACTCTGTTTGTGAAGTCTGCAAGTGGATATTTGGACCTCTTGGAGGATTTCGTTGGAAGCGGGATTTCTTCATCTAATGCTAGAAGGAAGAATTCTCAGAAACTTCTTTGATTTGTGTGTGTTCAACTCACAGAGTTGAACCTTCCTTTAGACAGAGCAGATTGGAAACCCTCTTTTTGAGGAATTTGCATGTGGAGATTTCAAGCGTTTGGGGCAATCGGTAGAAAAGGAAATATCCTCGTATAAAAACTAGAGAGAATCATTCTCAGAAACCACTTTGTGATGTGTGCATTCCACTCACAGAGTTTAACCTTTCTTTTCATAGAGCAGTTTGTAAACACTCTGTTTGTAAAGTCTGCAAGTGGATATATGGACTTCTTTGTGGATTTCGTTGGAAGCGGGATTTCTTCATCTAATGCTACACAGAAGATTTCTCAGTAACTTCGTTGATTTGTGTGTGTTCAACTCACAGAGTTGAACCTTCCTTTAGACAGAGCAGATTGGAAACCCTCTTTTTGAGGAATATGCATGTGGAGATTTCAAGCACTTTGGCGCCAACGGTAGAAAAGGAAATCTCCTCGTATAAAAACAAGAGAGAATCATTCTCAGACACTACTTTGTGATGTGTGCGTTCCACTCACAGAGTTTAACCTTTCTATTCATAGAGCAGCTTGGAAACACTCTGTTTGTAAAGTCTGCAAGTGGATATTTGTACCTCTTTGAGGATGTCGTTGGAAGTGGGGTTTCTTCATCTAATGCTACACAGAAGATTTCTCAGTAACTTCGTTGATTTCTGTGTGTTCAACTAACAGAGTTGAACCTTCCTTTAGACAGAGCAGATTGGAAACCCTCTTTTTGAGGAATTTGCATGTGGAGATTTCAGCGATTTGGGGCCAACGGTAGAAAAGGAAATATCCTCGTATAAAAACTAGAGAGAATCATTCTCAGAAACCACTTTGTGATGTGTGCGATCCACTCACAGAGTTTAACCTTTCTTTTCATAGAGCAGTTTGGAAACACTCTGTTTGTGAAGTCTGCAAGTGGATATTTGGACCTCTTTGTGGATTTCGTTGGAAGCGGGATTTCTTCATCTAATGCTAGAAGGAAGAATTCTCAGAAACTTCTTTGATTTGTGTGTGTTGAACTCACAGAGTTGAACCTTCCTTTAGACAGAGCAGATTGGAAACCCTCTTTTTGAGGAATTTGCATGTGGAGATTTCAAGCGTTTTGGAGCCATCGGTAGAAAAGGAAATCTCCTCGTATAAAAACTAGAGAGAATCATTCTCAGAAACCACTTTGTGATGTGTGCCTTCCACTCACAGTGTTTAACCTTTCTTTTCATAGAGCAGCTTGTAAACACTCTGTTTGTAAAGTCTGCAAGTGGATATTTGGACCTCTTTGTGGATTTCGTTGGAAGCGGGATTTCTTCATCTAATGCTACACAGAAGATTTCTCAATAACTTCGTTGATTTGTGAGTGTTCAACTAACAGAGTTGAAACTTCCTTTAGAGAGAGCATATTGGAAACTCGCTTTTTGAGGAATTTGCATGTGGAGATTTCAAGCGTTTTTGGGCCATCGGTAGAAAAGGAAATATCCTCGTATAAAAACTAGAGAGAATCATCTCAGAAACCACTTTGTGATGAGTGCGATCCACTCACAGAGTTTAACCTTTCTTTTCATAGAGCAGTTTGGAAACACTCTGTGAAGTCTGCAAGTGGATATTTGGACCTCTTGGAGGATTTCGTTAGAAGCGGGATTTCTTCATCTAATGCTACACAGAAGATTTCTCAGAAACTTCTTTGATTTGTGTGTGTTCAACTCACAGAGTTGAACCTTCCTTTAGACAGAGCAGATTGGAAACCCTCTTTTTGAGGAATTTGCATGTGGAGATTTCAAGCGTTTTTGGGCCATCGGTAGAAAAGGAAATATCCTCGTATAAAAACTAGAGAGAATCATTCTCAGAAACCACTTTGTTATGTGTGCGATCCACTCACAGAGTTTAACCTTTCTTTTCATAGAGCAGTTTGGAAACACTCTGTTTGTGAAGTCTGCAAGTGGATATTTGGACCTCTTGGAGGATTTCGTTGGAAGCGGGATTTCTTCATCTAATGCTAGAAGGAAGAATTCTCAGAAACTTCTTTGATTTGTGTGCGTTCAACTCACAGAGTTGAACCTTCCTTTAGACAGAGCAGATTGGAAACCCTCTTTTTGAGGAATATGCATGTGGAGATTTCAAGCTTTTTGTGGCCAACGGTAGAAAAGGAAATATCCTAATATAAAAACTAGAGAGAATCATTTTCAGAAACTACTTTCTGATGTGTGTGTTCCACTCACAGAGTTCAACCTTTCTTTTCATAGAGCAGTTTGGAAACACTCTGGTTTTGAAGTCTGCAAGGGGATATTTGGACCTCTTTGAGGATTTCATTGGAAGCGGGATTTCTTCATCTAATGCTAGAAGGAAGAATTTTCAGAAACTTCTTTGACTTGCGTGTGTTCAACTCACAGAGTTGAACCTTCCTTTAGACAGAGCAGATTGGAAACCCTCTTTTTGAGGAATTTACATGTGGAGATTTCAAGCGATTTGGGGCCTACGTTAGAAAAGGAAATATCCTCATAGAAAAACTAGAGAGAATCATTCTCAGAAACCACTTTGTGATGTGTGCGTTCCACTCACAGAGTTTAACCTTTCTTTTCATAGAGCAGTTTGGAAACACTCTGTTTGTAAAGTCTGCAAGTGGATATTTGTACCTCTTTGAGGATGTCGTTGGAAGTGGGGTTTCTTCATCTAATGCTACACAGAAGATTTCTCAGTAACTTCGTTGATTTCTGTGTGTTCAACTAACAGAGTTGAACCTTCCTTTAGACAGAGCAGATTGGAAACCCTCTTTTTGAGGAATTTGCATGTGGAGATTTCAAGCGATTTGGGGCCAACGGTAGAAAAGGAAGTATCCTCGTATAAAAACTAGAGAGAATCATTCTCAGAAACCACTTTGTGATGTGTGCGATCCACTCACAGAGTTTAACCTTTCTTTTCATAGAGCAGTTTGGAAACACTCTGTTTGTGAAGTCTGCAAGTGGATATTTGGACCTCTTGGAGGATTTCGTTGGAAGCGGGATTTCTTCATCTAATGCTAGAAGGAAGAATTCTCAGAAACTTCTTTGATTTGTGTGTGTTGAACTCACAGAGTTGAACCTTCCTTTAGACAGAGCAGATTGGAAACCCTCTTTTTGAGGAATTTTCATGTGGAGATTTCAAGCGTTTTGGAGCCATCGGTAGAAAAGGAAATCTCCTCGTATAAAAACTGGAGAGAATCATTCTCAGAAACCACTTTGTGATGTGTGCGTTCCACTCACAGAGTTTAACCTTTCTTCTCATAGAGCAGCTTGTAAACACTCTGTTTGTAAAGTCTGCAAGTGGATATTTGGACCTCTTTGTGGATTTCGTTGGAAGCGGGATTTCTTCATCTAATGCTACACAGAAGATTTCTCAATAACTTCGTTGATTTCTGTGTGTTCAACTAACAGAGTTGAACCTTCCTTTAGACAGAGCAGATTGGAAACACTCTTTTTGAGGAATATGCATGTGGAGATTTCAAGCATTTTGTGGCCAACGGTAGAAAAGGAAATATCCTCGTATAAAAACTGGAGAGAATCATTTTCAGAAACGACTTTGTGATGTGTGTGTTCCACTCACAGAGTTTAACCTTTCTTTTCATAGAGCAGATTGGAAACACTCTGGTTTTGAAGTCTGCAAGGGGATATTTGGACCTCTTTCAGGATTTCATTGGAAGCGGGATTTCTTCATCTAATGCTAGAAGGAAGAATTTTCAGAAACTTCTTTGATTTGCGTGTGTTCAACTCACAGAGTTGAACCTTCCTTTAGACAGAGCAGGTTGGAAACCCTCTTTTTGAGGAATTTGCATGTGGAGATTTCAAGCGTTTTGGGGCCAACGTTAGAAAAGGAAATATCCTCATAGAAAAACTAGAGAGAATCATTCTCAGAAACCTCTTTGTTATGTGTGCGTTCCACTCACAGAGTTTAACCTTTCTTTTCATAGAGCAGTTTGGAAACACTCTGTTTGTAACGTCTGCAAGAGGATATTTGTACCTCTTTGAGGATTTCGTTGGAAGTGGGGTTTCTTCATCTAATGCTACACAGAAGATTTCTCAGTAACTTCGTTGATTTCTGTGTGTTCAACTAACAGAGTTGAACCTTCCTTTAGACAGAGCAGATTGGAAACCCTCTTTTTGAGGAATTTGCATGTGGAGATTTCAAGGGTTTTTGGGCCATCGGTAGAAAAGGAAATATCCTCGTATAAAAACTAGAGGGAATCATTCTCAGAAACCACTTTGTGATGTGTGCGGTCCACTCACAGAGTTTAACCTTTCTTTTCATAGAGCCGTTTGGAAACACTCTGTTTGTGAAGTCTGCAAGTGGATATTTGGACCTCTTGGAGGATTTCGTTGGAAGCGGGATTTCTTCATCTAATGCTAGAAGGAAGAATTCTCAGAAACTTCTTTGATTTGTGTGTGTTCAACTCACAGAGTTGAACCTTCCTTTAGACAGAGCAGATTGGAAACCCTCTTTTTGAGGAATTTGCATGTGGAGATTTCAAGCGTTTGGGGCAATCGGTAGAAAAGGAAATCTCCTCGTATAAAAACTAGAGAGAATCATTCTCAGAAACCACTTTGTGATGTGTGAATTCCACTCACAGAGTTTAACCTTTCTTTTCATAGAGCAGTTTGTAAACACTCTGTTTGTAAAGTCTGCAAGTGGATATATGGACTTCTTTGTGGATTTCGTTGGAAGCGGGATTTCTTCATCTAATGCTACACAGAAGATTTCTCAGTAACTTCGTTGATTTGTGTGTGTTCAACTCACAGAGTTGAACCTTCCTTTAGACAGAGCAGATTGGAAACCCTCTTTTTGAGGAATTTGCATGTGGAGATTTCAAGCGATTTGGGGCCAACGGTAGAAAAGGAAATATCCTCGTATAAAAACTAGAGAGAATCATTCTCAGAAACCACTTTGTGATGTGTGCGATCCACTCACAGAGTTTAACCTTTCTTTTCATAGAGCAGTTTGGAAACACTCTGTTTGTGAAGTCTGCAAGTGGATATTTGGACCTCTTTGTGGATTTCGTTGGAAGCGGGATTTCTTCATCTAATGCTAGAAGGAAGAATTCTCAGAAATTTCTTTGATTTGTGTGTGTTGAACTCACAGAGTTGAACCTTCCTTTAGACAGAGCAGATTGGAAACCCTCTTTTTGAGGAATTTGCATGTGGAGATTTCAAGCGTTTTGGAGCCATCGGTAGAAAAGGAAATCTCCTCGTATAAAAACTAGAGAGAATCATTCTCAGAAACCACTTTGTGATGTGTGCGTTCCACTCACAGTGTTTAACCTTTCTTTTCATAGAGCAGCTTGTAAACACTCTGTTTGTAAAGTCTGCAAGTGGATATTTGGACCTCTTTGTGGATTTCGTTGGAAGCGGGATTTCTTCATCTAATGCTACACAGAAGATTTCTCAATAACTTCGTTGATTTGTGAGTGTTCAACTAACAGAGTTGAACCTTCCTTTAGACAGAGCATATTGGAAACTCTCTTTTTGAGGAATTTGCATGTGGAGATTTCAAGCGTTTTTGGGCCATCGGTAGAAAAGGAAATATCCTCGTATAAAAACTAGAGAGAATCATCTCAGAAACCACTTTGTGATGTGTGCGATCCACTCACAGAGTTTAACCTTTCTTTTCATAGAGCAGTTTGGAAACACTCTGTTTGTGAAGTCTGCAAGTGGATATTTGGACCTCTTGGAGGATTTCGTTAGAAGCGGGATTTCTTCATCTAATGCTACACAGAAGATTTCTCAGAAACTTCTTTGATTTGTGTGTGTTCAACTCACAGAGTTGAACCTTCCTTTAGACAGAGCAGATTGGAAACCCTCTTTTTGAGGAATTTGCATGTGGAGATTTCAAGCGTTTTTGGGCCATCGGTAGAAAAGGAAATATCCTCGTATAAAAACTAGAGAGAATCATTCTCAGAAACCACTTTGTTATGTGTGCGATCCACTCACAGAGTTTAACCTTTCTTTTCATAGAGCAGTTTGGAAACACTCTGTTTGTGAAGTCTGCAAGTGGATATTTGGACCTCTTGGAGGATTTCGTTGGAAGCGGGATTTCTTCATCTAATGCTAGAAGGAAGAATTCTCAGAAACTTCTTTGATTTGTGTGCGTTCAACTCACAGAGTTGAACCTTCCTTTAGACAGAGCAGATTGGAAACCCTCTTTTTGAGGAATATGCATGTGGAGATTTCAAGCATTTTGTGGCCAACGGTAGAAAAGGAAATATCCTAATATAAAAACTAGAGAGAATCATTTTCAGAAACTACTTTCTGATGTGTGTGTTCCACTCACAGAGTTCAACCTTTCTTTTCATAGAGCAGTTTGGAAACACTCTGGTTTTGAAGTCTGCAAGGGGATATTTGGACCTCTTTGAGGATTTCATTGGAAGCGGGATTTCTTCATCTAATGCTAGAAGGAAGAATTTTCAGAAACTTCTTTGATTTGCGTGTGTTCAACTCACAGAGTTGAACCTTCCTTTAGACAGAGCAGATTGGAAACCCTCTTTTTGAGGAATTTGCATGTGGAGATTTCAAGCGATTTGGGGCCTACGTTAGAAAAGGAAATATCCTCATAGAAAAACTAGAGAGAATCATTCTCAGAAACCACTTTGTGATGTGTGCGTTCCACTCACAGAGTTTAACCTTTCTTTTCATAGAGCAGTTTGGAAACACTCTGTTTGTAAAGTCTGCAAGTGGATATTTGTACCTCTTTGAGGATGTCGTTGGAAGTGGGGTTTCTTCATCTAATGCTACACAGAAGATTTCTCAGTAACTTCGTTGATTTCTGTGTGTTCAACTAACAGAGTTGAACCTTCCTTTAGACAGAGCAGATTGGAAACCCTCTTTTTGAGGAATTTGCATGTGGAGATTTCAAGCGATTTGGGGCCAACGGTAGAAAAGGAAGTATCCTCGTATAAAAACTAGAGAGAATCATTCTCAGAAACCACTTTGTGATGTGTGCGATCCACTCACAGAGTTTAACCTTTCTTTTCATAGAGCAGTTTGGAAACACTCTGTTTGTGAAGTCTGCAAGTGGAGATTTGGACCTCTTGGAGGATTTCGTTGGAAGCGGGATTTCTTCATCTAATGCTAGAAGGAAGAATTCTCAGAAACTTCTTTGATTTGTGTGTGTTGAACTCACAGAGTTGAACCTTCCTTTAGACAGAGCAGATTGGAAACCCTCTTTTTGAGGAATTTTCATGTGGAGATTTCAAGCGTTTTGGAGCCATCGGTAGAAAAGGAAATCTCCTCGTATAAAAACTAGAGAGAATCATTCTCAGAAACCACTTTGTGATGTGTGCGTTCCACTCACAGAGTTTAACCTTTCTTCTCATAGAGCAGCTTGTAAACACTCTGTTTGTAAAGTCTGCAAGTGGATATTTGGACCTCTTTGTGGATTTCGTTGGAAGCGGGATTTCTTCATCTAATGCTACACAGAAGATTTCTCAATAACTTCGTTGATTTGTGAGTGTTCAACTAACAGAGTTGAACCTTCCTTTAGACAGAGCAGATTGGAAACTCTCTTTTTGAGGAATTTGCATGTGGAGATTTCAAGCGTTTTTGGGCCATCGGTAGAAAAGGAAATATCCTCGTATAAAAACTAGAGAGAATCATCTCAGAAACCACTTTGTGATGTGTGCGATCCACTCACAGAGTTTAACCTTTCTTTTCATAGAGCAGTTTGGAAACACTCTGTTTGTGAAGTCTGCAAGTGGATATTTGGACCTCTTGGAGGATTTCGTTAGAAGCGGGATTTCTTCATCTAATGCTAGAAGGAAGAATTCTCAGAAACTTCTTTGATTTGTGTGTGTTCAACTCACAGAGTTGAACCTTCCTTTAGACAGAGCAGATTGGAAACCCTCTTTTTGAGGATTTTGCATGTGGAGATTTCAAGCGTTTTGGGGCCATCGGTAGAAAAGGAAATATCCTCGTATAAAAACTAGAGTGAATCATTCTCAGTAACCACTTTGTGATGTGAGCATTCCACTCACAGAGTTTAACCTTTCTTTTCATAGAGCAGTTTGTAAACACTCTGTTTGTAAAGTCTGCAAGTGGATATTTGGACCTCTTTGTGGATTTCGTTGGAAGCGGTATTTCATCATCTAATGCTACTCAGAAGATTTCTCAGTAACATCGTTGATTTCTGTGTGTTCAACTAACAGAGTTGAACCTTCCTTTAGACAGAGCAGATTGGAAACACTCTTTTTGAGGAATATGCATGTGGAGATTTCAAGCATTTTGTGGCCAACGGTAGAAAAGGAAATATCCTCGTATAAAAACTGGAGAGAATCATTTTCAGAAACGACTTTGTGATGTGTGTGTTCCACTCACAGAGTTTAACCTTTCTTTTCATAGAGCAGATTGGAAACACTCTGGTTTTGAAGTCTGCAAGGGGATATTTGGACCTCTTTGAGGATTTCATTGGAAGCGGGATTTCTTCATCTAATGCTAGAAGGAAGAATTTTCAGAAACTTCTTTGATTTGCGTGTGTTCAACTCACAGAGTTGAACCTTCCTTTAGACAGAGCAGATTGGAAACCCTCTTTTTGAGGAATTTGCATGTGGAGATTTCAAGCGTTTGGGGCAATCGGTAGAAAAGGAAATATCCTCGTATAAAAACTAGAGAGAATCATTCTCAGAAACCACTTTGTGATGTGTGCATTCCACTCACAGAGTTTAACCTTTCTTTTCATAGAGCAGTTTGTAAACACTCTGTTTGTAAAGTCTGCAAGTGGATATATGGACTTCTTTGTGGATTTCGTTGGAAGCGGGATTTCTTCATCTAATGCTACACAGAAGATTTCTCAGTAACTTCGTTGATTTGTGTGTGTTCAACTCACAGAGTTGAACCTTCCTTTAGACAGAGCAGATTGGAAACCCTCTTTTTGAGGAATTTGCATGTGGAGATTTCAAGCGATTTGGGGCCAACGGTAGAAAAGGAAATATCCTCGTATAAAAACTTGAGAGAATCATTCTCAGAAACCACTTTGTGATGTGTGCAATCCACTCACAGAGTTTAACCTTTCTTTTCATAGAGCAGTTTGGAAACACTCTGTTTGTGAAGTCTGCAAGTGGATATTTGGACCTCTTGGAGGATTTCGTTGGAAGCGGGATTTCTTCATCTAATGCTAGAAGGAAGAATTCTCAGAAATTTCTTTGATTTGTGTGTGTTGAACTCACAGAGTTGAACCTTCCTTTAGACAGAGCAGATTGGAAACCCTCTTTTTGAGGAATTTGCATGTGGAGATTTCAAGCGTTTTGGAGCCATCGGTAGAAAAGGAAATCTCCTCGTATAAAAACTAGAGAGAATCATTCTCAGAAACCACTTTGTGATGTGTGCGTTCCACTCACAGTGTTTAACCTTTCTTTTCATAGAGCAGCTTGTAAACACTCTGTTTGTAAAGTCTGCAAGTGGATATTTGGACCTCTTTGTGGATTTCGTTGGAAGCGGGATTTCTTCATCTAATGCTACACAGAAGATTTCTCAATAACTTCGTTGATTTGTGAGTGTTCAACTAACAGAGTTGAACCTTCCTTTAGACAGAGCATATTGGAAACTCTCTTTTTGAGGAATTTGCATGTGGAGATTTCAAGCGTTTTTGGGCCATCGGTAGAAAAGGAAATATCCTCGTATAAAAACTAGAGAGAATCATCTCAGAAACCACTTTGTGATGTGTGCGATCCACTCACAGAGTTTAACCTTTCTTTTCATAGAGCAGTTTGGAAACACTCTGTTTGTGAAGTCTGCAAGTGGATATTTGGACCTCTTGGAGGATTTCGTTAGAAGCGGGATTTCTTCATCTAATGCTACACAGAAGATTTCTCAGAAACTTCTTTGATTTGTGTGTGTTCAACTCACAGAGTTGAACCTTCCTTTAGACAGAGCAGATTGGAAACCCTCTTTTTGAGGAATTTGCATGTGGAGATTTCAAGCGTTTTTGGGCCATCGGTAGAAAAGGAAATATCCTCGTATAAAAACTAGAGAGAATCATTCTCAGAAACCACTTTGTTATGTGTGCGATCCACTCACAGAGTTTAACCTTTCTTTTCATAGAGCAGTTTGGAAACACTCTGTTTGTGAAGTCTGCAAGTGGATATTTGGACCTCTTGGAGGATTTCGTTGGAAGCGGGATTTCTTCATCTAATGCTAGAAGGAAGAATTCTCAGAAACTTCTTTGATTTGTGTGCGTTCAACTCACAGAGTTGAACCTTCCTTTAGACAGAGCAGATTGGAAACCCTCTTTTTGAGGAATATGCATGTGGAGATTTCAAGCATTTTGTGGCCAACGGTAGAAAAGGAAATATCCTATTATAAAAACTAGAGAGAATCATTTTCAGAAACTACTTTCTGATGTGTGTGTTCCACTCACAGAGTTCAACCTTTCTTTTCATAGAGCAGTTTGGAAACACTCTGGTTTTGAAGTCTGCAAGGGGATATTTGGACCTCTTTGAGGATTTCATTGGAAGCGGGATTTCTTCATCTAATGCTAGAAGGAAGAATTTTCAGAAACTTCTTTGATTTGCGTGTGTTCAACTCACAGAGTTGAACCTTCCTTTAGACAGAGCAGATTGGAAACCCTCTTTTTGAGGAATTTACATGTGGAGATTTCAAGCGATTTGGGGCCTACGTTAGAAAAGGAAATATCCTCATAGAAAAACTAGAGAGAATCATTCTCAGAAACCACTTTGTGATGTGTGCGTTCCACTCACAGAGTTTAACCTTTCTTTTCATAGAGCAGTTTGGAAACACTCTGTTTGTAAAGTCTGCAAGTGGATATTTGTACCTCTTTGAGGATGTCGTTGGAAGTGGGGTTTCTTCATCTAATGCTACAGAGAAGATTTCTCAGTAACTTCGTTGATTTCTGTGTGTTCAACTAACAGAGTTGAACCTTCCTTTAGACAGAGCAGATTGGAAACCCTCTTTTTGAGGAATTTGCATGTGGAGATTTCAAGCGATTTGGGGCCAACGGTAGAAAAGGAAGTATCCTCGTATAAAAACTAGAGAGAATCATTCTCAGAAACCACTTTGTGATGTGTGCGATCCACTCACAGAGTTTAACCTTTCTTTTCATAGAGCAGTTTGGAAACACTCTGTTTGTGAAGTCTGCAAGTGGATATTTGGACCTCTTGGAGGATTTCGTTGGAAGCGGGATTTCTTCATCTAATGCTAGAAGGAAGAATTCTCAGAAACTTCTTTGATTTGTGTGTGTTGAACTCACAGAGTTGAACCTTCCTTTAGACAGAGCAGATTGGAAACCCTCTTTTTGAGGAATTTTCATGTGGAGATTTCAAGCGTTTTGGAGCCATCGGTAGAAAAGGAAATCTCCTCGTATAAAAACTAGAGAGAATCATTCTCAGAAACCACTTTGTGATGTGTGCGTTCCACTCACAGAGTGTAACCTTTCTTCTCATAGAGCAGCTTGTAAACACTCTGTTTGTAAAGTCTGCAAGTGGATATTTGGACCTCTTTGTGGATTTCGTTGGAAGCGGGATTTCTTCATCTAATGCTACACAGAAGATTTCTCAATAACTTCGTTGATTTGTGAGTGTTCAACTAACAGAGTTGAACCTTCCTTTAGACAGAGCAGATTGGAAACTCTCTTTTTGAGGAATTTGCATGTGGTGATTTCAAGCGTTTTTGGGCCATCGGTAGAAAAGGAAATATCCTCGTATAAAAACTAGAGAGAATCATCTCAGAAACCACTTTGTGATGTGTGCGATCCACTCACAGAGTTTAACCTTTCTTTTCATAGAGCAGTTTGGAAACACTCTGTTTGTGAAGTCTGCAAGTGGATATTTGGACCTCTTGGAGGATTTCGTTAGAAGCGGGATATCTTCTTCTAATTCTAGAAGGAAGAATTCTCAGAAACTTCTTTGATTTGTGTTTGTTCAACTCACAGAGTTGAACCTTCCTTTAGACAGAGCAGATTGGAAACCCTCTTTTTGAGGAATATGCATGTGGAGATTTCAAGCACTTTGGCGCCAACGGTAGAAAAGGAAATCTCCTCGTATAAAAACTAGAGAGAATCATTCTCAGAAACCACTTTGTGATGTGTGCGATCCACTCACAGAGTTTAACCTTTCTTTTCATAGAGCAGTTTGGAAACGCTCTGTTTGTGAAGTCTGCAAATGGATATTTGGACCTCTTTGTGGATTTCGTTGGAAGCGGGATTTCTTCATCTAATGCTACACAGAAGATTTCTCAATAACTTCGTTGATTTGTGAGTGTTCAACTAACAGAGTTGAACCTTCCTTTAGACAGAGCAGATTGGAAACTCTCTTTTTGAGGAATTTGCATGTGGAGATTTCAAGCGTTTTTGGGCCATCGGTAGAAAAGGAAATATCCTCGTATAAAAACTAGAGAGAATCATCTCAGAAACCACTTTGTGATGTGTGCGATCCACTCACAGAGTTTAACCTTTCTTTTCATAGAGCAGTTTGGAAACACTCTGTTTGTGAAGTCTGCAAGTGGATATTTGGACCTCTTGGAGGATTTCGTTAGAAGCGGGATTTCTTCATCTAATGCTAGAAGGAAGAATTCTCAGAAACTTCTTTGATTTGTGTGTGTTCAACTCACAGAGTTGAACCTTCCTTTAGACAGAGCAGATTGGAAACCCTCTTTTTGAGGAATTTGCATGTGGAGATTTCAAGCGTTTTGGGTCCATCGGTAGAAAAGGAAATATCCTCGTATAAAAACTAGAGAGAATCATTCTCAGAAACCACTTTGTGATGTGTGTGTTCCACTCACAGAGTTTAACCTTTCTTTTCATAGAGCAGTTTGGAAACACTCTGGTTTTGAAGTCTGCAAGGGGAAATTTGGACCTCTTTGAGGATTTCATTGGAAGCGGGATTTCTTCATCTAATGCTAGAAGGAAGAATTTTCAGAAACTTCTTTGATTTGCGTGTGTTCAACTCACAGAGTTGAACCTTCCTTTAGACAGAGCAGATTGGAAACCCTCTTTTTGAGGAATTTGCATGTGGAGATTTCAAGCGATTTGGGGCCTACGTTAGAAAAGGAAATATCCTCATAGAAAAACTAGAGAGAATCATTCTCAGAAACCACTTTGTGATGTGTGCGTTCCACTCACAGAGTTTAACCTTTCTTTTCATAGAGCAGTTTGGAAACACTCTGTTTGTAAAGTCTGCAAGTGGATATTTGTACCTCTTTGAGGATGTCGTTGGAAGTGGGGTTTCTTCATCTAATGCTACACAGAAGATTTCTCAGTAACTTCGTTGATTTCTGTGTGTTCAACTAACAGAGTTGAACCTTCCTTTAGACAGAGCAGATTGGAAACCCTCTTTTTGAGGAATTTGCATGTGGAGATTTCAAGCGATTTGGGGCCAACGGTAGAAAAGGGAGTATCCTCGTATAAAAACTAGAGAGAATCATTCTCAGAAACCACTTTGTGATGTGTGCGATCCACTCACAGAGTTTAACCTTTCTTTTCATAGAGCAGTTTGGAAACACTCTGTTTGTGAAGTCTGCAAGTGGATATTTGGACCTCTTGGAGGATTTCGTTGGAAGCGGGATTTCTTCATCTAATGTTAGAAGGAAGAATTCTCAGAAACTTCTTTGATTTGTGTGTGTTGAACTCACAGAGTTGAACCTTCCTTTAGACAGAGCAGATTGGAAACCCTCTTTTTGAGGAATTTTCATGTGGAGATTTCAAGCGTTTTGGGGCCATCGGTAGAAAAGGAAATATCCTCGTATAAAAACTAGAGAGAATCATTCTCAGTAACCACTTTGTGATGTGAGCATTCCACTCACAGAGTTTAACCTTTCTTTTCATAGAGCAGTTTGTAAACACTCTGTTTGTAAAGTCTGCAAGTGGATATTTGGACCTCTTTGTGGATTTCGTTGGAAGCGGTATTTCATCATCTAATGCTACTCAGAAGATTTCTCAGTAACATCGTTGATTTCTGTGTGTTCAACTAACAGAGTTGAACCTTCCTTTAGACAGAGCAGATTGGAAACACTCTTTTTGAGGAATATGCATGTGGAGATTTCAAGCATTTTGTGGCCAACGGTAGAAAAGGAAATATCCTCGTATAAAAACTGGAGAGAATCATTTTCAGAAACGACTTTGTGATGTGTGTGTTCCACTCACAGAGTTTAACCTTTCTTTTCATAGAGCAGATTGGAAACACTCTGGTTTTGAAGTCTGCAAGGGGATATTTGGACCTCTTTCAGGATTTCATTGGAAGCGGGATTTCTTCATCTAATGCTAGAAGGAAGAATTTTCAGAAACTTCTTTGATTTGCGTGTGTTCAACTCACAGAGTTGAACCTTCCTTTAGACAGAGCAGATTGGAAACCCTCTTTTTGAGGAATTTGCATGTGGAGATTTCAAGCGTTTTGGGGCCAACGTTAGAAAAGGAAATATCCTCATAGAAAAACTAGAGAGAATCATTCTCAGAAACCTCTTTGTTATGTGTGCGTTCCACTCACAGAGTTTAACCTTTCTTTTCATAGAGCAGTTTGGAAACACTCTGTTTGTAACGTCTGCAAGAGGATATTTGTACCTCTTTGAGGATTTCGTTGGAAGTGGGGTTTCTTCATCTAATGCTACACAGAAGATTTCTCAGTAACTTCGTTGATTTCTGTGTGTTCAACTAACAGAGTTGAACCTTCCTTTAGACAGAGCAGATTGGAAACCCTCTTTTTGAGGAATTTGCATGTGGAGATTTCAAGGGTTTTTGGGCCATCGGTAGAAAAGGAAATATCCTCGTATAAAAACTAGAGGGAATCATTCTCAGAAACCACTTTGTGATGTGTGCGGTCCACTCACAGAGTTTAACCTTTCTTTTCATAGAGCCGTTTGGAAACACTCTGTTTGTGAAGTCTGCAAGTGGATATTTGGACCTCTTGGAGGATTTCGTTGGAAGCGGGATTTCTTCATCTAATGCTAGAAGGAAGAATTCTCAGAAACTTCTTTGATTTGTGTGTGTTCAACTCACAGAGTTGAACCTTCCTTTAGACAGAGCAGATTGGAAACCCTCTTTTTGAGGAATTTGCATGTGGAGATTTCAAGCGTTTGGGGCAATCGGTAGAAAAGGAAATATCCTCGTATAAAAACTAGAGAGAATCATTCTCAGAAACCACTTTGTGATGTGTGCATTCCACTCACAGAGTTTAACCTTTCTTTTCATAGAGCAGTTTGTAAACACTCTGTTTGTAAAGTCTGCAAGTGGATATATGGACTTCTTTGTGGATTTCGTTGGAAGCGGGATTTCTTCATCTAATGCTACACAGAAGATTTCTCAGTAACTTCGTTGATTTGTGTGTGTTCAACTCACAGAGTTGAACCTTCCTTTAGACAGAGCAGATTGGAAACCCTCTTTTTGAGGAATATGCATGTGGAGATTTCAAGCACTTTGGCGCCAACGGTAGAAAAGGAAATCTCCTCGTATAAAAACAAGAGAGAATCATTCTCAGACACTACTTTGTGATGTGTGCGTTCCACTCACAGAGTTTAACCTTTCTTTTCATAGAGCAGCTTGGAAACACTCTGTTTGTAAAGTCTGCAAGTGGATATTTGTACCTCTTTGAGGATGTCGTTGGAAGTGGGGTTTCTTCATCTAATGCTACACAGAAGATTTCTCAGTAACTTCGTTGATTTCTGTGTGTTCAACTAACAGAGTTGAACCTTCCTTTAGACAGAGCAGATTGGAAACCCTCTTTTTGAGGAATTTGCATGTGGAGATTTCAGCGATTTGGGGCCAACGGTAGAAAAGGAAATATCCTCGTATAAAAACTAGAGAGAATCATTCTCAGAAACCACTTTGTGATGTGTGCGATCCACTCACAGAGTTTAACCTTTCTTTTCATAGAGCAGTTTGGAAACACTCTGTTTGTGAAGTCTGCAAGTGGATATTTGGACCTCTTTGTGGATTTCGTTGGAAGCGGGATTTCTTCATCTAATGCTAGAAGGAAGAATTCTCAGAAACTTCTTTGATTTGTGTGTGTTGAACTCACAGAGTTGAACCTTCCTTTAGACAGAGCAGATTGGAAACCCTCTTTTTGAGGAATTTGCATGTGGAGATTTCAAGCGTTTTGGAGCCATCGGTAGAAAAGGAAATCTCCTCGTATAAAAACTAGAGAGAATCATTCTCAGAAACCACTTTGTGATGTGTGCCTTCCACTCACAGTGTTTAACCTTTCTTTTCATAGAGCAGCTTGTAAACACTCTGTTTGTAAAGTCTGCAAGTGGATATTTGGACCTCTTTGTGGATTTCGTTGGAAGCGGGATTTCTTCATCTAATGCTACACAGAAGATTTCTCAATAACTTCGTTGATTTGTGAGTGTTCAACTAACAGAGTTGAACCTTCCTTTAGACAGAGCATATTGGAAACTCTCTTTTTGAGGAATTTGCATGTGGAGATTTCAAGCGTTTTTGGGCCATCGGTAGAAAAGGAAATATCCTCGTATAAAAACTAGAGAGAATCATCTCAGAAACCACTTTGTGATGTGTGCGATCCACTCACAGAGTTTAACCTTTCTTTTCATAGAGCAGTTTGGAAACACTCTGTTTGTGAAGTCTGCAAGTGGATATTTGGACCTCTTGGAGGATTTCGTTAGAAGCGGGATTTCTTCATCTAATGCTACACAGAAGATTTCTCAGAAACTTCTTTGATTTGTGTGTGTTCAACTCACAGAGTTGAACCTTCCTTTAGACAGAGCAGATTGGAAACCCTCTTTTTGAGGAATTTGCATGTGGAGATTTCAAGCGTTTTTGGGCCATCGGTAGAAAAGGAAATATCCTCGTATAAAAACTAGAGAGAATCATTCTCAGAAACCACTTTGTTATGTGTGCGATCCACTCACAGAGTTTAACCTTTCTTTTCATAGAGCAGTTTGGAAACACTCTGTTTGTGAAGTCTGCAAGTGGATATTTGGACCTCATGGAGGATTTCGTTGGAAGCGGGATTTCTTCATCTAATGCTAGAAGGAAGAATTCTCAGAAACTTCTTTGATTTTTGTGCGTTCAACTCACAGAGTTGAACCTTCCTTTAGACAGAGCAGATTGGAAACCCTCTTTTTGAGGAATATGCATGTGGAGATTTCAAGCATTTTGTGGCCAACGGTAGAAAAGGAAATATCCTAATATAAAAACTAGAGAGAATCATTTTCAGAAACTACTTTCTGATGTGTGTGTTCCACTCACAGAGTTCAACCTTTCTTTTCATAGAGCAGTTTGGAAACACTCTGGTTTTGAAGTCTGCAAGGGGATATTTGGACCTCTTTGAGGATTTCATTGGAAGCGGGATTTCTTCATCTAATGCTAGAAGGAAGAATTTTCAGAAACTTCTTTGATTTGCGTGTGTTCAACTCACAGAGTTGAACCTTCCTTTAGACAGAACAGATTGGAAACCCTCTTTTTGAGGAATTTACATGTGGAGATTTCAAGCGATTTGGGGCCTACGTTAGAAAAGGAAATATCCTCATAGAAAAACTAGAGAGAATCATTCTCAGAAACCACTTTGTGATGTGTGCGTTCCACTCACAGAGTTTAACCTTTCTTTTCATAGAGCAGTTTGGAAACACTCTGTTTGTAAAGTCTGCAAGTGGATATTTGTACCTCTTTGAGGATGTCGTTGGAAGTGGGGTTTCTTCATCTAATGCTACACAGAAGATTTCTCAGTAACTTCGTTGATTTCTGTGTGTTCAACTAACAGAGTTGAACCTTCCTTTAGACAGAGCAGATTGGAAACCCTCTTTTTGAGGAATTTGCATGTGGAGATTTCAAGCGATTTGGGGCCAACGGTAGAAATGGAAGTATCCTCGTATAAAAACTAGAGAGAATCATTCTCAGAAACCACTTTGTGATGTGTGCGATCCACTCACAGAGTTTAACCTATCTTTTCATAGAGCAGTTTGGAAACACTCTGTTTGTGAAGTCTGCAAGTGGATATTTGGACCTCTTGGAGGATTTCGTTGGAAGCGGGATTTCTTCATCTAATGCTAGAAGGAAGAATTTTCAGAAACTTCTTTGATTTGCGTGTGTTGAACTCACAGAGTTGAACCTTCCTTTAGACAGAGCAGATTGGAAACCCTCTTTTTGAGGAATTTTCATGTGGAGATTTCAAGCGTTTTGGAGCCATCGGTAGAAAAGGAAATCTCCTCGTATAAAAACTAGAGAGAATCATTCTCAGAAACCACTTTGTGATGTGTGCGTTCCACTCACAGAGTTTAACCTTTCTTCTCATAGAGCAGCTTGTAAACACTCTGTTTGTAAAGTCTGCAAGTGGATATTTGGACCTCTTTGTGGATTTCGTTGGAAGCGGGATTTCTTCATCTAATGCTACACAGAAGATTTCTCAATAACTTCGTTGATTTGTGAGTGTTCAACTAACAGAGTTGAACCTTCCTTTAGACAGAGCAGATTGGAAACTCTCTTTTTGAGGAATTTGCATGTGGTGATTTCAAGCGTTTTTGGGCCATCGGTAGAAAAGGAAATATCCTCGTATAAAAACTAGAGAGAATCATCTCAGAAACCACTTTGTGATGTGTGCGATCCACTCACAGAGTTTAACCTTTCTTTTCATAGAGCAGTTTGGAAACACTCTGTTTGTGAAGTCTGCAAGTGGATATTTGGACCTCTTGGAGGATTTCGTTAGAAGCGGGAT
Organism: Gorilla gorilla gorilla; assembly: GCF_029281585.2. Taxonomy (NCBI): domain Eukaryota; kingdom Metazoa; phylum Chordata; class Mammalia; order Primates; family Hominidae; genus Gorilla; species Gorilla gorilla. The sequence goes on along the minus strand of NC_073232.2, from coordinate 78,102,010 downwards.
ATCTTCTTCTAATTCTAGAAGGAAGAATTCTCAGAAACTTCTTTGATTTGTGTTTGTTCAACTCACAGAGTTGAACCTTCCTTTAGACAGAGCAGATTGGAAACCCTCTTTTTGAGGAATATGCATGTGGAGATTTCAAGCACTTTGGCGCCAACGGAAGAAAAGGAAATCTCCTCGTATAAAAACTAGAGAGAATCATTCTCAGAAACCACTTTGTGATGTGTGCGATCCACTCACAGAGTTTAACCTTTCTTTTCATAGAGCAGTTTGGAAACGCTCTGTTTGTGAAGTCTGCAAGTGGATATTTGGACCTCTTTGTGGATTTCGTTGGAAGCGGGATTTCTTCATCTAATGCTACACAGAAGATTTCTCAATAACTTCGTTGATTTGTGAGTGTTCAACTAACAGAGTTGAACCTTCCTTTAGACAGAGCAGATTGGAAACTCTCTTTTTGAGGAATTTGCATGTGGAGATTTCAAGCGTTTTTGGGCCATCGGTAGAAAAGGAAATATCCTCGTATAAAAACTAGAGAGAATCATCTCAGAAACCACTTTGTGATGTGTGCGATCCACTCACAGAGTTTAACCTTTCTTTTCATAGAGCAGTTTGGAAACACTCTGTTTGTAAAGTCTGCAAGTGGATATTTGGACCTCTTGGAGGATTTCGTTAGAAGCGGGATTTCTTCATCTAATGCTAGAAGGAAGAATTCTCAGAAACTTCTTTGATTTGTGTGTGTTCAACTCACAGAGTTGAACCTTCCTTTAGACAGAGCAGATTGGAAACCCTCTTTTTGAGGAATTTGCATGTGGAGATTTCAAGCGTTTTGGGTCCATCGGTAGAAAAGGAAATATCCTCGTATAAAAACTAGAGAGAATCATTCTCAGAAACCACTTTGTGATGTGTGTGTTCCACTCACAGAGTTTAACCTTTCTTTTCATAGAGCAGTTTGGAAACACTCTGGTTTTGAAGTCTGCAAGGGGAAATTTGGACCTCTTTGAGGATTTCATTGGAAGCGGGATTTCTTCATCTAATGCTAGAAGGAAGAATTTTCAGAAACTTCTTTGATTTGCGTGTGTTCAACTCACAGAGTTGAACCTTCCTTTAGACAGAGCAGATTGGAAACCCTCTTTTTGAGGAATTTGCATGTGGAGATTTCAAGCGATTTGGGGCCTACGTTAGAAAAGGAAATATCCTCATAGAAAAACTAGAGAGAATCATTCTCAGAAACCACTTTGTGATGTGTGCGTTCCACTCACAGAGTTTAACCTTTCTTTTCATAGAGCAGTTTGGAAACACTCTGTTTGTAAAGTCTGCAAGTGGATATTTGTACCTCTTTGAGGATGTCGTTGGAAGTGGGGTTTCTTCATCTAATGCTACACAGAAGATTTCTCAGTAACTTCGTTGATTTCTGTGTGTTCAACTAACAGAGTTGAACCTTCCTTTAGACAGAGCAGATTGGAAACCCTCTTTTTGAGGAATTTGCATGTGGAGATTTCATTCGATTTGGGGCCAACGGTAGAAAAGGAAGTATCCTCGTATAAAAACTAGAGAGAATCATTCTCAGAAACCACTTTGTGATGTGTGCGATCCACTCACAGAGTTTAACCTTTCTTTTCATAGAGCAGTTTGGAAACACTCTGTTTGTGAAGTCTGCAAGTGGATATTTGGACCTCTTGGAGGATTTCGTTGGAAGCGGGATTTCTTCATCTAATGCTAGAAGGAAGAATTCTCAGAAACTTCTTTGATTTGTGTGTGTTGAACTCACAGAGTTGAACCTTCCTTTAGACAGAGCAGATTGGAAACCCTCTTTTTGAGGAATTTTCATGTGGAGATTTCAAGCACTTTGGCGCCAACGGTAGAAAAGGAAATCTCCTCGTATAAAAACTAGAGAGAATCATTCTCAGAAACCACTTTGTGATGTGTGCGTTCCACTCACAGAGTTTAACCTTTCTTCTCATAGAGCAGCTTGTAAACACTCTGTTTGTAAAGTCTGCAAGTGGATATTTGGACCTCTTTGTGGATTTCGTTGGAAGCGGGATTTCTTCATCTAATGCTACACAGAAGATTTCTCAATAACTTCGTTGATTTGTGAGTGTTCAACTAACAGAGTTGAACCTTCCTTTAGACAGAGCAGATTGGAAACTCTCTTTTTGAGGAATTTGCATGTGGAGATTTCAAGCGTTTTTGGGCCATCGGTAGAAAAGGAAATATCCTCGTATAAAAACTAGAGAGAATCATCTCAGAAACCACTTTGTGATGTGTGCGATCCACTCACAGAGTTTAACCTTTCTTTTCATAGAGCAGTTTGGAAACACTCTGTTTGTGAAGTCTGCAAGTGGATATTTGGACCTCTTGGAGGATTTCGTTAGAAGCGGGATTTCTTCATCTAATGCTAGAAGGAAGAATTCTCAGAAACTTCTTTGATTTGTGTGTGTTCAACTCACAGAGTTGAACCTTCCTTTAGACAGAGCAGATTGGAAACCCTCTTTTTGAGGATTTTGCATGTGGAGATTTCAAGCGTTTTGGGGCCATCGGTAGAAAAGGAAATATCCTCGTATAAAAACTAGAGAGAATCATTCTCAGTAACCACTTTGTGATGTGAGCATTCCACTCACAGAGTTTAACCTTTCTTTTCATAGAGCAGTTTGTAAACACTCTGTTTGTAAAGTCTGCAAGTGGATATTTGGACCTCTTTGTGGATTTCGTTGGAAGCGGTATTTCATCATCTAATGCTACTCAGAAGATTTCTCAGTAACATCGTTGATTTCTGTGTGTTCAACTAACAGAGTTGAACCTTCCTTTAGACAGAGCAGATTGGAAACACTCTTTTTGAGGAATATGCATGTGGAGATTTCAAGCATTTTGTGGCCAACGGTAGAAAAGGAAATATCCTCGTATAAAAACTGGAGAGAATCATTTTCAGAAACGACTTTGTGATGTGTGTGTTCCACTCACAGAGTTTAACCTTTCTTTTCATAGAGCAGATTGGAAACACTCTGGTTTTGAAGTCTGCAAGGGGATATTTGGACCTCTTTCAGGATTTCATTGGAAGCGGGATTTCTTCATCTAATGCTAGAAGGAAGAATTTTCAGAAACTTCTTTGATTTGCGTGTGTTCAACTCACAGAGTTGAACCTTCCTTTAGACAGAGCAGATTGGAAACCCTCTTTTTGAGGAATTTGCATGTGGAGATTTCAAGCGTTTTGGGGCCAACGTTAGAAAAGGAAATATCCTCATAGAAAAACTAGAGAGAATCATTCTCAGAAACCTCTTTGTTATGTGTGCGTTCCACTCACAGAGTTTAACCTTTCTTTTCATAGAGCAGTTTGGAAACACTCTGTTTGTAACGTCTGCAAGAGGATATTTGTACCTCTTTGAGGATTTCGTTGGAAGTGGGGTTTCTTCATCTAATGCTACACAGAAGATTTCTCAGTAACTTCGTTGATTTCTGTGTGTTCAACTAACAGAGTTGAACCTTCCTTTAGACAGAGCAGATTGGAAACCCTCTTTTTGAGGAATTTGCATGTGGAGATTTCAAGGGTTTTTGGGCCATCGGTAGAAAAGGAAATATCCTCGTATAAAAACTAGAGGGAATCATTCTCAGAAACCACTTTGTGATGTGTGCGGTCCACTCACAGAGTTTAACCTTTCTTTTCATAGAGCAGTTTGGAAACACTCTGTTTGTGAAGTCTGCAAGTGGATATTTGGACCTCTTGGAGGATTTCGTTGGAAGCGGGATTTCTTCATCTAATGCTAGAAGGAAGAATTCTCAGAAACTTCTTTGATTTGTGTGTGTTCAACTCACAGAGTTGAACCTTCCTTTAGACAGAGCAGATTGGAAACCCTCTTTTTGAGGAATTTGCATGTGGAGATTTCAAGCGTTTGGGGCAATCGGTAGAAAAGGAAATATCCTCGTATAAAAACTAGAGAGAATCATTCTCAGAAACCACTTTGTGATGTGTGCATTCCACTCACAGAGTTTAACCTTTCTTTTCATAGAGCAGTTTGTAAACACTCTGTTTGTAAAGTCTGCAAGTGGATATATGGACTTCTTTGTGGATTTCGTTGGAAGCGGGATTTCTTCATCTAATGCTACACAGAAGATTTCTCAGTAACTTCGTTGATTTGTGTGTGTTCAACTCACAGAGTTGAACCTTCCTTTAGACAGAGCAGATTGGAAACCCTCTTTTTGAGGAATTTGCATGTGGAGATTTCAAGCGATTTGGGGCCAACGGTAGAAAAGGAAATATCCTCGTATAAAAACTAGAGAGAATCATTCTCAGAAACCACTTTGTGATGTGTGCGATCCACTCACAGAGTTTAACCTTTCTTTTCATAGAGCAGTTTGGAAACACTCTGTTTGTGAAGTCTGCAAGTGGATATTTGGACCTCTTTGTGGATTTCGTTGGAAGCGGGATTTCTTCATCTAATGCTAGAAGGAAGAATTCTCAGAAACTTCTTTGATTTGTGTGTGTTGAACTCACAGAGTTGAACCTTCCTTTAGACAGAGCAGATTGGAAACCCTCTTTTTGAGGAATTTTCATGTGGAGATTTCAAGCGTTTTGGAGCCATCGGTAGAAAAGGAAATCTCCTCGTATAAAAACTAGAGAGAATCATTCTCAGAAACCACTTTGTGATGTGTGCGTTACACTCACAGAGTTTAACCTTTCTTCTCATAGAGCAGCTTGTAAACACTCTGTTTGTAAAGTCTGCAAGTGGATATTTGGACCTCTTTGTGGATTTCGTTGGAAGCGGGATTTCTTCATCTAATGCTACACAGAAGATTTCTCAATAACTTCGTTGATTTCTGTGTGTTCAACTAACAGAGTTGAACCTTCCTTTAGACAGAGCAGATTGGAAACACTCTTTTTGAGGAATATGCATGTGGAGATTTCAAGCATTTTGTGGCCAACGGTAGAAAAGGAAATATCCTCGTATAAAAACTGGAGAGAATCATTTTCAGAAACGACTTTGGAATGTGTGTGTTCCACTCACAGAGTTTAACCTTTCTTTTCATAGAGCAGATTGGAAACACTCTGGTTTTGACGTCTGCAAGGGGATATTTGGACCTCTTTCAGGATTTCATTGGAAGCGGGATTTCTTCATCTAATGCTAGAAGGAAGAATTTTCAGAAACTTCTTTGATTTGCGTGTGTTCAACTCACAGAGTTGAACCTTCCTTTAGACAGAGCAGATTGGAAACCCTCTTTTTGAGGAATTTGCATGTGGAGATTTCAAGCGTTTTGGGGCCAACGTTAGAAAAGGAAATATCCTCATAGAAAAACTAGAGAGAATCATTCTCAGAAACCTCTTTGTTATGTGTGCGTTCCACTCACAGAGTTTAACCTTTCTTTTCATAGAGCAGTTTGGAAACACTCTGTTTGTAACGTCTGCAAGAGGATATTTGTACCTCTTTGAGGATTTCGTTGGAAGTGGGGTTTCTTCATCTAATGCTACACAGAAGATTTCTCAGTAACTTCGTTGATTTCTGTGTGTTCAACTAACAGAGTTGAACCTTCCTTTAGACAGAGCAGATTGGAAACCCTCTTTTTGAGGAATTTGCATGTGGAGATTTCAAGTGTTTTTGGGCCATCGGTAGAAAAGGAAATATCCTCGTATAAAAACTAGAGGGAATCATTCTCAGAAACCACTTTGTGATGTGTGCGGTCCACTCACAGAGTTTAACCTTTCTTTTCATAGAGCCGTTTGGAAACACTCTGTTTGTGAAGTCTGCAAGTGGATATTTGGACCTCTTGGAGGATTTCGTTGGAAGCGGGATTTCTTCATCTAATGCTAGAAGGAAGAATTCTCAGAAACTTCTTTGATTTGTGTGTGTTCAACTCACAGAGTTGAACCTTCCTTTAGACAGAGCAGATTGGAAACCCTCTTTTTGAGGAATTTGCATGTGGAGATTTCAAGCGTTTGGGGCAATCGGTAGAAAAGGAAATATCCTCGTATAAAAACTAGAGAGAATCATTCTCAGAAACCACTTTGTGATGTGTGCATTCCACTCACAGAGTTTAACCTTTCTTTTCATAGAGCAGTTTGTAAACACTCTGTTTGTAAAGTCTGCAAGTGGATATATGGACTTCTTTGTGGATTTCGTTGGAAGCGGGATTTCTTCATCTAATGCTACACAGAAGATTTCTCAGTAACTTCGTTGATTTGTGTGTGTTCAACTCACAGAGTTGAACCTTCCTTTAGACAGAGCAGATTGGAAACCCTCTTTTTGAGGAATTTGCATGTGGAGATTTCAAGCGATTTGGGGCCAACGGTAGAAAAGGAAATATCCTCGTATAAAAACTAGAGAGAATCATTCTCAGAAACCACTTTGTGATGTGTGCGATCCACTCACAGAGTTTAACCTTTCTTTTCATAGAGCAGTTTGGAAACACTCTGTTTGTGAAGTCTGCAAGTGGATATTTGGACCTCTTTGTGGATTTCGTTGGAAGCGGGATTTCTTCATCTAATGCTAGAAGGAAGAATTCTCAGAAACTTCTTTGATTTGTGTGTGTTGAACTCACAGAGTTGAACCTTCCTTTAGACAGAGCAGATTGGAAACCCTCTTTTTGAGGAATTTGCATGTGGAGATTTCAAGCGTTTTGGAGCCATCGGTAGAAAAGGAAATCTCCTCGTATAAAAACTAGAGAGAATCATTCTCAGAAACCACTTTGTGATGTGTGCGTTCCACTCACAGTGTTTAACCTTTCTTTTCATAGAGCAGCTTGTAAACACTCTGTTTGTAAAGTCTGCAAGTGGATATTTGGACCTCTTTGTGGATTTCGTTGGAAGCGGGATTTCTTCATCTAATGCTACACAGAAGATTTCTCAATAACTTCGTTGATTTGTGAGTGTTCAACTAACAGAGTTGAACCTTCCTTTAGACAGAGCATATTGGAAACTCTCTTTTTGAGGAATTTGCATGTGGAGATTTCAAGCGTTTTTGGGCCATCGGTAGAAAAGGAAATATCCTCGTATAAAAACTAGAGAGAATCATCTCAGAAACCACTTTGTGATGTGTGCGATCCACTCACAGAGTTTAACCTTTCTTTTCATAGAGCAGTTTGGAAACACTCTGTTTGTGAAGTCTGCAAGTGGATATTTGGACCTCTTGGAGGATTTCGTTAGAAGCGGGATTTCTTCATCTAATGCTACACAGAAGATTTCTCAGAAACTTCTTTGATTTGTGTGTGTTCAACTCACAGAGTTGAACCTTCCTTTAGACAGAGCAGATTGGAAACCCTCTTTTTGAGGAATTTGCATGTGGAGATTTCAAGCGTTTTTGGGCCATCGGTAGAAAAGGAAATATCCTCGTATAAAAACTAGAGAGAATCATTCTCAGAAACCACTTTGTTATGTGTGCGATCCACTCACAGAGTTTAACCTTTCTTTTCATAGAGCAGTTTGGAAACACTCTGTTTGTGAAGTCTGCAAGTGGATATTTGGACCTCTTGGAGGATTTCGTTGGAAGCGGGATTTCTTCATCTAATGCTAGAAGGAAGAATTCTCAGAAACTTCTTTGATTTGTGTGCGTTCAACTCACAGAGTTGAACCTTCCTTTAGACAGAGCAGATTGGAAACCCTCTTTTTGAGGAATATGCATGTGGAGATTTCAAGCATTTTGTGGCCAACGGTAGAAAAGGAAATATCCTAATATAAAAACTAGAGAGAATCATTTTCAGAAACTACTTTCTGATGTGTGTGTTCCACTCACAGAGTTCAACCTTTCTTTTCATAGAGCAGTTTGGAAACACTCTGGTTTTGAAGTCTGCAAGGGGATATTTGGACCTCTTTGAGGATTTCATTGGAAGCGGGATTTCTTCATCTAATGCTAGAAGGAAGAATTTTCAGAAACTTCTTTGATTTGCGTGTGTTCAACTCACAGAGTTGAACCTTCCTTTAGACAGAGCAGATTGGAAACCCTCTTTTTGAGGAATTTACATGTGGAGATTTCAAGCGATTTGGGGCCTACGTTAGAAAAGGAAATATCCTCATAGAAAAACTAGAGAGAATCATTCTCAGAAACCACTTTGTGATGTGTGCGTTCCACTCACAGAGTTTAACCTTTCTTTTCATAGAGCAGTTTGGAAACACTCTGTTTGTAAAGTCTGCAAGTGGATATTTGTACCTCTTTGAGGATGTCGTTGGAAGTGGGGTTTCTTCATCTAATGCTACACAGAAGATTTCTCAGTAACTTCGTTGATTTCTGTGTGTTCAACTAACAGAGTTGAACCTTCCTTTAGACAGAGCAGATTGGAAACCCTCTTTTTGAGGAATTTGCATGTGTAGATTTCAAGGGTTTTTGGGCCATCGGTAGAAAAGGAAATATCCTCGTATAAAAACTAGAGGGAATCATTCTCAGAAACCACTTTGTGATGTGTGCGGTCCACTCACAGAGTTTAACCTTTCTTTTCATAGAGCCGTTTGGAAACACTCTGTTTGTGAAGTCTGCAAGTGGATATTTGGACCTCTTGGAGGATTTCGTTGGAAGCGGGATTTCTTCATCTAATGCTAGAAGGAAGAATTCTCAGAAACTTCTTTGATTTGTGTGTGTTCAACTCACAGAGTTGAACCTTCCTTTAGACAGAGCAGATTGGAAACCCTCTTTTTGAGGAATTTGCATGTGGAGATTTCAAGCGTTTGGGGCAATCGGTAGAAAAGGAAATATCCTCGTATAAAAACTAGAGAGAATCATTCTCAGAAACGACTTTGTGATGTGTGCATTCCACTCACAGAGTTTAACCTTTCTTTTCATAGAGCAGTTTGTAAACACTCTGTTTGTAAAGTCTGCAAGTGGATATATGGACTTCTTTGTGGATTTCGTTGGAAGCGGGATTTCTTCATCTAATGCTACACAGAAGATTTCTCAGTAACTTCGTTGATTTGTGTGTGTTCAACTCACAGAGTTGAACCTTCCTTTAGACAGAGCAGATTGGAAACCCTCTTTTTGAGGAATTTGCATGTGGAGATTTCAAGCGATTTGGGGCCAACGGTAGAAAAGGAAATATCCTCGTATAAAAACTAGAGAGAATCATTCTCAGAAACCACTTTGTGATGTGTGCGATCCACTCACAGAGTTTAACCTTTCTTTTCATAGAGCAGTTTGGAAACACTCTGTTTGTGAAGTCTGCAAGTGGATATTTGGACCTCTTTGTGGATTTCGTTGGAAGCGGGATTTCTTCATCTAATGCTAGAAGGAAGAATTCTCAGAAACTTCTTTGATTTGTGTGTGTTGAACTCACAGAGTTGAACCTTCCTTTAGACAGAGCAGATTGGAAACCCTCTTTTTGAGGAATTTGCATGTGGAGATTTCAAGCGTTTTGGAGCCATCGGTAGAAAAGGAAATCTCCTCGTATAAAAACTAGAGAGAATCATTCTCAGAAACCACTTTGTGATGTGTGCGTTCCACTCACAGTGTTTAACCTTTCTTTTCATAGAGCAGCTTGTAAACACTCTGTTTGTAAAGTCTGCAAGTGGATATTTGGACCTCTTTGTGGATTTCGTTGGAAGCGGGATTTCTTCATCTAATGCTACACAGAAGATTTCTCAATAACTTCGTTGATTTGTGAGTGTTCAACTAACAGAGTTGAACCTTCCTTTAGACAGAGCATATTGGAAACTCTCTTTTTGAGGAATTTGCATGTGGAGATTTCAAGCGTTTTTGGGCCATCGGTAGAAAAGGAAATATCCTCGTATAAAAACTAGAGAGAATCATCTCAGAAACCACTTTGTGATGTGTGCGATCCACTCACAGAGTTTAACCTTTCTTTTCATAGAGCAGTTTGGAAACACTCTGTTTGTGAAGTCTGCAAGTGGATATTTGGACCTCTTGGAGGATTTCGTTAGAAGCGGGATTTCTTCATCTAATGCTACACAGAAGATTTCTCAGAAACTTCTTTGATTTGTGTGTGTTCAACTCACAGAGTTGAACCTTCCTTTAGACAGAGCAGATTGGAAACCCTCTTTTTGAGGAATTTGCATGTGGAGATTTCAAGCGTTTTTGGGCCATCGGTAGAAAAGGAAATATCCTCGTATAAAAACTAGAGAGAATCATTCTCAGAAACCACTTTGTTATGTGTGCGATCCACTCACAGAGTTTAACCTTTCTTTTCATAGAGCAGTTTGGAAACACTCTGTTTGTGAAGTCTGCAAGTGGATATTTGGACCTCTTGGAGGATTTCGTTGGAAGCGGGATTTCTTCATCTAATGCTAGAAGGAAGAATTCTCAGAAACTTCTTTGATTTGTGTGCGTTCAACTCACAGAGTTGAACCTTCCTTTAGACAGAGCAGATTGGAAACCCTCTTTTTGAGGAATATGCATGTGGAGATTTCAAGCATTTTGTGGCCAACGGTAGAAAAGGAAATATCCTAATATAAAAACTAGAGAGAATCATTTTCAGAAACTACTTTCTGATGTGTGTGTTCCACTCACAGAGTTCAACCTTTCTTTTCATAGAGCAGTTTGGAAACACTCTGGTTTTGAAGTCTGCAAGGGGATATTTGGACCTCTTTGAGGATTTCATTGGAAGCGGGATTTCTTCATCTAATGCTAGAAGGAAGAATTTTCAGAAACTTCTTTGATTTGCGTGTGTTCAACTCACAGAGTTGAACCTTCCTTTAGACAGAGCAGATTGGAAACCCTCTTTTTGAGGAATTTACATGTGGAGATTTCAAGCGATTTGGGGCCTACGTTAGAAAAGGAAATATCCTCATAGAAAAACTAGAGAGAATCATTCTCAGAAACCACTTTGTGATGTGTGCGTTCCACTCACAGAGTTTAACCTTTCTTTTCATAGAGCAGTTTGGAAACACTCTGTTTGTAAAGTCTGCAAGTGGATATTTGTACCTCTTTGAGGATGTCGTTGGAAGTGGGGTTTCTTCATCTAATGCTACACAGAAGATTTCTCAGTAACTTCGTTGATTTCTGTGTGTTCAACTAACAGAGTTGAACCTTCCTTTAGACAGAGCAGATTGGAAACCCTCTTTTTGAGGAATTTGCATGTGGAGATTTCAAGGGTTTTTGGGCCATCGGTAGAAAAGGAAATATCCTCGTATAAAAACTAGAGGGAATCATTCTCAGAAACCACTTTGTGATGTGTGCGGTCCACTCACAGAGTTTAACCTTTCTTTTCATAGAGCCGTTTGGAAACACTCTGTTTGTGAAGTCTGCAAGTGGATATTTGGACCTCTTGGAGGATTTCGTTGGAAGCGGGATTTCTTCATCTAATGCTAGAAGGAAGAATTCTCAGAAACTTCTTTGATTTGTGTGTGTTCAACTCACAGAGTTGAACCTTCCTTTAGACAGAGCAGATTGGAAACCCTCTTTTTGAGGAATTTGCATGTGGAGATTTCAAGCGTTTGGGGCAATCGGTAGAAAAGGAAATATCCTCGTATAAAAACTAGAGAGAATCATTCTCAGAAACCACTTTGTGATGTGTGCATTCCACTCACAGAGTTTAACCTTTCTTTTCATAGAGCAGTTTGTAAACACTCTGTTTGTAAAGTCTGCAAGTGGATATATGGACTTCTTTGTGGATTTCGTTGGAAGCGGGATTTCTTCATCTAATGCTACACAGAAGATTTCTCAGTAACTTCGTTGATTTGTGTGTGTTCAACTCACAGAGTTGAACCTTCCTTTAGACAGAGCAGATTGGAAACCCTCTTTTTGAGGGATTTGCATGTGGAGATTTCAAGCGATTTGGGGCCAACGGTAGAAAAGGAAATATCCTCGTATAAAAACTAGAGAGAATCATTCTCAGAAACCACTTTGTGATGTGTGCGATCCACTCACAGAGTTTAACCTTTCTTTTCATAGAGCAGTTTGGAAACACTCTGTTTGTGAAGTCTGCAAGTGGATATTTGGACCTCTTTGTGGATTTCGTTGGAAGCGGGATTTCTTCATCTAATGCTAGAAGGAAGAATTCTCAGAAACTTCTTTGATTTGTGTGTGTTGAACTCACAGAGTTGAACCTTCCTTTAGACAGAGCAGATTGGAAACCCTCTTTTTGAGGAATTTGCATGTGGAGATTTCAAGCGTTTTGGAGCCATCGGTAGAAAAGGAAATCTCCTCGTATAAAAACTAGAGAGAATCATTCTCAGAAACCACTTTGTGATGTGTGCGTTCCACTCACAGTGTTTAACCTTTCTTTTCATAGAGCAGCTTGTAAACACTCTGTTTGTAAAGTCTGCAAGTGGATATTTGGACCTCTTTGTGGATTTCGTTGGAAGCGGGATTTCTTCATCTAATGCTACACAGAAGATTTCTCAATAACTTCGTTGATTTGTGAGTGTTCAACTAACAGAGTTGAACCTTCCTTTAGACAGAGCATATTGGAAACTCTCTTTTTGAGGAATTTGCATGTGGAGATTTCAAGCGTTTTTGGGCCATCGGTAGAAAAGGAAATATCCTCGTATAAAAACTAGAGAGAATCATCTCAGAAACCACTTTGTGATGTGTGCGATCCACTCACAGAGTTTAACCTTTCTTTTCATAGAGCAGTTTGGAAACACTCTGTTTGTGAAGTCTGCAAGTGGATATTTGGACCTCTTGGAGGATTTCGTTAGAAGCGGGATTTCTTCATCTAATGCTACACAGAAGATTTCTCAGAAACTTCTTTGATTTGTGTGTGTTCAACTCACAGAGTTGAACCTTCCTTTAGACAGAGCAGATTGGAAACCCTCTTTTTGAGGAATTTGCATGTGGAGATTTCAAGCGTTTTTGGGCCATCGGTAGAAAAGGAAATATCCTCGTATAAAAACTAGAGAGAATCATTCTCAGAAACCACTTTGTTATGTGTGCGATCCACTCACAGAGTTTAACCTTTCTTTTCATAGAGCAGTTTGGAAACACTCTGTTTGTGAAGTCTGCAAGTGGATATTTGGACCTCTTGGAGGATTTCGTTGGAAGCGGGATTTCATCATCTAATGCTAGAAGGAAGAATTCTCAGAAACTTCTTTGATTTGTGTGCGTTCAACTCACAGAGTTGAACCTTCCTTTAGACAGAGCAGATTGGAAACCCTCTTTTTGAGGAATATGCATGTGGAGATTTCAAGCATTTTGTGGCCAACGGTAGAAAAGGAAATATCCTAATATAAAAACTAGAGAGAATCATTTTCAGAAACTACTTTCTGATGTGTGTGTTCCACTCACAGAGTTCAACCTTTCTTTTCATAGAGCAGTTTGGAAACACTCTGGTTTTGAAGTCTGCAAGGGGATATTTGGACCTCTTTGAGGATTTCATTGGAAGCGGGATTTCTTCATCTAATGCTAGAAGGAAGAATTTTCAGAAACTTCTTTGATTTGCGTGTGTTCAACTCACAGAGTTGAACCTTCCTTTAGACAGAGCAGATTGGAAACCCTCTTTTTGAGGAATTTACATGTGGAGATTTCAAGCGATTTGGGGCCTACGTTAGAAAAGGAAATATCCTCATAGAAAAACTAGAGAGAATCATTCTCAGAAACCACTTTGTGATGTGTGCGTTCCACTCACAGAGTTTAACCTTTCTTTTCATAGAGCAGTTTGGAAACACTCTGTTTGTAAAGTCTGCAAGTGGATATTTGTACCTCTTTGAGGATGTCGTTGGAAGTGGGGTTTCTTCATCTAATGCTACACAGAAGATTTCTCAGTAACTTCGTTGATTTCTGTGTGTTCAACTAACAGAGTTGAACCTTCCTTTAGACAGAGCAGATTGGAAACCCTCTTTTTGAGGAATTTGCATGTGGAGATTTCAAGGGTTTTTGGGCCATCGGTAGAAAAGGAAATATCCTCGTATAAAAACTAGAGGGAATCATTCTCAGAAACCACTTTGTGATGTGTGCGGTCCACTCACAGAGTTTAACCTTTCTTTTCATAGAGCCGTTTGGAAACACTCTGTTTGTGAAGTCTGCAAGTGGATATTTGGACCTCTTGGAGGATTTCGTTGGAAGCGGGATTTCTTCATCTAATGCTAGAAGGAAGAATTCTCAGAAACTTCTTTGATTTGTGTGTGTTCAACTCACAGAGTTGAACCTTCCTTTAGACAGAGCAGATTGGAAACCCTCTTTTTGAGGAATTTGCATGTGGAGATTTCAAGCGTTTGGGGCAATCGGTAGAAAAGGAAATATCCTCGTATAAAAACTAGAGAGAATCATTCTCAGAAACCACTTTGTGATGTGTGCATTCCACTCACAGAGTTTAACCTTTCTTTTCATAGAGCAGTTTGTAAACACTCTGTTTGTAAAGTCTGCAAGTGGATATATGGACTTCTTTGTGGATTTCGTTGGAAGCGGGATTTCTTCATCTAATGCTACACAGAAGATTTCTCAGTAACTTCGTTGATTTGTGTGTGTTCAACTCACAGAGTTGAACCTTCCTTTAGACAGAGCAGATTGGAAACCCTCTTTTTGAGGAATTTGCATGTGGAGATTTCAAGCGATTTGGGGCCAACGGTAGAAAAGGAAATATCCTCGTATAAAAACTAGAGAGAATCATTCTCAGAAACCACTTTGTGATGTGTGCGATCCACTCACAGAGTTTAACCTTTCTTTTCATAGAGCAGTTTGGAAACACTCTGTTTGTGAAGTCTGCAAGTGGATATTTGGACCTCTTTGTGGATTTCGTTGGAAGCGGGATTTCTTCATCTAATGCTAGAAGGAAGAATTCTCAGAAACTTCTTTGATTTGTGTGTGTTGAACTCACAGAGTTGAACCTTCCTTTAGACAGAGCAGATTGGAAACCCTCTTTTTGAGGAATTTGCATGTGGAGATTTCAAGCGTTTTGGAGCCATCGGTAGAAAAGGAAATCTCCTCGTATAAAAACTAGAGAGAATCATTCTCAGAAACCACTTTGTGATGTGTGCATTCCACTCACAGTGTTTAACCTTTCTTTTCATAGAGCAGCTTGTAAACACTCTGTTTGTAAAGTCTGCAAGTGGATATTTGGACCTCTTTGTGGATTTCGTTGGAAGCGGGATTTCTTCATCTAATGCTACACAGAAGATTTCTCAATAACTTCGTTGATTTGTGAGTGTTCAACTAACAGAGTTGAACCTTCCTTTAGACAGAGCATATTGGAAACTCTCTTTTTGAGGAATTTGCATGTGGAGATTTCAAGCGTTTTTGGGCCATCGGTAGAAAAGGAAATATCCTCGTATAAAAACTAGAGAGAATCATCTCAGAAACCACTTTGTGATGTGTGCGATCCACTCACAGAGTTTAACCTTTCTTTTCATAGAGCAGTTTGGAAACACTCTGTTTGTGAAGTCTGCAAGTGGATATTTGGACCTCTTGGAGGATTTCGTTAGAAGCGGGATTTTTTCATCTAATGCTACACAGAAGATTTCTCAGAAACTTCTTTGATTTGTGTGTGTTCAACTCACAGAGTTGAACCTTCCTTTAGACAGAGCAGATTGGAAACCCTCTTTTTGAGGAATTTGCATGTGGAGATTTCAAGCGTTTTGGGGCCATCGGTAGAAAAGGAAATATCCTCGTATAAAAACTAGAGAGAATCATTCTCAGAAACCACTTTGTTATGTGTGCGATCCACTCACAGAGTTTAACCTTTCTTTTCATAGAGCAGTTTGGAAACACTCTGGTTTTGAAGTCTGCAAGGGGAAATTTGGACCTCTTTGAGGATTTCATTGGAAGCGGGATTTCTTCATCTAATGCTAGAAGGAAGAATTTTCAGAAACTTCTTTGATTTGCGTGTGTTCAACTCACAGAGTTGAACCTTCCTTTAGACAGAGCAGATTGGAAACCCTCTTTTTGAGGAATTTGCATGTGGAGATTTCAAGCGATTTGGGGCCTACGTTAGAAAAGGAAATATCCTCATAGAAAAACTAGAGAGAATCATTCTCAGAAACCACTTTGTGATGTGTGCGTTCCACTCACAGAGTTTAACCTTTCTTTTCATAGAGCAGTTTGGAAACACTCTGTTTGTAAAGTCTGCAAGTGGATATTTGTACCTCTTTGAGGATGTCGTTGGAAGTGGGGTTTCTTCATCTAATGCTACACAGAAGATTTCTCAGTAACTTCGTTGATTTCTGTGTGTTCAACTAACAGAGTTGAACCTTCCTTTAGACAGAGCAGATTGGAAACCCTCTTTTTGAGGAATTTGCATGTGGAGATTTCAAGCGATTTGGGGCCAACGGTAGAAAAGGAAGTATCCTCGTATAAAAACTAGAGAGAATCATTCTCAGAAACCACTTTGTGATGTGTGCGATCCACTCACAGAGTTTAACCTTTCTTTTCATAGAGCAGTTTGGAAACACTCTGTTTGTGAAGTCTGCAAGTGGATATTTGGACCTCTTGGAGGATTTCGTTGGAAGCGGGATTTCTTCATCTAATGCTAGAAGGAAGAATTCTCAGAAACTTCTTTGATTTGTGTGTGTTGAACTCACAGAGTTGAACCTTCCTTTAGACAGAGCAGATTGGAAACCCTCTTTTTGAGGAATTTTCATGTGGAGATTTCAAGCGTTTTGGAGCCATCGGTAGAAAAGGAAATCTCCTCGTATAAAAACTAGAGAGAATCATTCTCAGAAACCACTTTGTGATGTGTGCGTTCCACTCACAGAGTTTAACCTTTCTTCTCATAGAGCAGCTTGTAAACACTCTGTTTGTAAAGTCTGCAAGTGGATATTTGGACCTCTTTGTGGATTTCGTTGGAAGCGGGATTTCTTCATCTAATGCTACACAGAAGATTTCTCAATAACTTCGTTGATTTGTGAGTGTTCAACTAACAGAGTTGAACCTTCCTTTAGACAGAGCAGATTGGAAACTCTCTTTTTGAGGAATTTGCATGTGGAGATTTCAAGCGTTTTTGGGCCATCGGTAGAAAAGGAAATATCCTCGTATAAAAACTAGAGAGAATCATCTCAGAAACCACTTTGTGATGTGTGCGATCCACTCACAGAGTTTAACCTTTCTTTTCATAGAGCAGTTTGGAAACACTCTGTTTGTGAAGTCTGCAAGTGGATATTTGGACCTCTTGGAGGATTTCGTTAGAAGCGGGATTTCTTCATCTAATGCTAGAAGGAAGAATTCTCAGAAACTTCTTTGATTTGTGTGTGTTCAACTCACAGAGTTGAACCTTCCTTTAGACAGAGCAGATTGGAAACCCTCTTTTTGAGGATTTTGCATGTGGAGATTTCAAGCGTTTTGGGGCCATCGGTAGAAAAGGAAATATCCTCGTATAAAAACTAGAGAGAATCATTCTCAGTAACCACTTTGTGATGTGAGCATTCCACTCACAGAGTTTAACCTTTCTTTTCATAGAGCAGTTTGTAAACACTCTGTTTGTAAAGTCTGCAAGTGGATATTTGGACCTCTTTGTGGATTTCGTTGGAAGCGGTATTTCATCATCTAATGCTACTCAGAAGATTTCTCAGTAACATCGTTGATTTCTGTGTGTTCAACTAACAGAGTTGAAGCTTCCTTTAGACAGAGCAGATTGGAAACACTCTTTTTGAGGAATATGCATGTGGAGATTTCAAGCATTTTGTGGCCAACGGTAGAAAAGGAAATATCCTCGTATAAAAACTGGAGAGAATCATTTTCAGAAACGACTTTGTGATGTGTGTGTTCCACTCACAGAGTTTAACCTTTCTTTTCATAGAGCAGATTGGAAACACTCTGGTTTTGAAGTCTGCAAGGGGATATTTGGACCTCTTTCAGGATTTCATTGGAAGCGGGATTTCTTCATCTAATGCTAGAAGGAAGAATTTTCAGAAACTTCTTTGATTTGCGTGTGTTCAACTCACAGAGTTGAACCTTCCTTTAGACAGAGCAGATTGGAAACCCTCTTTTTGAGGAATTTGCATGTGGAGATTTCAAGCGTTTTGGGGCCAACGTTAGAAAAGGAAATATCCTCATAGAAAAACTAGAGAGAATCATTCTCAGAAACCTCTTTGTTATGTGTGCGTTCCACTCACAGAGTTTAACCTTTCTTTTCATAGAGCAGTTTGGAAACACTCTGTTTGTAACGTCTGCAAGAGGATATTTGTACCTCTTTGAGGATTTCGTTGGAAGTGGGGTTTCTTCATCTAATGCTACACAGAAGATTTCTCAGTAACTTCGTTGATTTCTGTGTGTTCAACTAACAGAGTTGAACCTTCCTTTAGACAGAGCAGATTGGAAACCCTCTTTTTGAGGAATTTGCATGTGGAGATTTCAAGGGTTTTTGGGCCATCGGTAGAAAAGGAAATATCCTCGTATAAAAACTAGAGGGAATCATTCTCAGAAACCACTTTGTGATGTGTGCGGTCCACTCACAGAGTTTAACCTTTCTTTTCATAGAGCCGTTTGGAAACACTCTGTTTGTGAAGTCTGCAAGTGGATATTTGGACCTCTTGGAGGATTTCGTTGGAAGCGGGATTTCTTCATCTAATGCTAGAAGGAAGAATTCTCAGAAACTTCTTTGATTTGTGTGTGTTCAACTCACAGAGTTGAACCTTCCTTTAGACAGAGCAGATTGGAAACCCTCTTTTTGAGGAATTTGCATGTGGAGATTTCAAGCGTTTGGGGCAATCGGTAGAAAAGGAAATATCCTCGTATAAAAACTAGAGAGAATCATTCTCAGAAACCACTTTGTGATGTGTGCATTCCACTCACAGAGTTTAACCTTTCTTTTCATAGAGCAGTTTGTAAACACTCTGTTTGTAAAGTCTGCAAGTGGATATATGGACTTCTTTGTGGATTTCGTTGGAAGCGGGATTTCTTCATCTAATGCTACACAGAAGATTTCTCAGTAACTTCGTTGATTTGTGTGTGTTCAACTCACAGAGTTGAACCTTCCTTTAGACAGAGCAGATTGGAAACCCTCTTTTTGAGGAATTTGCATGTGGAGATTTCAAGCGATTTGGGGCCAACGGTAGAAAAGGAAATATCCTCGTATAAAAACTAGAGAGAATCATTCTCAGAAACCACTTTGTGATGTGTGCGATCCACTCACAGAGTTTAACCTTTCTTTTCATAGAGCAGTTTGGAAACACTCTGTTTGTGAAGTCTGCAAGTGGATATTTGGACCTCTTTGTGGATTTCGTTGGAAGCGGGATTTCTTCATCTAATGCTAGAAGGAAGAATTCTCAGAAACTTCTTTGATTTGTGTGTGTTGAACTCACAGAGTTGAACCTTCCTTTAGACAGAGCAGATTGGAAACCCTCTTTTTGAGGAATTTGCATGTGGAGATTTCAAGCGTTTTGGAGCCATCGGTAGAAAAGGAAATCTCCTCGTATAAAAACTAGAGAGAATCATTCTCAGAAACCACTTTGTGATGTGTGCATTCCACTCCCAGTGTTTAACCTTTCTTTTCATAGAGCAGCTTGTAAACACTCTGTTTGTAAAGTCTGCAAGTGGATATTTGGACCTCTTTGTGGATTTCGTTGGAAGCGGGATTTCTTCATCTAATGCTACACAGAAGATTTCTCAATAACTTCGTTGATTTGTGAGTGTTCAACTAACAGAGTTGAACCTTCCTTTAGACAGAGCATATTGGAAACTCTCTTTTTGAGGAATTTGCATGTGGAGATTTCAAGCGTTTTTGGGCCATCGGTAGAAAAGGAAATATCCTCGTATAAAAACTAGAGAGAATCATCTCAGAAACCACTTTGTGATGTGTGCGATCCACTCACAGAGTTTAACCTTTCTTTTCATAGAGCAGTTTGGAAACACTCTGTTTGTGAAGTCTGCAAGTGGATATTTGGACCTCTTGGAGGATTTCGTTAGAAGCGGGATTTCTTCATCTAATGCTACACAGAAGATTTCTCAGAAACTTCTTTGATTTGTGTGTGTTCAACTCACAGAGTTGAACCTTCCTTTAGACAGAGCAGATTGGAAACCCTCTTTTTGAGGAATTTGCATGTGGAGATTTCAAGCGTTTTTGGGCCATCGGTAGAAAAGGAAATATCCTCGTATAAAAACTAGAGAGAATCATTCTCAGAAACCACTTTGTTATGTGTGCGATCCACTCACAGAGTTTAACCTTTCTTTTCATAGAGCAGTTTGGAAACACTCTGTTTGTGAAGTCTGCAAGTGGATATTTGGACCTCTTGGAGGATTTCGTTGGAAGCGGGATTTCTTCATCTAATGCTAGAAGGAAGAATTCTCAGAAACTTCTTTGATTTGTGTGCGTTCAACTCACAGAGTTGAACCTTCCTTTAGACAGAGCAGATTGGAAACCCTCTTTTTGAGGAATATGCATGTGGAGATTTCAAGCATTTTGTGGCCAACGGTAGAAAAGGAAATATCCTAATATAAAAACTAGAGAGAATCATTTTCAGAAACTACTTTCTGATGTGTGTGTTCCACTCACAGAGTTCAACCTTTCTTTTCATAGAGCAGTTTGGAAACACTCTGGTTTTGAAGTCTGCAAGGGGATATTTGGACCTCTTTGAGGATTTCATTGGAAGCGGGATTTCTTCATCTAATGCTAGAAGGAAGAATTTTCAGAAACTTCTTTGATTTGCGTGTGTTCAACTCACAGAGTTGAACCTTCCTTTAGACAGAGCAGATTGGAAACCCTCTTTTTGAGGAATTTACATGTGGAGATTTCAAGCGATTTGGGGCCTACGTTAGAAAAGGAAATATCCTCATAGAAAAACTAGAGAGAATCATTCTCAGAAACCACTTTGTGATGTGTGCGTTCCACTCACAGAGTTTAACCTTTCTTTTCATAGAGCAGTTTGGAAACACTCTGTTTGTAAAGTCTGCAAGTGGATATTTGTACCTCTTTGAGGATGTCGTTGGAAGTGGGGTTTCTTCATCTAATGCTACACAGAAGATTTCTCAGTAACTTCGTTGATTTCTGTGTGTTCAACTAACAGAGTTGAACCTTCCTTTAGACAGAGCAGATTGGAAACCCTCTTTTTGAGGAATTTGCATGTGGAGATTTCAAGGGTTTTTGGGCCATCGGTAGAAAAGGAAATATCCTCGTATAAAAACTAGAGGGAATCATTCTCAGAAACCACTTTGTGATGTGTGCGGTCCACTCACAGAGTTTAACCTTTCTTTTCATAGAGCCGTTTGGAAACACTCTGTTTGTGAAGTCTGCAAGTGGATATTTGGACCTCTTGGAGGATTTCGTTGGAAGCGGGATTTCTTCATCTAATGCTAGAAGGAAGAATTCTCAGAAACTTCTTTGATTTGTGTGTGTTCAACTCACAGAGTTGAACCTTCCTTTAGACAGAGCAGATTGGAAACCCTCTTTTTGAGGAATTTGCATGTGGAGATTTCAAGCGTTTGGGGCAATCGGTAGAAAAGGAAATATCCTCGTATAAAAACTAGAGAGAATCATTCTCAGAAACCACTTTGTGATGTGTGCATTCCACTCACAGAGTTTAACCTTTCTTTTCATAGAGCAGTTTGTAAACACTCTGTTTGTAAAGTCTGCAAGTGGATATATGGACTTCTTTGTGGATTTCGTTGGAAGCGGGATTTCTTCATCTAATGCTACACAGAAGATTTCTCAGTAACTTCGTTGATTTGTGTGTGTTCAACTCACAGAGTTGAACCTTCCTTTAGACAGAGCAGATTGGAAACCCTCTTTTTGAGGAATTTGCATGTGGAGATTTCAAGCGATTTGGGGCCAACGGTAGAAAAGGAAATATCCTCGTATAAAAACTAGAGAGAATCATTCTCAGAAACCACTTTGTGATGTGTGCGATCCACTCACAGAGTTTAACCTTTCTTTTCATAGAGCAGTTTGGAAACACTCTGTTTGTGAAGTCTGCAAGTGGATATTTGGACCTCTTTGTGGATTTCGTTGGAAGCGGGATTTCTTCATCTAATGCTAGAAGGAAGAATTCTCAGAAACTTCTTTGATTTGTGTGTGTTGAACTCACAGAGTTGAACCTTCCTTTAGACAGAGCAGATTGGAAACCCTCTTTTTGAGGAATTTGCATGTGGAGATTTCAAGCGTTTTGGAGCCATCGGTAGAAAAGGAAATCTCCTCGTATAAAAACTAGAGAGAATCATTCTCAGAAACCACTTTGTGATGTGTGCGTTCCACTCACAGTGTTTAACCTTTCTTTTCATAGAGCAGCTTGTAAACACTCTGTTTGTAAAGTCTGCAAGTGGATATTTGGACCTCTTTGTGGATTTCGTTGGAAGCGGGATTTCTTCATCTAATGCTACACAGAAGATTTCTCAATAACTTCGTTGATTTGTGAGTGTTCAACTAACAGAGTTGAACCTTCCTTTAGACAGAGCATATTGGAAACTCTCTTTTTGAGGAATTTGCATGTGGAGATTTCAAGCGTTTTTGGGCCATCGGTAGAAAAGGAAATATCCTCGTATAAAAACTAGAGAGAATCATCTCAGAAACCACTTTGTGATGTGTGCGATCCACTCACAGAGTTTAACCTTTCTTTTCATAGAGCAGTTTGGAAACACTCTGTTTGTGAAGTCTGCAAGTGGATATTTGGACCTCTTGGAGGATTTCGTTAGAAGCGGGATTTCTTCATCTAATGCTACACAGAAGATTTCTCAGAAACTTCTTTGATTTGTGTGTGTTCAACTCACAGAGTTGAACCTTCCTTTAGACAGAGCAGATTGGAAACCCTCTTTTTGAGGAATTTGCATGTGGAGATTTCAAGCGTTTTTGGGCCATCGGTAGAAAAGGAAATATCCTCGTATAAAAACTAGAGAGAATCATTCTCAGAAACCACTTTGTTATGTGTGCGATCCACTCACAGAGTTTAACCTTTCTTTTCATAGAGCAGTTTGGAAACACTCTGTTTGTGAAGTCTGCAAGTGGATATTTGGACCTCTTGGAGGATTTCGTTGGAAGCGGGATTTCTTCATCTAATGCTAGAAGGAAGAATTCTCAGAAACTTCTTTGATTTGTGTGCGTTCAACTCACAGAGTTGAACCTTCCTTTAGACAGAGCAGATTGGAAACCCTCTTTTTGAGGAATATGCATGTGGAGATTTCAAGCATTTTGTGGCCAACGGTAGAAAAGGAAATATCCTAATATAAAAACTAGAGAGAATCATTTTCAGAAACTACTTTCTGATGTGTGTGTTCCACTCACAGAGTTCAACCTTTCTTTTCATAGAGCAGTTTGGAAACACTCTGGTTTTGAAGTCTGCAAGGGGATATTTGGACCTCTTTGAGGATTTCATTGGAAGCGGGATTTCTTCATCTAATGCTAGAAGGAAGAATTTTCAGAAACTTCTTTGATTTGCGTGTGTTCAACTCACAGAGTTGAACCTTCCTTTAGACAGAGCAGATTGGAAACCCTCTTTTTGAGGAATTTACATGTGGAGATTTCAAGCGATTTGGGGCCTACGTTAGAAAAGGAAATATCCTCATAGAAAAACTAGAGAGAATCATTCTCAGAAACCACTTTGTGATGTGTGCGTTCCACTCACAGAGTTTAACCTTTCTTTTCATAGAGCAGTTTGGAAACACTCTGTTTGTAAAGTCTGCAAGTGGATATTTGTACCTCTTTGAGGATGTCGTTGGAAGTGGGGTTTCTTCATCTAATGCTACACAGAAGATTTCTCAGTAACTTCGTTGATTTCTGTGTGTTCAACTAACAGAGTTGAACCTTCCTTTAGACAGAGCAGTTTGGAAACCCTCTTTTTGAGGAATTTGCATGTGGAGATTTCAAGCGATTTGGGGCCAACGGTAGAAAAGGAAGTATCCTCGTATAAAAACTAGAGAGAATCATTCTCAGAAACCACTTTGTGATGTGTGCGATCCACTCACAGAGTTTAACCTTTCTTTTCATAGAGCAGTTTGGAAACACTCTGTTTGTGAAGTCTGCAAGTGGATATTTGGACCTCTTGGAGGATTTCGTTGGAAGCGGGATTTCTTCATCTAATGCTAGAAGGAAGAATTCTCAGAAACTTCTTTGATTTGTGTGTGTTGAACTCACAGAGTTGAACCTTCCTTTAGACAGAGCAGATTGGAAACCCTCTTTTTGAGGAATTTTCATGTGGAGATTTCAAGCGTTTTGGAGCCATCGGTAGAAAAGGAAATCTCCTCGTATAAAAACTAGAGAGAATCATTCTCAGAAACCACTTTGTGATGTGTGCGTTCCACTCACAGAGTTTAACCTTTCTTCTCATAGAGCAGCTTGTAAACACTCTGTTTGTAAAGTCTGCAAGTGGATATTTGGACCTCTTTGTGGATTTCGTTGGAAGCGGGATTTCTTCATCTAATGCTACACAGAAGATTTCTCAATAACTTCGTTGATTTGTGAGTGTTCAACTAACAGAGTTGAACCTTCCTTTAGACAGAGCAGATTGGAAACTCTCTTTTTGAGGAATTTGCATGTGGTGATTTCAAGCGTTTTTGGGCCATCGGTAGAAAAGGAAATATCCTCGTATAAAAACTAGAGAGAATCATCTCAGAAACCACTTTGTGATGTGTGCGATCCACTCACAGAGTTTAACCTTTCTTTTCATAGAGCAGTTTGGAAACACTCTGTTTGTGAAGTCTGCAAGTGGATATTTGGACCTCTTGGAGGATTTCGTTAGAAGCGGGATATCTTCTTCTAATTCTAGAAGGAAGAATTCTCAGAAACTTCTTTGATTTGTGTTTGTTCAACTCACAGAGTTGAACCTTCCTTTAGACAGAGCAGATTGGAAACCCTCTTTTTGAGGAATATGCATGTGGAGATTTCAAGCACTTTGGCGCCAACGGTAGAAAAGGAAATCTCCTCGTATAAAAACTAGAGAGAATCATTCTCAGAAACCACTTTGTGATGTGTGCGATCCACTCACAGAGTTTAACCTTTCTTTTCATAGAGCAGTTTGGAAACGCTCTGTTTGTGAAGTCTGCAAGTGGATATTTGGACCTCTTTGTGGATTTCGTTGGAAGCGGGATTTCTTCATCTAATGCTACACAGAAGATTTCTCAATAACTTCGTTGATTTGTGAGTGTTCAACTAACAGAGTTGAACCTTCCTTTAGACAGAGCAGATTGGAAACTCTCTTTTTGAGGAATTTGCATGTGGAGATTTCAAGCGTTTTTGGGCCATCGGTAGAAAAGGAAATATCCTCGTATAAAAACTAGAGAGAATCATCTCAGAAACCACTTTGTGATGTGTGCGATCCACTCACAGAGTTTAACCTTTCTTTTCATAGAGCAGTTTGGAAACACTCTGTTTGTGAAGTCTGCAAGTGGATATTTGGACCTCTTGGAGGATTTCGTTAGAAGCGGGATTTCTTCATCTAATGCTAGAAGGAAGAATTCTCAGAAACTTCTTTGATTTGTGTGTGTTCAACTCACAGAGTTGAACCTTCCTTTAGACAGAGCAGATTGGAAACCCTCTTTTTGAGGAATTTGCATGTGGAGATTTCAAGCGTTTTGGGTCCATCGGTAGAAAAGGAAATATCCTCGTATAAAAACTAGAGAGAATCATTCTCAGAAACCACTTTGTGATGTGTGTGTTCCACTCACAGAGTTTAACCTTTCTTTTCATAGAGCAGTTTGGAAACACTCTGGTTTTGAAGTCTGCAAGGGGAAATTTGGACCTCTTTGAGGATTTCATTGGAAGCGGGATTTCTTCATCTAATGCTAGAAGGAAGAATTTTCAGAAACTTCTTTGATTTGCGTGTGTTCAACTCACAGAGTTGAACCTTCCTTTAGACAGAGCAGATTGGAAACCCTCTTTTTGAGGAATTTGCATGTGGAGATTTCAAGCGATTTGGGGCCTACGTTAGAAAAGGAAATATCCTCATAGAAAAACTAGAGAGAATCATTCTCAGAAACCACTTTGTGATGTGTGCGTTCCACTCACAGAGTTTAACCTTTCTTTTCATAGAGCAGTTTGGAAGCACTCTGTTTGTAAAGTCTGCAAGTGGATATTTGTACCTCTTTGAGGATGTCTTTGGAAGTGGGGTTTCTTCATCTAATGCTACACAGAAGATTTCTCAGTAACTTCGTTGATTTCTGTGTGTTCAACTAACAGAGTTGAACCTTCCTTTAGACAGAGCAGATTGGAAACCCTCTTTTTGAGGAATTTGCATGTGGAGATTTCAAGCGATTTGGGGCCAACGGTAGAAAAGGAAATATCCTCGTATAAAAACTAGAGAGAATCATTCTCAGAAACCACTTTGTGATGTGTGCGATCCACTCACAGAGTTTAACCTTTCTTTTCATAGAGCAGTTTGGAAACACTCTGTTTGTGAAGTCTGCAAGTGGATATTTGGACCTCTTGGAGGATTTCGTTGGAAGCGGGATTTCTTCATCTAATGCTAGAAGGAAGAATTCTCAGAAACTTCTTTGATTTGTGTGTGTTGAACTCACAGAGTTGAACCATCCTTTAGACAGAGCAGATTGGAAACCCTCTTTTTGAGGAATTTGCATGTGGAGATTTCAAGCGTTTTGGAGCCATCGGTAGAAAAGGAAATCTCCTCGTATAAAAACTAGAGAGAATCATTCTCAGAAACCACTTTGTGATGTGTGCGTTCCACTCACAGTGTTTAACCTTTCTTTTCATAGAGCAGCTTGTAAACACTCTGTTTGTAAAGTCTGCAAGTGGATATTTGGACCTCTTTGTGGATTTCGTTGGAAGCGGGATTTCTTCATCTAATGCTACACAGAAGATTTCTCAGTAACTTCGTTGATTTGTGTGTGTTCAACTCACAGAGTTGAACCTTCCTTTAGGCAGAGCAGATTGGAAACCCTCTTTTTGAGGAATATGCATGTGGAGATTTCAAGCACTTTGGCGCCAACGGTAGAAAAGGAAATCTCCTCGTATAAAAACTAGAGAGAATCATTCTCAGAAACCACTTTGTGATGTGTGCGATCCACTCACAGAGTTTAACCTTTCTTTTCATAGAGCAGTTTGGAAACACTCTGTTTGTGAAGTCTGCAAGTGGATATTTGGACCTCTTTGTGGATTTCGTTGGAAGCGGGATTTCTTCATCTAATGCTACACAGAAGATTTCTCAATAACTTCGTTGATTTGTGAGTGTTCAACTAACAGAGTTGAACCTTCCTTTAGACAGAGCAGATTGGAAACTCTCTTTTTGAGGAATTTGCATGTGGAGATTTCAAGCGTTTTTGGGCCATCGGTAGAAAAGGAAATATCCTCGTATAAAAACTAGAGAGAATCATCTCAGAAACCACTTTGTGATGTGTGCGATCCACTCACAGAGTTTAACCTTTCTTTTCATAGAGCAGTTTGGAAACACTCTTTTTGTGAAGTCTGCAAGTGGATATTTGGACCTCTTGGAGGATTTCGTTAGAAGCGGGATTTCTTCATCTAATGCTAGAAGGAAGAATTCTCAGAAACTTCTTTGATTTGTGGGTGTTCAACTCACAGAGTTGAACCTTCCTTTAGACAGAGCAGATTGGAAACCCTCTTTTTGAGGAATTTGCATGTGGAGATTTCAAGCGTTTTGGGTCCATCGGTAGAAAAGGAAATATCCTCGTATAAAAACTAGAGAGAATCATTCTCAGAAACCACTTTGTGATGTGTGTGTTCCACTCACAGAGTTTAACCTTTCTTTTCATAGAGCAGTTTGGAAACACTCTGGTTTTGAAGTCTGCAAGGGGAAATTTGGACCTCTTTGAGGATTTCATTGGAAGCGGGATTTCTTCATCTAATGCTAGAAGGAAGAATTTTCAGAAACTTCTTTGATTTGCGTGTGTTCAACTCACAGAGTTGAACCTTCCTTTAGACAGAGCAGATTGGAAACCCTCTTTTTGAGGAATTTGCATGTGGAGATTTCAAGCGATTTGGGGCCTACGTTAGAAAAGGAAATATCCTCATAGAAAAACCAGAGAGAATCATTCTCAGAAACCACTTTGTGATGTGTGCGTTCCACTCACAGAGTTTAACCTTTCTTTTCATAGAGCAGTTTGGAAGCACTCTGTTTGTAAAGTCTGCAAGTGGATATTTGTACCTCTTTGAGGATGTCGTTGGAAGTGGGGTTTCTTCATCTAATGCTACACAGAAGATTTCTCAGTAACTTCGTTGATTTCTGTGTGTTCAACTAACAGAGTTGAACCTTCCTTTAGACAGAGCAGATTGGAAACCCTCTTTTTGAGGAATTTGCATGTGGAGATTTCAAGCGATTTGGGGCCAACGGTAGAAAAGGAAATATCCTCGTATAAAAACTAGAGAGAATCATTCTCAGAAACCACTTTGTGATGTGTGCGATCCACTCACAGAGTTTAACCTTTCTTTTCATAGAGCAGTTTGGAAACACTCTGTTTGTGAAGTCTGCAAGTGGATATTTGGACCTCTTGGAGGATTTCGTTGGAAGCGGGATTTCTTCATCTAATGCTAGAAGGAAGAATTCTCAGAAACTTCTTTGATTTGTGTGTGTTGAACTCACAGAGTTGAACCATCCTTTAGACAGAGCAGAATGGAAACCCTCTTTTTGAGGAATTTGCATGTGGAGATTTCAAGCGTTTTGGAGCCATCGGTAGAAAAGGAAATCTCCTCGTATAAAAACTAGAGAGAATCATTCTCAGAAACCACTTTGTGATGTGTGCGTTCCACTCACAGTGTTTAACCTTTCTTTTCATAGAGCAGCTTGTAAACACTCTGTTTGTAAAGTCTGCAAGTGGATATTTGGACCTCTTTGTGGATTTCGTTGGAAGCGGGATTTCTTCATCTAATGCTACACAGAAGATTTCTCAATAACTTCGTTGATTTGTGAGTGTTCAACTAACAGAGTTGAACCTTCCTTTAGACAGAGCAGATTGGAAACTCTCTTTTTGAGGAATTTGCATGTGGAGATTTCAAGCGTTTTTGGGCCATCGGTAGAAAAGGAAATATCCTCGTATAAAAACTAGAGAGAATCATCTCAGAAACCACTTTGTGATGTGCGCGATCCACTCACAGAGTTTAACCTTTCTTTTCATAGAGCAGTTTGGAAACACTCTGTTTGTGAAGTCTGCAAGTGGATATTTGGACCTCTTGGAGGATTTCGTTAGAAGCGGGATTTCTTCATCTAATGCTAGAAGGAAGAATTCTCAGAAACTTCTTTGATTTGTGTGTGTTCAACTCACAGAGTTGAACCTTCCTTTAGACAGAGCAGATTGGAAACCCTCTTTTTGAGGAATTTGCATGTGGAGATTTCAAGCGTTTTTGGGCCATCGGTAGAAAAGGAAATATCCTCGTATAAAAACTAGAGAGAATCATTCTCAGAAACCACTTTGTTATGTGTGCGTTCCACTCACAGAGTTTAACCTTTCTTTTCATAGAGCAGTTTGGAAACACTCTGTTTGTGAAGTCTGCAAGTGGATATTTGGACCTCTTGGAGGATGTCGTTGGAAGTGGGGTTTCTTCATCTAATGCTACACAGAAGAATTCTCAGAAACTTCTTTGATTTGTGTGCGTTCAACTCACAGAGTTGAACCTTCCTTTAGACAGAGCAGATTGGAAACCCTCTTTTTGAGGAATATGCATGTGGAGATTTCAAGCTTTTTGTGGCCAACGGTAGAAAAGGAAATATCCTAATATAAAAACTAGAGAGAATCATTTTCAGAAACTACTTTCTGATGTGTGTGTTCCACTCACAGAGTTCAACCTTTCTTTTCATAGATCAGTTTGGAAACACTCTGGTTTTGAAGTCTGCAAGGGGATATTTGGACCTCTTTGAGGATTTCATTGGAAGCGGGATTTCTTCATCTAATGCTAGAAGGAAGAATTTTCAGAAACTTCTTTGATTTGCGTGTGTTCAACTCACAGAGTTGAACCTTCCTTTAGACAGAGCAGATTGGAAACCCTCTTTTTGAGGAATTT
The DNA here is from genome assembly GCF_029281585.2 of Gorilla gorilla gorilla. NCBI lineage: Eukaryota > Metazoa > Chordata > Mammalia > Primates > Hominidae > Gorilla > Gorilla gorilla. Next base: position 78,072,328 of record NC_073232.2, on the reverse strand, counting down.
TCATGTGGAGATTTCAAGCGTTTTGGAGCCATCGGTAGAAAAGGAAATCTCCTCGTATAAAAACTAGAGAGAATCATTCTCAGAAACCACTTTGTGATGTGTGCGTTCCACTCACAGAGTTTAACCTTTCTTCTCATAGAGCAGCTTGTAAACACTCTGTTTGTAAAGTCTGCAAGTGGATATTTGGACCTCTTTGTGGATTTCGTTGGAAGCGGGATTTCTTCATCTAATGCTACACAGAAGATTTCTCAATAACTTCGTTGATTTGTGAGTGTTCAACTAACAGAGTTGAACCTTCCTTTAGACAGAGCAGATTGGAAACTCTCTTTTTGTGGAATTTGCATGTGGAGATTTCAAGCGTTTTTGGGCCATCGGTAGAAAAGGAAATATCCTCGTATAAAAACTAGAGAGAATCATTCTCAGAAACCACTTTGTGATGTGTGCGTTCCACTCACAGTGTTTAACCTTTCTTTTCATAGAGCAGCTTGTAAACACTCTGTTTGTAAAGTCTGCAAGTGGATATTTGGACCTCTTTGTGGATTTCGTTGGAAGCGGGATTTCTTCATCTAATGCTACACAGAAGATTTCTCAATAACTTCGTTGATTTGTGAGTGTTCAACTAACAGAGTTGAACCTTCCTTTAGACAGAGCATATTGGAAACTCTCTTTTTGAGGAATTTGCATGTGGAGATTTCAAGCGTTTTTGGGCCATCGGTAGAAAAGGAAATATCCTCGTATAAAAACTAGAGAGAATCATCTCAGAAACCACTTTGTGATGTGTGCGATCCACTCACAGAGTTTAACCTTTCTTTTCATAGAGCAGTTTGGAAACACTCTGTTTGTGAAGTCTGCAAGTGGATATTTGGACCTCTTGGAGGATTTCGTTAGAAGCGGGATTTCTTCATCTAATGCTACACAGAAGATTTCTCAGAAACTTCTTTGATTTGTGTGTGTTCAACTCACAGAGTTGAACCTTCCTTTAGACAGAGCAGATTGGAAACCCTCTTTTTGAGGAATTTGCATGTGGAGATTTCAAGCGTTTTTGGGCCATCGGTAGAAAAGGAAATATCCTCGTATAAAAACTAGAGAGAATCATTCTCAGAAACCACTTTGTTATGTGTGCGATCCACTCACAGAGTTTAACCTTTCTTTTCATAGAGCAGTTTGGAAACACTCTGTTTGTGAAGTCTGCAAGTGGATATTTGGACCTCTTGGAGGATTTCGTTGGAAGCGGGATTTCTTCATCTAATGCTAGAAGGAAGAATTCTCAGAAACTTCTTTGATTTGTGTGCGTTCAACTCACAGAGTTGAACCTTCCTTTAGACAGAGCAGATTGGAAACCCTCTTTTTGAGGAATATGCATGTGGAGATTTCAAGCATTTTGTGGCCAACGGTAGAAAAGGAAATATCCTAATATAAAAACTAGAGAGAATCATTTTCAGAAACTACTTTCTGATGTGTGTGTTCCACTCACAGAGTTCAACCTTTCTTTTCATAGAGCAGTTTGGAAACACTCTGGTTTTGAAGTATGCAAGGGGATATTTGGACCTCTTTGAGGATTTCATTGGAAGCGGGATTTCTTCATCTAATGCTAGAAGGAAGAATTTTCAGAAACTTCTTTGATTTGCGTGTGTTCAACTCACAGAGTTGAACCTTCCTTTAGACAGAGCAGATTGGAAACCCTCTTTTTGAGGAATTTACATGTGGAGATTTCAAGCGATTTGGGGCCTACGTTAGAAAAGGAAATATCCTCATAGAAAAACTAGAGAGAATCATTCTCAGAAACCACTTTGTGATGTGTGCGTTCCACTCACAGAGTTTAACCTTTCTTTTCATAGAGCAGTTTGGAAACACTCTGTTTGTAAAGTCTGCAAGTGGATATTTGTACCTCTTTGAGGATGTCGTTGGAAGTGGGGTTTCTTCATCTAATGCTACACAGAAGATTTCTCAGTAACTTCGTTGATTTCTGTGTGTTCAACTAACAGAGTTGAACCTTCCTTTAGACAGAGCAGATTGGAAACCCTCTTTTTGAGGAATTTGCATGTGGAGATTTCAAGGGTTTTTGGGCCATCGGTAGAAAAGGAAATATCCTCGTATAAAAACTAGAGGGAATCATTCTCAGAAACCACTTTGTGATGTGTGCGGTCCACTCACAGAGTTTAACCTTTCTTTTCATAGAGCCGTTTGGAAACACTCTGTTTGTGAAGTCTGCAAGTGGATATTTGGACCTCTTGGAGGATTTCGTTGGAAGCGGGATTTCTTCATCTAATGCTAGAAGGAAGAATTCTCAGAAACTTCTTTGATTTGTGTGTGTTCAACTCACAGAGTTGAACCTTCCTTTAGACAGAGCAGATTGGAAACCCTCTTTTTGAGGAATTTGCATGTGGAGATTTCAAGCGTTTGGGGCAATCGGTAGAAAAGGAAATATCCTCGTATAAAAACTAGAGAGAATCATTCTCAGAAACCACTTTGTGATGTGTGCATTCCACTCACAGAGTTTAACCTTTCTTTTCATAGAGCTGTTTGTAAACACTCTGTTTGTAAAGTCTGCAAGTGGATATATGGACTTCTTTGTGGATTTCATTGGAAGCGGGATTTCTTCATCTAATGCTACACAGAAGATTTCTCAGTAACTTCGTTGATTTGTGTGTGTTCAACTCACAGAGTTGAACCTTCCTTTAGACAGAGCAGATTGGAAACCCTCTTTTTGAGGAATTTGCATGTGGAGATTTCAAGCGATTTGGGGCCAACGGTAGAAAAGGAAATATCCTCGTATAAAAACTAGAGAGAATCATTCTCAGAAACCACTTTGTTATGTGTGCGATCCACTCACAGAGTTTAACCTTTCTTTTCATAGAGCAGTTTGGAAACACTCTGTTTGTGAAGTCTGCAAGTGGATATTTGGACCTCTTGGAGGATTTCGTTGGAAGCGGGATTTCTTCATCTAATGCTAGAAGGAAGAATTCTCAGAAACTTCTTTGATTTGTGTGCGTTCAACTCACAGAATTGAACCTTCCTTTAGACAGAGCAGATTGGAAACCCTCTTTTTGAGGAATATGCATGTGGAGATTTCAAGCATTTTGTGGCCAACGGTAGAAAAGGAAATATCCTAATATAAAAACTAGAGAGAATCATTTTCAGAAACTACTTTCTGATGTGTGTGTTCCACTCACAGAGTTCAACCTTTCTTTTCATAGAGCAGTTTGGAAACACTCTGGTTTTGAAGTCTGCAAGGGGATATTTGGACCTCTTTGAGGATTTCATTGGAAGCGGGATTTCTTCATCTAATGCTAGAAGGAAGAATTTTCAGAAATTTCTTTGATTTGCGTGTGTTCAACTCACAGAGTTGAACCTTCCTTTAGACAGAGCAGATTGGAAACCCTCTTTTTGAGGAATTTACATGTGGAGATTTCAAGCGATTTGGGGCCTACGTTAGAAAAGGAAATATCCTCATAGAAAAACTAGAGAGAATCATTCTCAGAAACCACTTTGTGATGTGTGCGTTCCACTCACAGAGTTTAACCTTTCTTTTCATAGAGCAGTTTGGAAACACTCTGTTTGTAAAGTCTGCAAGTGGATATTTGTACCTCTTTGAGGATGTCGTTGGAAGTGGGGTTTCTTCATCTAATGCTACACAGAAGATTTCTCAGTAACTTCGTTGATTTCTGTGTGTTCAACTAACAGAGTTGAACCTTCCTTTAGACAGAGCAGATTGGAAACCCTCTTTTTGAGGAATTTGCATGTGGAGATTTCAAGGGTTTTTGGGCCATCGGTAGAAAAGGAAATATCCTCGTATAAAAACTAGAGGGAATCATTCTCAGAAACCACTTTGTGATGTGTGCGGTCCACTCACAGAGTTTAACCTTTCTTTTCATAGAGCCATTTGGAAACACTCTGTTTGAGAAGTCTGCAAGTGGATATTTGGACCTCTTGGAGGATTTCGTTGGAAGCGGGATTTCTTCATCTAATGCTAGAAGGAAGAATTCTCAGAAACTTCTTTGATTTGTGTGTGTTCAACTCACAGAGTTGAACCTTCCTTTAGACAGAGCAGATTGGAAACCCTCTTTTTGAGGAATTTGCATGTGGAGATTTCAAGCGTTTGGGGCAATCGGTAGAAAAGGAAATATCCTCGTATAAAAACTAGAGAGAATCATTCTCAGAAACCACTTTGTGATGTGTGCATTCCACTCACAGAGTTTAACCTTTCTTTTCATAGAGCAGTTTGTAAACACTCTGTTTGTAAAGTCTGCAAGTGGATATATGGACTTCTTTGTGGATTTCGTTGGAAGCGGGATTTCTTCATCTAATGCTACACAGAAGATTTCTCAGTAACTTCGTTGATTTGTGTGTGTTTAACTCACAGAGTTGAACCTTCCTTTAGACAGAGCAGATTGGAAACCCTCTTTTTGAGGAATTTGCATGTGGAGATTTCAAGCGATTTGGGGCCAACGGTAGAAAAGGAAATATCCTCGTATAAAAACTAGAGAGAATCATTCTCAGAAACCACTTTGTGATGTGTGCGATCCACTCACAGAGTTTAACCTTTCTTTTCATAGAGCAGTTTGGAAACACTCTGTTTGTGAAGTCTGCAAGTGGATATTTGGACCTCTTTGTGGATTTCGTTGGAAGCGGGATTTCTTCATCTAATGCTAGAAGGAAGAATTCTCAGAAACTTCTTTGATTTGTGTGTGTTGAACTCACAGAGTTGAACCTTCCTTTAGACAGAGCAGATTGGAAACCCTCTTTTTGAGGAATTTGCATGTGGAGATTTCAAGCGTTTTGGAGCCATCGGTAGAAAAGGAAATCTCCTCGTATAAAAACTAGAGAGAATCATTCTCAGAAACCACTTTGTGATGTGTGCGTTCCACTCACAGTGTTTAACCTTTCTTTTCATAGAGCAGCTTGTAAACACTCTGTTTGTAAAGTCTGCAAGTGGATATTTGGACCTCTTTGTGGATTTCGTTGGAAGCGGGATTTCTTCATCTAATGCTACACAGAAGATTTCTCAATAACTTCGTTGATTTGTGAGTGTTCAACTAACAGAGTTGAACCTTCCTTTAGACAGAGCATATTGGAAACTCTCTTTTTGAGGAATTTGCATGTGGAGATTTCAAGCGTTTTTGGGCCATCGGTAGAAAAGGAAATATCCTCGTATAAAAACTAGAGAGAATCATCTCAGAAACCACTTTGTGATGTGTGCGATCCACTCACAGAGTTTAACCTTTCTTTTCATAGAGCAGTTTGGAAACACTCTGTTTGTGAAGTCTGCAAGTGGATATTTGGACCTCTTGGAGGATTTCGTTAGAAGCGGGATTTCTTCATCTAATGCTACACAGAAGATTTCTCAGAAACTTCTTTGATTTGTGTGTGTTCAACTCACAGAGTTGAACCTTCCTTTAGACAGAGCAGATTGGAAACCCTCTTTTTGAGGAATTTGCATGTGGAGATTTCAAGCGTTTTTGGGCCATCGGTAGAAAAGGAAATATCCTCGTATAAAAACTAGAGAGAATCATTCTCAGAAACCACTTTGTTATGTGTGCGATCCACTCACAGAGTTTAACCTTTCTTTTCATAGAGCAGTTTGGAAACACTCTGTTTGTGAAGTCTGCAAGTGGATATTTGGACCTCTTTGAGGATTTCATTGGAAGCGGGATTTCTTCATCTAATGCTAGAAGGAAGAATTTTCAGAAACTTCTTTGATTTGCGTGTGTTCAACTCACAGAGTTGAACCTTCCTTTAGACAGAGCAGATTGGAAACCCTCTTTTTGAGGAATTTGCATGTGGAGATTTCAAGCGATTTGGGGCCTACGTTAGAAAAGGAAATATCCTCATAGAAAAACTAGAGAGAATCATTCTCAGAAACCACTTTGTGATGTGTGCGTTCCACTCACAGAGTTTAACCTTTCTTTTCATAGAGCAGTTTGGAAACACTCTGTTTGTAAAGTCTGCAAGTGGATATTTGTACCTCTTTGAGGATGTCGTTGGAAGTGGGGTTTCTTCATCTAATGCTACACAGAAGATTTCTCAGTAACTTCGTTGATTTCTGTGTGTTCAACTAACAGAGTTGAACCTTCCTTTAGACAGAGCAGATTGGAAACCCTCTTTTTGAGGAATTTGCATGTGGAGATTTCAAGCGATTTGGGGCCAACGGTAGAAAAGGAAGTATCCTCGTATAAAAACTAGAGAGAATCATTCTCAGAAACCACTTTGTGATGTGTGCGATCCACTCACAGAGTTTAACCTTTCTTTTCATAGAGCAGTTTGGAAACACTCTGTTTGTGAAGTCTGCAAGTGGATATTTGGACCTCTTGGAGGATTTCGTTGGAAGCGGGATTTCTTCATCTAATGCTAGAAGGAAGAATTCTCAGAAACTTCTTTGATTTGTGTGTGTTGAACTCACAGAGTTGAACCTTCCTTTAGACAGAGCAGATTGGAAACCCTCTTTTTGAGGAATTTTCATGTGGAGATTTCAAGCGTTTTGGAGCCATCGGTAGAAAAGGAAATCTCCTCGTATAAAAACTAGAGAGAATCATTCTCAGAAACCACTTTGTGATGTGTGCATTCCACTCACAGAGTTTAACCTTTCTTCTCATAGAGCAGCTTGTAAACACTCTGTTTGTAAAGTCTGCAAGTGGATATTTGGACCTCTTTGTGGATTTCGTTGGAAGCGGGATTTCTTCATCTAATGCTACACAGAAGATTTCTCAATAACTTCGTTGATTTGTGAGTGTTCAACTAACAGAGTTGAACCTTCCTTTAGACAGAGCAGATTGGAAACTCTCTTTTTGAGGAATTTGCATGTGGAGATTTCAAGCGTTTTTGGGCCATCGGTAGAAAAGGAAATATCCTCGTATAAAAACTAGAGAGAATCATCTCAGAAACCACTTTGTGATGTGTGCGATCCACTCACAGAGTTTAACCTTTCTTTTCATAGAGCAGTTTGGAAACACTCTGTTTGTGAAGTCTGCAAGTGGATATTTGGACCTCTTGGAGGATTTCGTTAGAAGCGGGATTTCTTCATCTAATGCTAGAAGGAAGAATTCTCAGAAACTTCTTTGATTTGTGTGTGTTCAACTCACAGAGTTGAACCTTCCTTTAGACAGAGCAGATTGGAAACCCTCTTTTTGAGGATTTTGCATGTGGAGATTTCAAGCGTTTTGGGGCCATCGGTAGAAAAGGAAATATCCTCGTATAAAAACTAGAGAGAATCATTCTCAGTAACCACTTTGTGATGTGAGCATTCCACTCACAGAGTTTAACCTTTCTTTTCATAGAGCAGTTTGTAAACACTCTGTTTGTAAAGTCTGCAAGTGGATATTTGGACCTCTTTGTGGATTTCGTTGGAAGCGGTATTTCATCATCTAATGCTACTCAGAAGATTTCTCAGTAACATCGTTGATTTCTGTGTGTTCAACTAACAGAGTTGAACCTTCCTTTAGACAGAGCAGATTGGAAACACTCTTTTTGAGGAATATGCATGTGGAGATTTCAAGCATTTTGTGGCCAACGGTAGAAAAGGAAATATCCTCGTATAAAAACTGGAGAGAATCATTTTCAGAAACGACTTTGTGATGTGTGTGTTCCACTCACAGAGTTTAACCTTTCTTTTCATAGAGCAGATTGGAAACACTCTGGTTTTGAAGTCTGCAAGGGGATATTTGGACCTCTTTCAGGATTTCATTGGAAGCGGGATTTCTTCATCTAATGCTAGAAGGAAGAATTTTCAGAAACTTCTTTGATTTGCTTGTGTTCAACTCACAGAGTTGAACCTTCCTTTAGACAGAGCAGATTGGAAACCCTCTTTTTGAGGAATTTACATGTGGAGATTTCAAGCGATTTGGGGCCAACGTTAGAAAAGGAAATATCCTCATAGAAAAACTAGAGAGAATCATTCTCAGAAACCTCTTTGTTATGTGTGCGTTCCACTCACAGAGTTTAACCTTTCTTTTCATAGAGCAGTTTGGAAACACTCTGTTTGTAACGTCTGCAAGAGGATATTTGTACCTCTTTGAGGATTTCGTTGGAAGTGGGGTTTCTTCATCTAATGCTACACAGAAGATTTCTCAGTAACTTCGTTGATTTCTGTGTGTTCAACTAACAGAGTTGAACCTTCCTTTAGACAGAGCAGATTGGAAACCCTCTTTTTGAGGAATTTGCATGTGGAGATTTCAAGGGTTTTTGGGCCATCGGTAGAAAAGGAAATATCCTCGTATAAAAACTAGAGGGAATCATTCTCAGAAACCACTTTGTGATGTGTGCGGTCCACTCACAGAGTTTAACCTTTCTTTTCATAGAGCCGTTTGGAAACACTCTGTTTGTGAAGTCTGCAAGTGGATATTTGGACCTCTTGGAGGATTTCGTTGGAAGCGGGATTTCTTCATCTAATGCTAGAAGGAAGAATTCTCAGAAACTTCTTTGATTTGTGTGTGTTCAACTCACAGAGTTGAACCTTCCTTTAGACAGAGCAGATTGGAAACCCTCTTTTTGAGGAATTTGCATGTGGAGATTTCAAGCGTTTGGGGCAATCGGTAGAAAAGGAAATATCCTCGTATAAAAACTAGAGAGAATCATTCTCAGAAACCACTTTGTGATGTGTGCATTCCACTCACAGAGTTTAACCTTTCTTTTCATAGAGCAGTTTGTAAACACTCTGTTTGTAAAGTCTGCAAGTGGATATATGGACTTCTTTGTGGATTTCGTTGGAAGCGGGATTTCTTCATCTAATGCTACACAGAAGATTTCTCAGTAACTTCGTTGATTTGTGTGTGTTCAACTCACAGAGTTGAACCTTCCTTTAGACAGAGCAGATTGGAAACCCTCTTTTTGAGGAATTTGCATGTGGAGATTTCAAGCGATTTGGGGCCAACGGTAGAAAAGGAAATATCCTCGTATAAAAACTAGAGAGAATCATTCTCAGAAACCACTTTGTGATGTGTGCGATCCACTCACAGAGTTTAACCTTTCTTTTCATAGAGCAGTTTGGAAACACTCTGTTTGTGAAGTCTGCAAGTGGATATTTGGACCTCTTTGTGGATTTCGTTGGAAGCGGGATTTCTTCATCTAATGCTAGAAGGAAGAATTCTCAGAAACTTCTTTGATTTGTGTGTGTTGAACTCACAGAGTTGAACCTTCCTTTAGACAGAGCAGATTGGAAACCCTCTTTTTGAGGAATTTGCATGTGGAGATTTCAAGCGTTTTGGAGCCATCGGTAGAAAAGGAAATCTCCTCATATAAAAACTAGAGAGAATCATTCTCAGAAACCACTTTGTGATGTGTGCGTTCCACTCCCAGTGTTTAACCTTTCTTTTCATAGAGCAGCTTGTAAACACTCTGTTTGTAAAGTCTGCAAGTGGATATTTGGACCTCTTTGTGGATTTCGTTGGAAGCGGGATTTCTTCATCTAATGCTACACAGAAGATTTCTCAATAACTTCGTTGATTTGTGAGTGTTCAACTAACAGAGTTGAACCTTCCTTTAGACAGAGCATATTGGAAACTCTCTTTTTGAGGAATTTGCATGTGGAGATTTCAAGCGTTTTTGGGCCATCGGTAGAAAAGGAAATATCCTCGTATAAAAACTAGAGAGAATCATCTCAGAAACCACTTTGTGATGTGTGCGATCCACTCACAGAGTTTAACCTTTCTTTTCATAGAGCAGTTTGGAAACACTCTGTTTGTGAAGTCTGCAAGTGGATATTTGGACCTCTTGGAGGATTTCGTTAGAAGCGGGATTTCTTCATCTAATGCTACACAGAAGATTTCTCAGAAACTTCTTTGATTTGTGTGTGTTCAACTCACAGAGTTGAACCTTCCTTTAGACAGAGCAGATTGGAAACCCTCTTTTTGAGGAATTTGCATGTGGAGATTTCAAGCGTTTTTGGGCCATCGGTAGAAAAGGAAATATCCTCGTATAAAAACTAGAGAGAATCATTCTCAGAAACCACTTTGTTATGTGTGCGATCCACTCACAGAGTTTAACCTTTCTTTTCATAGAGCAGTTTGGAAACACTCTGTTTGTGAAGTCTGCAAGTGGATATTTGGACCTCTTGGAGGATTTCGTTGGAAGCGGGATTTCTTCATCTAATGCTAGAAGGAAGAATTCTCAGAAACTTCTTTGATTTGTGTGCGTTCAACTCACAGAGTTGAACCTTCCTTTAGACAGAGCAGATTGGAAACCCTCTTTTTGAGGAATATGCATGTGGAGATTTCAAGCATTTTGTGGCCAACGGTAGAAAAGGAAATATCCTAATATAAAAACTAGAGAGAATCATTTTCAGAAACTACTTTCTGATGTGTGTGTTCCACTCACAGAGTTCAACCTTTCTTTTCATAGAGCAGTTTGGAAACACTCTGGTTTTGAAGTCTGCAAGGGGATATTTGGACCTCTTTGAGGATTTCATTGGAAGCGGGATTTCTTCATCTAATGCTAGAAGGAAGAATTTTCAGAAACTTCTTTGATTTGCGTGTGTTCAACTCACAGAGTTGAACCTTCCTTTAGACAGAGCAGATTGGAAACCCTCTTTTTGAGGAATTTACATGTGGAGATTTCAAGCGATTTGGGGCCTACGATAGAAAAGGAAATATCCTCATAGAAAAACTAGAGAGAATCATTCTCAGAAACCACTTTGTGATGTGTGCGTTCCACTCACAGAGTTTAACCTTTCTTTCATAGAGCAGTTTGGAAACACTCTGTTTGTAAAGTCTGCAAGTGGATATTTGTACCTCTTTGAGGATGTCGTTGGAAGTGGGGTTTCTTCATCTAATGCTACACAGAAGATTTCTCAGTAACTTCGTTGATTTCTGTGTGTTCAACTAACAGAGTTGAACCTTCCTTTAGACAGAGCAGATTGGAAACCCTCTTTTTGAGGAATTTGCATGTGGAGATTTCAAGGGTTTTTGGGCCATCGGTAGAAAAGGAAATATCCTCGTATAAAAACTAGAGGGAATCATTCTCAGAAACCACTTTGTGATGTGTGCGGTCCACTCACAGAGTTTAACCTTTCTTTTCATAGAGCCGTTTGGAAACACTCTGTTTGTGAAGTCTGCAAGTGGATATTTGGACCTCTTGGAGGATTTCGTTGGAAGCGGGATTTCTTCATCTAATGCTAGAAGGAAGAATTCTCAGAAACTTCTTTGATTTGTGTGTGTTCAACTCACAGAGTTGAACCTTCCTTTAGACAGAGCAGATTGGAAACCCTCTTTTTGAGGAATTTGCATGTGGAGATTTCAAGCGTTTGGGGCAATCGGTAGAAAAGGAAATATCCTCGTATAAAAACTAGAGAGAATCATTCTCAGAAACCACTTTGTGATGTGTGCATTCCACTCACAGAGTTTAACCTTTCTTTTCATAGAGCAGTTTGTAAACACTCTGTTTGTAAAGTCTGCAAGTGGATATATGGACTTCTTTGTGGATTTCGTTGGAAGCGGGATTTCTTCATCTAATGCTACACAGAAGATTTCTCAGTAACTTCGTTGATTTGTGTGTGTTCAACTCACAGAGTTGAACCTTCCTTTAGACAGAGCAGATTGGAAACCCTCTTTTTGAGGAATTTGCATGTGGAGATTTCAAGCGATTTGGGGCCAACGGTAGAAAAGGAAATATCCTCGTATAAAAACTAGGGAGAATCATTCTCAGAAACCACTTTGTGATGTGTGCGATCCACTCACAGAGTTTAACCTTTCTTTTCATAGAGCAGTTTGGAAACACTCTGTTTGTGAAGTCTGCAAGTGGATATTTGGACCTCTTTGTGGATTTCGTTGGAAGCGGGATTTCTTCATCTAATGCTAGAAGGAAGAATTCTCAGAAACTTCTTTGATTTGTGTGTGTTGAACTCACAGAGTTGAACCTTCCTTTAGACAGAGCAGATTGGAAACCCTCTTTTTGAGGAATTTGCATGTGGAGATTTCAAGCGTTTTGGAGCCATCGGTAGAAAAGGAAATCTCCTCGTATAAAAACTAGAGAGAATCATTCTCAGAAACCACTTTGTGATGTGTGCGTTCCACTCACAGTGTTTAACCTTTCTTTTCATAGAGCAGCTTGTAAACACTCTGTTTGTAAAGTCTGCAAGTGGATATTTGGACCTCTTTGTGGATTTCGTTGGAAGCGGGATTTCTTCATCTAATGCTACACAGAAGATTTCTCAATAACTTCGTTGATTTGTGAGTGTTCAACTAACAGAGTTGAACCTTCCTTTAGACAGAGCATATTGGAAACTCTCTTTTTGAGGAATTTGCATGTGGAGATTTCAAGCGTTTTTGGGCCATCGGTAGAAAAGGAAATATCCTCGTATAAAAACTAGAGAGAATCATCTCAGAAACCACTTTGTGATGTGTGCGATCCACTCACAGAGTTTAACCTTTCTTTTCATAGAGCAGTTTGGAAACACTCTGTTTGTGAAGTCTGCAAGTGGATATTTGGACCTCTTGGAGGATTTCGTTAGAAGCGGGATTTCTTCATCTAATGCTACACAGAAGATTTCTCAGAAACTTCTTTGATTTGTGTGTGTTCAACTCACAGAGTTGAACCTTCCTTTAGACAGAGCAGATTGGAAACCCTCTTTTTGAGGAATTTGCATGTGGAGATTTCAAGCGTTTTTGGGCCATCGGTAGAAAAGGAAATATCCTCGTATAAAAACTAGAGAGAATCATTCTCAGAAACCACTTTGTTATGTGTGCGATCCACTCACAGAGTTTAACCTTTCTTTTCATAGAGCAGTTTGGAAACACTCTGTTTGTGAAGTCTGCAAGTGGATATTTGGACCTCTTGGAGGATTTCGTTGGAAGCGGGATTTCTTCATCTAATGCTAGAAGGAAGAATTCTCAGAAACTTCTTTGATTTGTGTGCGTTCAACTCACAGAGTTGAACCTTCCTTTAGACAGAGCAGATTGGAAACCCTCTTTTTGAGGAATTTGCATGTGGAGATTTCAAGCGTTTTGGGTCCATCGGTAGAAAAGGAAATATCCTCGTATAAAAACTAGAGAGAATCATTCTCAGAAACCACTTTGTGATGTGTGTGTTCCACTCACAGAGTTTAACCTTTCTTTTCATAGAGCAGTTTGGAAACACTCTGGTTTTGAAGTCTGCAAGGGGAAATTTGGACCTCTTTGAGGATTTCATTGGAAGCGGGATTTCTTCATCTAATGCTAGAAGGAAGAATTTTCAGAAACTTCTTTGATTTGCGTGTGTTCAACTCACAGAGTTGAACCTTCCTTTAGACAGAGCAGATTGGAAACCCTCTTTTTGAGGAATTTGCATGTGGAGATTTCAAGCGATTTGGGGCCTACGTTAGAAAAGGAAATATCCTCATAGAAAAACTAGAGAGAATCATTCTCAGAAACCACTTTGTGATGTGTGCGTTCCACTCACAGAGTTTAACCTTTCTTTTCATAGAGCAGTTTGGAAACACTCTGTTTGTAAAGTCTGCAAGTGGATATTTGTACCTCTTTGAGGATGTCGTTGGAAGTGGGGTTTCTTCATCTAATGCTACACAGAAGATTTCTCAGTAACTTCGTTGATTTCTGTGTGTTCAACTAACAGAGTTGAACCTTCCTTTAGACAGAGCAGATTGGAAACCCTCTTTTTGAGGAATTTGCATGTGGAGATTTCAAGCGATTTGGGGCCAACGGTAGAAAAGGAAGTATCCTCGTATAAAAACTAGAGAGAATCATTCTCAGAAACCACTTTGTGATGTGTGCGATCCACTCACAGAGTTTAACCTTTCTTTTCATAGAGCAGTTTGGAAACACTCTGTTTGTGAAGTCTGCAAGTGGATATTTGGACCTCTTGGAGGATTTCGTTGGAAGCGGGATTTCTTCATCTAATGCTAGAAGGAAGAATTCTCAGAAACTTCTTTGATTTGTGTGTGTTGAACTCACAGAGTTGAACCTTCCTTTAGACAGAGCAGATTGGAAACCCTCTTTTTGAGGAATTTTCATGTGGAGATTTCAAGCGTTTTGGAGCCATCGGTAGAAAAGGAAATCTCCTCGTATAAAAACTAGAGAGAATCATTCTCAGAAACCACTTTGTGATGTGTGCGTTCCACTCACAGAGTTTAACCTTTCTTCTCATAGAGCAGCTTGTAAACACTCTGTTTGTAAAGTCTGCAAGTGGATATTTGGACCTCTTTGTGGATTTCGTTGGAAGCGGGATTTCTTCATCTAATGCTACACAGAAGATTTCTCAATAACTTCGTTGATTTGTGAGTGTTCAACTAACAGAGTTGAACCTTCCTTTAGACAGAGCAGATTGGAAACTCTCTTTTTGAGGAATTTGCATGTGGAGATTTCAAGCGTTTTTGGGCCATCGGTAGAAAAGGAAATATCCTCGTATAAAAACTAGAGAGAATCATCTCAGAAACCACTTTGTGATGTGTGCGATCCACTCACAGAGTTTAACCTTTCTTTTCATAGAGCAGTTTGGAAACACTCTGTTTGTGAAGTCTGCAAGTGGATATTTGGACCTCTTGGAGGATTTCGTTAGAAGCGGGATTTCTTCATCTAATGCTAGAAGGAAGAATTCTCAGAAACTTCTTTGATTTGTGTGTGTTCAACTCACAGAGTTGAACCTTCCTTTAGACAGAGCAGATTGGAAACCCTCTTTTTGAGGATGTTGCATGTGGAGATTTCAAGCGTTTTGGGGCCATCGGTAGAAAAGGAAATATCCTCGTATAAAAACTAGAGAGAATCATTCTCAGTAACCACTTTGTGATGTGAGCATTCCACTCACAGAGTTTAACCTTTCTTTTCATAGAGCAGTTTGTAAACACTCTGTTTGTAATGTCTGCAAGTGGATATTTGGACCTCTTTGTGGATTTCGTTGGAAGCGGTATTTCATCATCTAATGCTACTCAGAAGATTTCTCAGTAACATCGTTGATTTCTGTGTGTTCAACTAACAGAGTTGAACCTTCCTTTAGACAGAGCAGATTGGAAACACTCTTTTTGAGGAATATGCATGTGGAGATTTCAAGCATTTTGTGGCCAACGGTAGAAAAGGAAATATCCTCGTATAAAAACTGGAGAGAATCATTTTCAGAAACGACTTTGTGATGTGTGTGTTCCACTCACAGAGTTTAACCTTTCTTTTCATAGAGCAGATTGGAAACACTCTGGTTTTGAAGTCTGCAAGGGGATATTTGGACCTCTTTCAGGATTTCATTGGAAGCGGGATTTCTTCATCTAATGCTAGAAGGAAGAATTTTCAGAAACTTCTTTGATTTGCGTGTGTTCAACTCACAGAGTTGAACCTTCCTTTAGACAGAGCAGATTGGAAACCCTCTTTTTGAGGAATTTGCATGTGGAGATTTCAAGCGTTTTGGGGCCAACGTTAGAAAAGGAAATATCCTCATAGAAAAACTAGAGAGAATCATTCTCAGAAACCTCTTTGTTATGTGTGCGTTCCACTCACAGAGTTTAACCTTTCTTTTCATAGAGCAGTTTGGAAACACTCTGTTTGTAACGTCTGCAAGAGGATATTTGTACCTCTTTGAGGATTTCGTTGGAAGTGGGGTTTCTTCATCTAATGCTACACAGAAGATTTCTCAGTAACTTCGTTGATTTCTGTGTGTTCAACTCACAGAGTTGAACCTTCCTTTAGACAGAGCAGATTGGAAACCCTCTTTTTGAGGAATTTGCATGTGGAGATTTCAAGGGTTTTTGGGCCATCGGTAGAAAAGGAAATATCCTCGTATAAAAACTAGAGGGAATCATTCTCAGAAACCACTTTGTGATGTGTGCGGTCCACTCACAGAGTTTAACCTTTCTTTTCATAGAGCCGTTTGGAAACACTCTGTTTGTGAAGTCTGCAAGTGGATATTTGGACCTCTTGGAGGATTTCGTTGGAAGCGGGATTTCTTCATCTAATGCTAGAAGGAAGAATTCTCAGAAACTTCTTTGATTTGTGTGTGTTCAACTCACAGAGTTGAACCTTCCTTTAGACAGAGCAGATTGGAAACCCTCTTTTTGAGGAATTTGCATGTGGAGATTTCAAGCGTTTGGGGCAATCGGTAGAAAAGGAAATATCCTCGTATAAAAACTAGAGAGAATCATTCTCAGAAACCACTTTGTGATGTGTGCATTCCACTCACAGAGTTTAACCTTTCTTTTCATAGAGCAGTTTGTAAACACTCTGTTTGTAAAGTCTGCAAGTGGATATATGGACTTCTTTGTGGATTTCGTTGGAAGCGGGATTTCTTCATCTAATGCTACACAGAAGATTTCTCAGTAACTTCGTTGATTTGTGTGTGTTCAACTCACAGAGTTGAACCTTCCTTTAGACAGAGCAGATTGGAAACCCTCTTTTTGAGGAATTTGCATGTGGAGATTTCAAGCGATTTGGGGCCAACGGTAGAAAAGGAAATATCCTCGTATAAAAACTAGAGAGAATCATTCTCAGAAACCACTTTGTGATGTGTGCGATCCACTCACAGAGTTTAACCTTTCTTTTCATAGAGCAGTTTGGAAACACTCTGTTTGTGAAGTCTGCAAGTGGATATTTGGACCTCTTTGTGGATTTCGTTGGAAGCGGGATTTCTTCATCTAATGCTAGAAGGAAGAATTCTCAGAAACTTCTTTGATTTGTGTGTGTTGAACTCACAGAGTTGAACCTTCCTTTAGACAGAGCAGATTGGAAACCCTCTTTTTGAGGAATTTGCATGTGGAGATTTCAAGCGTTTTGGAGCCATCGGTAGAAAAGGAAATCTCCTCGTATAAAAACTAGAGAGAATCATTCTCAGAAACCACTTTGTGATGTGTGCGTTCCACTCCCAGTGTTTAACCTTTCTTTTCATAGAGCAGCTTGTAAACACTCTGTTTGTAAAGTCTGCAAGTGGATATTTGGACCTCTTTGTGGATTTCGTTGGAAGCGGGATTTCTTCATCTAATGCTACACAGAAGATTTCTCAATAACTTCGTTGATTTGTGAGTGTTCAACTAACAGAGTTGAACCTTCCTTTAGACAGAGCATATTGGAAACTCTCTTTTTGAGGAATTTGCATGTGGAGATTTCAAGCGTTTTTGGGCCATCGGTAGAAAAGGAAATATCCTCGTATAAAAACTAGAGAGAATCATCTCAGAAACCACTTTGTGATGTGTGCGATCCACTCACAGAGTTTAACCTTTCTTTTCATAGAGCAGTTTGGAAACACTCTGTTTGTGAAGTCTGCAAGTGGATATTTGGACCTCTTGGAGGATTTCGTTGGAAGCGGGATTTCTTCATCTAATGCTAGAAGGAAGAATTCTCAGAAACTTCTTTGATTTGTGTGTGTTGAACTCACAGAGTTGAACCTTCCTTTAGACAGAGCAGATTGGAAACCCTCTTTTTGAGGAATTTTCATGTGGAGATTTCAAGCGTTTTGGAGCCATCGGTAGAAAAGGAAATCTCCTCGTATAAAAACTAGAGAGAATCATTCTCAGAAACCACTTTGTGATGTGTGCGTTCCACTCACAGAGTTTAACCTTTCTTCTCATAGAGCAGCTTGTAAACACTCTGTTTGTAAAGTCTGCAAGTGGATATTTGGACCTCTTTGTGGATTTCGTTGGAAGCGGGATTTCTTCATCTAATGCTACACAGAAGATTTCTCAATAACTTCGTTGATTTGTGAGTGTTCAACTAACAGAGTTGAACCTTCCTTTAGACAGAGCAGATTGGAAACTCTCTTTTTGAGGAATTTGCATGTGGTGATTTCAAGCGTTTTTGGGCCATCGGTAGAAAAGGAAATATCCTCGTATAAAAACTAGAGAGAATCATCTCAGAAACCACTTTGTGATGTGTGCGATCCACTCACAGAGTTTAACCTTTCTTTTCATAGAGCAGTTTGGAAACACTCTGTTTGTGAAGTCTGCAAGTGGATATTTGGACCTCTTGGAGGATTTCGTTAGAAGCGGGATATCTTCTTCTAATTCTAGAAGGAAGAATTCTCAGAAACTTCTTTGATTTGTGTTTGTTCAACTCACAGAGTTGAACCTTCCTTTAGACAGAGCAGATTGGAAACCCTCTTTTTGAGGAATATGCATGTGGAGATTTCAAGCACTTTGGCGCCAACGGTAGAAAAGGAAATCTCCTCGTATAAAAACTAGAGAGAATCATTCTCAGAAACCACTTTGTGATGTGTGCGATCCACTCACAGAGTTTAACCTTTCTTTTCATAGAGCAGTTTGGAAACGCTCTGTTTGTGAAGTCTGCAAGTGGATATTTGGACCTCTTTGTGGATTTCGTTGGAAGCGGGATTTCTTCATCTAATGCTACACAGAAGATTTCTCAATAACTTCGTTGATTTGTGAGTGTTCAACTAACAGAGTTGAACCTTCCTTTAGACAGAGCAGATTGGAAACTCTCTTTTTGAGGAATTTGCATGTGGAGATTTCAAGCGTTTTTGGGCCATCGGTAGAAAAGGAAATATCCTCGTATAAAAACTAGAGAGAATCATCTCAGAAACCACTTTGTGATGTGTGCGATCCACTCACAGAGTTTAACCTTTCTTTTCATAGAGCAGTTTGGAAACACTCTGTTTGTGAAGTCTGCAAGTGGATATTTGGACCTCTTGGAGGATTTCGTTAGAAGCGGGATTTCTTCATCTAATGCTAGAAGGAAGAATTCTCAGAAACTTCTTTGATTTGTGTGTGTTCAACTCACAGAGTTGAACCTTCCTTTAGACAGAGCAGATTGGAAACCCTCTTTTTGAGGAATTTGCATGTGGAGATTTCAAGCGTTTTGGGTCCATCGGTAGAAAAGGAAATATCCTCGTATAAAAACTAGAGAGAATCATTCTCAGAAACCACTTTGTGATGTGTGTGTTCCACTCACAGAGTTTAACCTTTCTTTTCATAGAGCAGTTTGGAAACACTCTGGTTTTGAAGTCTGCAAGGGGAAATTTGGACCTCTTTGAGGATTTCATTGGAAGCGGGATTTCTTCATCTAATGCTAGAAGGAAGAATTTTCAGAAACTTCTTTGATTTGCGTGTGTTCAACTCACAGAGTTGAACCTTCCTTTAGACAGAGCAGATTGGAAACCCTCTTTTTGAGGAATTTGCATGTGGAGATTTCAAGCGATTTGGGGCCTACGTTAGAAAAGGAAATATCCTCATAGAAAAACTAGAGAGAATCATTCTCAGAAACCACTTTGTGATGTGTGCGTTCCACTCACAGAGTTTAACCTTTCTTTTCATAGAGCAGTTTGGAAGCACTCTGTTTGTAAAGTCTGCAAGTGGATATTTGTACCTCTTTGAGGATGTCGTTGGAAGTGGGGTTTCTTCATCTAATGCTACACAGAAGATTTCTCAGTAACTTCGTTGATTTCTGTGTGTTCAACTAACAGAGTTGAACCTTCCTTTAGACAGAGCAGATTGGAAACCCTCTTTTTGAGGAATTTGCATGTGGAGATTTCAAGCGATTTGGGGCCAACGGTAGAAAAGGAAATATCCTCGTATAAAAACTAGAGAGAATCATTCTCAGAAACCACTTTGTGATGTGTGCGATCCACTCACAGAGTTTAACCTTTCTTTTCATAGAGCAGTTTGGAAACACTCTGTTTGTGAAGTCGGCAAGTGGATATTTGGACCTCTTGGAGGATTTCGTTGGAAGCGGGATTTCTTCATCTAATGCTAGAAGGAAGAATTCTCAGAAACTTCTTTGATTTGTGTGTGTTGAACTCACAGAGTTGAACCATCCTTTAGACAGAGCAGATTGGAAACCCTCTTTTTGAGGAATTTGCATGTGGAGATTTCAAGCGTTTTGGAGCCATCGGTAGAAAAGGAAATCTCCTCGTATAAAAACTAGAGAGAATCATTCTCAGAAACCACTTTGTGATGTGTGCGTTCCACTCACAGTGTTTAACCTTTCTTTTCATAGAGCAGCTTGTAAACACTCTGTTTGTAAAGTCTGCAAGTGGATATTTGGACCTCTTTGTGGATTTCGTTGGAAGCGGGATTTCTTCATCTAATGCTACACAGAAGATTTCTCAGTAACTTCGTTGATTTGTGTGTGTTCAACTCACAGAGTTGAACCTTCCTTTAGACAGAGCAGATTGGAAACCCTCTTTTTGAGGAATATGCATGTGGAGATTTCAAGCACTTTGGCGCCAACGGTAGAAAAGGAAATCTCCTCGTATAAAAACTAGAGAGAATCATTCTCAGAAACCACTTTGTGATGTGTGCGATCCACTCACAGAGTTTAACCTTTCTTTTCATAGAGCAGTTTGGAAACACTCTGTTTGTGAAGTCTGCAAGTGGATATTTGGACCTCTTTGTGGATTTCGTTGGAAGCGGGATTTCTTCATCTAATGCTACACAGAAGATTTCTCAATAACTTCGTTGATTTGTGAGTGTTCAACTAACAGAGTTGAACCTTCCTTTAGACAGAGCAGATTGGAAACTCTCTTTTTGAGGAATTTGCATGTGGAGATTTCAAGCGTTTTTGGGCCATCGGTAGAAAAGGAAATATCCTCGTATAAAAACTAGAGAGAATCATCTCAGAAACCACTTTGTGATGTGTGCGATCCACTCACAGAGTTTAACCTTTCTTTTCATAGAGCAGTTTGGAAACACTCTTTTTGTGAAGTCTGCAAGTGGATATTTGGACCTCTTGGAGGATTTCGTTAGAAGCGGGATTTCTTCATCTAATGCTAGAAGGAAGAATTCTCAGAAACTTCTTTGATTTGTGGGTGTTCAACTCACAGAGTTGAACCTTCCTTTAGACAGAGCAGATTGGAAACCCTCTTTTTGAGGAATTTGCATGTGGAGATTTCAAGCGTTTTGGGTCCATCGGTAGAAAAGGAAATATCCTCGTATAAAAACTAGAGAGAATCATTCTCAGAAACCACTTTGTGATGTGTGTGTTCCACTCACAGAGTTTAACCTTTCTTTTCATAGAGCAGTTTGGAAACACTCTGGTTTTGAAGTCTGCAAGGGGAAATTTGGACCTCTTTGAGGATTTCATTGGAAGCGGGATTTCTTCATCTAATGCTAGAAGGAAGAATTTTCAGAAACTTCTTTGATTTGCGTGTGTTCAACTCACAGAGTTGAACCTTCCTTTAGACAGAGCAGATTGGAAACCCTCTTTTTGAGGAATTTGCATGTGGAGATTTCAAGCGATTTGGGGCCTACGTTAGAAAAGGAAATATCCTCATAGAAAAACCAGAGAGAATCATTCTCAGAAACCACTTTGTGATGTGTGCGTTCCACTCACAGAGTTTAACCTTTCTTTTCATAGAGCAGTTTGGAAGCACTCTGTTTGTAAAGTCTGCAAGTGGATATTTGTACCTCTTTGAGGATGTCGTTGGAAGTGGGGTTTCTTCATCTAATGCTACACAGAAGATTTCTCAGTAACTTCGTTGATTTCTGTGTGTTCAACTAACAGAGTTGAACCTTCCTTTAGACAGAGCAGATTGGAAACCCTCTTTTTGAGGAATTTGCATGTGGAGATTTCAAGCGATTTGGGGCCAACGGTAGAAAAGGAAATATCCTCGTATAAAAACTAGAGAGAATCATTCTCAGAAACCACTTTGTGATGTGTGCGATCCACTCACAGAGTTTAACCTTTCTTTTCATAGAGCAGTTTGGAAACACTCTGTTTGTGAAGTCTGCAAGTGGATATTTGGACCTCTTGGAGGATTTCGTTGGAAGCGGGATTTCTTCATCTAATGCTAGAAGGAAGAATTCTCAGAAACTTCTTTGATTTGTGTGTGTTGAACTCACAGAGTTGAACCATCCTTTAGACAGAGCAGAATGGAAACCCTCTTTTTGAGGAATTTGCATGTGGAGATTTCAAGCGTTTTGGAGCCATCGGTAGAAAAGGAAATCTCCTCGTATAAAAACTAGAGAGAATCATTCTCAGAAACCACTTTGTGATGTGTGCGTTCCACTCACAGTGTTTAACCTTTCTTTTCATAGAGCAGCTTGTAAACACTCTGTTTGTAAAGTCTGCAAGTGGATATTTGGACCTCTTTGTGGATTTCGTTGGAAGCGGGATTTCTTCATCTAATGCTACACAGAAGATTTCTCAATAACTTCGTTGATTTGTGAGTGTTCAACTAACAGAGTTGAACCTTCCTTTAGACAGAGCAGATTGGAAACTCTCTTTTTGAGGAATTTGCATGTGGAGATTTCAAGCGTTTTTGGGCCATCGGTAGAAAAGGAAATATCCTCGTATAAAAACTAGAGAGAATCATCTCAGAAACCACTTTGTGATGTGCGCGATCCACTCACAGAGTTTAACCTTTCTTTTCATAGAGCAGTTTGGAAACACTCTGTTTGTGAAGTCTGCAAGTGGATATTTGGACCTCTTGGAGGATTTCGTTAGAAGCGGGATTTCTTCATCTAATGCTAGAAGGAAGAATTCTCAGAAACTTCTTTGATTTGTGTGTGTTCAACTCACAGAGTTGAACCTTCCTTTAGACAGAGCAGATTGGAAACCCTCTTTTTGAGGAATTTGCATGTGGAGATTTCAAGCGTTTTTGGGCCATCGGTAGAAAAGGAAATATCCTCGTATAAAAACTAGAGAGAATCATTCTCAGTAACCACTTTGTGATGTGAGCATTCCACTCACAGAGTTTAACCTTTCTTTTCATAGAGCAGTTTGTAAACACTCTGTTTGTAAAGTCTGCAAGTGGATATTTGGACCTCTTTGTGGATTTCGTTGGAAGCGGTATTTCATCATCTAATGCTACTCAGAAGATTTCTCAGTAACATCGTTGATTTCTGTGTGTTCAACTAACAGAGTTGAACCTTCCTTTAGACAGAGCAGATTGGAAACACTCTTTTTGAGGAATATGCATGTGGAGATTTCAAGCATTTTGTGGCCAACGGTAGAAAAGGAAATATCCTCGTATAAAAACTGGAGAGAATCATTTTCAGAAACGACTTTGTGATGTGTGTGTTCCACTCACAGAGTTTAACCTTTCTTTTCATAGAGCAGATTGGAAACACTCTGGTTTTGAAGTCTGCAAGGGGATATTTGGACCTCTTTCAGGATTTCATTGGAAGCGGGATTTCTTCATCTAATGCTAGAAGGAAGAATTTTCAGAAACTTCTTTGATTTGCGTGTGTTCAACTCACAGAGTTGAACCTTCCTTTAGACAGAGCAGATTGGAAACCCTCTTTTTGAGGAATTTGCATGTGGAGATTTCAAGCGTTTTGGGGCCAACGTTAGAAAAGGAAATATCCTCATAGAAAAACTAGAGAGAATCATTCTCAGAAACCTCTTTGTTATGTGTGCGTTCCACTCACAGAGTTTAACCTTTCTTTTCATAGAGCAGTTTGGAAACACTCTGTTTGTAACGTCTGCAAGAGGATATTTGTACCTCTTTGAGGATTTCGTTGGAAGTGGGGTTTCTTCATCTAATGCTACACAGAAGATTTCTCAGTAACTTCGTTGATTTCTGTGTGTTCAACTAACAGAGTTGAACCTTCCTTTAGACAGAGCAGATTGGAAACCCTCTTTTTGAGGAATTTGCATGTGGAGATTTCAAGGGTTTTTGGGCCATCGGTAGAAAAGGAAATATCCTCGTATAAAAACTAGAGGGAATCATTCTCAGAAACCACTTTGTGATGTGTGCGGTCCACTCACAGAGTTTAACCTTTCTTTTCATAGAGCCGTTTGGAAACACTCTGTTTGTGAAGTCTGCAAGTGGATATTTGGACCTCTTGGAGGATTTCGTTGGAAGCGGGATTTCTTCATCTAATGCTAGAAGGAAGAATTCTCAGAAACTTCTTTGATTTGTGTGTGTTCAACTCACAGAGTTGAACCTTCCTTTAGACAGAGCAGATTGGAAACCCTCTTTTTGAGGAATTTGCATGTGGAGATTTCAAGCGTTTGGGGCAATCGGTAGAAAAGGAAATATCCTCGTATAAAAACTAGAGAGAATCATTCTCAGAAACCACTTTGTGATGTGTGCATTCCACTCACAGAGTTTAACCTTTCTTTTCATAGAGCAGTTTGTAAACACTCTGTTTGTAAAGTCTGCAAGTGGATATATGGACTTCTTTGTGGATTTCGTTGGAAGCGGGATTTCTTCATCTAATGCTACACAGAAGATTTCTCAGTAACTTCGTTGATTTGTGTGTGTTCAACTCACAGAGTTGAACCTTCCTTTAGACAGAGCAGATTGGAAACCCTCTTTTTGAGGAATTTGCATGTGGAGATTTCAAGCGATTTGGGGCCAACGGTAGAAAAGGAAATATCCTCGTATAAAAACTAGAGAGAATCATTCTCAGAAACCACTTTGTGATGTGTGCGATCCACTCACAGAGTTTAACCTTTCTTTTCATAGAGCAGTTTGGAAACACTCTGTTTGTGAAGTCTGCAAGTGGATATTTGGACCTCTTTGTGGATTTCGTTGGAAGCGGGATTTCTTCATCTAATGCTAGAAGGAAGAATTCTCAGAAACTTCTTTGATTTGTGTGTGTTGAACTCACAGAGTTGAACCTTCCTTTAGACAGAGCAGATTGGAAACCCTCTTTTTGAGGAATTTGCATGTGGAGATTTCAAGCGTTTTGGAGCCATCGGTAGAAAAGGAAATCTCCTCGTATAAAAACTAGAGAGAATCATTCTCAGAAACCACTTTGTGATGTGTGCGTTCCACTCCCAGTGTTTAACCTTTCTTTTCATAGAGCAGCTTGTAAACACTCTGTTTGTAAAGTCTGCAAGTGGATATTTGGACCTCTTTGTGGATTTCGTTGGAAGCGGGATTTCTTCATCTAATGCTACACAGAAGATTTCTCAATAACTTCGTTGATTTGTGAGTGTTCAACTAACAGAGTTGAACCTTCCTTTAGACAGAGCATATTGGAAACTCTCTTTTTGAGGAATTTGCATGTGGAGATTTCAAGCGTTTTTGGGCCATCGGTAGAAAAGGAAATATCCTCGTATAAAAACTAGAGAGAATCATCTCAGAAACCACTTTGTGATGTGTGCGATCCACTCACAGAGTTTAACCTTTCTTTTCATAGAGCAGTTTGGAAACACTCTGTTTGTGAAGTCTGCAAGTGGATATTTGGACCTCTTGGAGGATTTCGTTAGAAGCGGGATTTCTTCATCTAATGCTACACAGAAGATTTCTCAGAAACTTCTTTGATTTGTGTGTGTTCAACTCACAGAGTTGAACCTTCCTTTAGACAGAGCAGATTGGAAACCCTCTTTTTGAGGAATTTGCATGTGGAGATTTCAAGCGTTTTTGGGCCATCGGTAGAAAAGGAAATATCCTCGTATAAAAACTAGAGAGAATCATTCTCAGAAACCACTTTGTTATGTGTGCGATCCACTCACAGAGTTTAACCTTTCTTTTCATAGAGCAGTTTGGAAACACTCTGTTTGTGAAGTCTGCAAGTGGATATTTGGACCTCTTGGAGGATTTCGTTGGAAGCGGGATTTCTTCATCTAATGCTAGAAGGAAGAATTCTCAGAAACTTCTTTGATTTGTGTGCGTTCAACTCACAGAGTTGAACCTTCCTTTAGACAGAGCAGATTGGAAACCCTCTTTTTGAGGAATATGCATGTGGAGATTTCAAGCATTTTGTGGCCAACGGTAGAAAAGGAAATATCCTAATATAAAAACTAGAGAGAATCATTTTCAGAAACTACTTTCTGATGTGTGTGTTCCACTCACAGAGTTCAACCTTTCTTTTCATAGAGCAGTTTGGAAACACTCTGGTTTTGAAGTCTGCAAGGGGATATTTGGACCTCTTTGAGGATTTCATTGGAAGCGGGATTTCTTCATCTAATGCTAGAAGGAAGAATTTTCAGAAACTTCTTTGATTTGCGTGTGTTCAACTCACAGAGTTGAACCTTCCTTTAGACAGAGCAGATTGGAAACCCTCTTTTTGAGGAATTTACATGTGGAGATTTCAAGCGATTTGGGGCCTACGTTAGAAAAGGAAATATCCTCATAGAAAAACTAGAGAGAATCATTCTCAGAAACCACTTTGTGATGTGTGCGTTCCACTCACAGAGTTTAACCTTTCTTTTCATAGAGCAGTTTGGAAACACTCTGTTTGTAAAGTCTGCAAGTGGATATTTGTACCTCTTTGAGGATGTCGTTGGAAGTGGGGTTTCTTCATCTAATGCTACACAGAAGATTTCTCAGTAACTTCGTTGATTTCTGTGTGTTCAACTAACAGAGTTGAACCTTCCTTTAGACAGAGCAGATTGGAAACCCTCTTTTTGAGGAATTTGCATGTGGAGATTTCAAGCGATTTGGGGCCAACGGTAGAAAAGGAAGTATCCTCGTATAAAAACTAGAGAGAATCATTCTCAGAAACCACTTTGTGATGTGTGCGATCCACTCACAGAGTTTAACCTTTCTTTTCATAGAGCAGTTTGGAAACACTCTGTTTGTGAAGTCTGCAAGTGGATATTTGGACCTCTTGGAGGATTTCGTTGGAAGCGGGATTTCTTCATCTAATGCTAGAAGGAAGAATTCTCAGAAACTTCTTTGATTTGTGTGTGTTGAACTCACAGAGTTGAACCTTCCTTTAGACAGAGCAGATTGGAAACCCTCTTTTTGAGGAATTTTCATGTGGAGATTTCAAGCGTTTTGGAGCCATCGGTAGAAAAGGAAATCTCCTCGTATAAAAACTAGAGAGAATCATTCTCAGAAACCACTTTGTGATGTGTGCGTTCCACTCACAGAGTTTAACCTTTCTTCTCATAGAGCAGCTTGTAAACACTCTGTTTGTAAAGTCTGCAAGTGGATATTTGGACCTCTTTGTGGATTTCGTTGGAAGCGGGATTTCTTCATCTAATGCTACACAGAAGATTTCTCAATAACTTCGTTGATTTGTGAGTGTTCAACTAACAGAGTTGAACCTTCCTTTAGACAGAGCAGATTGGAAACTCTCTTTTTGAGGAATTTGCATGTGGTGATTTCAAGCGTTTTTGGGCCATCGGTAGAAAAGGAAATATCCTCGTATAAAAACTAGAGAGAATCATCTCAGAAACCACTTTGTGATGTGTGCGATCCACTCACAGAGTTTAACCTTTCTTTTCATAGAGCAGTTTGGAAACACTCTGTTTGTGAAGTCTGCAAGTGGATATTTGGACCTCTTGGAGGATTTCGTTAGAAGCGGGATATCTTCTTCTAATTCTAGAAGGAAGAATTCTCAGAAACTTCTTTGATTTGTGTTTGTTCAACTCACAGAGTTGAACCTTCCTTTAGACAGAGCAGATTGGAAACCCTCTTTTTGAGGAATATGCATGTGGAGATTTGAAGCACTTTGGCGCCAACGGTAGAAAAGGAAATCTCCTCGTATAAAAACTAGAGAGAATCATTCTCAGAAACCACTTTGTGATGTGTGCGATCCACTCACAGAGTTTAACCTTTCTTTTCATAGAGCAGTTTGGAAACGCTCTGTTTGTGAAGTCTGCAAGTGGATATTTGGACCTCTTTGTGGATTTCGTTGGAAGCGGGATTTCTTCATCTAATGCTACACAGAAGATTTCTCAATAACTTCGTTGATTTGTGAGTGTTCAACTAACAGAGTTGAACCTTCCTTTAGACAGAGCAGATTGGAAACTCTCTTTTTGAGGAATTTGCATGTGGAGATTTCAAGCGTTTTTGGGCCATCGGTAGAAAAGGAAATATCCTCGTATAAAAACTAGAGAGAATCATCTCAGAAACCACTTTGTGATGTGTGCGATCCACTCACAGAGTTTAACCTTTCTTTTCATAGAGCAGTTTGGAAACACTCTGTTTGTGAAGTCTGCAAGTGGATATTTGGACCTCTTGGAGGATTTCGTTAGAAGCGGGATTTCTTCATCTAATGCTAGAAGGAAGAATTCTCAGAAACTTCTTTGATTTGTGTGTGTTCAACTCACAGAGTTGAACCTTCCTTTAGACAGAGCAGATTGGAAACCCTCTTTTTGAGGAATTTGCATGTGGAGATTTCAAGCGTTTTGGGTCCATCGGTAGAAAAGGAAATATCCTCGTATAAAAACTAGAGAGAATCATTCTCAGAAACCACTTTGTGATGTGTGTGTTCCACTCACAGAGTTTAACCTTTCTTTTCATAGAGCAGTTTGGAAACACTCTGGTTTTGAAGTCTGCAAGGGGAAATTTGGACCTCTTTGAGGATTTCATTGGAAGCGGGATTTCTTCATCTAATGCTAGAAGGAAGAATTTTCAGAAACTTCTTTGATTTGCGTGTGTTCAACTCACAGAGTTGAACCTTCCTTTAGACAGAGCAGATTGGAAACCCTCTTTTTGAGGAATTTGCATGTGGAGATTTCAAGCGATTTGGGGCCTACGTTAGAAAAGGAAATATCCTCATAGAAAAACTAGAGAGAATCATTCTCAGAAACCACTTTGTGATGTGTGCGTTCCACTCACAGAGTTTAACCTTTCTTTTCATAGAGCAGTTTGGAAGCACTCTGTTTGTAAAGTCTGCAAGTGGATATTTGTACCTCTTTGAGGATGTCGTTGGAAGTGGGGTTTCTTCATCTAATGCTACACAGAAGATTTCTCAGTAACTTCGTTGATTTCTGTGTGTTCAACTAACAGAGTTGAACCTTCCTTTAGACAGAGCAGATTGGAAACCCTCTTTTTGAGGAATTTGCATGTGGAGATTTCAAGCGATTTGGGGCCAACGGTAGAAAAGGAAATATCCTCGTATAGAAACTAGAGAGAATCATTCTCAGAAACCACTTTGTGATGTGTGCGATCCACTCACAGAGTTTAACCTTTCTTTTCATAGAGCAGTTTGGAAACACTCTGTTTGTGAAGTCTGCAAGTGGATATTTGGACCTCTTGGAGGATTTCGTTGGAAGCGGGATTTCTTCATCTAATGCTAGAAGGAAGAATTCTCAGAAACTTCTTTGATTTGTGTGTGTTGAACTCACAGAGTTGAACCATCCTTTAGACAGAGCAGATTGGAAACCCTCTTTTTGAGGAATTTGCATGTGGAGATTTCAAGCGTTTTGGAGCCATCGGTAGAAAAGGAAATCTCCTCGTATAAAAACTAGAGAGAATCATTCTCAGAAACCACTTTGTGATGTGTGCGTTCCACTCACAGTGTTTAACCTTTCTTTTCATAGAGCAGCTTGTAAACACTCTGTTTGTAAAGTCTGCAAGTGGATATTTGGACCTCTTTGTGGATTTCGTTGGAAGCGGGATTTCTTCATCTAATGCTACACAGAAGATTTCTCAGTAACTTCGTTGATTTGTGTGTGTTCAACTAACAGAGTTGAACCTTCCTTTAGACAGAGCAGATTGGAAACCCTCTTTTTGAGGAATATGCATGTGGAGATTTCAAGCACTTTGGCGCCAACGGTAGAAAAGGAAATCTCCTCGTATAAAAACTAGAGAGAATCATTCTCAGAAACCACTTTGTGATGTGTGCGATCCACTCACAGAGTTTAACCTTTCTTTTCATAGAGCAGTTTGGAAACACTCTGTTTGTGAAGTCTGCAAGTGGATATTTGGACCTCTTTGTGGATTTCGTTGGAAGCGGGATTTCTTCATCTAATGCTACACAGAAGATTTCTCAATAACTTCGTTGATTTGTGAGTGTTCAACTAACAGAGTTGAACCTTCCTTTAGACAGAGCAGATTGGAAACTCTCTTTTTGAGGAATTTGCATGTGGAGATTTCAAGCGTTTTTGGGCCATCGGTAGAAAAGGAAATATCCTCGTATAAAAACTAGAGAGAATCATCTCAGAAACCACTTTGTGATGTGTGCGATCCACTCACAGAGTTTAACCTTTCTTTTCATAGAGCAGTTTGGAAACACTCTTTTTGTGAAGTCTGCAAGTGGATATTTGGACCTCTTGGAGGATTTCGTTAGAAGCGGGATTTCTTCATCTAATGCTAGAAGGAAGAATTCTCAGAAACTTCTTTGATTTGCGTGTGTTCAACTCACAGAGTTGAACCTTCCTTTAGACAGAGCAGATTGGAAACCCTCTTTTTGAGGAATTTGCATGTGGAGATTTCAAGCGATTTGGGGCCTACGTTAGAAAAGGAAATATCCTCATAGAAAAACCAGAGAGAATCATTCTCAGAAACCACTTTGTGATGTGTGCGTTCCACTCACAGAGTTTAACCTTTCTTTTCATAGAGCAGTTTGGAAGCACTCTGTTTGTAAAGTCTGCAAGTGGATATTTGTACCTCTTTGAGGATGTCGTTGGAAGTGGGGTTTCTTCATCTAATGCTACACAGAAGATTTCTCAGTAACTTCGTTGATTTCTGTGTGTTCAACTAACAGAGTTGAACCTTCCTTTAGACAGAGCAGATTGGAAACCCTCTTTTTGAGGAATTTGCATGTGGAGATTTCAAGCGATTTGGGGCCAACGGTAGAAAAGGAAATATCCTCGTATAAAAACTAGAGAGAATCATTCTCAGAAACCACTTTGTGATGTGTGCGATCCACTCACAGAGTTTAACCTTTCTTTTCATAGAGCAGTTTGGAAACACTCTGTTTGTGAAGTCTGCAAGTGGATATTTGGACCTCTTGGAGGATTTCGTTGGAAGCGGGATTTCTTCATCTAATGCTAGAAGGAAGAATTCTCAGAAACTTCTTTGATTTGTGTGTGTTGAACTCACAGAGTTGAACCATCCTTTAGACAGAGCAGAATGGAAACCCTCTTTTTGAGGAATTTGCATGTGGAGATTTCAAGCGTTTTGGAGCCATCGGTAGAAAAGGAAATCTCCTCGTATAAAAACTAGAGAGAATCATTCTCAGAAACCACTTTGTGATGTGTGCGTTCCACTCACAGTGTTTAACCTTTCTTTTCATAGAGCAGCTTGTAAACACTCTGTTTGTAAAGTCTGCAAGTGGATATTTGGACCTCTTTGTGGATTTCGTTGGAAGCGGGATTTCTTCATCTAATGCTACACAGAAGATTTCTCAATAACTTCGTTGATTTGTGAGTGTTCAACTAACAGAGTTGAACCTTCCTTTAGACAGAGCAGATTGGAAACTCTCTTTTTGAGGAATTTGCATGTGGAGATTTCAAGCGTTTTTGGGCCATCGGTAGAAAAGGAAATATCCTCGTATAAAAACTAGAGAGAATCATCTCAGAAACCACTTTGTGATGTGCGCGATCCACTCACAGAGTTTAACCTTTCTTTTCATAGAGCAGTTTGGAAACACTCTGTTTGTGAAGTCTGCAAGTGGATATTTGGACCTCTTGGAGGATTTCGTTAGAAGCGGGATTTCTTCATCTAATGCTAGAAGGAAGAATTCTCAGAAACTTCTTTGATTTGTGTGTGTTCAACTCACAGAGTTGAACCTTCCTTTAGACAGAGCAGATTGGAAACCCTCTTTTTGAGGAATTTGCATGTGGAGATTTCAAGCGTTTTTGGGCCATCGGTAGAAAAGGAAATATCCTCGTATAAAAACTAGAGAGAATCATTCTCAGAAACCACTTTGTTATGTGTGCGTTCCACTCACAGAGTTTAACCTTTCTTTTCATAGAGCAGTTTGGAAACACTCTGTTTGTGAAGTCTGCAAGTGGATATTTGGACCTCTTGGAGGATTTCGTTAGAAGCGGGATTTCTTCATCTAATGCTAGAAGGAAGAATTCTCAGAAACTTCTTTGATTTGCGTGTGTTCAACTCACAGAGTTGAACCTTCCTTTAGACAGAGCAGATTGGAAACCCTCTTTTTGAGGAATTTGCATGTGGAGATTTCAAGCGATTTGGGGCCTACGTTAGAAAAGGAAATATCCTCATAGAAAAACCAGAGAGAATCATTCTCAGAAACCACTTTGTGATGTGTGCGTTCCACTCACAGAGTTTAACCTTTCTTTTCATAGAGCAGTTTGGAAGCACTCTGTTTGTAAAGTCTGCAAGTGGATATTTGTACCTCTTTGAGGATGTCGTTGGAAGTGGGGTTTCTTCATCTAATGCTACACAGAAGATTTCTCAGTAACTTCGTTGATTTCTGTGTGTTCAACTAACAGAGTTGAACCTTCCTTTAGACAGAGCAGATTGGAAACCCTCTTTTTGAGGAATTTGCATGTGGAGATTTCAAGCGATTTGGGGCCAACGGTAGAAAAGGAAATATCCTCGTATAAAAACTAGAGAGAATCATTCTCAGAAACCACTTTGTGATGTGTGCGATCCACTCACAGAGTTTAACCTTTCTTTTCATAGAGCAGTTTGGAAACACTCTGTTTGTGAAGTCTGCAAGTGGATATTTGGACCTCTTGGAGGATTTCGTTGGAAGCGGGATTTCTTCATCTAATGCTAGAAGGAAGAATTCTCAGAAACTTCTTTGATTTGTGTGTGTTGAACTCACAGAGTTGAACCATCCTTTAGACAGAGCAGAATGGAAACCCTCTTTTTGAGGAATTTGCATGTGGAGATTTCAAGCGTTTTGGAGCCATCGGTAGAAAAGGAAATCTCCTCGTATAAAAACTAGAGAGAATCATTCTCAGAAACCACTTTGTGATGTGTGCGTTCCACTCACAGTGTTTAACCTTTCTTTTCATAGAGCAGCTTGTAAACACTCTGTTTGTAAAGTCTGCAAGTGGATATTTGGACCTCTTTGTGGATTTCGTTGGAAGCGGGATTTCTTCATCTAATGCTACACAGAAGATTTCTCAATAACTTCGTTGATTTGTGAGTGTTCAACTAACAGAGTTGAACCTTCCTTTAGACAGAGCAGATTGGAAACTCTCTTTTTGAGGAATTTGCATGTGGAGATTTCAAGCGTTTTTGGGCCATCGGTAGAAAAGGAAATATCCTCGTATAAAAACTAGAGAGAATCATCTCAGAAACCACTTTGTGATGTGCGCGATCCACTCACAGAGTTTAACCTTTCTTTTCATAGAGCAGTTTGGAAACACTCTGTTTGTGAAGTCTGCAAGTGGATATTTGGACCTCTTGGAGGATTTCGTTAGAAGCGGGATTTCTTCATCTAATGCTAGAAGGAAGAATTCTCAGAAACTTCTTTGATTTGTGTGTGTTCAACTCACAGAGTTGAACCTTCCTTTAGACAGAGCAGATTGGAAACCCTCTTTTTGAGGAATTTGCATGTGGAGATTTCAAGCGTTTTTGGGCCATCGGTAGAAAAGGAAATATCCTCGTATAAAAACTAGAGAGAATCATTCTCAGAAACCACTTTGTTATGTGTGCGTTCCACTCACAGAGTTTAACCTTTCTTTTCATAGAGCAGTTTGGAAACACTCTGTTTGTGAAGTCTGCAAGTGGATATTTGGACCTCTTGGAGGATGTCGTTGGAAGTGGGGTTTCTTCATCTAATGCTACACAGAAGAATTCTCAGAAACTTCTTTGATTTGTGTGCGTTCAACTCACAGAGTTGAACCTTCCTTTAGACAGAGCAGATTGGAAACCCTCTTTTTGAGGAATATGCATGTGGAGATTTCAAGCTTTTTGTGGCCAACGGTAGAAAAGGAAATATCCTAATATAAAAACTAGAGAGAATCATTTTCAGAAACTACTTTCTGATGTGTGTGTTCCACTCACAGAGTTCAACCTTTCTTTTCATAGAGCAGTTTGGAAACACTCTGGTTTTGAAGTCTGCAAGGGGATATTTGGACCTCTTTGAGGATTTCATTGGAAGCGGGATTTCTTCATCTAATGCTAGAAGGAAGAATTTTCAGAAACTTCTTTGATTTGCGTGTGTTCAACTCACAGAGTTGAACCTTCCTTTAGACAGAGCAGATTGGAAACCCTCTTTTTGAGGAATTTGCATGTGGAGATTTCAAGCGATTTGGGGCCTACGTTAGAAAAGGAAATATCCTCATAGAAAAACTAGAGAGAATCATTCTCAGAAACCACTTTGTGATGTGTGCGTTCCACTCACAGAGTTTAACCTTTCTTTTCATAGAGCAGTTTGGAAGCACTCTGTTTGTAAAGTCTGCAAGTGGATATTTGTACCTCTTTGAGGATGTCGTTGGAAGTGGGGATTCTTCATCTAATGCTACACAGAAGATTTCTCAGTAACTTCGTTGATTTCTGTGTGTTCAACTAACAGAGTTGAACCTTCCTTTAGACAGAGCAGATTGGAAACCCTCTTTTTGAGGAATTTGCATGTGGAGATTTCAAGCGATTTGGGGCCAACGGTAGAAAAGGAAATATCCTCGTTTAAAAACTAGAGAGAATCATTCTCAGAAACCACTTTGTGATGTGTGCGATCCACTCACAGAGTTTAACCTTTCTTTTCATAGAGCAGTTTGGAAACACTCTGTTTGTGAAGTCTGCAAGTGGATATTTGGACCTCTTGGAGGATTTCGTTGGAAGCGGGATTTCTTCATCTAATGCTAGAAGGAAGAATTCTCAGAAACTTCTTTGATTTGTGTGTGTTGAACTCACAGAGTTGAACCATCCTTTAGACAGAGCAGAATGGAAACCCTCTTTTTGAGGAATTTGCATGTGGAGATTTCAAGCGTTTTGGAGCCATCGGTAGAAAAGGAAATCTCCTCGTATAAAAACTAGAGAGAATCATTCTCAGAAACCACTTTGTGATGTGTGCGTTCCACTCCCAGTGTTTAACCTTTCTTTTCATAGAGCAGCTTGTAAACACTCTGTTTGTAAAGTCTGCAAGTGGATATTTGGACCTCTTTGTGGATTTCGTTGGAAGCGGGATTTCTTCATCTAATGCTACACAGAAGATTTCTCAATAACTTCGTTGATTTGTGAGTGTTCAACTAACAGAGTTGAACCTTCCTTTAGACAGAGCAGATTGGAAACTCTCTTTTTGAGGAATTTGCATGTGGAGATTTCAAGCGTTTTTGGGCCATCGGTAGAAAAGGAAATATCCTCGTATAAAAACTAGAGAGAATCATCTCAGAAACCACTTTGTGATGTGTGCGATCCACTCACAGAGTTTAACCTTTCTTTTCATAGAGCAGTTTGGAAACACTCTGTTTGTGAAGTCTGCAAGTGGATATTTGGACCTCTAGGAGGATTTCGTTAGAAGCGGGATTTCTTCATCTAATGCTAGAAGGAAGAATTCTCAGAAACTTCTTTGATTTGTGTGTGTTCAACTCACAGAGTTGAACCTTCCTTTAGACAGAGCAGATTGGAAACCCTCTTTTTGAGGAATTTGCATGTGGAGATTTCAAGCGTTTTGGGGCCAATGGTAGAAAAGGAAATATCCTCGTATAAAAACTAGAGAGAATCATTCTCAGAAACCAGTTTGTTATGTGTGCGTTCCACTCACAGAGTTTAACCTTTCTTTTCATAGAGCAGTTTGGAAACACTCTGTTTGTGAAGTCTGCAAGTGGATATTTGGACCTCTTGGAGGATGTCGTTGGAAGTGGGGTTTCTTCATCTAATGCTACACAGAAGAATTCTCAGAAACTTCTTTGATTTGTGTGCATTCAACTCACAGAGTTGAACCTTCCTTTAGACAGAGCAGATTGGAAACCCTCTTTTTGAGGAATATGCATGTGGAGATTTCAAGCTTTTTGTGGCCAACGGTAGAAAAGGAAATATCCTAATATAAAAACTAGAGAGAATCATTTTCAGAAACTACTTTCTGATGTGTGTGTTCCACTCACAGAGTTCAACCTTTCTTTTCATAGAGCAGTTTGGAAACACTCTGGTTTTGAAGTCTGCAAGGGGATATTTGGACCTCTTTGAGGATTTCATTGGAAGCGGGATTTCTTCATCTAATGCTAGAAGGAAGAATTTTCAGAAACTTCTTTGATTTGCGTGTGTTCAACTCACAGAGTTGAACCTTCCTTTAGACAGAGCAGATTGGAAACCCTCTTTTTGAGGAATTTGCATGTGGAGATTTCAAGCGATTTGGGGCCTACGTTAGAAAAGGAAATATCCTCATAGAAAAACTAGAGAGAATCATTCTCAGAAACCACTTTGTGATGTGTGCGTTCCACTCACAGAGTTTAACCTTTCTTTTCATAGAGCAGTTTGGAAACACTCTGTTTGTAAAGTCTGCAAGTGGATATTTGTACCTCTTTGAGGATGTCGTTGGAAGTGGGGTTTCTTCATCTAATGCTACACAGAAGATTTCTCAGTAACTTCGTTGATTTCTGTGTGTTCAACTAACAGAGTTGAACCTTCCTTTAGACAGAGCAGATTGGAAACCCTCTTTTTGAGGAATTTGCATGTGGAGATTTCAAGCGATTTGGGGCCAACGGTAGAAAAGGAAGTATCCTCGTATAAAAACTAGAGAGAATCATTCTCAGAAACCACTTTGTGATGTGTGCGATCCACTCACAGAGTTTAACCTTTCTTTTCATAGAGCAGTTTGGAAACACTCTGTTTGTGAAGTCTGCAAGTGGATATTTGGACCTCTTGGAGGATTTCGTTGGAAGCGGGATTTCTTCATCTAATGCTAGAA
The DNA here is from genome assembly GCF_029281585.2 of Gorilla gorilla gorilla. Classification (NCBI taxonomy): domain Eukaryota; kingdom Metazoa; phylum Chordata; class Mammalia; order Primates; family Hominidae; genus Gorilla; species Gorilla gorilla. Next base: position 78,036,075 of record NC_073232.2, on the reverse strand, counting down.
GGAAGAATTCTCAGAAACTTCTTTGATTTGTGTGTGTTGAACTCACAGAGTTGAACCTTCCTTTAGACAGAGCAGATTGGAAACCCTCTTTTTGAGGAATTTTCATGTGGAGATTTCAAGCGTTTTGGAGCCATCGGTAGAAAAGGAAATCTCCTCGTATAAAAACTAGAGAGAATCATTCTCAGAAACCACTTTGTGATGTGTGCGTTCCACTCACAGAGTTTAACCTTTCTTTTCATAGAGCAGCTTGTAAACACTCTGTTTGTAAAGTCTGCAAATGGATATTTGGACCTCTTTGTGGATTTCGTTGGAAGCGGGATTTCATCATCTAATGCTACACAGAAGATTTCTCAATAACTTCGTTGATTTGTGAGTGTTCAACTAACAGAGTTGAACCTTCCTTTAGACAGAGCAGATTGGAAACTCTCTTTTTGAGGAATCTGCATGTGGAGATTTCAAGCGTTTTTGGGCCATCGGTAGAAAAGGAAATATCCTCGTATAAAAACTAGAGAGAATCATCTCAGAAACCACTTTGTGATGTGTGCGATCCACTCACAGAGTTTAACCTTTCTTTTCATAGAGCAGTTTGGAAACAATCTGTTTGTGAAGTCTGCAAGTGGATATTTGGACCTCTTGGAGGATTTCGTTAGAAGCGGGATTTCTTCATCTAATTCTAGAAGGAAGAATTCTCAGAAACTTCTTTGATTTGTGTGTGTTCAACTCACAGAGTTGAACCTTCCTTTAGACAGAGCAGATTGGAAACCCTCTTTTTGAGGAATTTGCATGTGGAGATTTCAAGCGTTTTGGGGCCATCGGTAGAAAAGGAAATATCCTCGTATAAAAACTAGAGAGAATCATTCTCAGAAACCACTTTGTGATGTGTGCATTCCACTCACAGAGTTTAACCTTTCTTTTCATAGAGCAGTTTGTAAACACTCTGTTTGTAAAGTCTGCAAGTGGATATATGGACTTCTTTGTGGATTTCGTTGGAAGCGGGATTTCTTCATCTAATGCTACACAGAAGATTTCTCAGTAACTTCTTTGATTTGTGTGTGTTCAACTCACAGAGTTGAACCTTCCTTTAGACAGAGCAGATTGGAAACCCTCTTTTTGAGGAATATGCATGTGGAGATTTCAAGCACTTTGGCGCCAACGGTAGAAAAGGAAATCTCCTCGTATAAAAACTAGAGAGAATCATTCTCAGAAACCACTTTGTGATGTGTGCGATCCACTCACAGAGTTTAACCTTTCTTTTCATAGAGCAGTTTGGAAACACTCTGTTTGTGAAGTCTGCAAGTGGATATTTGGACCTCTTTGTGGATTTCGTTGGAAGCGGGATTTCTTCATCTAATGCTACACAGAAGATTTCTCAATAACTTCGTTGATTTGTGAGTGTTCAACTAACAGAGTTGAACCTTCCTTTAGACAGAGCAGATTGGAAACTCTCTTTTTGAGGAATTTGCATGTGGAGATTTCAAGCGTTTTTGGGCCATCGGTAGAAAAGGAAATATCCTCGTATAAAAACTAGAGAGAATCATCTCAGAAACCACTTTGTGATGTGTGCGATCCACTCACAGAGTTTAACCTTTCTTTTCATAGAGCAGTTTGGAAACACTCTTTTTGTGAAGTCTGCAAGTGGATATTTGGACCTCTTGGAGGATTTCGTTAGAAGCGGGATTTCTTCATCTAATGCTAGAAGGAAGAATTCTCAGAAACTTCTTTGATTTGTGTGTGTTCAACTCACAGAGTTGAACCTTCCTTTAGACAGAGCAGATTGGAAACCCTCTTTTTGAGGAATTTGCATGTGGAGATTTCAAGCGTTTTGGGTCCATCGGTAGAAAAGGAAATATCCTCGTATAAAAACTAGAGAGAATCATTCTCAGAAACCACTTTGTGATGTGTGTGTTCCACTCACAGAGTTTAACCTTTCTTTTCATAGAGCAGTTTGGAAACACTCTGGTTTTGAAGTCTGGAAGGGGAAATTTGGACCTCTTTGAGGATTTCATTGGAAGCGGGATTTCTTCATCTAATGCTAGAAGGAAGAATTTTCAGAAACTTCTTTGATTTGCGTGTGTTCAACTCACAGAGTTGAACCTTCCTTTAGACAGAGCAGATTGGAAACCCTCTTTTTGAGGAATTTGCATGTGGAGATTTCAAGCGATTTGGGGCCTACGTTAGAAAAGGAAATATCCTCATAGAAAAACTAGAGAGAATCATTCTCAGAAACCACTTTGTGATGTGTGCGTTCCACTCACAGAGTTTAACCTTTCTTTTCATAGAGCAGTTTGGAAGCACTCTGTTTGTAAAGTCTGCAAGTGGATATTTGTACCTCTTTGAGGATGTCGTTGGAAGTGGGGTTTCTTCATCTAATGCTACACAGAAGATTTCTCAGTAACTTCGTTGATTTCTGTGTGTTCAACTAACAGAGTTGAACCTTCCTTTATACAGAGCAGATTGGAAACCCTCTTTTTGAGGAATTTGTATGTGGAGATTTCAAGCGATTTGGGGCAAACGGTAGAAAAGGAAATATCCTCGTATAAAAACCAGAGAGAATCATTCTCAGAAACCACTTTGTGATGTGTGCGATCCACTCACAGAGTTTAACCTTTCTTTTTATAGAGCAGTTTGGAAACACTCTGTTTGTGAAGTCTGCAAGTGGATATTTGGACCTCTTGGAGGATTTCGTTAGAAGCGGGATTTCTTCATCTAATGCTAGAAGGAAGAATTCTCAGAAACTTTTCGATTTGTGTGTGTTGAACTCACAGAGTTGAACCTTCCTTTAGACAGAGCAGATTGGAAACCCTCTTTTTGAGGAATATGCATGTGGAGATTTCAATCCTTTTGGGGCCAACGGTAGAAAAGGCTATATCCTCTTATAAAAACTAGAGAGAATCATTCTCAGAAACCACTTTGTGATGTGTGCGTTCCACTCAGAGAGTTTAACCTTTCTTTTCATAGAGCAGTTTGTAAACACTCTGTTTGTAAAGTCTGCAAGTGGATATTTGGACCACTTTGTGGATTTCATTGGAAGCGGGATTTCTTCATCTAATGCTACACAGAAGATTTCTCAGTAACTTCGTTGATTTGTGTGTGTTCAACTAACAGAGTTGAACCTTCCTTTAGACAGAGCAGATTGGAAACCCTCTTTTTGAGGAATTTGCATGTGGAGATTTCAAGCGTTTTCGGGCCATCGGTAGAAAAGGAAATATCCTCGTATAAAAACTAGAGAGAATCATTCTCAGAAACGACTTTGTGAAGTGCGCGTTCCACTCACAGAGTTTAACCTTTCTTTTCATAGAGCAGTTTGGAAACACTCTGTTTGTGAAGTCTGCAAGTGGATATTTGGACCTCTTAGAGGATTTCGTTGGAAGCGGGATTTCTTCATCTAATGCTAGAAGGAAGAATTCTCAGAAACTTCTTTGATTTGTGTGTGTTCAACTCACAGAGTTGAACCTTCCTTTAGACAGAGCAGATTGGAAACCCTCTTTTTGAGGAATTTGCATGTGGAGATTTCAAGCGATTTGGGGCCAACATTAGAAAAGGAAATCTCGTCGTATAAAAACTAGAGAGGATCATTCTCAGAAACCACTTTGTGACGTGTGCGTTCCACCCACAGAGTTTAACCTTTCTTTTCATAGAGCAGTTTGGAAACACTCTGTTGGTAAAATCTGCAAGTGGATATTTGGACCTCTTAGAGGATTTCGTTGGAAGCGGGATTGCTTCATCTAATGCTAGAAGGAAGAATTCTCAGAAAGTTCTTTGATTTGTGTATGTTCAACTCACAGAGTTGTACCTTCCTTTAGACAGAGCAGATTGGAAACCCTCTTTTTGAGAAATTTGCATTTGGAGATTTCAAGCGTTTTGGGGCCAAAGGTAGAAAAGGAAATATCCTCGTATAAAAACTAGAGAGAATCATTCTCAGAAACCACTTTGTTATGTGTGCGTTCCACTCACAGAGTTTAACCTTTCTTTTTATAGAGCAGTTTGGAAACACTCTGTTTGTGAAGTCTGCAAGTGGATACTTGGACCTTTTTGAGGATTTCGTTGGAAGCGGGATTTCTTCATCTAATGCTAGAAGGAAGAGTTCTCAGAAACTTCTTCGATTTGTGTGTGTTCAACTCACAGAGTTGAACCTTCCTTTAGACAGAGCAGATTGGAAACCCTCTTTTTGAGGAATTTGCATGTGGAGATTTCAAGCGTTTTGGGGCCATCGGTAGAAAAGGAAATATCCTCGTATAAAAACTAGAGAGAATCATTCTCAGAAACCACTTTGTGATGTGTGCGTTCCACTCACAGAGTTTAACCTTTCTTTTCATAGAGAAGTTTGGAAACACTCTGTTTGTAAAGTCTGCAAGTGGATATTTTGACGTCTTTGAGGATTTCGTTGGAAGCGGGATTTCTTCATCTAATGCTAGAAGGAAGAATTCTCAGAAACTTCTTTGATTTTTGTGTGTTCAACTCACAGAGTTGAACCTTCCTTTAGACAGAGCAGATTGGAAACCCTCTTTTTGAGGAATATGCATGTGGAGATTTCAAGAAATTTGGGGCCAACGGTTGAAAAGGAAATCTCCTCGTATAAAAACAAGAGAGAATCATTCTCAGAAACTACTTTGTGATGTGTGCGTTCCACTCACAGAGTTTAACCTTTCTTTTCATAGAGCAGTTTGGAAACACTCTGTTTGTAAATTCTGCAAGTGGATATTTGGACCTATTTGAGGATTTCGTTGGAAGAGGGATTTCTTCATCTAATGCTAGAAGGAAGAATTCTCAGAAACTTCTTTGATTTGTGTGTATTCAACTCACAGAGTTGAACCTTCCTTTAGACAGAGCAGATTGGAAACACTCTTTTTTAGGAATTTGCATGTGGAGATTTCAAGCGTTTTGGGGCCATCGGTAAAAAAGGCTATATCCTCGTATAAAAACTAGACAGAATCATTCTCAGAAACCACTTTGTGATGTGTGCGTTCCACTCACAGAGTTTAACCTTTCTTTTCATAGAGCAGTTTGTAAACACTCTGTTTGTAAAGTCTGCAAGTGGATATTTGGACCTCTTTGAGGATTTCGTTGGAAGCGGGATTTCTTCATCTAATGCTACACAGAAGATTTCTCAGTAACATCGTTGATTTGTGTATGTTCATCTCACAGAGTTGAACCTTCCTTTAGACAGAGCAGATTGGAAACCCTCTTTTTGCGGGATTTGCATGTGGAGATTTCAATCTATTTGGGGCCAACGTTAGAAAAGGAAATCTCGTCGTATAAAAACTAGAGAGGATCATTCTCAGAAACCACTTTGTGATGTGTGCGTTCCACTCACAGAGTTTAACCTTTCTTTTCATAGAGCAGTTTGGAAACACTCTGTTTGTAAAATCTGCAAGTGGATATTTGGACCTCTTAGAGGATTTCGTTGGAAGCGGGATTTCTTCATCTAATGCTAGAAGGAAGAATTCTCAGAAAGTTCTTTGATTTGTGTATGTTCAACTCACAGAGTTGTACCTTCCTTTAGACAGAGCAGATGGGAAACCCTCTTTTTGAGAAATTTGCATGTGGAGATTTCAAGCGTTTTGGGGCCAACGGTAGAAAAGGAAATATCCTCGTATAAAAACTAGAGAGAATCATTCTCAGAAACCACTTTGTGATGTGTGCGTTCCACTCACAGAGTTTAACCTTTCTTTTTATAGAGCAGTTTGGAAACACACTGTTTGTGAAGTCTGCAAGTGGATACTTGGACCTCTTTGAGGATTTCGTTGGAAGCGGGATTTCTTCATCTAATGCTAGAAGGAAGAGTTCTCAGAAACTTCTTTGATTTGTGTGTGTTCAACTCACAGAGTTGAACCTTCCTTTAGACAGAGCAGATTGGAAACCCTCCTTTTGAGGAATTTGCATGTGGAGATTTCAAGCGTTTTGGGGCCATCGGTAGAAAAGGAAATATCCTCGTATAAAAACTAGAGAGAATCATTCTCAGAAACCACTTTGTGATGTGTGCGTTCCACTCACAGAGTTTAACCTTTGATTTCATAGAGCAGTTTGTAAACACTCTGTTTGTAAAGTCTGCAAGTGGATATTTGGACCTCTTTG